>NC_056760.1:35563750-36207500 GCF_018687715.1 Carya illinoinensis
AGGAAAGACGATATGGATTCTCAGAAGGAACTGGGATGGCTTGCGAAGTCACAGGCGATGGGATTCCAACAAAAATGTAAATGGGTTTGGCTTGCTGGGATTCGAAGAAAACTGGATGAGTTTGGCTTGCGGACGATGGGATTCGAAGAAAGATCGATGGGTTTGGCTTGCAGACGATGGGTTTGGGAGAGAGGAAGAAAAATCGATAAGAGGAGAGAAGAAGGCTGGATTCAAATTTTGTGTTTTTATTATTTAAAATCAGACCACGTAGGCTGTCCACGTCAAGCGGGAGGGAGGAGCGGGAGGGTAGAGCGGTGGGAGTAGCATTTCTCTTTACATAAAGGAAAAGTCTTCTTGTAGGCGTATTGCAAACGAAGTCGCGCACCATTGCTGACGTGGCTAAATGAAACGTGGTGTTTTGTTTGGGCGAGAATGAATTTTGTTCTCTTCCCCGAGACTTCCCATTCTCCGAGAAACACTTCTCCTCTCTCTCTCTCTCTCTCTTTCTCTCTCTCTCTCTCTCTCTCTCTCTCTCTCTCTCTCTCTCTCTCTCTCTCTCCATTCTGTTCTCTTCCCCAAGAGTTCCCATTCTCCGAGAAAGACTTCTCCCCTCCCGGCGGACTTCTCCCCTCCCGGCCGGTTTCCTTTCCCCCTCTGTTCCCATTCTCCAAGAAGGACTTCTCCCCTCCCGGCCGGTTTCCTTTCCCCCTCTGTTCCCATTCTCCGAGAAAGACGTTTTCCCTCCCGGCCGGTTTCCTTTCCCCCTCTGTTCCCATTCTCCGAGAAACACTTCTCCCCTCCCATCCGGTTTCCTTTCCCCCTCTGTTCCCATTCTTCGAGAAACACTTCTCCCCTCCCGTCCGTTTTCCTTTCCCCCTCTGTTCCCATTCTCTGAGAAAGACGTTTCCCCTCTCGACCGGTTTTCTCTCCTTGTTCTCTCCCAGTCACTACTACCGCGTATATTTGGGTTCCAAACCCTAACCCAAAATAGGAGTGTCGCTGCTTCTTCTTCGTGATTTATCGTGCTTGACAAGTTCTCTCTCTCTCTCTCTCTCTCTCTCTCTCTGAGTAGTAGTTTCATGCTAGTTTAGAAGCTACTCTCTGGTTGCTATATAATCTGTATAGAAGCATGTATGTGGGAACTGGTGGACTCTCTGGTTGCTATTAATTTTTTTTCTTCTTTATCTACTTTGTGTCAATGCCACGCATCTAGAAGTTGTTCAAGTTGTTCATGGTGTATCTAAGTAACTTGGATCTTAATTAGCTTTAGAAGGATTAATAGCAGGATGTTAATCCCTACGACTTGCTGGATGAATAAACTAATACCATGTATATGGTATCGGGATCTTCCTCAATAGATATGGAACTAATAGTCTTGGTTTTAGTTGATTTTATGAGGTGAGAGGGTTAAGATTTGTTCACTTTTCACCCACTCTGTTTTAGTTTTAATGAAATCGGGATGCAATATTTGGGGGTTTCAAGTTATCTTTGGGTTAAGTGTTCATCCTTACCCCCAAAATACTCTAAGCCTCAAAAAGTGAAAATAGAAACCCAAGTCTATTTTAATCATTTTTTTTATATGAACTGGTTTAATCATTTTAGGTGTACAGCATGCAGTATGTTAAGAAGTACTATAATATATAGTAGCCATTAAGTCATTTTCTTGGCTTGGAAGGAGGACACTGTTTAAGTCTTGAAGGGCCTGTGTCTCACTTTTCATGTGTGAACAAATGTCTTGAACACTTGCTCCTGTTCTTAACCTATGCTTGAAGCCACCCATATCCACTCTGTTTCCAACCAATTGTGTCCCACTAAGCAGGCACATGATTCCTATTATTTCATGAAATTATTCATGAAACAACCTGATTAGAGTTTGTGTTTAAAGTAGTTCCATTTGTAAACATTTCAGAAAAGTAGTTCCATTTCCATTTTACCTGATGTATAGTTGTTGCCAATGTTTTTTGCTCTTTGCATGTAATGCAGATGCGGTTCCTTAATTCATTTGCTTTTTCAGTTAAATCTTGTTGAAAACTCATCTTGGGTGGAAGCGTAAAATCCATCTGCATGGTAATTGCTTTGAAAATATATGAGAAATGAAGCTTTAAAAACCATAAAGTAGAAAGTGGAGTAGGATTTGTAAAATTGTAGTTTTTTTCCTTCTTGAAAATTTTATTGTTTCATGGGAAGCACAGTGAAATAATCCCAATTATGAGTTAAAATAGCCTTGTCAAATCTGGGAGAATAACCAATGCTTCTCAAACTGTTTGGTCCTAAGTCCTGGAGACAGAATAACCAATGCCTTTTATATTCCAGTCATAAATATGATTAAATCTATTAAAACCTTTGATCCTTTTTTGCAAATATTGACCTCCACACATATGCAGAAAAGCCCATGTATGATCTTCCTCTTATAATAGAAGTAGTGGGGCAGGACCAACTTAGAAGATTAATGCTAGTTTTCATTAAATAGTTAACTTGTTGTAACTTCATGCATTATCTTGTTTCCAATATAAGTTCACTAATCTGCACAAACACTCCAACACTCCACCTCTCTTCTCTAAAAAAAGGAGTCTAAACCCCAACAGACCATAGTGAATGAAAACCAATTTTTTTTAGCAACAGTTTACTCCCACCTCACAGTGGGAACATGTCTGAACCAGAAAAGGTTGCATCGTCAGCTTCTTCATCTGAACTCACTATTCATACTTTGAGAAACAACCCAATGTGCACTTATGGGTCACCTGCTTCACTTAGAACATCAAATACACCAAGGAACCCAGGTCGAGCATTCTTTGGATGTTCAAAGTACAATAAGAAGGTACTTTTATTTTTTATTCAGTTCTTGTCATATTTCTTGTACGCATTTTGGTTTGACTAAATGTTGTGATATTGTTACATTTACAATATGATTCTGGGAATATACAGGGGTTACCCCACTGCGACTATTTCAAATGGGCAGATAGTGATCAGGCAAGCGAAAATGAACTGATGAAAATATTTGGTGAGATGTGTCGGAAGGAAGAAGAGCTTAGGAAAGTGCAGGTAGAGCTTCGAAATTTTGAGAAAGAGGTTCGAAAAAGAGAGGAAGACGTCCAGAAAAGAGAGGAAGAAGTTCGAACTTGGATGCAAGAGGCTCGAACTTGGATGGAAGAGGTACGAAAAATACATGGCAAAATTGTCAAGCGGGACTCGGGAGTCCGGTGTGAACGTCCACATCTGCGTATTTATTGGGCGATCCCTATATTACTTTATTTATACTTGACTTGATCACAGTGACTTATTGGACAGCATCTAATTGTATAAATCTGCCCACTAGTGAATCTGGAATTTATTTAGAAGTACTATAAATGTTTAGGTCCTTTTGGAACATGTGGGACAACACTTTTGATTAAAAGCCTTTGATTGTATATATTGACAAGTATCGGTTTAGGCTTTAGAATTGCATCCGGCCATTTTTTATGTTCATGTAGTACTATAAATGCATTTGCCTTGTTTGAATGTTCCTGGATCCATAATTGTTTTTATGGATGTGAGCCTTTGATGTTGTGCCTGTTTTGTTTGAAAAAAGCATAAAAGGGAGCTGACTTGTCTATATGATTGGGAGACAATGTACCCATCAAATCTGGAAGAAACCTTTAGGTAGCATTAATGAAGTGGCTAGTTACTAACATGTGCAGTTTTGCTGCCCAGAAAACATTATTTGTGTCATTAAAGGCAATTCCATCACGAACGTGGCCTATGAGTCCTTGATCAACCATAATCTTGTATGAGTGAGAGTGCAACCTGGGCAATTGTAGCATTCGGCTGGTCAAGTAAAAAGCCGTTACTCTCTAACTACAAATACAACCTCAAAATTTCGGCTACAAATACAACAAACAACCTTAATTGTACACCTTAACTAAAACCACAAGTAAAACCTGCATTACTCTCTAACTACAAGGGGTAATTACAAATCTGAAACAGAATTTCGGCTCAACCATAAATATCATGGTTTTATAACCTGTGTTGGAATTTTTGGCTTTTCAATTAAAGCAATTGTCATTCATATATTATGATCCATCATACGGTGAATACATGCTACTTTCCAGATTTGCTAAAAAAGCAGGAAGCAATACAACAAAACCATATTAGCCCCTCACTTCCAAAAATTCCAACAAAAAATAATTACAACGTGTGCAGCTTTCACCACCCATAAATAATTACAACACATACGCTTTCACCGCCCATCAAAAAATAATTACATCTTCTCAATACCAACCATACAACAAAAACATTTGTACATCTAAAGTTGGGCATTTACAAAGAGTGGATCCACTAAAATTCTCCCTTTACATAATGACCCTATAACTGTACACCGAGCTGCTCGAATTCAATGTCGTTCAAGCCTACAGCTTCCTAATTTTGTACAAAACTCCCATGAAGCTACCCATTTTCGAACTGAAAGCAAAGCAAACCAAATCTACTAGATTAACATGCATGTACACACACCCCATTAGAAAGTGATTTATTTTTCCCCATAACTAAGCTAAATTAGAAATAATATTGGATTTCATCAACATTCAAGATACAAACCACGTCAAGTGACTTATTGCCACGGTTGTGGCCCAGGCGTGCTATCCGGCTGGCTTCCATCCATCTTAAGTTGCATCTGTGAACATAACATAACAGTTAAAAATCTTTGAAGCAGTTGAGGTAGTCGATGCAACATTTCCTAAGTATGACATCATTAAAGAAGACGGTTTACACTTTCTTGAGTCTCATTCACTGCAAAGCCTAACTCGGTGACACTCATGTCCAACACTTCAGATGTATTTTGATGCGGCTAACAATACATAATCAAAATATTAGATAGCACACATCTTCATTCTATATAGAAGAATTAAAACAGCATCTTAAAAGCATTAATGGGAATTGTCCTAGCATTATAACAGCGTATGTAACCTGAACGAGGTTCAAGTGTTGTGTCCCAACATCTGTTTGCTGAAATAGTGACCTACAAGTGGAGAGGGATTCGCCTTCTATTCCATGCGGCTACAAAGAAAAAAATAAAAAATTTAAAAAAATATTACTCAAAAAATCTCGACTACCTAAAATGTTCATAACCAAGGGGGGCAACTATATACTTGTTTTCGTTTTCCTTTCTGACTTTGCTTCTTCGTCGTGGGTTTAACCCTCTCAACCATTGATTTTTTCCTCAGAGATGGCGGTCTGCCTTTTCCCTTAACTACCAGGGGACTCAATACTTTCTTAGAACTCCCACCTTCTATTCCCTCGACATTTGTAACTGCAACCTTCAAGGGCGGCTTAGCGGTGCTGTATGCTATGTTCATTGCATCTAACTAAACTACCATGTCCTCAGTATGCTCATCACATGAAGCAGCATTTGTGGCTACTTCGTAGCATTTCTTGATGATACGGGAACACCTTTTAACTTCAGGCCTCTGATCAACCATGTCATAACTACTTCGTATAAGAGTGTATGTCCTTTTAATATCTTTCCGCCATCGATCTAGTATATACTTTTCTGGCACTGAACGGACTTTGTTAACTCTCATAATGGCTAATATATGTCTACACAATATGCCTCTCATCTCGAACAAGGCACATGAACACTTCACCTCGCACTCCGCCTCATTAAAGTATACCTTGTGGGTCACCTCCTTGATGAAACCATCAACATCCACTTCATCTTTTACAAGGTATGTTGCAATTACCCCATCCTTTCGGTGTAAAGTGAAAAGAGTTGCAAGCATCCCTATGATTTCTTTTTTAACTTCTCTAAATTTGTTGCAAGTGTAGATATTCTGAAATATCTTCTCAAGTGAAGAGGGAGAGACAACAGGAATAGTGACGTTGAATAATTGGAAGTCCGACGCATTTTCATTCTCAATCTTCTTCCTCAGCGCATTATCGAACTGATCAACAAACTCTTTTAAGTTTGTTTTGGCATGAACATATCCATCAAAAAAAGCATTCATGCTTTTGCTTCGTTGGGTTGTACTCATTCCCGCCCAGAAAACATCTTTCATGAATACTGGAGCCCAACACATACGCTCAGCATATAAGCTCTTCAACCAAATATTCTCTTGCAAGTTGTACTTGGAAATTAACACATCCCAAGAACTCTCAAAGTCCTGTATTGTTTGAGAGTCATACACACAGTTGAGCAACTTAGATTTCAACCCTGTTTTGTATGCACCATGTGCACCTAGCTTCTCAGATAATTTTTTCAATATGTGCCATAAGCAGAACCAGTGTCGGCAATTTGGAAAGACCAGCGCAATTGCATTTTTCATGGCTCTGTCCTGATCCGTGATAATAGCCTTTGGAGCTTCACCATCCATACAGTTCAACCAAGTCTGAAATAACCAAGTAAACGTTTCAGTATCCTCACTGGATATTAAACCTGCCCCCAACAGAATTGACTAGCCATGGTGGTTGACACCAACAAACAGTGCAAACGGCATCCCATATCTGTTTGTCAAATACGTCGTGTCGAACGTGACGACATCACCAAAATATTTGTAGGCTGCCCTACTTCGTGCATCCGCCCAAAATACATTCTTCAATCGTCCATCATCGTCCATATCCATTAATGAAAAGAATCCATCATTCTTATATTGCATCCTGGCAAAATACTCACAGAGGGCTCCAGCACCTCCTTTCCCAAGTCGAAGATGCCGTGCCTTGTCTATATAATTCCGACAATCTTTTTCATTGAATGGTAAGTTTTCAAACCCACCTGCTTCTTGAACAAGAGAGCCGAAACTCTTGTTCATTCTAATCCCAGCTTGATCATTTATATCTAACACTCTTTTAACAGATTCACTCACTTCTCTATTGCAGCAAAAGAATCTCGACTTTTGGGGACTTAAGCCGTGATTATGGTGATTGTACACACTCGACACCTTCAACACCCTTTTTTCTAACGTAGCATTTATCCTAACCTTACAGTCAGTCTTTGAAGTCGGACGTGGCCTAATGACATTTGACGTATGATTCCGAGCCTTCCCACCACGGGCACAACCCAATGTCACATATCTAAGGCTCCCATCCTCAAGTCTGTGACTCTTTTGTGTCATTACCCCGAAACAGCACTGTTGCCCATATCTTTTATAATAACCAAGTAACTCCTCCTCAGAATTAAACACCATATCCAATTTCGGCTCCTCAACGATATCATTCCCGTCGGTATGCACAGTATCAACCCCCTTGGTATGAACAATATCGACCCCCTCGATATGCACAGTATCGACCCCCTCGGTATGAACAGTATCGCCTAACTCGATATGCACAGTATCAATACCATGGGGCGTAGAGGCAGGCATGGCATCTTCACTTTCATCAACATTACTTGAACTTGCGGAGTGTAAATCAATCGGAGGGCTAAGTGATGAATATGTTGGAGGTCGTGGGTTTCCCTGCAGTTTGCACCCAATGAAGCAATTAAATCGATTACAACCATGATAAAAAAGTAGTGCGACGGTTTAATGAGTAAAGTTATCACCTGACTAGTCCATGTATATGGGTTGGTATCAGGACGATCCAGAAAGGGTGGTGGTAACCACGAATACCCCAATGGTGGATGGTGCCCATGCATATAGTTTGAGAAATCCATTACAAAGGGCAAAATTGGTATCACCTAACATAACCAATGTCAGTGGATTGTGTCAATTGTTCCGGAATTACATGCAAAACCATTAAAAATGAGGCTATGAAAACAAACAAAATAAAGTACATACATTATTATAACAAAAGCCAATCCGGAGATTTAACAAGAACATCACCTGGGTTGGTAGATTGGTTGATGGAATAGCAAGAGGAGGTGTTGACCCGAGTAGATTGAATGGTCTTGGTATCATTTATGGAACAAAACCATTCATTATAATTAACTCAAAGTGAAAAAGCAGTGTTAATCAATGAATACCTGGGTGGGTGGATTTGAGGAAGCATCTGTGGTCATCGGTGTTATAGGAGACGCATGCTCATTTCCTTTCTCCATCTAATGAAAATTTTACAACATTATAAATCATCTTTTATAAATTACACCAGCCTTTATCCTTAGTAACTATTAATAATAAACATGTTGGTGACATGTGAGCTAGTTTGGGTAATTGTAGCGAATCCTACCTCCACGGTTGTAATAATGATGTTTCAATAATTAAATCTGAAACATCTTTACTCAGATTGTGCATTACCGAAATAATCAAGTAAAGTATGCTAGTGTATTAAAAAACCATATATTTTTATTAAACCCATATATTAAAAATTATACCACAAAGAAATTAGTGGTAGGTATACTATGATTTGATTAAAAAGCCCAATTGTCCTGTGGGCTGTGAATCTCAACAAAAGCATAGATTAATTCTTCCATGCACCCAACTCCCAATTAATAATCCACACATAAGCACATGATTAGCTTTCTCAACTGATCAGATTTAAATGAACTTACACTTAATATTTTCAATACATCCTAACCAGAATTAATGATCTATATATAGGAAGATGCATGGTGGTAACTCTTGATGACAAGTAAAATCTGAATATAGGTTATATATGTAGTTATATAGTTGTCCAAAATTGAATAATTACATCTAATCACTTTCTTGAGTCAAAAAATCCAATACTTCTTAATTTCTTGCATACTAGATTAAAAATTATATGCACACGGTCACAATCAAATTATACAACAGACCTCCTTAGATGCCTAATATAATAGTTGGTTATGTGTGTACTTTTTAAGCCAATACTTTTCATCCATTTGTACTCTCAATACTAAGCACAAATACTTTTCGTTCCTTTTTTTTTCTTTCTTAACTTCTTTTTTTTTGTGGCAACCAAGACAGTCAATTTGGGAGATTTTAGCTACTTACAATTCAAAAGCAACAAAAACTAGTATTTCGTTTATCTTCAGCAACAAAAATGATCAAAGTTACATTCTTTTTTCAAATAAACATGAAAACTATAAATGTCGAAAATATTACCTTTTCAGGAAGCCGGTTTGATCAAGTGAGAGCCAGGATCGAGTTTCTGTCTCCTTTTTTTTTTTTTTTTTTTTTTAGGACAGCAGAGGTGGTCGCAGAGGTGGTCGCAGAGGCCGGAGCAGGTGGTCGCAGACCATGGAGGTGCTGCATGGTTGTTGCGTATTTCGTGCGAGAGGTGCGGGAGGGAGATGCGAAATGGCAGGGGAGATGTTTTCCCTCTTTTTCTGTCTTTTTTTTTTTTTATAGGACGGCAGAGGTGGTGGAGGAGGTCAGAGCAGGTGGTCACGAAGGACGGAGGTGCTGCGTGGTCGTTGGGTATTTCATGCTGGAGGTGCGGGAGCAAGACGCGAAATGGCAGGGGAGATGTTTTCCCTCTTTTTCTGTCTTTTTTTTTTTTTTTTTTTTTTTTTTTTTTATAGGATGGCAGAGGTGGTGGAGGAAGCCGGAGTAGGTGGTCGTGGAGGACGGAGGTGCTGCATGGTCCTCGCGTATTTCGAGCGGGAGCTACGGGAGGGAGACGCGAAATGGGCAGATAGAGTTTTTCCTCTTTTTCTGCCTCTTTTTTTTTTTTTTAAATTTGACCTGCCACGTCAGCAAGTGGTGTGCAAATTGGTGCGCAATCTGCCTATACGGAGAAGAACTCTATAATAAAATCTATTACAACGTTAAAAAAATCAAAACACTAATTAGCTTTTAGTATAGCTGGTGCGAAAATTTTTCATATTAGCAATGTATTGAATGAATAAAAAATAAAGCTCTGTGTGTTTTGCACCACTGCTGATGGTCTCAAGTTCTCAACCAACCTGTATCAAAGGAAGCATATAGGGGCTCGATGTGCTGGAGAGTTGGAGACATCTATGATGCCTACGTTAATGTTTAGAAAGGAAAAATATAAAATATTTATGGTCATCCAAAGTTACCTTTAATCGCCTCTCATTTTCAATTATATAGGCAATGATGAATATCGTATAACTACATGATCCTCTCTAATGATTTCGAGTGTGCTAAATATCAGTCCTGAATAGGCAGTTGTCTTGGAAGGAATTATCACTTTGGACGAGTATCTTAGATGGCTATCTTTTTTAGGAAGTTTCAAGATCTAATCGACAATTATATCATTAATCCGCAATTAATAGAGTTCGGATTCCCTAGTGGCATCCTGAAGGATCTCCCAAGAAAGCTAGAACTTCAAGCCAGAGCATCCCTCCATGCTTCGAGGGTATCATTGGTTTGCGACAACTACCGAGGCAAACCTAGATATGGTGAGGAGTTCCTACAAGACGCTCGATCCTATTGTCTTGGAAGTGCTTGGATCCTGCCATGAGATTGTTGACTCAAACGAATATGTTGAAAATGTCACATTGTATACCACTATATTCTTGAACGGGTTGCGGCTTCCTTTTTGCTGCCCCATATGGGATGTTTTAGATTATTTGGCCTTGGCTCCTTTGCAACTCTATCCCAATACTTGGAGGATCCTACTATCATGTTGTGTGGTATGGTGCTTAGTTTTGGGAGCCGACAGTGAGGATTACCCTAACTTGATTTCCAGGAAGTTCTTCTGTACTCACAGGGTACGGTGCCAAGACGATATCTGTGTAGTTTCCATTCCTAGACTAACTATAGGATAGCACACCTGGAACCTCGCTTCTCTTGTGTCAAGGACTGGTTTAAGAAATTCTTTTCTCCTTTGGTCATAATTGGGAATATCCTGTTGGCAACGCTGCTCACCAGAAGTTCCCTATTCATGTCATGTGGAGAGTTGTTCCTGATGACGATGAGTTTTCCATGGTTCTTTCCGACCAAGAGCAAGCTCGCTTAAAGAAGGTTTACTCCTAGGTTGAACAACACCAATAAAAAGTTTGGATTGACACCCTTTTGACTAAGGTGAACATTGACTACTTCTTGGTGATACTGAACTTGTCACATGTCAATGGTTGTCACTTCTTGAGGGAACCGTTCATTTCTCGTGGCCAGAAGAGGCCTTTCGATACTTTGTCGGAGGAAAAAGAAAGAAACCTAGCATGGAGGATGAGACTATTTGTGAACTGAAGGGGGTTCATGATTGCTTGGGGCCCGAGCTGGAGATTTCCCACCCGTCTAGTAGTTCCAATCATTCACAACGAACTCAATTGTCGTCAGGTGTTTGGAGGTCAACTCAGCGTGAGTTGCCTAGTTTGGATAGCCCTGATGATATTTTAGAACAAGCAGAATTTAATCTAGCTGCAGCGTTGGACTTTGCGTTGTCTTCACCATCTTTGGTTCTTAATCCTACCTTATTAGGAGGTCGAAAATACGTCGAGCCTCCTAGTTAGGATGATGTAGAGGTAGAGATGGCCTTCTATAAGACTTTCCTCTAGCCTGTCTCAAGTGATCTTCATAGTTCTATCCCTGGTGTGCCTTTTGAGAACTTTGGGAATATGCCCATGGCATTGAGTAAACTTGGCTCAAGCAAGTGAAGTGGCTACCAGGGCGCCTTCCCAACTAGCCGAGGATATTTCTTGGGTGACATTGATGGTAGAGCTCATACTCCATATTCCAATTCTTCCACCATTTTCGATGGTGAGATTCCAGTCCTTTTTGTTGACCTATAGGGTTTGGCTCATGAAGATCCCTTGCATCTAAGAGGGGATAGGATCTCGATACCTTCGTCGCCCTTTAGCATTCTTTAAGGCAAGAGGATTCTTTGCCAATAATCTTAGAGGACACAGCCTCCCAAATTCTTTTGTTAGGTGGAGACAAGCCATCAAACAAGTAGAGATCTGACATTTTTGAGGGCTTAACCCTTCCACCTCAGCCTCATTCTTCCTCTTTGCCATACCCATTTGGGCAACTAGGAGGCTTGAGGGGCACACTTCCTCTGGATTGCTCGGACCCTCTAAGCCACACCCTTTTGGGTTTGCTCCACGTGCCAATGATGCTAGGGCAGAGTCTGTCTACGAAATTGCTAGTCGGCTTAAGAGCTTTCTTTCTTCGGTAAACTTCCTCAATGTTTGCTTTTAGCCTGTTCTCCTTTATTATTCATCTAATGATCGGTTTGCCTTTGTGTATTAGGGGGTTGATTCACTAGCTACTTGGATTGTTGATGGTCGGGCTAAACTAGAAGATGAGGTTTGCATTTTGTGGTCCTTTTCATTCCAAACTCACTGAGAGGTTGTCTAGGGTTCGTTATCTATGTGTGCTATATGGCAGCCACCGGGGCTCCTCCCAGGCCATTGACGATGGCTGGTCGACAGTGTTCTTTTGCTGATTTGGTGGCCTATTCGCCGCAGCCGTTATTTGAAATTGAGGTTCTTTTTGGTCCTACAAAAATTATTAATGGTGAAATCTATGTTTTGTTCTCCAGGGAAGAAGTCGAGAAATTTGTTGCTCCTTTTATATATTCAATGGTCCTTAAATTTTTAAGGCAGCGTCCGTCCTTAGATGCAATCCAAGTGTTCATCAGAAATCGTTGGGGTCTGCGTTCGCAACCAATGGTTTCCGCCATAAGAAAGCCTCGAAATGTCTTCATGCGTCTTTCAAATGAGGCTAATTTTGTGAAGGCATTGTCGAGGGAGATTACTGATGTGGATGGTGTTCCTTACCAAGGGTTCTATTGGCATCTAGGTTTTAATGAGGATACAGAGCCTTCTTTGGTGCCGGTGTGCATTTTCATTCCTGGATTACCACCAAATTATTACTATGAATCTTTTTTTAGGAATATCACCTCCCCTTTGGGGCGTTGTGATAATGCCACCAAATGCGCGACGAGAACCGATGGGGCAAGGATCTGTTTGGAATTAGATGCGGCAAGGGAACCAATCAGGAGGATTTGGATTGGAAATCCTCACCATGCTTCAAGTTTCTATATTGAGGTTGAATATGAGACTCTCCCTACATTTTGTTTAAGATGTTGTACTCAGGGGCATAATTTGAAGACGTGTAAATGGAAGGGAGGTGTTACTTAGGTGGTTGATTGCAAACTAAAGGGGCTTCAAAGGGAAACAGAGAAGCCAATGAATATTTGGAAGCCTAAGCCATCTGTGCAAGACATGCCTACAAAGGTATTGAATCTTGATTCTGTGCCTAATGATAAGTCGATGCCTAATCCGATAAATATGGAGGTTTTTCAGTCTCCTGAATTGCTTGTAAATGATGCTGTTATTGGTGTGTTGGTGGTTGAGAATGTAGATAGTGATATGGCTGGTCTTAGTCATTCCAAAACGCAGAGCTATATTGTAGAATGTGTTGATACAGAGTTAATGGTGGTTGGTGGTCAGGATCTGAAGATATTGGAAGTGGGTAAAGATTTAAATAGCATGGTGGATACTTGGTCTCATGAATTGCCTGCTAATGTCTCTTTTGTCAATGTGTTGGTGGCTGAAAATGTGGATAGAAATATGGATCGTCCTAATTCTTCAAAAGAGCATAACTCTAGTGTAGACATTGCTGATATTGCAGTAGTGGTGATGGAGTTTGGTCTTGTACCTAATGATAAGTCGATGCCTAATCCATAAAATATGAAGGTTTCTCGGTCTCCTGAATTGCCTGTCAATGACGCTGTTGTTTGTGTGTTGGTGATACAACCACGTAACATGGTGGTGATTGAGGAGTTAGTTGAGAATGTGGTAGAGGATGGGGTGCTACTTGATAACACAGAAGATCAACTTATGATGGAGTCTCTAGCTAATGTGATTCTGATCGATAGGGTGGAGTTACAACCTGATGGAGTTGTTGAAAAATATGCCTTTGAGCCCAATGAAGAAATGGCAGAGCATTTGTGTAAAAATAAAGATTACCCCTTGGATGGTGATGCTATAAAAGTTAAGAATGTAACTAAGGGTGGAAGAATTCTTAGAAGCTCATCTTAGGTTCCCAGCAAGCCTGCTCGGATGGATTTATGATGTGTCAACATCTGTTTTGGAACATCCATAGGATTCGATTGTCACAGAGAAGACTTTGTAAGTTGGTGAGAAAGTTACAGGTAAACTTTATTATGTTGGCTGAACCTTTTGTTGATGATAGTAATTTGGAAGGTTTGAAAAATAATTTGAAGTTTGAACATGATCTTTCTAATCAAAGTGTTGGTGGAAAATTATGATAGTTATGGAGGGATGGTTTAGAGGTTTTTGATTAGTCAGAGTGCTCAGCATGTGTCTATTTTGTTGAAGGTTGATTCACGCTTTGTTGTGGCCTTTGTGGCTTACGCAAAATGTAACCATATGGATAGGAGAGATCTCTGGAGGCTATTATAGTTGGATGTAGTGCAATGTACACCTTGGCTATGTCTTGGTGATTTTAACATTGTTTGTAGGATGATGAACGTAGTGGTGGTAGACCTCGGTTGAGAATTGCAATGGATGAGTTCAATGATTTTATTGAGGCTTGTGGGTTAACTGAAATGAAATCAGTGGGGAGCAAGTTTTCCTGGTGTAATGGGCAGAGAGGCTTGGCTAGAAGTTGGTTGAAACTGGATAGATGCCCTATTAAATTGCTATGGACTTGTTACCTGATGCTTATTGTAATTATTTGCCTCATTCGACTTCAAATCATTCACCAATGTCCTTTGTATTAAAGTCTCTAGTATGTCGATACGAGTTTCTTTCGTTTAAGTTCCAACAAATGTGGGTGTTAGAGAGATTGTTAAAGAAACTTGGTAGGTTCCAGTTGCTACTGTGGGTCTCTTTCGGCTAGCTTTTAAATTGAAAAAGTTGAAAGTGGTATTAAAGGATTGGAGTTGGAGAATTTTTGGACACACTGAGACTAATATTCGTGATTTGGAAAAGCAAATAGAAAGACTTGAAGATCAGTTGCAAGCTAGCTTTTTTTGAAGAGGTTGAGACAGTATTATTAGTTGCCAAGGAAAGAGCTTGCAGTTTGGCTTCTCAGAGAGGAGACTCGTCTTTCACAACAGGCTAAACTTAGTTGGATGGAGAAGGGTGAGGCATTCACTCAGTTTTTTAGAATGTTTGTTTATGTGAATAAGCCAATTGTGCAGGAAATGCGACTCCGAGATGGTTCTTGTTTGAATTCCTCGGAAGCTATTCATGCTGGTGCTGTGGATTTCTTGAGTGACTTCCTTAAGGCAAGACCAAAGAAGGATCCCCTGAATTTATCATTGTTTGTGCAAAATGTTGTTTTGAAGGAGGACAACTATATTCTTCTTCAGCTCCCTTCGATCCACGAGGTGAAACAGGCTATGTTTTCTATTCTGACGAGTAGTAGTCCAGGTCCAGATGGCTTTGGTTCTGGGTTCTATTATTCGTGTTGGGATATTATGGAGTCTGATGTGGTGGCAGCAGTTAGGGAGTTTTTCAGTGGCTCCCCTCTACTCAAATTTTACTTGGCTTATTATATTGTGTTAATTCTGAAAGTGAAAAATCCATCTGGGTTTGACAAATTTAGACCCATAAGTTTGTACTCCGTGATCTATAAGGTTTTTTCTAAAATTTTGGTTTGTAGATTGTCGCCTATTTTAAATAAGATTATTTCTTCGGAGTAGGGTGCTTTTTTGCATGGAAGAATTATATTTGAAAATATTACTCTAGCCCAAGAGATGATACATTTGATGAACCAGCAGGTTCATCAAATGTATTGGAAAAGCTGCGTGTCTCCTGGTAGCATTTCATGATTTGTATAGGATTTTTTCACATAATTGAGCTTGATTTGTAATGTCTGAAAGGTCACTCTTTTTTGACCACAGACATTACTGCTAAAATCTATAAACTGTCCAACAGGCAACAGCTTAGTAACAAGTTTTTCAAATCCACCAGAACTAGATATTGACACTCAGTAAAAACCACCACTACAGCATGTTCAAAACTTGAGGAGAAAGACTGCAAAATCATGAGCTCCCTGTAACAAAGAATATGATTTTTTTCACCTTTTATCACAAAAAAAAAAAAAAAAGGAGGCCTTATGTGTTTGTACATACATGATTAATGAGGACTATCGTGCAGAAGGCCGTGTGATGGATTCATCAAATGTAAGGTAATTATCGGCACCACCCATATCCAAAAGACCCATATTCAAGGAAGAATGAAGAGAGTTCCTAGATATATCATCTGAGTTGCCTTCTCTTACAGACATTGCTTCCTTCTCAATCACGATTGCATCTTGTATCTCCTTGAGAACTTCTGAAATTGATGGTCTCATGTGTCCGTGTGGTTGGACACACATCAGAGCTTTCTCTGCAATCTTCCACATTGATTGGATGTCAAATTCATGATTAAGTGACGGATCAATGATTCCTTGAATGTCCCCACTCTCGATGTGTAACTTTGCCTGTGAGAATCATTCCAACTAATTTATCACTTGATGGAAAGTTAATGAAACCTTCTACATCAATCCAATTGTAACAATGGTCCATGTTTTTCACCCTAGTACTTCTGCTGATAACTTAAGAAAACTCAAAAAGAGTGATGAGAGAAAGCTGAAAGAAGATTGGTATGTATCTTTAAAATACGAAAAACTACTTAAATTGATAATAAACATGATTAATAACAAATATTAGGGTTTCACTTAATTATCTCGAGTCTCAATGAATGTCTCAGCAGAGAAAACCATACTTACCCACTGGACTATGTTCCGGCAATTAATGCCAAAGCTTTCATTAGATATTGCTTCTTGGCCAGATATCAGTTCGAGAAGAATGACACCAAAACTATAGATATCACTCTTGTCCGTCAACTGCTGTGAGATATAATACCTGCATATCAGAAGGAAAAAAAATCCATTATTAGGTAATATAATACAATTTATGGTTGCCAATTGATCCAAGAAAATTCTAAACAGGTTATGCAACCCATCTTAATACATGAGGAATTAGATACTGTCAGAGGCTGCTAAATGTTTTGTATTTGCAATTTTCTTTTTCAAAAAGAACGACGACACAGGATGATCATGGCTGCAGAGTGCAAAATGCTAAACCGGCAGCAGTGGGTTTAGATGTTTGACAAGGATTTAAATCAGAGTCCTTAAAAACAACAATTTTGTTACCTGTGAAAACCCCTCTCTTTTTTCACTTGTTCCTCACAAATGAGTAAATGAATTGAAAATTTCACCAAAAAGCAAGTAAATTCGTGCAAAACTTCATGATCAGATCAAAGAACTTAGCAGAGACAAAACAGGTGGCCATGGCCCTCCGCACCCTAGTTTTGATTTCTTTTAGAAAAATAATATAAAATACATTATATATTTTCTAAAATATATTTAATTTTGATTACAAAATCTAAATATTCTTTTCATATATATGTGTGTTTGTATGTTATGTGCCTAAAAATTAAGCTTGACCTATCAAAATTAGGCTTGGTTCATAAAAATTAATCCAAGTTCAATTAATTAAGGAAATGATGGTGGAGTTACTTCTGCTTGGGTGTGCTGGATTTGTGATATTTCAAGTCAATAGGTGATTGACTTGAAAATTGAAATATTTAAAAAACAAGTATTATGCCTTATATTTTGTTTATATTTTTTCAACAAAAAAATAGATACCAGCTTTATTTTCAATATATTAATCTAATCTCATATCTTAGGTTTGATATGATGCTTGACTTGGTCAAGGAAAAATGAAAGCATCTAAGGAAGATAGAGAAAAGCCTTACTCAGGATCCAGATAACCTACAGTGCCCCGCACTATGCTTGACACATGAGAGGCTCCATCCACGGCAAGTTTTGAAAGACCAAAATCTGAAACCTTTGCTTTCATGTGTTTATCAAGAAGAATATTACTGCTTTTCAAGTCTCTATGAATAATTGCTGGAACACAGCCTGTATGAAGGTATTCAATCCCTAAAGAAGAATGAGAATACATGAATCAATTTAAACAATCTATGAAGTGGAGAGCTTCTCTGTTAGCGATACAAGAAAGAGTTTATTTTAGCTTATGAACCTTTTGCAGCATCCTCAGCAACTTCAAGTCGCTTGATCCAAGGGATACTGTGTTCATGCGTTAGAGGGCCTAAGAAATTATTTATAAGTAATGGGCATATGAAAAATTATACATGGTTGAGCACTGACACTCATATTGCTTGATTGAGAAACATGCAGGCTTACCATAAAGATGTTCCTTGAGAGTTCCATTATGCATGAACTCATAAACAAGCATGCATCTATCTCCTTCTTGGCAATACCCAAGAAACTGTACCAGGTTCCGGTGATGTATCCTTGAAAGAAGAGTCACCTAGATCCAATTGAAGCATACTCAACCATAAAAATCAGTTTCTAATGTCTAAAAGCAATACTGTCGCCAAATAAAACAGGACATATTAATAATAATGAAAAACCTTTGATTAGCATGTTAACTTCAAAAAAGATTAGAATAGAAGAGATCAAGTTTCAAAACCTCCCCATTCTCCATATTTGCCCAAAACAAAAGACATGAGAAAGTAGGAAGCAGAGCAGGCAATTGCAACAAAATTTTAAGTGACAAAAGCGATTTAAATTTCTAGACAAGATACAAGTGCTGCACAAAAGGATTTGGGAAGGGCCTCTCATTTCCACTTCGTTTATTTCCAATTAAATGGAAAATTGTGCAACACTCCCATGCCATTGCGTTACATTTCAATTTGGAAACCTTCAATAGCTCATAAATAGGTCAAGATAACAAGACGACCCAAATTCAGAATATGGAAAGAGGTGCGGGTCACATGAAAACTTACCTCATTAGAAAATTCTCGCTTTCCTTGATAGGAATTGCTGCTTAAAACTTTAACTGCAATTTCTTTTCCATCTTTCATTTTGCCATAAAATACAACTCCAAATCCTCCTGAACCAATTTTCTTCTCAAATTTTCTGGTAGCATCTTCAATTTCACAGAAAGTGAAGCACTGTGCGGCTTCTGTGGGAGCATCAGTCTTGGAAACTAGCCTTCCAACGGGCAGGGCATGTTCAAGTTGGTCTATTAACAAATAAAAACAAGGGTTTTTTAAAAAAAAGCAACAAATAAAAAAAATTTGTGTTGAACAAAACTGTAATTTTACATAATAATTCTTAAACTTGGATATTGCTCAAGAGTCATACCTCGCTCAGAATACTTTTTCTTCCCTTTGCTCATGAATAGGCATGACACAATAGTACCTATGAGCAGAACGGCAGCCCCAACAGATGATCCAATAATTATGGTGATGTGGCTTCCTTTTTTGTTCCCTTTTTGAAGATTGATGTTCCCAGTGTAGCTGAGTAGAATCACAGTAGAAAGGGTTAGTGTATTGGAGTAACATATATACAAAAGATTTTAACACCTCCCAACCCCCCCCCCCCCCCCCCCCCCAAAAAAAAAAAAAAACCATATAATTGTCAACAGTGTTACAATTCAACACATTATATTGGCTTGTAAAAAGAAATATAAGACATACTGTGGAGTTTGACTTCATCTAAGCTAAGAACCATGAGGCAGGGCCTTCATAGCTACTTTAGTTTGCACATTAGAAACATAACAAAATTATAATCAGCCATAAAGAAACTTGAGTAAACCAAGAAAATAATCTAATGTGCTCAGAGGCACAGTGGAATCTTCCCCAAAACAACAAATCTTGGAAGCAGATGAAAAATAAAGGTTGTTTTCTAAAGAGTATGCCTACTAGACAGCCAGTTCGAAATGCCATGTCATTTCTACCATAATAGTTATGTGGCTATCCATAAGCTAAAACTTGCTAAAAAAAGAGACAAATCTACGTCTCTGCTCTGCAGTCTAGAACCATACTAACAATGAAACTAATTACAGAATTGTGGCCCATCTTTAATTTGAAGAGTCTTCTTTTCACGTCACAAATAGGAATGTTGATGTTTGCTTATATTGCTATATTTTCTTCCAATGGCGGTGTCTATGCTTTAACATAAATGGAAATACATACATGAGTACACACCACACACACAAGAACGATTCTGTGGATGAAAACAAATAAATTGGGTAAAAATATACACCAATGCTTTCATCTCCATGTAGTTATCATTCTGAGGTTAATATTTCTCAAATTTGTAAGAATCTCATATTGCATTTTCTCTATTTGTAAAACATCATACTTACTTGAAAACCAAGTCTTTATTGAGAAGGCCTGAGGGTATAGTTCCGGACAACATATTGTCTTGCACATACCTGCAACCATCAGATGCATCATATCTATAAGACCTTGCTCAAACGGCAAGGCAATGCTTCCAATGAACAAAAACAATATTAATATGTGGTATTACTTAATTCATGATCATATATCAGATAAGATCAATCGCTCAATTTCTTCACGAGAAGATCTGCAAGAGTCTTTCACATTGCATGTTAATTAAGATAACCAATATAAAAGTCCCAATAACTTACAGTTCCCTCAAATTTGGTAGACTTATCAAAGAGGAAGGCAGCCCACCCGTCAATTGATTATTCTCTAGATGACTATTCAAGGCAAAGATCATGGTTAGCTTAGTTTGTATATTTATATATATATATATATATATATGATAATATGGTTAGGAGAACTAGTCCTCTTATATTACATGATTTTCAAGTCCGTGCATCCAGAAAAATCAGGTATTGGACCGGTAAGTAAATTACCATCAAGCCACCTGCAACCATAAGAGAAATGGATGACTAAACCACAACAATCATCGATACTTGTGGGACTAAACTTGGAAACTAACAGTTACAACTCAGAAAAATGGAAATGCAGTAACAAACTTACAACTCAACTAAACCAGTCAACTTTGTCAAGTCCGAAGAGATACTCCCTGTCAAGTTCTTTCTAGACAATGAACTGCCAAGCACCAGGGACAGAAGTAGTTGTGATTATGTTAGTGACATTACTTTTCATTTATTTAGAGACTTACCCTTCAAAAGAAGCAGAAATGAACTGAATATTCATAAGAGAAAGCCGTAAGAAGGCTAAACCTTTACATTTTAGTAATCTTTGGCTGTGGATCTGAGTCACACTGCACCCACGACCAGGGAACTGGTAGACATGGGTCACCGCCTTCTTGAGCCCAGTCTGCTGATGAGTAGTATGAAACCATGTTTCCAATAACTGTTCCTGCAACTCATGAAAATCCATGTTAGAGAATGACAATCCAGATCAAACAATCACTTTGCCAAGGACAATAACCATGCATACTAAATTACAAGTTGGAAAACATGATTTTAAATCTTATGCATCACTCAAGGAACCATTATTACACATACCGTCTAAAGAACCACCATTTTTCTCCAGATACTTATTAATTTCCATAGCATTCAAAAGAGGCCCCATCGAAGAATCAGATGTTTTCCCAAATCTGAATGATAGTACAAAGGGAAGGGATAAATTTGTATATCCAGGCTCATAAAGACGATATTTGCCATGAGCATTCTCTTCGATATTGACTACAGCCTTGCTGATATCAGTGTTGCCTGGGAGTATCAGTCTGAATTTTCGAGACTCGTCTGAACCCAAATCTTCAATTTCTGCAAAGTAGCAGTATGCCCATCCAAAACCAGGAAAGCCATCCAAGTTCAACCGGTATGTTAATGATCCATTTGTACCAACTACAGCAGTCTGCATCACTTTTTCAGGTGGATTGTCATCACTGTTAACATCAATTGGCATTTTGGTTGACACTTTTTTGGTTCCAGCAGCAACATCGACAAGGTAATTTGCTTTCTTCAGAGTGTCTGACTCCCATATTCTATCGAAAGGGTCGTCAGGATACCTAAAATAGCAGTGATGTGCATCATTTCAATGTATGGACAAATCTTCAGCAATAAAAATGCAGCATGATGAATATGTGGCTAGTAAGCCTTTCCTAGATCAAAGTTCTTGCTTTCTTAAACTGTTAGGCTTCCATGTATGTCAGAACAAATTGAGTAAATAATCTGCTTTCCTTCCCATATTGGTTAATGGATGTTACTTCAAATGCATTCAGATAACAGCACATTAGAATAGTAACACACTCAGACAATTGTGCATTTGAAATAGCAAGCTGTAAGGTACTTCTAACCAGATACTCTGAGCATACCTGACGGGAGCTTCAGTGTCAGCACCAAAGTTGATCCTGGCAGAGACACTGAGGTAATACTGCTCCTCAAATTCTGTGTAGTAAATTGAACCATTAAATTGTCGAAGCTCAAGAGTAGATATAAATGGCTGCCCCGTAGTAGCATTGGATAAGCACACACTGATAGCAGGACTTGAAGCCAGGAATATCAACTCTCGGACTTCTATTGTGCTAGCATCTGAAATGACTATTGTAGACCAAGGAGTCGCACCGAGGGAAATGTCAAATTTTGGATAAACATTGTTGCTGTCAAAGTTACCATACAAGAATGTTGCTCTTACAAGGTACCTAGTTCTACTTATGACATTAAGTGTGTAACAATACTTCCTGGAATCAGCTGGAAAGTGTCTTAGGGTCATGTATTGCTTGCGTGTCTCATTTGCAACAGATATGTCAGCTGTTTCTCCATAAATAAGGTGACTGTCAGGAGTCCACTGAAGGCCGAGGCCATCTGTGAAGTTTTCTTGACCTCCACAGTCAAAACTAACAAAACCTGCTTCACAAAGCCTTATGTGATTATCAATAAAGATGTATTGAAAAGCAAAATAAGCAGCATCAAATTATCTTGAAATAAATCAAATCTAGCAAGAAAATAAAAAGAGGAAGAAGAAAAGCTCATCACACATAATAGTGGCACTTGGTATCAAACATGACTTTAAAGCTTCAAAAGTACGTGATAAAAAAGAAACCAGATAGCATGCAGCATATAGCAATTAAAATGAGTATAAACATTGATAAACTAATTACCCATGTAGCGTTAGACATGAGTTCCAAAATTACTTTAAATCACAAGAATTTTTTATTTTTATTTTTATTTTTATTTTTTTATTTATATAAGTAAATAGTTAGAAAAAACTGAAGCTGGATCTTCACTTATTTATGCACCAGATAATTTACAGGACTCAGACACAATCGACCACCAAAAACAATCACACTTCCCACTACATCCAAGTGACTCCTAAATTCATTCAAGTCCCAGCCACTTATAAGCATGTAGTTTACGTTAACTTCAATTAACAAAAGAAAAAAACGATGGTATATTTATGCATTACAAATCTTGCAAGACTACCTAAAAAGCTAACAGTTTTAGGTAGTTGTAGGTAAGAGAAGTTAGAACGTTATTATTGATATAGCCTGAATGGGACAGTTGAAGTTTTCTTGATCTTTTAAAGAGACCGAGTTGCAAGCACCGCTTTTCATTTCAATTACCATTTATGCCTTGGATTCTTTATTTTTTTTTCTCTCTTTCTCTCACAAATTTTTATGCTGAAGGCTAATTGGATCGTGCTCGGTTTCAACCAACCCCAGAATCGAAACAAGGAAAACCCTGTGCCGTATGCTTCAATTGTTTTCACTTCTTCAAATGCGTCATTTGGTTGTTAGTTCTGGGGAGTAGGACTATTGAGATAGTTACTTTTCCCTCCTCTTGTTTAGAGCACCAATCATAAAGCAAATGAAAGATGCAAAAATGATAATAGGAGCGATATTAAGAAAAGATATACATACAAAACAAATAAGAACAGAACATTTAAATCCCAAAAGAAAAGACTATAATTAACAAGATGCGGCGTAGAAACCATAAGAGAAAGGTACATAATTTTGCTTAATTTTTGCTTATACATACACAGAGGAGAAAAAGAGAGAGTGAGAGAGCACCTGGCATCTGGGCTGAGGACACATCCAAGAAAAGGAGGATGAAGAAAGAGAGAGGGAGGAGGAGAAACCGAGTCTCCATTACGGGGTGTGAAAAGAAGCTAAACTGAATGAGGCTTGAGAATATGATGCCACAACAATGGTGGGAATAAAGAAAGAAAGCAAAGCAAAGAAACAGTGAAAAGTCAGTCTCTGCTAAAGATATAAAGTGGCAATGCCACTAACTGAGAAGATTAAAAAAATAAAAGAAAATCCCAGAATTAATAATCCAAAACGGATAGAACAGAACTGGCTCGACTTGAGTCACTCTCTCTCTATTTTCCGTTCTTTTTATTCCAATTGTACGTGAGTGATGACTTGTCGTTGGAGGGTTGAAACGACGGCTTCTCTATAAAATGACAACTCCTCCACTCGGCGTCACTCTGCTTTAGGTATGTGTTGCTATCGATAAATTACTGCGTATGTATTTGCTCGAGATTTATTATATTTATAAAAAATCAAATAAAGTGTTATATTAAATATAATTTTAAGATATATAAATATCGTGTATTTCTTTTAAAAAATAGTTAAAAAAATACAATATGTAAATTCCACAGCATTAAATATTATCGGCAGATAATATTACATACCTCAATTTTTATTGTGTAAATCAAAAGATTTGTAAATAAATTTATTCAATTTTCTATGTAAATAACAAAAATTTATAAATTTATGTTTTCTTCAATAATTTGAAAAAGACGAGGGAGAGGCCCACAAAATAAATACAAGAGAGAGAGAGAATGGAAAGATGAGAGGAATTACGTTGTTTCGAAAAATGATTTATATAAATTTTAAATAGATAATTCTTATACATATCTTTAACAATAAAAAATGATTACTTTCTGAAAAAGTATTAAAAAATTATTTTTTTAATAAAATTATTTGTTTTTTTATAAAAGATTGCTTTCAAAACTTATTTATTTAAAATTAAGAAAATGTTTTGGCGGTACTGTTGACTTTTTTTAATAATTAAGAAAAAAATATTTAATATTATTATAAATTTTTTATTTTTTTTAAAATATTGAAAATAATTTTAAAAAAAATTTACCTAATGATGACTCCAGCGGGAGCCACCAGCAGTGCCACTTGCACTGTCCTTAAAATTAGTAGGTAATATTAATCAAGTTAGAATGTAAGAGCATTGTCAATGACTTATGCATTTTTATATTCATTTTCATATTTATATAATATTCCTTGAAATTAGTCTATATTGAATTATGCATCTTTAAAATTTTGAAGAATTATGAATAGTATTTATTCAAATTTAAAGAATCGCAATTCACTTTTCAAATATTATTTTACTATTTTTTTCTCTCTCCTATTTATTAAAATTAATTTTATAAAATTTATATTAAGATGATTTTAATATATTAAATTTATATTAAGTTGATGATATAAAGTATTTTTTTAGTATATATTAATATTTATTGATAAAAGTGGTCATTTTGATATATAAAAGTAATAATATTTAGATATATAAAATTTATATTTTGAACACATGATTATGTTAATTGTAAAATATATAAAAATAATAATTTTAAGAAAAAAATAAAAATAAAAATATTTTTTTATTATTTGATTAAAAAATATATAATCTAATGTAAGAATTTTTATATATATATAAAATTAATTTTTAAAATTATAAATTTTAAAAATATATATAAAGAAAATCTCTGTTTTGTTACACAGATGAGATAAGATGAGATAAGATGTTTTAAATAGTAATAAATAAAATATTATTATAATATAATTTTTTAATATTAATTTTGTATTGAAATTTGAAAAAATTAAATTATTTATTATATTTTATATTAAGATTTAAAAAAAGTATAATGATAAATTGAGATGAGCTGAGATGAAATTTTTTATTTTGGTTAAGCAAACCAGGCACGAGATTCACCTACTACTCCCGCTGCTTCTTTAGTCTTATCATAGACTCTTATTGACCGCTTCCACACCCTTACATCACATCCCACTTTCCTTTGTATTCAACTATCTGTTCTAGAACATTATTTAAGTTGCTACGTGCCATTCAGACGAAGAAACAAGTGTCATTGTGTGCTACTGCTATAACAAGTCTCAAGAGCTTTCAAGAATCTAGAGCTGGGTGGATCAAAATAAGGTATTAAATATTCAAATGAGGACAAATACACCGTGGAAGCCACCGGAAGAGGGAGTAACTACAGTGAATTAACAGATTGGGTACGGGCATAGCTACGAGAAACCATCAAACCAAAACTTTATATGGAATGTTAGGTAGATAATAATAATAATAATAACATAAATTAGAAAACTAGATGACTACAAAAATCATTTAAAATAAAGCCTAAAATCATTTTAAAATTTTTAAAAATCAGAACTAAAAATAAATAAAATTTAAAGGAGCCAATGAAAATAATAGTAATAATACAAATTAGTAATAAAAAAAAATGGCTTGTTGGTGGCTCTTGCACCCCTTGACCACCGCCGCACATGAGAGCCACCACTTGTGGCTCTTGCTTGAAATTGAATCGAACCACCGGCGTTAGTTCCAAGACAGCTGTCGTGGTGATCAACCACAATTAATTTATTATTATTTTATGTTTTATTATTACTAATATTCATGATTTTATATGTCATATATTGTAAGTAGATCAGGATAAATGAGTCCAATTTGAGTGAGTCGTGGATGGATCAACCTCATCTGTTTAAATTTTATTCTAATTCAAGTTGACCTCGATCTTTTTTATATGGAGTTATATTCATTACAAGAAAAATAATTTTTTGCATCACTTAAATTAGATGCAAAAAATATAAAATGGTTATTAAAATTTTTTTCACAACTATTTTGTATTTTTCGCGTCCAATTTAGGTGACGGAAAAAGTCATTTTTTTGTAGTAATTTTTCTATTCATGGCTTGGTAAATTTAAAAAAAAAAAAAAATCATAAAAGTTGCTTTTTTTTTTTAATGAAATTTTATAAGATAAATTCTATAAAAATAAAATTTTTCCTCTTATTTTCCTCTTATTTTTTATTTTAAAAAAATCACCCACAAAAGAAAGTTCTTGTAAGAAAAGGTTGCGGTTGTGAAAATGTATGGCTTGACTTCAATGCCAAAACCAGTCTGTACAATATATATTGTACGTATATATAGACAAATCGATTACAGTGCATGCATGCAGCACTACCATACATACATACATACATATATATAAATGATAATTGCAATTATAAATATGTAAATATCGTATAATTATTTTGAAAAAAATAAATAAGTATGAGATCCACGTAAAAAGAAATTAATTTTTTAATTGTGGACTTCACTCTTTGTCAAAGTAACTGTACAATGCTTGAAGACTTCATGACTATATATAACATTACTCATATGCATATATATATATATATATATAGTGGAGTTTGAATTACAAATATTGGATTACAAATTTTAAAATTGAGATAAGAGGAAACATTACATGAGATTTGAATGTTGTTGATCATGATATCCTAAGTTTATTTGAGTCAGCTGGATTATTGGGATTGGTTGTCGGCCTACATATATACTTGATTCTGGTTAACTACACTTCTTAATTATAAACCCTTGAAAATAGTTGGTATGGGAAAATGTTATTAGGACAGATCATTCCTACCGATAAAATGGATTGATTAATGTTTGTTATTTTTTTTTAATTTTTTTACTTAATGATTAAATAAGTGACCTATTAAAGCATTATCATCCCGTTTCTTAAATTCGCAAAATATCTAAATTTTTATGAAATAAATTTAATTTTTTTTTATAAAATAGTATAAATAATAAAAAAGAAAGAATAGAAAAAAATATTATTTTAATATAATGGAGAAATAATAGAGATTGAGATATAAGAAGTTTTTAAAAGATAGTAAAGTTTAAGAAAAAATTAAGTTTAAGAAAAAATTTTAAGTGTAATTTTTAGTCAAATTATAAGAAAGTTTTTAACGAAGCCAATGGGAATACTTTAAATGGATTGTTATTATTTTTTATTTTTTAAAAATATATAAAAAATGTGAGAAAGAAGAAAAAAAAGTTTTTTTTTTTTTTTAATTTTAAAATTAAAAAAAAAAAAAAAAAGTGAATTTGCTCATATCATGAGTCGACCTTTTCAATGAGAAACCTCGGTCAGATAGAGTAGCATTATCCGCTGAGTATATATTTATTCTTTAAAATCTTGATCAGTTCATGTCGAATCGATCTTCTCTTTAGTGAGACCCTAATTACGAGGATGTCATGTCATTAAAAGACAGCAAGACTCATGACTAATTTTAGTTATAATTAAGGTTTCGCAATATTTCCAAACAGCTAGCGGTGAAGTATTGTCTGGGTTTTAAAGCATAATAATGCTCGTACATGCGTGCATGGGAAGCTCATGATAAAAGAAAACCCCCATGATATGCATATATATAGTTCCTTTTAATCACTTTCTCATGATACTTTCAACAAAAAAAACTCTCATTATTCATTAAGGACTTCACGCCTTTTACCAAAGTGTGGACTGGAGCTTTGTTCTACCTTTGTAAAAATTTAAAAACCAAACCTTCCCGTCTTCCCAAAAAAAGAAAGGAAAAAGAGAGAGCGAGCGAGCGAGCTTTACTGAAAGTTGGTTGATTTCTCCGATGCTTTTTAATGCTTCCACTTTTTTCCTTTTCCTGTTGGCCTTAGTTGTGTATGGCGCGCTGCAGTTAGGTTTTTCTTTTCTCAGTTTTTAGTGGTTTCCTTAATTAGTTATTCTTTTGACTAAATAATTGTGGAGTAGACTTGAGATGTTAGCAGTGGCTGCTTTTAGGCCGATAGCAAACAAAATAGAAACCCCTTTTCTTAATGACTAAGTTTTCGAAGAAGCAATCCCTGATCTTAACTGTAATTTGTATTTTAGTGTCAAAAGCAAACTGCTGCGCATCATGATCATGCAGAAATGCCAACTTCCATGCATGTTGATAAAGATGGGGATTTGGGTCCACTGATCGATCCAGCTAGGCGCATAAATAATTGTTCTCCCATATGGCCTGGCTAGCTAGCCAACGTTAAAAAACAAATATACAATTGAGAAATAGTTTCTTGACCCGAGTTTGGGACACAGTTCATCTTGATCAAGGTAGTTTGATTATTGATCAGTGCATGAGCATGAGGAGCCAACAGCACCCTCAGTGCATACTAAAGTGGTCTATGTTGAGATAATTGACGATCACGATGAGGGTCTCCCCTAATGCATTCATGGTGAAAAAGGGGATATAATGGTATCTCTTGACAAAAGTGACACTTTCTCACTCAAGATCGATCATGACGGTGGGTGGAGCCACTGAAGATCACGACGGTGGGTGGAGCCTACTCTTGCCTGTGGCAGTACTAATGCATTAGCCACATGCCCCAATGGGATAGAAGGGCTTGTTGACGATTGAGGACATGTATTTTTTTTTCCCTAATCAAACAAAGCATTTCATTAAATTAAGATATAGATTGACGTTGATCTAAAAAATTATATTGATCTTGATCATGTAATGCATGGGTATTGGGGGACCCAACAAACAGTACCCCATTACAATAAATATTGTATAAAACTTAAAACTGATTGAATTTTGGGACTAAAAAATTGATTTCCACTCATTTCCTGTAAAGGGGCCGGGGTGTTGTCTTAAATAATGGTTTTTTATAATTCATTGTACGAACTGTGGTGGCACCACTAAAGGGTACGTGGCCGGTTGTTGGTGGTCATGCACTGTAATTTGTTGGCTTGAAATGTTCATGGAAGAGACAAACGTATGAATTTGCGGTGACTGAATTGTTGGATAAACAACATCGATTGGCCTGAACTGTTGATGTTGTAGAAAATTGGTTGATCATATTGTTAGTTCTTTTTCTCCGGTCGCGTAAAATGTCTAAGTACTATTATGTTTCGACCATCTACTCATTAGAGCATTTCCAATGGTATGTTTATATTTCTTCATAATACCTTACCAAAACCCGCTTTTCTATTTTAACTATTGACTTTTATAATATATTATATATGACCAACTTATTAATTTTCTTCTACATATCATTTAAATATTATTTTTTAAATATTTTATTAATTTCAATTATTTTTTCTAACTATTAATCAATTCATAATATTTTCGTATTTTTTAATATTTGCAATATCTATTCATATATAATATAACATCATTTTGTCCTGTACATAAAAAAAATTATAAGCAAAAAAATTAAAAATAAAATAAAAAAATGTGACTATATTATGAGAAAAAAATAGAAATATTAAATGCATATAGAAATCATTTCACTCCTAGTCATGAATCTAGAAAAATATTAAAGCCCATTTCATCTTGCAAGTGTTAAGAGGAAGATAAAATGGAAAGATAAATGAATAAAAAAAATTATACATGGATGATTAGTGGCAACTAAATAATGAAGAAGGATCATGTAGCAAAATGTAAAACAAAAATAAATTACATGATTCATTGAAGATCATTTTTGAAAAAATAATTAATTATTTTAGATATACACGTAGAATACAAAGTCCATTGATCGAGAGTGCTCTTACATGCACTGCGCCACTAAATTTCTAGGTCATGATTGATCACCTACAATGATAACAAAATAGCACAAAAGGATAGACACATAGCCTCACGAGCCGTCACTATTTTTTATGAAAGTTACGCTGATTTTGTCTCTGTCTCAAGCTTCCCATTATTACGATTCACGTTGAAAGAAACACCTAGGCTCCAAATGAATAGAACAACTCGAGTTGAGTTTGTGTATAATCGGTTTCAATTTGATTTATTTAATAAATAAGATTTTTGTAAATACTAATATATTTTCAAATATTAAAATAATAAACTTTATATAAATCCAACTTGACTTAATTTAGGCTTATGAACAAAATTTGCATAAGCTTAACCTGACTTGTTTGAGCTCATTTTGAGACTTGTAATATATGTTCGTAATATATGTTATATATGTCTGTGTAATATTTATTACATATTAGTTATATTTTATATACTTAATTATATATTAATAATTTATCTATAGTTTAAGTTATTTAATACATTTATTATGTTCCCCAGGTGTGTATAGGATAATTTGTATAATAATATATTATACTTTTGATTTTTTATATTATCATAATTATTATAGAGAAATGATATTTGAATTCATAAATTATGCAATTGCCATGCACTCTTTTTGAAAAAATGAGTAAATATAAAATTTACATAAAAAAATTAATTTTTTAATAGTAAACTTTACTTTTTTCTTAAAAGAGTGCGCAGTATTTACATAACACATGATTGTATCTAACATTGCTCATAATTAACATTAAAATTTAACTTATTTTATAAAAGTATACCATAACTATTAGGTTAAATACTTAAATGGCTAGAGTTTTTTTTTTTGTAAAATTTTAATTTTTTTTATTAATCAAAAGATAAGATTAAGATTTAAAAAAAAAATTGAGTTTGAGCTCGAATCGTTTGTTTATTTTTAGTTGAGCTTGATCCGAATTCAAATAACATTAATATTTAACTAGCCGAGTTTGAACAAAGATATTCAAGCTGTTTTATTCGAGTTCAAACAAGTAAAATATACTAATCGAGTTCGAGTATCCTTTTTTAAATTTGAGTTGACTTGGCTCTTTTCAAACCCTAGAAACACAATTCAAGGGGGCCCTTCTTTTGGACTTTAGGGCTCGGATAATGTTGGTCTATTTCCATAACTTCGCTTTCATTTTTTCAAAGCATTGTAGAATTGTTTTGGGAAAATTGTTGTAGTTTTTTCCTTTTTTTTTTCCCATAATGTTTTTAGTGATAGTATAATCTTGATCATCAAAGAATCATTTTATATTTTACTGGTTGCAATTGCCTACCAATTGCCAGAAACTTCAAAGGTGAGAGATTAATTAAGTAAAACCCATAGCACAACTCGTTGCCACATTGCTAGAAAAACTGATCCACTGCACAGCCCATACAACCCATGGCACTTCAAAGGCTATTTAAGATTTAAAGCGTACACGCATAGGCAAGTTGATACGTACAACCCAACTTTTCACGTACAACCCAACCCATAAATGATTTACAACCAAATTACACAAATTACCCTCCACGTGAGACAACATCATGATTTATAAAGAACACTAGCCCATGACAAGATATTTTATTCAAAAACGTTACTATACCGCTTAAGTTTGTTCTTTCATTTTGACTATTTATATATATATATATATTTTTTAATTTTTTTATTTAATAATTAAGAAAGTGACTTTAGTGTATTGATATGTTTTTTTTCTTGAAAAATATTTAAATATGTTTAAAAAATGTAAAAAAAAAATAAGATGGGAAACTTGTATTAATGGACACACCCAACGGTCAAAACTGAGTGGCACACTAGTATTATTCTATTTTATTATGTTCACAATTTTTATCAATGAAATGGTGAGGAAAATGTCTGCCAAATATATATATGTGTGTATACAAATATATATAATTGGCCCCAAATTATCTTCGTGGAACCAAACATGTTCTAATGCACAGTTGTTAAAAAGGGGCGTCCATAGTGGGCTATCATGCCTTGATGGTTGGCCGACCGAGAGTTACAATTGGAGGGGCTATATAGATACCCCCCATCGTTAGAGCAAACAACTTTTAATGTACAAAGTGAAAAGTTCCCTCTCAAAATATTCTCTCTAGTCCCGACATTTAGACTATGAACTTTGTGAGTTTTGATCGTTTTACTACGTAAAACACTCCACTATTAATGGGATGATTTCAAATGATGAACAACAACGATGACGAAAAATCTATAGAACAACCGCACTAGATTTATGATTTGCCAACTAGGTAATATCACTTTTGTTGTGTACTCCGATTAATTTTTTTCTAACATTGGTATAAGAGCAACAATCAGTTGTTCCTGTTTTTGACTTGATTGTTGTAATTTTCTTCACTGAAATCTTTTTTCTACAACAAGAATTTTTATTTGTCTCTATAACCATGACTACTGAGATTGGTTGTTATGGCAACACACTTGTAGCAGCGCCGCTGCACAGGCAGTGGCTATGAACATAAGCAGTAGGTGATGTCGTCGACAAACTATGCCCTACTGCACGAATCATGGTGTTGTGCAACAAGTAACGGCATATGTGGTGTTGCGTGATGAGAAGAACTGCACATGGTGTTGACCGTAAGTGCAAATCTACTCACCAGGTTGGAGCGGCAAGTTCTGCTCACCCAGTGCCACACACAAGGTAGGCTTTGCTTGCTATGTTGAGTGCCGAGGCGGTGCACCAATTCTATGCAAGAACACTTTAAGGAACACTTTGAACAATACCCTAACAAGAGGAAGGAAAAGGCACTGTGTGGGTAATGTCTTTTGTATGAATTTGAATATGGGCTAAAGATAATTGAGCCGACTTTGATAATTTTTTTTTTTTGGGTTAAGAAAATGCGGCCTATATCTCTTGTTTTGAGTAAGAAAAGAAAAACCATAACCCAATTCATTTAAAAAAATGGCCTCAAGCCAAATTGGGTTGTGAGCCCAACAAGCAAAGGCTTGATCTGATATTTTGCGCGGCCCATTGATTGTGGCCAAGCCTACTGTTGCTAAAGGAAGCTCGAAAATATTTTTTAGTTTGTAGTGTTTTGAACTCAAGACCTTACACACAAGGGTAATGAGCTCAACCATTAGGCTAGAGCTTATTGTTAGTGTATTTGCTGAAATATTTATAGCATGAAATTTTTGCTACAAATATTTTTTTGAAATATATGTTTTTGCATGTGTTTACTGAATACATGCATGCCATGATATTATGAGATAATTTTTTCATATTTATTAAGTATTTTATTTTGAGAATACCTGGGGAGCGGTCTAGCCATTAAACCCAGAATATCAGCCCTTCATTCACAAGACAACACTTAAGAAATTTATTGTGTTTATTTTACATCTGCATACACCCGATCAGAGACTCTACACCCCTCTCTCACTCCTTCGGTTTCTTTTTCCTCCCTCACTTCTTGTACTCCACCCCCAATCAAGGAAGATCTTGACACAGACGTACTCATCCCGTATGGTGTTGCGACCCAAACATTGGTAGAACTCGACCCAGACAGTGACAGAGACCCAGGCGGTGATGGTACTTGACCCAGACGAGGTATTCTCATATTTCTCTCTTGATAATCTCTCTCCGTCTTCGAAATTTCTCTCTCTTAGTTTCGTTGTTGTTGTTGTTGTTTTTTTTTTTTCTTCTTTACCATAGGATTTCTCTTCTTATACTCGTTTTAAGGAGTTCGATTTGTCAATTTTATGTATTGATGAGAAGCCCTAATTAGCATGCTGATTTTGGATGTTTTTTAAACAAGGACTGTGGCATAAGGGGTTTGTGAATTTTTTAAATGGCTAGCTTAGATTGATGAGAAGCCCTAATTAGCACGCTGATTTGGAGTTTTTGGGATAACCCTGTATGTTTTGAATGGCTAGCTTAGATTGTGATAATCATTTAGTAGGAGATATCATGAAGCTGGTTAATTTTTTGGTCTTTTAGTGTTTACTAAGCAATAATAATGAAATTGGTTATTTTTTGTATAAATCTAACATTTATAATTGTTAGAGTCTTGTGTAATAGATTTCGACATGCGAATGTCCAATTTGTTTGCACGTAGCTGGATTTGGTGGACAACTAGAACATATGTTATCAGGATCAGTTTCAGCCTTGAACTGAAACAACAAACAAATGGAAAGTTTTTAGAAATTTTTTGTTTCTATTAACATGTTATCATGAAGTCTGAATCTCTAACTCAACTAGTCCAACTAAGTTTTATCATGAAGGAGCTTCAACATGATGGAAGTTTATTTTTTGGACAAGTTTGTGTTTGTGAATTATTTCCCATGTTTTTTAGCTTTTTAAAATGTAATAAACTTGGCCTGGCGATAAAATGAAACTAAGTTTTTCATCTGATTTACCATGTTATGTATGCATGGCATTAATATTCATCATGCTGGATGCTGGAATTTGAATTCTTTTGTGCCCATTTGCAGCAAACTTGAGACGTTTATCTAGCTTCGACACCCTCGATCCAACAACAAGGTTATACCTTTTTACTAGGTTTCAAATTTCTGTAGGTGTTTTCTTGATTCTCATATATTCATTTGAGGTTGTGACTTCAAGTTTGATTGTAATATATTGTTGATTTATGGTGATGAAGCATAACATAAGAGGCCCATTATAGATTTCAATTTATTAGGAGTTAGTTTGATTGTAAGAGAGTTTAAGATTAGTTATTGTTTGTGTGTGTGTGTGTGAGAGAGAGAGAGAGAGGGAGAGAGAGAGAGAGTGGTGTGTAGTTCAGATAAATGCAATCAAGGTCATAATGATTTAATCAGTTTTCAAATCAATTTTCTAATCTGGACAAGTCCTTGACCCATTCTTGACAAATCAGTATCTGGTCATCCCCATAATATATACACCAAATCAACTTATCTACTTTACCACCTGGACTCAACTGTCTCCACTCCTTGACTAACACTGAGATTAAGAGGTCTTCCAAATTTCTTATCTAAATTGCTTATGATTTAATTGAGACTACACTGATGTTTAAGGATATAGAAAGAAGAAGTAGCTAACTGTCTTCAATATTTTTAGATTCAAATTTTTTGCTTTTGTCCCATATATGCTTACTTTCTTCCATATTTTCTAACAAATGACAAGTTTGGATTCTCATTCCAATTCAAGTGCGTGGACATCAAGAGGGAAAGAGAAAACAAGTTTGGACAAGCCACTTTGAAATTGTGGCATTTCATCGGCACGCCATATCTCTGGACCGCATAATAGTTTTGGCAGAAGATTTTACAAATGCCTAAACTATAAGATCAATAAACAATGTGGTTGTTTTGAATAGACTGATCTTAAAAGTGAACAAAACTCACATTGCAAAATGACTTTGGAGTTAGCTCAATGAAGGAATAAGAGGATTCATCATGAACATTAATAGATCGAACAAGCTAAATATAAAACGATGGAAAAGAAGTATAAGGGACCCTTGAAAGTGTTGTTGACATCGTGGTTGTTGTTTCTCGCGATTTTTGCTATAATTTTTATGTATCCTAAAAATATTAATGTATGTCAAGCAGTGCTCTCATTAAAATGAGATCTTTGGACAACTTATTTGTAATGGAAATCATATTTATTTGGCAGTGCTCTCGTTTATGTTAACTTTACAATATTTCTGCATAAAAATACATGTTTATAATATCTTTTCTAACCAACAAAGCCTCAATTTATAAGCAATAACCAGGTTCAATCTCTATACACATTAGTGAGTCTAAGCACACTAACTTACACACTTCTTTGACCAACAAAGCCTCAATTTATAAGTAATAGTGAAGTTCAATATCAAACTGAATTACATAAGTACATAACATTGGCGCCAAACACAAAAGCACACTGACTTATATAATGAACTAAATAAGTACATAAAATTGATGCCAAAGACATAAACTCAAACTGACTTAGACACTGACTTACACACTAAAAACAAATTCAAATTTTAAAACAATGACTTAAGCAAAGCTCCATTAGTCGTCCAATTTAGTGTGCTCGACCTCAGATGTATGCCCAATATCCCTGCATAAACAACAACAAATACAATATAAAAAAGTAAAACTTTCATTAAAACAAATAAATAAAAAGTATTCAAATCTACAATACCTTACTAAAGGACAGTTAGTCCTAGCATGTTCCTCATTTTTACAAATGGTACAATGTCTTTTCTTGGTTGGTTGACTCTCTTTGAATTTTTTGCTCTCAAAGACTTTGGGCACCCTTTCGTGGGCACCTGTGGAGATTCCTACACCGTTTGTGAAAGTCCGATACAACTTAAATTCTTAAAATTTGATCATTATTGGTTCCCTTCCCTCTTTGTGAACATTCTACATCATCTTCCATTACAAGCAACTCTTTGTGAACTTTTTTCAATGCAAGTATGAAGTGATTGTTTTTTTCTGTTGACTATGTTGTAGGTTCAACAATGTCATAAAGTTGTATCATTGGCTTGATTTTACTCATCTTAGGCTCATCTTGTCCTTGCCAAACTTGCCCTTAAGAACATGGTACGTTGAGAATGGGTTGACTCTTAGCATTCATAGTCTATCTATCTAGAATATAATGTTGTAACAATCTATCCAATTTCACTTTCTTGCCAAAAACACACAAGATATGCCTATAAAGAATCCCCACAAACTCCACATATAGCATATACATGTTGTATGTCCTTCATCACCCTTCAATGTCAAATGGTAAAGAGGTGTTTCTTTACCATAAGTTATTACTCCATATGTCTTGGTCTCACCCTCTTTGGACAATGTTTTTGCTTGGTACCATAGACTATCGAACATTTCATCTTGAAAGATTGTGAAAGACTTTCTTGTATAAATCATTGCTGCTTCCTCTTTAATTATAAGAGGTGTCCTCAAAATCGCCCATGTAGATTTAATCCTAACATAATTCTCTTTCTTTTTCAAGTAATGCACGAAGAATATCTATGGCTTTTCCATACTAATGCACGAAGTCACTAACCATAGTGCTTGAATGAACATAATTTTTGAAAAATCCGTTCATGCTTTCACTCCTTTGAGTTGTTGACATACAGACATAGAATGTCGAATGCAAGTAAGTTGGTACCCACTTATCTCGTCACCTGCAAAGATTTTGCAGCCAAGTAATTTCTCCTAACTTATACTTCACTACTATCAAAGCCCATTTTTGCTCAAACTCATCAGCTGTAATTGTTTCATGGATGCAACGATGAAATTCTTTTTGAAAATCTGGAAAATTGTTATATACATAGACCAAGTGTTCGAGAAACTCTTGTAAAATGTGCTACAAGCACAACTTATGATTTATATTCGAAAGTTCCTCTACAATAGCTTTAGCCATTGTCTTATCATCATTGGTAATTATAGCAGAAGGGGCACATCCAAGCATAGTTTCTTGCCATGTTTTCAATAACCATGTATATGGTTCGGCTGTTTTATTAACTAATAAAGTACAATCAAACATTATGGTCTGATGATGATAGTGAACTCAAGAAAGCGGCACAAATGACATCTTATAAATATTGATCAAGTAAGTGGCATCAAATGTAACAATATCTCCAAAATATTTGTATGCAACTCTTGATCGTGCATTAGCCCAAAAATAACTTTCCATACACCCATCCTTATCAACTTACGTCAAATACACAAACCTGAGTTCTTTAAGTTACCGATCAATAAAGTAGGAATATAACCTTTGTGCATCTCCATCTTTAAATACTTTTCTCCCTTTGGTTCCCAAGTAATTTTCAACATTATTGCCAATTCAATAAATTTTAAAGTCACCACCTGATTTTTTACTCAATACCGAATTCATTCAATATCATAATCAGTTTTTTTTTTTTTTTAAACTTTAGTAGCTCCCTTATGTTCACGAAACAAGCTAGTACTTTTCAGTGTAAGTAGAATATGATTATATCTAACTACAAACTTGTTGACTATCTACTTTTTGCCATCTTTTTTTATTCTCATTATTACTTTACATCAAATCTTTGTCTCGACACGTTCAGAGAGTGTTCGATCTTTTTATTTCCTATTAACCTACCAGAATCCTGTCCTTATACAAACATAGTATACTGCACAAAGAATTTTATCATCTTTCGACAATTAAGTATGATTCGTCCAAATTGCAAAACCTTTCGTCTTGCATATGCATTGTAAAATGTTTGGGCGTCTTCCACATCCTCAAATACCATACCAATGTATGGCTGCAAACTACCACTGCTTGAAGAACTCCTTCATTTTTGATATTCACCACATTTTCAACATTCATATAATTTGGAATGTATACACTTTTAACCTCAAGTTTATCACTATTAACTCAAGAAATTTATTCCTTCAATACAAAACCACCACATTATAAATTTAGTAGTTATTCAAAATAACCACATTAATTAACTATATTGAACTCCTCTGAATTTTAACATTTAATTACAAGTATAGAACTCTTTTGAGTGCAACTTCAAGATAAACTTAGAAAAAATTGAACGCCTCTTTTTGAGCATTATCACAAGACTATAAATATTGTCCAGTTACATAGACTTTTACCTCCTAGAAGACTAATCCTTGAATGTATCTAGTTATTCATTATAACTAGATATATTATCTAGTTACTATAAACATTATCCAGTTATTCGTTATAATGTTTCCCTATATTTTATCCTAACTCTAGGAAAAGAGAGATGCATAAAACATGTCTCAATTTGTCTAGTAATATAATTAAATGCTCATGAATAAATATTACAAAACCAGTTTTTATGTCTACGATCTTCTTCTATTCTAAATCTTATAATTTAGACAATAACTATAAAAAATCCAAGCCCAAGACTATAATATGTCCTAATGCAATAAATACTATAAGACTTTAACTTGGAATAAGTTTCCGTAGCCTACAAGGTTCTAGATGTTACTTTGATGCCTCAAACATAAAAAGGTATGTAGAATATCACTTTCTCAAGAAACCAAATGGTGCATACATTTCAAAATTCAATGAGCAGATAACTCCTCTACGGATAGCAAATGTATTTCAAGCAAGAAGATAGCTAGGGCTCTATATATAATAAGGAAATACCATGCATAATCAAACATATGTAGGGTAATATATAACATGCCGATTAAGAACTAGAATGGTGAAAATTACCTTAGCAACACCAAGGCCACCTTTCTTAGCCATGAAAAACCGTAAGTTGTCGATTGTGGTGGTGCGAAATATGTGTGGCCGATGGTGCTGCGACCCAGATGTGTAGATGAGATGCTCAATTTGTGTGGGTTAGGTCATCTAAACTGAGCTTCCTCTTGGGCGGAGGTCTTGGTGATGGCGGTGGAACTGAGCTTCGTCTTGGGCGGTGGTCTTGATGGTAGTGCAAACAGATGTTGGAGTGTCGACATTTGAAGGTGGAGAATAAAACTGAAAGTCCTTTTTTAAGACATGATTTTGTGATGGAGAATAGGTGATTGTGTGTGATGAGGTCTAACTACTTCAGTCTGTTTTTGCCTACGTGTTGCCTTGTGAATGGAGGGCTGCTATTTTGGATTTACTAGCTAGACTGCTCTGCAGCATAACTGTTTTATTTTATATAATACATTGCCTATATTATTATTTTTGTGAATACTATTGTTTAGGATGAAATGTGATAAATTTTGTACATGTATTGCGTTTACGTGTCATACTCTGAGCTTATTTTATCAGTAGAGTTTATTGGACTAATGTAAGGAATTAGTTTTCAAAGCTTTGTGAATGTAATAAAATGGATGATTAAGTAGCTTGTATATGTATTGTTCATGCTTTTGATTGGCTAAAAATGAGTTTCTTCAATTTAGGAAGAAATTATATTTTTGCATGGGAATAACTCGGCAGATTTCTTCTTATCCTAATGGGAGTATGGTTGAGATTGATTTAGAATTAATTTCCTATACGATATAAATTTGAGCGAAAATTAAGTTAAAAATTAATAATTATGCATTATAGCACAAAAGATGATTAGCAAGCTTAGCCAATTTTTCGATCTTGCAACGTGTGTTAATTATTTTTTGTTCTAACTTAGATTGATGCATCAAATTTCTTAAGTGTGTGTGTGCAAGTAAATGTGCAAAAGTTAGTAACTTTGAGATAACTAAAAAGAAACCTTAAAGATTGTGTATGAAACTTAATTATTTCATTAATCTCTTCCATAAGTAATAGTTAGCAATAAATGAAGATTATTATGATTCTTAGATAATTTTCGAACATTGTTATTGCAAAAACTTCTAATAGGTCTAAAGTAAAATTGAAAGTGCACGTAAGATGCATGTACTATAATTTTCATAAAAGTTGAAATGATCAACTATCAAATAATTTGACTTAGAGAATCTTCTAGGTAATAACAGAAGTTGCACGTTATTTTTGTAATGCAAAGATTCATTGCTCCTATATTTGAAGTTGGACATTACAATTTTGAAACAAGTTAAATTAACTCACACATAAGCACATACTCTCTAAGGTTCAGTTTGAAACTTGGATTGAATTGAGATCAGTTTAGTCTAATTTTAAGTTGAGTCTAACATCCAAATAAGTTAACTCTCAAATAAGTAAATTATTCTCAATTCAAAACCTTTTTACGTGTGGTATCCATAGCATTCTTTAACTCAAAATCTCTTTACACGAGAGACCCACAACCTTAACATCCAAATACATCTAAACTCATCTTAACATCAAAATATATCTAAGGACATCAAATAATAAAAAACTGTATCATCATACTGAAGCAAATTCCAAATTTTCTTTAATCAAAAGGAAAAATATATATTTTAGATAAAGTATTTTCTAAACCGAAATTGTATAAGATATATGATGAAAGCAATTATCTCGCAATATTATGACTTGCTAAAAACGAAGTTATACGTGAATTATGGCACAAAACATTTGTTACATCACAATTAGGTTGATGTAATATGGGGTTGTAACCTTAATTCTAACATATCGTCCTTAGATAAGGTTCATTTACTTTTTAGTAAGGCTGAATGATTATCTTGTGCAAACGTGAATTCAGTTAAGATGAGAATATTGAAGATCTAAGTTTGAATTTTTTTGTTGAGTCAAGAAAATTACTCATAATTTCGGCGAGGGTAGAGAATTATGGATTTTTGTAACACTTGTTTTTTAGAAAGAACGTTTCATTACGTTTCATTCCACATTATCTTAATATTAATATTTTCAAATATTTTTTTTCTAAAAGATTGTTGAAAATAGTGGGAGTAATTTATCAAGTAGTGAGAGTATATATTTGAATGAGGGTGTACCACTAGTGATAGTGACTCCCAAAACTCACTAAAATATAAGATTCTTATAAATAACATAGCAACAATATATCAGTATTCTCTCATCATAGAGAGACTAGAAAATAATATTTTCAATATGGCTCTACTAAATGTATTGAATTCACATAGTAAGAATCTCAACATAGTTGATCTAACCTGGGGTTGTTGAAAATGAAATTGATAGAAGTATAGCTTCATCTCTTGACACTAATTGAGTTGCATTTAGATAATCATTGATCGCATATTTATTGGAACTTTTCTTGAAAGAGTTAAATAGTTGATTCTCATAGGAGAATTAGATAGTTAGCTTTTGTGATACTTAAGAATATAGTACTGTGACCGCATGATTGTTGATTATCGTGTTTTGGCACAAAAAAGCAAATAAATATTGCTGGTGTTTTTTTCATGCGGCCTAAATAAATTATCTCTTTAAAGATACACAATGTACCTTGTCGTTGTTAATGATCTATTAAATAAAATGGGCTCTTTGAATACTATTGATAGTTATAGAAAAGTGTCTTCTTAAGAGAGTTACTGCTGATGAAGATTTGATTGTCTTAGATAATTAATTGTCATCTAATGAGTGGTTTTCCAAACTACAAGATAGTGAACATGAGTTTGTGAAATGTAACTCAGACTTCATGTCTTGTGAGACTGTGTATAAGAAAATAATTTCTAAGAGTGCTTGTTTAAAATCCATAGACAATTAATAAGATGATGAATACAAAAAAAAATCTATTTTTGCCTACACTATTTGATGCTTCTATTAAGATTTGCTCATGGAAGTTAGAGGTTGAGATTTTGTTAGGGGGTAAATATGACTTACTTGATTAAGTGAGTATGTGATGTAATTTGGACAAGTGGTCAAAAGTAATGACTAGACTATTGTGATTGTCCTTGGAGGCAAAGGCCCTAATTGTTTTACCCTTAATGAAAAATAAAGTTTGATTATCTCACATCATATTATTGAGTACAAGAAATTCATATGAAACTCTAAAGTCACAAATTAAATTTGTTGAATGATATTTATGGTCACCTTGTAGATTTGTAAAAGTTGCAATTGCATTTGCTGACTAGAATCTATGGTTTGTGTTGTAAGTTTGACTCTAAAAGATATTTGCGATGAGTCGCTGACTTCATGGTTGTACAAAGACTTTTTATATATAAAAATAAAGTCTATTAGTAGGCGCATGTTTTGAAAAGTTCTAGTACATGAGAATGCACATAGAGAGAAATGTCCTTAAACACCACTTAAGACTTATGGTTTAATCATTTGTAGTTGACCATGTTATTTCTCTCTTGTATGATATTGCTCGTCGTACACGTGATAATATAATGTTTCATCATCATGTGGCATGACTGAGAGCATTTAGTGAACATACACATTCATCATATATTTGGAAGTTACGGTGAAAAAGGTATGTCGATAGGCTGAGATTTGTTCATTCACAAGAGCGATCGCATTTGGCTTTTAGATAGTGAGTGAAGATGAGAAATGTATCGCTTGATGCTTATGTAACATATAGAGATGATTGACACAAATATATATAATGTCTTAATTAAGCTAACAATAGAGGTGAGTAAATGGATTCATGCTTCCTCATCGTGTGAGTCCTGTAGGTCATAATTGATGACCTTAATTTATTTATGCCCTTAAGAGATCTTTGATAATGTCACAAAGTTGATATTTTAGTTTTTGCTACTTCATGTTGTTTATGACTATGAGTGATCCGGTTTAAATTGCTAGGAAAGCGACTAGATTGGAACAGAATCACATGAGGGCAAATAAAAGACTATTTAGTAACACATTGATATTGTGTTTGTTGTGTTGCTTCTTGGGAGTTGTGACATAATTGTGAGTACGTCATATTTTTGGGAAATTGGACATTTTGCTTTGAGCTAGTTGGACTTGAGAGGGATTAAAAATGCTTAATCTGAAGTAACTAAATGAGTTAGGACATAAACTTTTTCTAGATGTTGCTATACTGGTCTTCTCTCATAGAGATTTAATATAACGAAAAATCTTCTTGCAAGCACACTTTATGCCCCAATTTACCGATATTCATATGTAAGACATATATTTAATGAAACGATATGAATTAAAGACGAAAATAATTTTAATGAGATATGAGATTTTCTCTTCTTTCAAAAACATTTTTATACTTTTTTTAAATAAAAAAAGTCATCAGTACGTAAATTGGTACACGAAGTTTGCTTGTACCTAACAAAACTCTTAATATAATGCTCCCATTTCTTTTTTACATATATGTCCGATGATCGTACAACTTATCTGTCAATATGAACAAGATTAAGAATATATTGAGAGATACAGATTTAGTCTTACCTACTATGTACAAGTAAAAGATGTAATAAAGGAACACCTATTGTGCATTCACCTCCTCTTGGCTAAGAAATATGGCTATTAAACCACTTCATGGGCATGGTTGACCTTTACATAATTCCCCCCCCCCCCCCCCCCCAAAAAAGCAAAAAACTTTTAATGTACAAATTAAAAATCTCTCTCAAAGAATTTTCTCTAGTCCCAACATTTAAACTAAAATTTATGAATTTTATTCATCATCGATGAGATGATTTCGGATATACAACAACGATGAAAAAAATAATCCATAGAACAACTACACTAGATCTACAATTTTCCGATGATGTAATATCACTTCTGTTGTGTCCTCTAATATAGTTTTTCTAACAACAGCTCAAATGATTCTTTTACCTTTTCTAGAGTCTGTACCATCAAGATTTGCCCCAATACTGGTGGATGGTGTTTTTCTGGAAATGACAATGAGCTCTGGGTCTGAGCTATAGGTCCAAACTAACTCAACCTGGATTCAACTTCAATCTCAATATCTAAACAATCCAATTCACAACCATGTTAGGAGATCATCTCAACCCATCAGTATGACCAAATTTTCCTGCCACCAGTCTCCCTTACCTGCAGCAGGTTCATATAATCGGAAAAGTTCAATAACTCTTCCCTTTATAAATTACAACTAGAAGAATCACAACTTTAATCGGGAGGGAGGGATGGGGGGAGAGCGGGATCAAACCAGAGGACAAGCTTCACTATTTATATTCTGATGGCCAGTCAACAAGCAATCATAGGATAGTGACTCATAATGGTTGCATACAAAGAAGGTATATAAACCGATACAAACACCAAACACAATCGATAGCTCCTTTTTGTGCAGCAATAATATTACAGACGATACACCAAAAGAAAATACAGTACCATAGCCAGAAACCAAAGCACACAAACTCCAACCATTTAGTTTGTCTAGTCCTCTAGACCAGGCACCTGACAACAGCCACGTTTCGCTTCTCTAAAATCATTTATTCAGCATCAGCGAATCTAAACAAGTGACAGAAGAGTCGATTGTAAGATCAAGAAATATAAGTTTAAGGAAATTTTTAACCATGCATTAGGCAGTTGAAGGATAAAAAAATCATGAAGACATGTTTCTCACTCACCCAAGCTCTGAGAGCTTCAAATGAGCTTCTGCATAATCTGCAAAGAATGCATCCTCATCCTAAAGTAAAAGTAGATAATTGTTAATAAAGTGTACCAAATAACTACTTAATTAGTTTTTAATAAATGGACAGAATTAGATGCTCACAGCAGCATATTTTTCAACAAGAGGATGGAAGACTGGATCCTCCAAAAGAGCCTTATCTGATGGCAACTGGAGCAGACCTTCTTTCTCTCCACTTAGCAGCTCCCTATTTAAATAATCAAACACACAAAAATTAGTTGGTTGCTTCCTGGGTTGAACCCCAGAATTTTTCTAATACTTAATGGTAGCATTGGCATAAGAAAACCACTTGATAATATGATTACACAAGAAAACATTGCATACAATCAACTTCACAAGAAAACATTGTATACAATCGACTTGAGTACCATCAACTCCAGAAACAAATTATATGTGCCTTACTTGAAGTAGGAGTTATCAAAAATTAGAGGGTTGGTAGTCCAGGGTCCCTCAAATCCAGAGCGCTCCTTGTGACATCTTCCCTGCAAAATGATTGCAAAAGCATCTAGCACGTCACACCATTACAGAAATTTCTTGTACTCTATACCAGTCAAATATCCCATTATCATGAAACAAAGGAACATCTTATGGAATGATGCAGTAAAAGAAATTTCATATCGGTGAACATACCAAGGTGTGACCACCAGATAAAGCAACTATATCTTTATCAGTGAGACCCATGTGACCAAAGATATCCCTCAGATGATCCGAACCTTGAGTTACAAAGAAAATTAAGGAAGTTTATGAGTAACTAGAAACCTGAAACCATCTAACTAATGTTTGATTTTAAAGAAATCAACTGACCTTTAGTAGCATCAGGTAAACGACCTTCTGGGGGTGGTTCGGTTTTGTCCTGAGAGATTAAGACTCATCATTTGCAGGACTAATGTATCATACTCAAATAATATATTTCGGGGAGTCTAGAACATCCCTTAAACTATATGGTATAGATATGCTCACTCAACTAATCATATATTGAAGTACGTGGAATTGATTTCAAAACAATAAAAATCCAGACTTTGCACGTTCATGCCCTGTTCTTGGTATGCAACCCTCCCAGGGAAAAAGTAACTAGAGATCTGTTGAATTGGATGAAGCATTAATAGGAAAAAGCAAACATAGGAGGGCTCATTCCAAGCCAAACTTAAAGCTACTTAAGAAACTAGATGAGCGTGGAACTAATAACAAGGAAGATGATGAGAAGACTGGCCCCATCCAAATTGAGCCTTGGCAATAATTAGCACAATTTATTCAAGCAACGGTAATAAGTGTGGAAGGCACTATTTGCCAACCAAGCCCGATTTTAATAGAATAAGATACTCTCCATGTTCCTTAAAATGGAGACTCCATGTTTTGGAAAGGCAACCAAAATTCCAAATGTTTTACACTGAATGGATAAATCCATTTCAAGTGAGGTGGAGAGAATCCTTGTCTGTTTTAATAGGGGATCCCCAATGAACAATTATAATTGATCCAAATCCATGGTAGCAATTTTTTTCAACTCCACGATCCTTTATTCAAATACTTTCTTTGACAAATCCTAGCAGTCAGTATGCTACAATTGACTAATCTCAAGGCGAAGAATACAATGAAAAGATTCAGATCTAGAGTGAAGACGAGGTTCAAGATTCGCAATGGTTGACCAAGATATGAAAAGTCGGCAAAAGCTGAAACCTAATGCAATTTATTCAAAGGTATGTACTGCCTTATACTGCCTTAACCCAATCTGATCACTGTATATTATCTTCTCAAAGTAGATGTTATAAACTCCACTCTGCTCCTTCCTTGGATTGAGACATTGCTCAACTAAAAAATAATCCCCTAAATGGCACGGGGTCTTTGCAACAATATTTGTCACTTTACTCCATAAGTGTCCTCAAGTGCAATTTCCTATCTTCACCCAATCAAATGTGTCATAGACTGCCCCAATTTCCATCTATACACACACTCGCCATTCACTTCCACAACCATTTATTAGCCGGCCTTCCTGAATATTCCTACTAGGCTTCATCAGTATTTCCAAGAAAGTCACAAAGCACCCAACTCCACATCTGATTAGTCAGCGGCTAATATATGATGCCACCAATCGCTATCAATGTGCTGATAAGGTGATTACCCTAGTTTGACTAGTAGCACAAAGCAAAAGATTAATTTCATTATAAACACGTTCTGATCTGAGGTTAGTACCAAATTGAGTCCTAGACAATTAATTCAGATGTCCTTGTTTGCTATATTTCATCACGTAGAACATGAACTCAAAACAATTTTTCAAACAGACCAACAAATGGAAAGCATTGACAATATGGTGATTCACTAACCGGTCTCCCGGGATGGAAAGGAATCTCGGGCCCTCCCGTAACTTCAACAGCAACAACTCCAGCCAACTTCAATAAGTGAACACATTTCAGAGTCAAAACCAAAAACAAGAACAAAAATTGTACTCTGTATTTTGATCGTACGGTAACATATATCCAGTATTCGAATTGACTAAACAAGTACCTGGTACAAGTCTGCGTAAGACAAAATGGGGAACTGCTCCTTGATCGGCTCCAAAATCCTTACGGCAATATCGAGACCGTTGTTTGCTTCGTGGGCAAGCTCATCCGGGTGTCTTATCGTCCCAAAAGGTCCTCCTGTCTTCGTCCCAACATCGAAGGTACCGGCCGAATGCCATCTGCAGCCAAAATAATGCTGAAAACGCTTCTCAAAGAAGAAAATATTGATCGGGAACAGAAAGCTGGTAGAAGAATGAACAATGATACTAGGTGGTGAGAATTCCACTTCGTCATTTCCCGACTTTCTTCTCTACCAAACACTCTTTTTTTTTTTCATTTGATTTTTCTCGGTTATTCTTGAATACCAAGAGCACATAGCTTTCTTTCGCCTAACTTTTTTTCTCCTCCTTACTTTTCCAATGTTCTACTTCTCCATCCTCTTGATCCTTCGTATACACGTACGTATTATAAAAGTATGGTAAACTATATTTATGTATAGACATACGAACCTAGCCCGAAGTGGGAGACTTACGCCAATCGGAGCATGATAGGAGCACAATGTTTCTCGGCGATAAGTCCTCTAAGCTTCTTCTTGCATTTGTCGACTGCCTTCCGGTATTCCTCGCTCACAGTCGGGTAATTCTTCCCCATGGCTACGATTTTTCTTAATATCCGAACCAAAAAGAAGTAAAAAAATCACGTCGATCAGACTACCAAGAAACAAACAAGTCCACATCAAAAAAACAATTATCAAGAGAATCAGTTCAGTTTCATCCCTCCATTTGGATACTCAGAAAAGGGAACAGAGGAAAGCAGTAGAATCCAGATGATTCTTAGTTCTGCTTGCATAGATATCAGAGTGTTAAAAAAAGTATCTTAAGCTATTAGTTTAACCAATCAGCTAGTAACCAAGTGTTGCTTCTTCAGTTTCGTCCAGGTTTTACAGATTCTTCTTCAATAGAATCTTTCTTCTTTTCCTGAATTTTCTAGTGAAGCAAGACAGCAAGGAAATCGGAAAAGTAACGTACAATCGAAGCACAAATCGCACTGAAAAAGATCGTCTAACAGAATCAAACACATACAGACCTTTGATCACGATAAGGACTGAAATGTCGATAGCCAGAGCAGAGCACAAGCAAATGCAAAGAGTAGACCGAGCTAATATATAGGAGTCATTTATGGGAAAACTGGAAGGTTCTCGCATTCGTTTTCTTCCGTTGATTAATTTAGTCGTTTGCTGGGCGGCTAGGATCATGCTCGTGCGGTTGGAGATGTCCTCTAGAATTGCAAGGAATATAATGGAACAGTCTTGGCAATCGAGTGCAGCCACGTGTAACAGATATGTGGTCCCTAATGTTATGGCGTGGAAAAGTCGTCGTCACATGTGTTGTGGCGACTTCTCGAATATTATTTATTTGTTTTCTCTAATCTACCTATTTAATAATTAAGTGGAGTCTCAATACATCACCAAGGTGGTTGTCTAGTTGGTGCGAAATTGATATTTTATAATATCAAGATCAAAAGATCGAATAAGGATATAAATTAAAATTACTTATGTTAATAAAACCTAACATTTACGCCATGAGATAGGTTTTTATTGAAAAAGGTACTAGTAACCCAACATGTATTTGATAAAAGGTCTAAAAGAGAGCAAACTTGTAAACTCTATATTTCCGTGTAAAAGTGATTCCAAAAAATCACATCTTTTTCCGGACGAAGATGAGAGTTAGCCATGTCACTATTCTATTGGAAGATTTTATTCCTACTTGAATATTCTTCTACCTAGTGAGGAGTCCTTGCAGGAATGAGCACTGGGCAGAGTACTCCTACAGCTTAGATGTTGGTCTTTTCTTGTTTGCGTACTAGAGGTATTTTGTCTTTGATTACCATAGTTTTCTTCCTAACATTCCCATGCGATTCAAGCAGTACTTGAGTGAGAGTGGGGTTTGATTGAAGTTGTGAGAAATGAGATAAGGACAAAGGTTTTGTAAAAATGTCGGAGAGTTGATCTTTGCTTGAAATAAAAGAAACTTGGAGTGTTTTGGCAACCACCCTCTCTCAGACAATATGATAATCAAGCTCCACATGTTTAGTGTGAGCATGTAGCACAGGATTTACAGAGAGGTAAGTGGCTCCTAAATTATCACACTACAGTGTGGGTGCTTCAACTAGAAAAATCCCAAGTTCTTGTAAGAGGGTTTGTAGCCATAATATTTCACAAGTAGCATTTGTGACAGCTTTATAATCGGCTTCAATGGAAGATCGAGCTATAGTGGGTTGTTTCTTAGAGCCTAAAGAGATTAAGTGAGAACCAAAGTAGACGCAAAACCCACCAATATACTTACGGTCATCAGGGCACTGGCCCAATCTGTGTCAGAATGCAAGCAACTTAATGGGTGAGTTTATGGAAAAATGAAGGCCAAGATTTTTTGTGAGATTGAGATATCGAAGTATGCATTTGACGGCTTGCCAGTGGGGCAACCATGGATAATGCATGAACTAACAGACCCTGTTGACGACAAATGTAATATCCGGCTTGGTAAAGGTTAAATATTGCAGACTACCTACAACACTACGTTACATGTGAGGGTTCTCAAATGTGGGTCCATCAAGGTTGGTCAATTTATCAGAAGTCGAGAGGGGTGTTGACACAGGCTTGGATTGATTCATGTTTGTTTTAAGGAGCAGGTCAGACGCATATTTAGATTGTGAAAGAAAAACCCCAAAGTCATTCTGAAAAAATTATATGCTCAGAAAATAGTGTAAGGATCCGAGGTCCTTCACGGGAAAGTAAGCACGCAGAGCATTAACAAATTGAGTTATTAAAGCATGATTTGAACCCGTAACAACAATGTCATCGACATATATCAGCACATAGACAAAATCAAAATTATTTTGAAACATAAACAAGGAATTATCATATTTAGATGTAGTGAAACTGAAATGAAGTAATTGATCTATGAGCTTGGAAAACCAAGCCCAATTGGCTTGTTTGAAGCCATAGATCAATTTCTTCAACTTACAGACATGATGTGGGAGAACCAGATTAACAAACTTGGGAGGTTGCTGCATTTACACATTGTCTTCAAGGTCTCCATGTAAGAGCACGTTCTGGATGTCCAGTTGGTGTAAAGACCATTTGTGTGTGACAACAAGGGAAATAATGAGACGGATAGTGGCCAGTTTTACAATCGGACTGAAGGTCTCACCATAATCAAGCCCGAGCTATTTGTGAAACCCCTTGGCCATAAAGCGAGCATTGCGGCATTCAAGGAAGCCATCAGCCCATCGCTTAGATTTTAAGACCCATTTCGACCCTAAAAGATTGAAGGAAGGAGAGAAAGGAAAGAGGTCCCATGTTCGGTTTTGTCGAAGAGCAGCAAACTCATCAGCCATCGTTGCTCTCCATTTTGGAAATCGAGAGGCTTTTGTACAATTTGGGGCTTCTTCAGGAAAGTTAATGGAAGATGAGGTGAGAGAGAGAGAGAGAGATGGTTTGGATGGCCACACTATGGTACCGTTCGTTCGAACGAGAGGGCAATAGGTTTGTGTTTTGGCTCTAGTGATCATAGGATGATGAGGGATAGAGTTGGAGGTGGTGGGAGAAATACAATTAGAAGGAGGCACTGATTGAGAGGTAGGGTTAGATTTTTTAGATTGGGAGGGAGATGAAGTTGTCGGTTGGGAGAAAGTGTTAGGATTTTCAGAGTGACTTTGAGATGGATGTGTCAAGCTTAAGGGTGTGTACTGGGCCTGGCTGAGATGCATTGGGGCTAAGATTTTTGGGGTTGGGTTGCTCCATGGATGGGTTGCACGGGTGTTGGAGGGCTAGGAGAAGTTGTAAGGGAAATAAGTTGTTGTAAGTTCAAATGAGCTTGAGAGAGGAAGGGGTGATGTGTTTCATCAAAGACAACATCTCGGGAAATGTATATGCGGCCCCGAGGCAAATGAAGGCAACGATAGCCCTTATGATCTGGGCTATAGCCCATGAAAACATAGAGTTGTGAATAGAAGTACATTTTGTGTTGATTGAAAGGCCGAAGATTGGGTCAACATGCCAGACCAAACACCCATACAAATTTTAATAAAATTCGAAAGGAGACTTATCACCAAGAATTGATGTGGGCATTCAGTTTATTAAATATACAGATGTCTGAAAAGCCTTAGACTAATATTTATGTGGAACCGAAGTATGAGCAAGTAAAGAGAGCCCAATTTCAAATATATGTTGATGACGCCGTTCAACCGTGCCATTTTGAGCATGTGAGTAAAGACACATAAGACAATGAGAAATCCCATAAGAGGCAAGAATCCGATTAAGAGGACGAAATTTGCCACCCCAATCGGATTGAACCAAAATAACATTAGTGAAAAAGGTATTAGAAACATAGCATAAGAAGGCAACAAGCACAATGGAAACATTAGACTTTGTTTGAAGAGGAAATAACCAAATATATTTAGAGAAGTCATCTAGAACAGAAAGGTAAAAACGACAACCGTTTGAGGAGAACATAGGTGCAGGACCCCAAATATCTAAAGAGAGAAGTTGAAAAGGTTTATGAGACCTAGAGGGAGATGAAGGGTGGGGTAAAGCATGAGTTTTAGCTTGTGAACAAGCTGAACAAGTGGAGGTGACTAAGTTATTTGCTATGGGAAGTTGAAAACGCCGACGAGTCAAGGCTGTGATCTAGGAAGATAGGTGACCAAGGTGGGCATGCTAGTGTTGAGTGGAAGTATGTTCACCAAGAAGAGCACAAGGAGTTGATATGGATGGTGGTGATGAAGCGGCGGTGGGCATGGTGGCAGGCATAGGAAGGACATAAAGACCGTTCTCAATGGGTCCTTGAACCAGCACCTCCTTGGTTTGTAAATCCTTCACAAGGAAACAAGAAGAATAAAACTCAAAATAAACAAGATTATCAACACAAAATTGAAAATAGAGAGCAGATTTTTTTTGTAATTAAAGGGACATACAAAAGTTGGTTAAGAAGATATTTTCCAAAAGGTGTGATGAAGTGAGCTGAGTCGGTGTTTTGTATGGGAAGAGTTGTGTAATCTCCAATGCTAACTTGCTTAAGACCCTGATAAGGCATAAAGTCTAAGTTGAGATTTGCAAAATCTGAGGTGAAATAATTTGTAGTCACCGTATCGGGAAACCAGTATTTTTTGGAAAATCCAAGAGAAGATAGGGAAGTGAAATTGGCTGTTAAAGAGGTAGGTGAGGGAGCTTGGTAGGACTGATTGAGATTATGGTAATAGGTAACAACCGTATGAACCATCTTATGGCAGATTTGACAAGTGGGCTTGGTTGAATCAGGATGAGGAAAGTGGTCTTGTTGAGTGGGCTAGGCCGAAAGATGGCCATGGCCTCTACCACGTCTTCCCCACGGGAATAAGGATTTCTCCCTCTTTGAGTTGCACCAAAAGCTATGAGAGCCCAAGAGGTAGCATTTGTAGAGATGGGGATTAGCATAAGAAGAGATTGGTTCTAATGAACTAAGCGAGCTTCGGGGTTTAGTAGGTAGCCAAAGATTTGGTAGGAGCTGAGAGGCTTTGGTCGAGTGGTGATTGAGGTGACGACAGATTCATAGTCAGTCCTTAATCTAGCTAGAAGGTAAACAATAAACTGAGATTGAGATAGAGACTCTTCAGCGACACTGAGAGAGGCCGAGAGAGATTGGGCTTTATGATAGTATTCTGTAATCAATTTAGAACCCTTTTTCAAAGTAGCAAGTTGAAAATGGGTTTGAATGATATGGGTAGAAGATTGGGCTGCATAAATGTTTTCGAGAGTTGACCATATATCATGTGAGGTGCGGCACTGAAGAACTTGAGCAAGCACCATAGCAGAGAGGGAGGTGTTCAAGGCAGAGACTATGCGTTTGTCTTGAAGCACCCATCGAGTATGTTCGGGGTTCACAGAGCCATTAATAGTTGTAAGAGGAGGGAGAAGAACCATCAACATATGAGAAGAATTGAGGTCTTACTAGAAATGTTACTATTTATAGGGGATAATTATCACTGGAAAGCTTGATAGTAATAGAGTGGTTGGCTGCCATAATAATGGCGGTATTGGGAGGGGTGCTATTAGAAACATTGGAGTTAGAGGAGTTAGTGCCTACGTTGGATTCAGGAGAAGCCATGAAAGACGAGCAAGAACAGAAAACAGGACACAGGAAAACCCAAGGTGATGGCCTTTATCGGGCTCGTTGATACCATATCGAGAAAGGTACTAGTGACCCATAATATATTTGATAAAAGGTCTAAAAGAGAGCAAACTTGTAAACTCTATATTTTCGTGTAAAGGTGATTCCAAAAAATTACATCATTTCCAGACAATGTACATGTATTTATAGAATAATTTCCAAACAAGTGTTTACAATTGAATATTCTTCTAGCTAGTGAGGAGTACTTGCAAGAATGAGCACTGGGCAGAGTATTCCTACAGCTCAGATGTTGGTCTTCTCTTGTTTGCGTACTGGAGGTATTTTGTCTTTGATTACCATAGTTTTCTTCCTTAACAATTTTAGATCAACTGGATACTTTGGGGATGCTGTGGTGACAGACTCGCCCTTTGAGTAATAGCTATAGCTAAAATTGGACATTCCGCAACGAAAAAGGACTCCTATGGTCACGCCCAGAGAGATCTGCTTATTACTTATGTACTTATGTATTTATGTATATGTACTTCTTCACAGTCCGACACCACACATCTATTTTTATTTTTTATCTTTTTGAATTTTCTCCTTAATAGGTGTATGGTGTAAAGCTGCTGCGTAAAATAACTCATGTACTTATACATTATATGTATTATAAGACCTTTTTACGACAATAAAAATTCTCGTCACTCTTGATTTCTTCAATTTGACAACTTACAAGAAATCAAAACACTTTGCTTGATGGTTCTTATACTGGTGGGAACATTATGGCCCAAAACTCCCCCGTCTTCCCACACCACTTCAAGAGAGTTTTAAAATTCTTTCATTCCAAAATGATTATCCTCCTAATTCGAAACATTGTCCTCTTCTTCTTCTATTTTTTCTTAAAATAAAATAAAATTAGATCATAAACTGGGAGCATGTCATTACCCCTACATCTCTCATGCAAAAATATCAAGTTCTTAACTCGCTAAGTCTCAATAAAATTATAGAAAAAATACAATTATGATCATATTGTTAAGATATTGTCTGAAATTATCAAGCTCCTAAAGTTTTAGTCCAACATAGCATATTCGTGACCTAATTAACTTCAATAACAAGCAAAATAATAATAATAATAAATTAATTAATTAATAGAAGCTATGTCGCAAGTCTATGATATTGATGATAAAAAAGTCTGGCATCAAAATATTCTCAGCAGGCCCAATTATCTCCAGCTCAACGACCTCTCCTGCCCAACAGAGCATTATGTCAAGAATAATTATCATTATTATATTATGTTTTTTGTAGGAAGTTTGGAGAAATTATATTGAGTTTTGTGTGTATAATAATTATTTAAGTAGTAATTAAATAAAATAAATTTAAAATTTATAATTGAAATGTCGTTTGTATCTTCAAAAAAACAAAAACAAAATGTAGTATGTATTGAAATAATATTTATATAAATATTTATTAAGAATACCTCTTGCCCCAAACGAGGCCTAAGTTTCTTGTCTAGCCTTGCAGCAACCCAGATTGTTTGTATTTCTTCTCCATAAATAATCATGGCTCTCAGGATTGTTTTTCCAAAGACAACTCAGCATTCACAAGGTATCATCCATTATCAGTGCTTCATTTTACTTTTAAGAATTTGTTGTAAGGAGATCAAAGCAATTGATTTTACGAACGACTTAAATTGCATGTAAAGAGTAGAGGAATCTGGGGTTTGAAACAACTTAAATTGTGATTATTATTTTTATTATTTCACTAGACTTTTCCAACAGTCTGGCTCCCTCTTCTTTCAATTGTTTGATTTACTAGGTTTAGATGATCAGCGGCTAGTGGGTCTCGAGGGCCCCCATCTGCTGTAGTCTATCTCTTCTTGATCTTCTGGAATACCATGCACAAAACATGTGGCGGTCCATCCTAGGGCCTTCTCCTCAATCTTTCTCACCTTATACTTCCCTTATTCAGCCCACACGGCCACTACCTCACCTTCCAAATCTCAAGCTTTTTCTCCTACCCATCACTTAAATAACTCTTCACAAGCCCAGCCCACTCAGCCCATTATCACATCTCATACCTTATCTTCTTCTTCCGATTCAGACACCTCATCTCTATCTACTTCTTTTTTCCGCCCCGCTCCATCTTCACGTCTTATAGATTCTTCTAGAAATTCTTCCTCATCGTCTCCAATTATCACTCAGTCTAAAACCAATTCTCTCCATCCACAGCAGTATACTGATGGAACCATACTCTAGCCACCACCAGGCAACTATCTCACCACTGCCACCTCCATCCCTGAGGAACCAAACACCTACATAGAGGCTACCAAATTTGAAGAATGGCGCATGGCCATGTCCCAAGAGTTCAAAGCTTTACTCCAAACAAACACATGGTCTCTTGTTCCTTCCTCTAATATCACTAATTTAGTGGGCTGTCGTTGGGTTTTCAGGGCCAAAAGATTATCTGATGGATCGATTGAGCGTCGCAAAGCTTGCTTGTTACCACCAACAGGCTGGGGTTGATTACTCTAAAACTTTCAGTCCAGTTGTCAAACCGACAACCGTTCAAACCATTTTATCTATTGCTGACACAGGGAAATGGGATCTTTAGTAGCTTGACATTTCGAATGCATTTCTGCATGGTGACCTCCACAAGCAAGTGTACATGACTCAACTTGTTGGATTCATCAATCCAGATTTTCCCACTCATGTGTGTCACTTAAATAAGGCTATCTATGGTCTTCAGCAAGCTCCAAGGGAATGGTTCTCAAAGCTAAGTCATCGTCTCCTTGAACTTGGTTTTACATCCTCTACTGCTGACCCATCACTTTTTGTTTACAAGTTTGTTTCTCCTTGTTTATGTCGATGACATAATACTCATTGGTTCCCACTCACATGCAATCTCTTCTATGCTTCAGTCTCTAAGTTTAACCTTCCCTTTAAGGACCTTGGTCCATTACGTTTCTTTCTTGGCCTTGAAATCAACTCCTTTCCCATTGGCCTTCATCTATCCCAGCACAAATATATTTGTGATCTTCTCCAACGTACTCACATGGATCTGGCCAAAGCAATTACATCGCCTATGTCAACCTCCATCTATTTATCTCTCACTGATGGGCCAAACTTCACTGATCCTACACTCTTTCGAAGCACTGTTGGGAATCTCTAGTATTTGTCACTCACCCGTCCTGACATTGCATTTGTTGTTAACAAAGTGTGTCAATTCATGCATGCACCCAAGCTTCCTCATTGGCAAGCTGTAAAGAGAATTCTCAAGTATTTGAAGCACACTACCAACCTTGCTCTCAACATTCAACCTTGTTCCAGTTACTCATTGAATGCCTTTTCAGATGCTGATTGGGCTGGATGCCCAGATGATCGACGTTCAACGAGAAGTTTTTGTATTTTTCTTGGTTCCAACATTATCTCATGGGGTTCTAAAAAGCAGAAAACCATTGCTCGCTCAAGTACTGAAGCTGGTACAAAGCACTTGCCAATACCATTGGCAAGCTTCTAAGGATTCAATCACTTTTCAAAGATCATGGTATTTTTCTCTCCAAGCCTTCTACCTTATGGTGCGACAACCTCAATTCCAGAACCAAGCATAAGGAAATTGATTTTCATTTTGTGCGTGATCTTGTCTTGGCCAAAACTCTTGATGTTGCATTCATTTCCTCATGTGATCAACTTGCAGATGCTCTTACATTCGATCAAGCCTCACCATGGTGCCCATGCTGGACTCGTGGGAGGGTAAAAGCAATATATTCTCCACTGCCTCCACTTCAACACAAGGCAACGGATCCACCTCAACTTCTCAAGAAAGTTCTCAAGCATCCTTGTTAGCAGAATCTTCTAGACCATCCTTTGTGTGATTCTGTTATGCTATTTGACGTCTTTGTATTAAGGAATCCTTTCAGTTACAAATATGTCATGGGTGGCTTGGAAATGCCAGAGCACACCACTTGCTCATTGTTGTGAGCAACTCAGTATAGGACTCTGCTTCCTTATAAATAGGACACTGTAAATCAACATTCCTTGAGATGATTAATATATTGAAGTCTTAATTTCCTTCAGAGGGTACTCAAATCATTTCATGGCTTCAGTGATGATACAGCAAATATCCTTGCAAATTTGGGTAGGACGTTTGGTTTGTCTAGTCTGTTCTCTGAGAAAGGAGTAGGAAATTGGGGCTGGTTTGAGCCACACTAATTACCACATGACGATAGTGTTGTTTCTAATATGGAGGAGAGCAGCATAATCTCAAATATTCTTTGTATAACCATACATGGGATTCTAGGAAGCTTCATTAACCTCGTCTCGATAGTTTGGTTAAGTTATTGAGTGAAATTGGTAAACAACCTAGTTCCATTAAAGTACCAAATTTACAAAAACCACAAGATAAATATCTATTAAGTTTTCATTTGCCAGACAGGAGGATTTCCTCGATCAAATTTCTGATTTGAAGAATCCTCTGGGTGAGATTCATGTGTCAGATGCTTATTCTTCCTCACATTATTTTATGGAGAAAAGGGATCCTTGTATAGCAACATATCAGTGTGTGTCTTCATCCAGTAGTTCTTTGGAGTCTGATAGATTTCCTACTAGCGACCCTTTTACATTTTATAAACTCCATGGTGAGTATCATCTTGTACAGTTTCAATGCTCCTTTGTTATATATATATATATATATTCAGTAAAATTGAGAATGCTCTTTATAGTGATTCCTGCTTTGTTATCATCTAGTGCTATCAATTTTTGGTTATAATTATTGCACTCCCACATTATGGAATGAATGGATCTTGCCCATTTAGGAAGCCTTGAGACTTTAGTAAATAGGTTGTTCTATCATATCATAGCTAGATTTGTTTTTGATTGGCCTTCTAAAGCTAGTTGTGTATAATGAGTGCTTGGTGGAATCCCTTAGTAATTATATTAATGAGTGCTTGTTGGAATCCCGCAATAAACTCATAAGTAGTGGTAATGAGTTCTGGTAATATGTCTTTTGCTATTGTGCCTGTTGAGTATTTTGTCTTCCAGTGATGGCCAACTTCAACTTGATTTTGAATAACGAAAGATATCATGTTGGTTCTAAGATGATTTTAGGTGCTGTATACACTTAACTAGATTTTAGCTGTCGAATTCTCAGTAAGAAGGAACTTAATTTCTTGTATATCCTAGTTATTGGTGAATCAACAAGATTTTTTGGAGTACAAATTAATCCTTTTTGTGAACAGAGCTATAATTGTAGTAGTCATCATGTTGGTTTTAATGCACAAGTGGGAATGCTGTGGCTTTGCATTTGGTGTTCATGTTGATGGCTATGTTTCAAGTCCCTTCTATTTTATTGCTCATGCATTTGTAATTTCTCTTAGACCTCATCTCAATTTTGATAGCCTCTATGGGACACATTTCTTTGCTCCATTAATGTCATTTCAGAGCCAATCAAGGCCCCGTCGCCAGGATTTCCTTCCCATGGGAGAACAGAATGGGATTTTGACAATTTTGATTGCCATTTAATACATCTGTTGTTTTATATATTTTTCTTTAGATAGATTTTAATTTTCCTTTTACCTTTCAATAAATCATTTTCTACTAACTATTGCAACAACTGGAAATGTTGGCATCAGCAGAGATGAATTTTTTCTTCCAGCAGTAAATGGAAGTTGGTAAGGGGGTTCTGACAAGGGGGCTGAATAATTCAGGCTTGATGCAAGACCAACTCTATCTACACAATTTAGTCCTTCAAATCATGATGCAAGGCTTTCAACTGTTATTGCAACAATCCATTTCCACACAGCAGAATGTAGGAATTTCATATCACTTTGGAAATAGATTCCCCCAATCCATCTGCCTTCACATTATTGATTGCCTAGGGAACGAGATGAGGAGCCTTAGTGGTTTGGGTAATATTTGAACTACTGCCAAATGAGTCTGGGATGTAAACAAGTTTATTCCTAGTCATGTGGACAACCAACCAACAAAGAATGTGGAATGTGAGTTTCCATTCTAATTTCTCTTATCAAATTGAGTCGGTGGTCAAATGTGACATTATGGATTTTTTGGTCGATGTCAGCTGCATGCTTTTAGCTAGTTTTTATTTATTTTCAAAAGCAAGCTTCATTCATAATAAAAGAAATCTAAGCCTATATTAGCAGTATAGTTAAATATTACTAACAATAAGTGGATCTTTACTGCTATGAAAGTTTAACATCCAAGGAGGAATTGAAAAAATGGGTATACTTCCATAGAGGCTATTGAAAGTTGCCTATTGCGTAATAGAATGCACACATAGATTAAGGTCTCGATGAATTTTCTTGGTTTGCCAGCTTTGTAAGGATTGCAAAGCATTCTTGATGTATATCATGAATTAAAGGCTAGACAGTCTGGTTTAGAATGTTTTTGGTTCATTCACTACTAGCGTTGTTCATAATGAATCACTTGCAATCATAATCTTCTCAATTTTCTTTTCCTTTGCTTCCATTATTCCTATGAGCATTGCTGTAGCCTCTCCCTGATTTGGGTTTAGACTTTGGATAAATTTGGTGATGACAAATATTGGAGAGCCATCCTTTAATCTGCATATGGCTGTTGTTGTGTTGTCAAAGCTTCTTACCGCCACATCAAATGTTAAAATGTAGTGATCGCTTGGTGTCGCACTCCAAGTATGGCTTATATTAATTTGTTTATTGCCCAAGCATCATAGTGTTCTTTGTAAATCCTTAGAGTTGTAGAGACAGAATTATCAATGTTGGGTGTAAATGCCTCGTGTACAATCTTATTTCTAAGGAACCAAATACTGTCCATAGTAATAATGGCTATATTTGAAAGTGATGCTCATCTCTACTTGGAATATTGAGGCTCCTTGAAAGACTGATTATGCATTCCATCCATTGGCTAATATTGTTATTGGCAAAGCAAGAGATGTTCAAAGGTTAAGGGGAGTCCGAATGCCTCCATAGAATTCTTGTGAAAATGCAGGTTAGGAAGAGATGATTATGAGCTTCTTCCTTAGTGTTACAAGTCGGGCAATGGATTTCCTCATTGTTTAGGAGAAGAAATCTTTTTAAAAGAGTTCTCGTAGGGATGATGTTATTGAGGATTTTCCAAAAAAGAAATTTCAGTCAATCTTGGATGTTGATTTTCTAGAGTTTTCTCCAATTACTAGACTGATTAGGGGTGTTGTGATTATGATTGATTGAGATTGCAGCATAAGTCGATTTGATAGTGAATTTCCCAGAAGTGTGATGAGTCCAAATGAGCTTATCATCCAAGTTATGATAATTTGTCTGAGCAAGAGGGATTTTCTTGATTTTATTCACTGAATCTTGATGGAAAAGTGCTTGTAATAGGATTGCATTCCATCTTCTGTTCGTCCATGGTTAATTCAAAAACTTTTAGCGAAGGGTCCATCTGGATGGAAGTAGTTTTTGGAGTGGGTTGGAAAGAAGGGAGAGAGGGTATCCAAGGATCAGACCATACCCTTGTGCCAACCTCATTGTTGATCTGATAACACACTATTCTTGAGAAACTCCTTTTGTTTTAAAATACCTTTCCATGTCCATGAATTAGTGGGCTTTGGACTGGTTGCAAAAAAAGAGGTGTTTCTTAAGTATTTTTTAGTAAGTAGTTTTTTTCCAAATAACAGTATTACCATTGATCATCTACCAGCCAATTTTACAAAGTAAAGCTTTGTTAAAATCAGAGGTTGCCCTTAGGTGTGGCAGAGAGTTACCACTGAATTGAATAGATGATTTGCTAGCATGAACTTTCTAGCCAAACAATTGAGAATATTTGTCCAAACTTTCTTGAAACTTTGGGTATTTTGACTAGAGGCTACACCAAAAAGAATGAGATCATCATCAAAGAATAGATGGGAAAGGGGAGTGCTATTCCTACTGATAGAGATTCCCCTTAGGTGACCCAGATGCTCTTCTTTTGTTATAATTCTTGTGAGAACTTTTGTTCCAAGAGTGAATGGGGACAAAGGATCATCTTGTCTAAGACTTCTGGATGGGTGGAAAAAACCACAAGGGTTGCCATTAATGAGCACTAAATAGGAAGCTGTTGTGATGCATTCTTGGATCCAGTTGATCCATTTGTTGTGAAAACCAAGGCTTGACATTATTTTAAAGAGAAAATTCCTCTCCATAAAGTCAAAAACATTTTCCATATCTATTTTAATAGCCATAATTTCCTTTCTCCCCTTTTATTCTTGAGATGATGAAAGACTTCTGGAGCTATAATTGTGTTTTCCTGAATGATTCGACCAGGGACAAAAGTTGTTTGATGGGCTAAGATGATTTTGGGAAGGATTTTCTTGAGTCTGTTGGCAAGAATTTTGGCTATGACTTTATAACAGACATTGGAAAGACTACTAGGACTAAATTGATGAACATTGTTTGGGTTGTTTCACTTTGGGATTAAAACAATGTGTCTATGATTTATTTCTTTGAGAAGCTTCCCATTTCTGAAAAAGTTTTTGATGACAATGTTGAAATATGTTTTTATGATCTCCCAATAGTATTTATAAAACAACCCTATAAAGCCATCTGGGCCAAGAGCTTTTTTTGAGGGAGTTTGTTTCAAAGTTGAGAGAATTTCCTTTAAGTGGGAATCTCAAAGAGGAAGTGGTTGCCATGTTTAGAAATTTTTTCAAGAAAGAGTTCTTCCAACTCATAGTGGATCATGGAATTGGATGATTGGAATATCTCTCTGAAATGGTCTAGAAATTTATTATGTATCATTGTTTGATCAGCAATCCAATTGTTAGAACTGATCTTAAGGCTCTCAATAGAATTTGTGCGCCCTCTCATCGTGGTTGACATATGGAAGAATTTAGTGTTAAGATCAGTAGTGGTCAATCATTGCAATCTAGATTTTTTCCTCCAAAGGATTTCCTCTCTTCTGAGTTGTTTATTGAGATTTTCTTTGAGGTCGGCTTCCTTGATCATGGATTGAATGTTTGGATCATTAGTTTGGATTTGGACAGAGCTTTGTCAAATTTTTTATGGAAGATAGAATGTGCCCCCAAAATGGTTTCTGTTCCAAGATTTTAGAGCTTTTTTGACTTGTTTCAATTTTATAGAGAATGTAGCTAGGATTGCCAACGAATATGGTGTTCCAGGCTTTCTGTATAACCATCTAGCTTGTATGATCCCTAGTCCAAAATTCTTCAAACTTGAAGGGATTTTTGTGGTACCTTCTCCCAAAGGTGTCAAAGGATGGGTGAGTGATTAGAAGCACTAATAGGAAGATGTTGAAGATTGGCATTAGGGAAAAGAGCCATCCAAGAGTGATTAGCAATCCCTCTATCATGAATTTCTTTGATGTTTCCTAAGCCTTGCTTATTATTAGACCAAGTATACTTAGTACCATGAAATCCTAAATCCACCATCCCATTCCTATCCATGTAAGCTCTAAGACCATTGGTGTGTGAGGAACATGCGAAAGGCCTTCCTCCTATTTTATCTGTTTGACTCAAAATCGAATTGAAATCTCAAACGTCTAACCTGAGACACTTATAATTATTAGCAACCTTGTTCATATATTCACATTTATCAAAACTATCTTCAAAAGGAAGATTACATCAGGTTTATGCTTCCTAATAATTTCCCTCAGACTTCTAATTATAAGGGGTTGGGTAAGGCCCCTGCAATTCCAAGATAATATTTTCATTTTTGACTTGGTGCAGCTTTGGCCCTACCTCTTTGGCCTTATCATCAAGAGAGAAATTCTTTGCTTTCCTGTTGGTTATGTCAATCCTCTTGTTCTTTGTTGAATGACGATAATTTGCAATCAGGATATCATCTTCCTCTGTCTGGCCTTTATTGAGTTCCTCTCCAAGAAAAGTTGATTTCCCTGGCCCCTCATGAGTAAACATGATCCTTGTTTCTATATCTGATGGGGTATCTATTGTTGTGTTGGGATTTAGGGAATGTGTTTTCGTTGAATTTGTGATTCTGGAGAAAGAAGATAGGTTGTGGGTCAGGCTTTTGTTGTCTTTGCTAAAGGGTTCAAATGGGTTTGGGTCGGACCTTATTGCAATATAGGACTTTCCTAATGGGTTGACTAAGAGTGAAATTGAGTGTTTTTTTGGAACCAGATTAGTTGGGCTTGGGAGTTGCTCAAATTGGGCTATGATCTGTTTGAAAAGATTTGATTCAGTTACGCCAATCTGCTCTGGTGGGAACTTACTATGTGTTGAGTTGATGGGTTTTAAACATTGCGGGTTATGGTTTAATGAAGGGGCGTGTTGTTCACCGTTAGATCACCAAAGGAAGGGATTCTCTCAACTATTTAAGTGGGGGACCAGATTGTACACACTAACTCTACAAAGGGAGCTTCCAGTTTGACAGCAAGAAGTGACTGTACTTCCTTTCTTTAATTGTTTCTCTCCCTTGTTTGCTCTACTGGTAGGTTGTCATGTGGTCCACTCAACAGCTCAGTGAAGCCCATGCTCATGCATGTTTGGCTTTCATGGAAGAGTTGCACCCTGGAATCAGGTTGATTGTAGTTTTCATTCTTGTTGGCTTTTAGAGTGATTGTCATTTGATTCTACTAGAGGTTGGATATAATTGTGGAGATTTCATTTTCTTGATACACTTTTTCTTTCCCTTTGTTGGAGGCTCGTGGAAAGAATTGCCTTGTTTCTGATGCTAGTGTGTTCATTTCAAAGGTTACCATTTCAGACTATTTAATCTTGAGAGGAGATTGTTGATTTTTTGCTGGAGTAATTCTTCTGGTTGTTGGGTTCTTTGCATGCATCCATGCACCAAAATTTGAAACTTTCTGTCTGGGTCGATAGAAATGGACAAACTTGTTATATGTGACCTAAACAACTACAGTGTAGCACAAATCTGATAGTCTTTTGTACTTGAAGCTTAACCAAGTGGCGGGCTATCTTGGTCTTATGAGTGGAAAACCTTCTGGCAGTAGGTTATCAATGTTAATCTTGACTTGGATTCTCATGTATCTTCGAAAACTATCCCCGTACTTGATACTTTTTCCAGTTGAATAAATATTCCTAGTTTCTTTACGATTTTTTCTGCATTTTGATTTGTCATAAATTCTAAAGGAAAACCATGAATACCCAAAAAATAGACATCTTTAGATCAATTTCTTGTAAGCTCAAACCTGGAGGCCAATCATGAACTAGCATGTGAAATCCCTTTATGTTTCATGGACGCTGGTCCATCACTCTGTTTCTGTCTTATTGCGTTAGGAAGGTGAAGAGGAAAGTGTTGACATTCAATTTTTCAATGTTGATCCTAGTGACAAACCTCAACACCGATCTTATGGTTGCATGCAGTGTGTGCTTATTGAGTGGCTTGGATGAAATGATCTTACCAATGAGAAAATGATTTAAGAGATGTGAAGTAAATTCTGTTTCAGGTTCTAGGTTCAAATCATTCTAGGTTAGGACTATGTTTTTTGTTAGGAGGTTTTCTATTTCTTGAACAGACTTCATGGTTGTGTGCAATGGCTATGGTTATAAAGTTGAAGGCGTTCTAAAAGTGGGAGTGTTTGGAGGGTGGGTATGTTATGAAGGTGGGAGTATTAGTGTTCTGAAGGTAGGGGTGATCTGAAATAAATGGTTTGCAGAGGTTTTGAAGTTTGTGTTTGTCTTTTTGTATTGTAATGTTGTCAAAATTTGTGGAATTTAATGCAGTTGAGATGTAGTTGTGGAAAAAATAGATCTTGCTTGGTTTGATTATGGTAAGGAGATCTTCAAAGAAAATCCGATGAGGAAGGGTTTAACTCACTAGGAAAATGGAGAGAACTCATCTTGGAGAGAGATGGTGTACATGCACCCTTTTAGCGAATTACGATGTATGATTTGCTACGCATCTTTTCATTTTGTAAGTAATTAATCCCTGGTAAGGAAAGGAGCAAGCAACTTTTGTCTTTGTAATTTTTGAAGCTTTATTTATTTTTTTCTTTTTTAACCTGAAAAATGTATTGGATTATGTTGTTTGCAAGGACAATCAAAAGTGAAGCTTGCCAATGAATTTTGTGTAATGCCCTGTACCTAGAGGTCTAGAGAATTACTTCCTAATACTTAGAATCATATCTCAAATTTATAGATACTCCAAAGTCTCTATAAAATATAAATTTATTGGTTCAAAACAACTTCTCCAATACAATTACTTAGACTCCACAAAATCTCAAAATAAACGTCAATCTTCCAAAATACAAAGTCAATAGAACAAAACAAATCTACTGAATAAAACTCTCCAATAATCAAATTACCTACTTTGTACTTAATCCACTATGCTCACATAACCTTACTCATGCTTCCTATTCTTGATCTTTAGCTGAAACGCTTCCTAGTCTTGATCTTTAGCTTAAACATGCAAAACATTTGAAAATATTGTAGAAATAATGAGTGAGTTATCAACAATTCAGTGAGTAGTGAATATATACCAATGTGTAAATATGAGCCAGTTAAAGAATGCAAAACAAAACGTATTAGTTATAGAATTAAGAACAAAACATAATATCAAAATATCAGAGCAACAATTTCAGAAGTATTTAAATACAAAAGTGCTTTGGCAGGACAATACTGGGCATCATCTTATCATAATAGAGGCGTCATATTGAAACAAAGACCATGTTTAACCCCTATGGTAAGGTTATGCTATCCCCAGTGGCCAAACTGAATAGAATAGAAGTGAATCTTTCCCTTATCATTCTCGGAGCCTTGAGTGTGCACACAAGAAAGATTATAGGGAAGATTACTTTTGTTTCCAAAGTGGTGCACTCAGAAACAGAGATGTTGGTACTAACACAATAACAAGATCAAAATAAGAGATGTTGGAATGGAAACAAAAACATAAATAGAATCAAAATGTTATACCAGATGTTTTTCATATGCAACATTTCATATCAAAATCGAGAGTATTGAACAGATTCAGTCATGTAATCATTTAAAAACTTTCAGATCCATATTCGCTCTTTTTGTACAGTTGAGAGCAAAATGTCAAAATTTGTTCATGTCTACACTAGTTATGACAAAAATATCTTTCTCTTTTCTTATTTAGATACAATGAGTAATGCAAAACAAAATGATCAAGGTTGTTTCCATTCCATAACAAAAACATACACATTTTTTATAAAGTCGACATTAGTCCATTCTTTTTATGAAAGGTCTAGTATAGGTGCATTGCTTACTTGACTTTTCAACTTTTCTTAAAATTCCTCACAACAATGTTAAGCAAAATTCTTTGTCACCTATACATAATTAAACATACTATAAGTAAATACAATTATGCAAGCACATCTAAAATAAACAACACAGTTAAACAACTCCACGACAATAAATCTCAGAGTTCCTATTCTTCCAATCTAGTTACTTCTAAACTCCAACCCACAAAATAAACCTGGCCCATTAGAGGCCTTCACACTTATCCCATCATTGTACACAAGATCCAATCACAACGCAAACTACAAATTTGATTCGAACACTTCGCACAACACCTCAACTACAGCACAATTACCTATTTTATCTCAACATTTCACAGGGCACAACAACCATATCACAACTACACATTTTATCTCAACATTTCCCAGGGGCCCTCGGCCACTACACAGGTTCATAACCAGTGCTACAAATCAATCCTAATACTTCACATAATTATTTCAATCACAACCACAAAGCCCAATTCATAATTTCTCAAATTCCCATCACTTCACATAGCACACAATCAACACATTCCATACTTATAAACATACAATTTGTCCACATGTTCAATACAACATCATACACCTCCATACACACTCCTAGCTCCCAAGTAATAGCATAATTCAAATTAACCAAGGACGTGAGGCATACCCAAAATCAAGTAGCTCTTGCGTGGTAGTTCAGTTTTCATCTTGTATGGTGTGGTAGGGCTGTTATTTTGATTGAAGAAGGTGGGCTTGACTATGGCTATTTCAGTTGATACCAAAACTAGAGGTTGGGTGCACGATGGTGGGCTCCCTATTTTCTTGGTTTGGGCATCTACAATTGAAAAAGACTACACGGGGTGGGTTTTGGTCACGGAGGCATACATTGGCAGTGCCACTAGGCAAGAAAAAATAAAGAAAGTATGGATGATGGTGACATTGTCTGTGTGTCCACGGTGGAGCTGGCAGCTAGATTTGCTACATTTCTTCCATTGGTTGCAACGGTGATGCTAGAAAAATCGTGGAGGCCACAACTATGCTTGTTTGTGGAGCAGAGAGGTGGCTGGGATCACAGTGAAAGGGAAGCATACAATGGCTTTTTTCGTGTGTTGGTTTATGTGTGACGCGAGTGGTTTTCTGTGTTTGCTTGGTGCTCGGCATCTCAAGTGGGTGGCAATGATGGGCGGCGGAAGAGCAAAGAGAGATACTAGGTGATAGAGAAATAGAGAGAGTGAGGGAGAGACAGAGAGAAACGAAGATTGGCTAAGAGAAATGAAACATAAGGATGGTGGATTGCGGTGGTGCTTTGCTAGTGGAGTAGCTCTAAGGCGGTGATTTTTGGGGTAAGACTCATAGTTTCAACTTTTAGTGTCGCCATAATTCACTGTGGCATTAATTTGACTAAGCAGGTGGTGGATCAAGGTTGGGTAGTGCTTAGGCAGAAGAAACATAGAGAAATAAAGAGAGAGACATCTAAGTGTTAGGTCAGAAGAAAAATGTGGGAGAGTGAAATGGGGAGAAGAAAAAGTGATAGGGAGGAGAGGGAATTGAGGGAGAGAAAAATTAAAGAGGAAGAAGGAAACTGTTGAGGGGTAAGGAGAAAAAGAGGAAAAATATAAGAGGAAAAAGACTTCTTTAAATAGGCTAGGATTGGGCCTAGGTGTTACATTTTGTGCTTTCCAAGCAATAGGTTAGAACAACATGGCCCTAACACTTCCCAGTTAGTGTGAAATTACTTACAAGTGTGAGAGGCATGTTTCTAAATGTATCAAAATCCTCTAGTTGTGCTTGATAAGCACCTTTGTTCTCCAATAGTATGTTCAAATTTGTGAAACTTTTTCCTTTCTAATAAATTGTCAAAGAGTGTAACTTGTTTCAAGTGTCTTGTTTTCGAGTTGGGTAAAGAACACTGGACACCTCTCTGTTACGAACACCGGAGTCCTCTCTGTATGCTTAACCATTTTGTCAACATAATGGAATGTTTCTGTCAATCAATTGACCGAAGTTATGTGAGAAAAGATTTAATGATCCAATGAAATAAATCTAAGGTTAGAATATTGATAATTTTTATTGAGCCTAAATTATATTTAATGGGTGATATTGAATAAACCCATAAGCGATAAATTATTGAGATTGGTTAGGAGTTTTAATTAGACTCAACAACTAGATTAAATTACATTTATTATTTATTGAGCGAGTTAGACTCTTTTTAAAATTTAAAGACCGGTCATTAGAAATTTATTTCAATTTAAAATCATCATTGATTGAAGTCTCCTATGCAGTCTCTGTCACTGTCAATCCTATATTGAATGAACTACTAGATCATATTTTTAAGTTCAAACTCTTTTCTTGAATGAACCCGATCGATTCTAACTCAAACTTGTCTACGCCCTCTCCTAAGTCTCTCTATAAATATCTCCTTTCCATGTGTTGTTGGGGAAAAAAAAAATCATAAACTTCCATAAGTATAGCAATCAAACCCAAGATACCCAATCCAGCACCGTGATAGATTTTGTGTTGGAAATTTTAGGAAGCAACATTACAAGGTAAGTAACTTGATCATAAATTAGTATTAACATACTTTAGCTAGTTATATATATTATTAAAAAAAATCAGTTCTTTGGAAGTTAGTATTTACGTACTACGCTTGTCAAGATAATTGCAAACACCTCTTTCATCATGTTTTATTCTGCATATTATAGTTATGTATGTATTATACATCTCATACATCTCTCGTTGCATAAAATACTTAAGCTTTTATAAGATCAAGTGTAAGCTAAGAACAGCTTGATAAGATGGTCATTCAGATGTATGGTAGCAATGCAATTTATGGGTGGATGTACAAGCCATGTAGTTAAGTGTGGTCCACCATAATATGCTAAAATACTATTAACGGATCCTCTTGCAGTTGCAGTATGTGAGGCCAGTGCACAACCTTGCACACAGGGTTAAATGTGTGGACTAGTATGATAAGTAAGATAAGTTAGATAAGTCATGCATGTCATAACATACGTATGAACAATCATGATTTTAATTCTTAGTAAGAAATATTTTATGAAAACCTTATATTAAATATGTTTACATTATGATAGGTTTCTTACTAAGTAATCAATTCATTTTAGTTGTTTTTATGTTTTTAAACTACCCCAAGTCAGAATATTTATGAAAGTTGAGCTGCAAGATGGGACTTGGTCCAAGGAGATGTGGCAGTGGCCTATATCATGTGCAGAAATTTTAGGTTATGATTTTTTTATGGCGCATACTTGAGAATTTTAATAAAAGTACTGCAATATCTACAAAAGAATTATACAAACTAATATGGTTTCATCTGATCTATTAGATCTATAAAAATAATTTTATAATCTAACGAGGGTTTGCATATGGAGTGTAACAGTTTTGGGAGAGAGAGAGAGAGAGAGAGAGAGAGGGTGATTTTGGTGATTTTGAGAATTTGATTTTTGGCCTGTTTTGGCAGGTGTGTGATTCTCAAAATTACTATTCTTGGTTTTTTTACTCGCAATTCTTTCCTAGGGTTAGCGTCCACAGCGCCCTCTGCCCCTCTGATGGCTCTACTGTTGGCGAGGAATGCTAGAATCGTTGTTTTTGTGGCTCCTTCGTATGCACAAGCAGTTTCCAAGTAGGTGGAAAATTCAAATTTTAAGATACCTATGCGTTTTCCGGTGGAAATAGATGGTGAATTGAGTTTTATTTTTTCAGAATCTGATGATGAAAGCAACAGAAGATTTCAAATTTGATATTTTCATGAAGTTTATGCATGTTCGGCCCTCCATTGATATTATTAGATTGAATGTGGTGAAGAAGTGGGGTTTTAAAAAAGATTCCGACGATCAACTTTATGGATGATTAGCATGGATTAATCCAAATGAAGAATGAACATGACTTCGTGCATGGATGGGCACGTGAAGAAAGAACTATGGAAGGGAATATTTTTCCGTTGTTCAAGTGGACAAAAGATTTCGATTTGCACAAAGAATCTCCATTAGCTCCCCAATGGATATTTTTACCTGGTTTACCAATGCATATGTATAGACGAGATTGCCTGCAAATTTTTGCTACGCATTTTGGGAGTTATTTGGGAATGGACAATGTGACTTTGAATCGAAAAAGGGTTACGGGTGCAAGAATCTGTGTGGAAGTGGACTTGATGATGGAACCAGTTAACGGATTTCCGATTGTTGTCTCACCAACAAAATGTTTTTGCCAAGAGGCCAAATATGAGAAACTGGATTTCTATTGCATGAAGTGTTTTAGACAAGGCCACATAGCAGTAGTTTGTAGGGTTGGGGAACACAGGAAGGAAGATGGGAAGCCGAAGGATAAAAGAATATGGCAACCAACAATAATCAAAACAATGGGGGAGACTTCGGGGTCAAAAGGGGAGGCAATAGAAGAAATTCTCAAAGCCACGCCAATGGAAACTTTGCCAGTTATTGAAAAAAATTTTCCAGCATAGGGTCAGGTAGATGGAAATATTGTGGGAGTACCTTTTTTTATTGAACAGAACAAAGATGGTCAACATAAAAAACTTGATGAGAGTGTAGTTTAACGACCTATCCCAGATGAATAGAATGAGGTTGATAATCAAAAGGAAAGTGAGAATGAAGATTGTGAGGAAGTTCAGTGTGATTAAGAAAATAAGGTGGTTCCGGATTCTTTAATTAGGCAGGTAGAAAACTCTCCAGTTATAGCTGGTAAACTGACCAATTCAAAAGTTTCTCTAACTGAGAATATGGTTGGCAATCATAAAGGAGAGGCAAATCTGGGTTTCTACTCAGATCGGGAAGAGGATGAGATCACTGGTATGAAGGAAAAGAGAAGGCATATGATTCTAAAGGGGATCCTTGTTCGAATATTTGAAGAGATAAAGGTGGTACACACCCGGTTCCAGAAATTGAATTTATGGTAGACAACATTTTTTATTGGAATGTTAGAGGATTGGTTAGTTTGAAGAAAATATTGAGATCATTGCTTGTTAAGAAGAATATTAATCTATGTGATATTACTGAACCTTTTGTTACAGAAAATTGTAGCAGTGCTTGGAAGTTTTCTGAATTTTAATTATTTTAATTCTAATGAAGATGTTGACGGAAAGCTCTAGATTTTTTGGAAGGATCCGAATGGTTTTCATGTTTTATTTTCCACTTCTCAAGCTATTTTGGGTTGGCTATTTTTGGAAAATAAGAGAGTGCTTGTTACGTTGTTTATGCCAAGTGTTCGTATACGGCAAGAAGAGATTTATGGTGTGAGTTAGAGAATAGACAAACTAATGAGTATCCATGGATGGTATTGGGTGATTTTAATGCCATCCGTAGGGACTCATAAAGAATTGGTGGTCAACCTAAACCACTAATTTCTATGTCGAAATCCAATGATTGTTTGGATAATTGTGGATTGGTAGATCTTCACAGTAGTGCACCTTCCATGTCATGGTGCAATGTCATGAGGGGGTGTCTCGAAGTTAGGCAAAATTGGATAAAGTGGTCATCAATAATGTATTTTGTTCTCAGTTTGTGTCGACGCATTCAACATATCTGAATAGAAAATCTTCGGATCATTTTCCTATAGTGGTTAATTTGGATAGGCCTTTTTTGAATTATGGCCTAGTGCCTTTTCGCTTTCAAAATATGTGGTGCTCTCATAACAATTTTATGAGTTGTGTTAAGGATGCATGGCATCGGCAAGATGCGGAAATTGGGTTTTTTCGGAAACTTGTGCTTGTCTTAAGAGAACTAAGCTATCCTTGAGAGTTTGGAACAAGAACATTTTTGGGCGTGTAGATACAAAGTTGAAAGACCTTGAAAAGAGAATGAAATTTATAGAGAACCAATTGCAATTGGGATTTTTTGAAGAAGTGGAAATTGATTATTTGGTGACTAAAGTGGAGATTGATTTATGGGATAAAAAGGAGGCCGCCCGGTTGGGTCAAATTGCAAAGAAAAATGGATGATGGAAGGTGATCAAAATATGAAATTCTTTCATTCAGTGCTAAATCAAAGGCACAAGAAGAGTTATATTGGGAGATGAACCTTTCGGATGGGAGAACTTTGGAAATTACAGAAGATGTTTATATTGGTGTGACACAGTATTTTCGAGAAATGCTCTCAACGCAGGCTGATGTGGAGCAATGTCAACTATTGGATATTATTAGTAAAGCAATTACTGATGATAAGAATCATATGCTTGGGTTGGAACCGACTGAACTAAAAGTCAAAGATGCTATTTTTTCTATACCTAAACAAAGTAACCCAGGGCCTAGCAAGTTCGGTTCGGAATTTTACACCTCTTGTTGGGAGGTTATTAAAGATGATGTTGTTGAGGCAGCTAGAGATTTTCAGAGGTACGACACTTCCCAGGGTCTACTCTTCTTCCATTATAATTCTAATTCCTAAAGTGCCTGATCCTGCCAGTTTTGATAAATTCCAGCCTATTGGTCTGTGTTTAGTGGCTTATAAGATTTTTTCTAAAAGTATTGTAAGTCGTTTGACTCAGGTGATGCATAAGTTGGTCTCTCATGGACAAGGTGCGTTTGTCCTGAGGCAAAGTATTTTTGAGAATATAAAGCTTGCACAAGAAATGGTTCACTCCCTAAAAAAAAAATTAGGGAACAATGTGATGTTGAAAATTGATATGGCCAAATTGTATGATAGAGTTTAATGGGGTTTCCTCATGGAGATTCTTTATGCTTTTGGTTTCTCGGACAAATTTTTTAAATTGATAGGTGAATGTGTAAAGTCTCCATGGTTCTCAATGATGATGAATGAGACCTTCAAGGAGTTCTTTAAAACTTCTTGGGGTCTTCGTTAAGGTGATCATTTATCACCTTATTTATTTATTATTATGGAGGAAGTTTTAACGAGATTACTCAGAAAAAATTTTGAAAGTGGCCGGATTGATAGTTTTCTCACCCGTTGGGAGCTTCATTGATTTCTCACTTATTATATGCTGATGATCTATTGATTTTTGCTGCGGAAGGAAAAGATCTATTAAAAATCTGGTGGATACTCTCTCTTTGTATGAAAGATGGTCGGGTCAAAAAATCAGTAGAGAGAAATCAACTTTATTCCCTTCAAAATTTGTCACACCAATTCGGAAGAGGGGTTTGTTGAGACTTACAAGTTTTAAGGAAGGAAAATTTCCGATGACTTATTTGTGTGCGCCTCTAATTTCAGGAAGACTGACTTCTTGTATTATTAAGCCATTGGTTGAAAAATTAAGGGAAAAAGTAGCTAGATGGAAGTTTAAAACATTATCATAGGGAGGTAGGCTAATTCTTTTAAGACATGTTTTGTCTAGTATGCCTCTTCTTATATTATCTATGATTCATGATTCCTCAGGGCTATAGATTAATTCTATATTGGCGAATTTCTTATGGGGAAGTGGATGGTAAACGAAAGACACATTGGAGAGCCTGGTACTAAAGAAGGAGGTTTGGGGCTAAGGGACTTTAGAGAAGTTCAAAAATCACTGCATATGAAATTTACTTCTCGGATCCTTACGTCTGAAAATTTGTGGGCTAAGTTTTTTAGATCTAAATATTTAAAAGATGGACACCTTTTTTCTAATTGTCAAAAGGCAACTGATTCGCAATTTTGGAGGTCGGCAGTTGCTAATATACTGGAAGTTATGGACGATGTGCAGATTATGTTGAGGGGTGGAAATTCTTTCTTTTGGTTTGATAGATGGTTGGCCTTGGGACCCCTTTTGACTAGATTCACAAACATCTCTAATAAAAAATTATGTGTTAGAGATTGTTGGGTGGATCAGGAGTGGAATACTGAGCTCTTAGAAGACCTGGTGGGAGAAGAGGTCACGAATGAAATTTTACAAGCTTGAATTCGTGGATGGGAAGGGGCAGATATATGTGTTTGGAAGTCGAATTTGGATGGAAAATTCACCACAGCCACTGCATGGGAGGTATCAAGGAAAAAAGGGGAGCTACTGCCTTGGCATGAGTGGATATGGCATGCAATTTTGCCAAAAAATATTTCTATGTGCAATTGGAAAGCCTGGTTCAACAGCTTGGCAATGGATGATAGGGTGTAGAAGAAAGGCATTTCTTTAGCCTTGGCTTGTGATTGCTGTAGTCAGAGAAACCGGGAGTCTATTGATCATGTTTCAGTTGCAAGTCAAGTTGCTTATAAAGTATGGGAGCGTGCTAGTGTTTTGTTGAATGTGCCATGTATGGGTTTTGTTTCATGGAAAGCTAGATTTTCGACATGGATGTGTTCAACTAGAAAGGCATCTATTGTTGGGAGTCTCACAAGTTTAATGCCATGCCTCATCACTTGGTGTCTATGGAATCGTAAATGTAAAGCAAGAATGCAGGGTGAGCTAGCAATTGAAGAACAAGTGTGGAGATATATTGGAATCTAGGTCAGAATTTTGGCCAGCCTAGCAAAATGTTACAAGCCACTATCTACTCAAGACATGCACATTTTGGAGGCTCTTCAGTTAGATAAACATGAATCTTTTACCAACAAATGCAAGCTCGTGGTGTGGTCGAAGCCACCAAGAGGATGGATGAAACTCAACCGTGATGGAAGTTGTTAGAATAATCCAAACACATCAGGAGGTGGGGGTCTTGTGCATGATGAAAATGGAAAACCAAAGGGGGAGTACTTGAGTTACTTTGGAATTGGCACTAACAATGGTGCAGAATTGAAGGCAATTTTGGAAGGTATCCGTTTATGTAAAAATTTATCTTGCTATAATGTGATTATTGAGAGTGATTCTAAAATTGTAGTGGACTGTTTCGAAATGGAAAATGTACTCTTTGGTATTTGTGTGATTATTGGGAAGAACTTGTCTTTGAGCTTCACGGCATAAACTTTCGGGTAGTGCGTCAAATTCGGGAAGGAAATCAAGCGACTGATACTTGGAAAAATAGGGTGAGCTTCAAAGGAATGTCATCTATAATGATACTAACCAATTGCCGAGGTATTTAAAAGACATTATTCGTATGGATACATTGGGTTTGCCTTACTTTAGAGCTTAAGTTTTATTGTTTTTTTGGTTTATTGGCTTTGGTTTGTTCCGTGGTTTTTAAGCTTGTTTAGAGTTTTCTGTTTTTCCTATCTAGGCCTGTTTAGATTTATTCCTGTTATAGGATTGTTTAGTTTTGTTTATTTTTCTGGTTTTGATTTTTTTGGTTTTGAATTCTCTATTTGTAATCTCCCAGATGCTTTGCTTGTAACCACGGTATTCCTTAGCGATAAGTGAGCGCATATCAATAAACTTGGGATGGGGCCACTAGACATGTGACTACTAGCTCTTCACAATCTGACGAACCATATCAATCCACATCAGTTTGTGGAATTATTTTGTGTAATCCCTTTGTGGCTAGAGTATTTTCCATTTAGAGTAAATGCTTCCGTACACTCTCTCTTAGTATTATAATAAAGAATGATTTTTTTTATAAAATCTTTGTACTTTGCATTTCCTTCATAATAAAAAGAAAATATTTTTAAGTTAAGCTTAGTAGTAGCACTTCAGCTCTCAAGAATTTTTAAAAGTGACTTTATTATTAACTGTGAAGAGCGAGGTGTTACAAAAGATGAGACAAATGTTTTCTACACAGAAGAGCTTGCATTCAAACCTAGAATTTATTTAAGGATGAGATTGTGTATTCAACTTATGGAAGGTTAAATTGTTCCTACAACTTTAGTTTTTCCATGCAACTAAATTTAATCTTTTTGGCTTTTGTTGGGAGGCAAGAAACATCAGAACACCAATTGTTCCAAATTTACTACCTCTGTTTTTTAAGTAATCAAATCAATATATGTTGTGACTTATTTTCTTAAAGAATGGAATTAAAACCAAGAGAACTGAAAGGGAAGGGGGTTGTTGATGGAAGATGATAAGTACAAAAACAGGAAACCTGAAAGGGAAATGGGTTCTTGCTAAGGCTGAGCAGAGGGGCTCCAGCCCCCGCCCCACTGCGTCCGGCCCCCACCTGAGTGGGGCGGCCACTCCGTCTACTGAATGCAGGCGGCAGGGTAATCCACCCACATGTAGGCACCCAACGAGTGTGAGGAGCTTTATGGGCTGGGCTGGGCTCCCTCTCGCTTTTCCCCAGCCCTGCTATATATATATATATAAGAAAAACTTACATTAATATGACATCGTTTTGGATATCTCCAAAATGACATCGTTTTAATAAATCCCTATAACTCCCCCTACTTAACCTCTCTCTCTCTCTCTCTCTCTCTCTCTCTCTCTCTCTCTCTCTCTCTCTCTCTCTCTCTCTCTCTCTCATAATAAAGTCATCACCGTCCTCATCTGCAGCTAACTCTCTATCTCTCTCTGAGCATCTCTCTCAAGTTCTCCTACTGTATGTATCCCAAGCATTATTATTATTATTATTATTTTGAATTTTTCAATGGATTGGACTATGGGGAATTGGATTGATGAATGAATTTGAAAGATGAGATTGTGATTTGTCCACTGTGGAGATTAGATTATTATTTGTGTGAATTTGTGATTGTATTTCAAATATTTTGTGTATATAAATCTAGGGTTTCAATACAAAATCCTTAATTATGTTAGGGGGTTTTAATATTAAAACCCCAATCTGTTTTGGGGTTTCAATATTGAAACTCTTAATTTTGTTGCTTTCAATCCAAAACCTTAATTCTATTTGGGGTTTCAATATTGAAACACCAAATTTAGAGTTTTGGATTGAAACTTTAAATTAGTTTTGGGTTTCAATATTAAAACCCCAAACTATTTTGGGTTTCATTTATTTGGGGTTTCAAAGTGTTTTGGTTTCAGTGTTTTTCAAATTTTTTTGGGGTCAAAGCTGAAACCCCAAACTATTTTTTTTTTTTTTCGAGGTTTTCTAGTCTCACTTGCCCTACCCTAATCCCAAATTCCCAATGATCTAATTTTGAATCCTTGATAGAAAGGCCTGCAACCCGAAACTTATGATCTCATCTTGCTTTGTACTTGTAAGTTTTTAACTTTTTTACATAAGTGTTTATCTTGTATGTAATTCTAATTTGTTTTGCTTTTAATGTTTCATGTTTTATAAAATCATTTGCCATATCCCCAAATTCTAATCTTGAGACTCAAAGTCAATGTTAAAGTCATCTTGCTACAATTTGTACTTTCATTGAAACATTATGTTTCATTTAAAGTATTTGACAATTCGTAATATTTTTAGATTAATTTTTAATATTTTTATATTAATTTCTGTTGTTGTAATAGTTTAGAGTTATTAGTTACTAACTTTATAGTTATAACTTAGGTTTTTATATTTTATGATTTAACAAATTTTGTTTCATTTTATGTAATATGTATAATATTTTTTTTAATTTTTTAATTTTTTTTTGTTTTAAGTTAGTTAATGTTTTAATATCTGGCCCAAAAATAGGTTCGAAGCCTAGTGATCCAAATCCACCCATTGGCACTCAGACGGGAAGCGAGCAAACTAGGGGTCCAGATCTACCCGTTGGCACCCGGACGAGGGGCCCTACCCCGAGTGTGTGAGGCTGGATCCCCAGGGACAAACCCTACCCCCCACTCTTGTAGGGGCGAGGTGCGGGAAGGGGGCAACCCCACCCGAGGGGGTGAGAGTAGCACTCCTAGTTGTTGCCAAAATGCTAACATAAACAAGCTCAACCCACAAGATTAAATGGGTAGGCCCTATTTGACCTTCGAGACATTTTCTTGACTAGGCTCCATGCTATTATTAAAACATTTACATTAGGAGCATACTAGTACCAACAATTTATATCAACCCTGCGATGAGTCATAGGTGAGTCATATCAACCAAACAATTCTCGATTAAAAACAATGTATTCATACTCTTGAGGCTATTAAACTTGGAGAGTTCTCTCCTTAATTACTATAGGTTCACTTGTAAAAAACTCTTTGTTGAGATTTTGTGCACTCCCGAGATTTAATTTGTCCCAATACCCCATAGGCTTGCTATCAGCCCCTAGTAAACAAGTAGCCAGGCCATCAACCCTTCACCCCCGCATGGAAAGGGGGACGAGATTGGCCTCCAGGCCTCGTCTAACTTTAGCAGATGCCTCTACTCGAATATTGATTGAGCTGAATTATTGCATTCTTAATGCTTTTAGAACCAATATATCTTAATTCTTTCATTACCTTATCATTGATTTTATATGGAAAAATGAATAAATCAAAGTCGCGATTTTAATTGATTAAAAACATGAATTTCTGCTTGAATTCTACCAACTATTGATTACTGTGCATTCTGGTCCATAGAGAGAAACACTTCATGTAACCCGTAAATGGAAGTGGTTGGAGTTATTCTTCTATTTGTGATATTCCATTGTTATCTTTCTTGCTTTCCATTATCATTTGCGTTTTTAACATTGTTCTTCTTGTTCTTCATGTTCATAAAGTTTCTTGAGCTACCTTTCCATCTTTTGGGTTCAATCCATGAACCTCAAAAGATAGAAGCACTTCTTGCCATCCGTGAATGGAAGTTGTTCAAGCTAGCCCTTCATTTGTATTATTCTGTTGTTGAGTGTTTTCTTTCTTTAATCTCCATCTCTATTTTTCGTGCATGCCATGGTTTCTTATGTTCATGCCTTGTTCATATTTTGTCTTGAGTTTTCCCACCTTTCAAACGCTCCCAAACCCATCTAACACTCATACACGGCCACACCAATCACCCCACATCATGCTCACCAAAACCGTGACTCACCATTGCTCTCCAACAAGCCACCAAACTTTCAAAACCCTAGCCCCCACTTGCCGTCCAACCCATCTTTCATTTCCCTCAAACCTAGCCGCCACCTAAAAGTGGTCATTCGCCTTTCCATTAGCTAAGTTGCCCTTAGTCATTTTGGGAAACTCTAGCTACCATCTCACCAACGGATCCCTTAATCCATAAATCCTAGCCATCCATCCTATTTCCCCATCAACCTAGGATGACAACCCTAAACCGCCACCCCCAAAAGGATGCCTAGACAACTTGCTTTTCCAAAAGGCCAAAAAGCAAGCTGTCCACCCCCAATTTCGGAAAACCTAACACCACTACACAACTTACTTTTTCAAAAAGGGCAAAAAGCAAGCTGTCCCATTTCTTTATTACCATCCACTCGGCAACCCCTCACCAAGAACTAGCCCTACTCATCTTGCCTTTTCACTAGTCTAGAAGCCTTTGACAATTCGGGACATCCCACCTACTCACCTACGCATCATTACACTCAAACCCCACTTGCCGGCTAACAAAGCTCCCATTTCCACAAACCCTAGTCCACTTACCTAAAAGAGACCCCTAGACACCTTCCTTTAACTTTAGCTAAAGCTGCCCCTCTCAAGTAAGGAAATCCTAATCACCCCAACTCTCACCCTTGGACCCTAAGCCATCCAACTCTAGCCGACACCTATGAGTGGTAATCAACCAAATTGCCTTTCCACTAGTCAAGTCACCCCTCATCATTCGGAAAACCCTACCTTCCAACTACCCACATGAAGCCTTAAGCTCTTAACCCTAGACACCCTAGACACTCAATTACTTCCTAATTTAGTTTAATTTTTAATTTAGTTTTATTAATTTCTGAGTTTAATCTATTAGTCCTTTACATTCCGATCCGACAATCAAAATCTAAAAACATGAATCTAGTCCATGACTAGTACCCTTTTCCATCCATTGCACATACCATCATTTTATTTTCTCTTTGTGAAGTTTTTCACATTTTTCAACGAGTTTGATTTTTAAGTAACTTTTCCTGAGGAGACGATCTAGGAATTTATTCCTAATTATTACACGACATCCTCCTGCACTTGGGATAGCTTTAGTGCTACTTATTTTTTTTGACTGAGTCAAGTTTTTGGCGCTGTTGCCGGGGAAAAGTTGTCTAACTTAAATTTAAACTTGTTATTTTATTTTTTTTGTTTCTCTACCATATTATCTCCGATTACTCATCTCATTTGCATCAATCACTCAATCACTTGAATCTTATTTATGCTATTTAGATTGATGTTTCGTGTCATGGGTGAGAGACAGTTCAAATAGGTTGCTTAGAATCACATCAAACGTTGAGAGTGATATACAGAGCTCAGAGATAGATAGCTCTTCTATGAGTGAGGATATTGAAATTGAACAAAACATGGCTGCACCTGCACCATGCACGCTTAAGGATTATCTGCAACCCGCTCGCACCACTACACATTCATGCATTATTTTACCTAATGATGCACCTAATTTTTCTATTAAGCATGGTATGATGTCAGTGATACCTCAGTTCCACGGGATGGATTCTGAGAGTCCTTACCAGCACTTGACAGATTTTGAATTGGCTTGCACTACTTTTATTACGAGGACCATTACTGATGAATTTATTAGACTTCGTTTATTTCCTTTCTCTTTAAAGGATAAAGCGAAGATTTGATTTAATTCTTTGAGGCCTAATTCTATCTCTAGTTGGTCTGATATGCAGCGTAAATTCTTACAAAAAAATTTTCCTTTTCAGAGAACACAGTTTTTGCAAGAGCAAATCAGTCAGTTCAATCAGAAACCTGATCAGACTTTTCAGGCCAGTTGGGAAAAATTTAAAGATTTGATAAATTTTTGTCCACATCATGGTTTCGAATCTTGGAGGTTGGTGAGCTATTTTTACATTGGTCTCACTCCAGAATGCAAGCAATTTGTTCAGACGATGTGCAATGGAGAATTCTTTAGCAAGGAACCTGATGAAGCACTATCATTTTTTGACTATCTTGCTGAGAGTGCACAACAGTGGAACACTCGTACTGATCGAGTGTCGTTAACAGCACAACCAATAAGGGCTATTTCTGGAGGAGACAGATATGAGTTTAAGGAAGACACCGATGTTCAAGCTCGAATAACTGCTTTAACCAGAAGACTGGAGGTCATGGAACTAGAAAAAGTGAAGGCTGTGAAAGTAGTAGAGGCATGTTCTATATGTGCTGATTCAAACCATAAGACCCCAGACTGCCCAATTATGCCAGTATTTCAAGAAAGTGGGTCTGAGCATATGCAATCAGCTAACTGGATTAACAGAGCAAAAAATCAACCTTTCTCCAACACATATAATCCGGGGTAGAGGAATCACCCAAATTTTTTATGGAGAAATGATCAGCCTGGCCGGTCTCCACCATCTCAATAGCATCCACTTCATCAGGGTGCTCCTCAGCACTAGTATCAACCATATCAAAGTTCTCAGAGCTATCCTTTTATGGCTCCTCCTGGATTTCAAACTCATGTATCTGCTCAGAGTTCTCAGCATCAATCATCTGCAAAGAAGTCTCTAGATGATAGTATGGCATAGATGGCCAATACACTTCAGCAATTCATGCAGATTCAAGCTACCACAAACAATCAGAACACTCAGGCCATAAATGAGTTGCGTGGCACTGTTAATAAGATGAACACGACCTTGAGCACTCTAGAGAAGGGAAAATTTCCAGCACAGCCTCAGCCTAATCCTCAAGTATACAGACAACAACAACATCAAGTGCATAATGTCTCAGGGGACGTTATTGAGACAATAAAAGTTGTTCTTACTTTGAGAAGTGGGAAGGAAGTTCCCCGACCTGAGATGACTATAGACACAGAGGTAGTTGTTCCTACACCTAAAGATGCAGCAGAGACGGATGAAGTTGAAAAAGAACCAGAAGTAGTGAGACCAGAACTGATCAAGCCTATGAGTGCAGATGTTGAAACTAGTAAGAGGTACCAACCTGTGGTTCCCTATCCTCAGAGATTGGCAGCTGGCCAAAAGAACAAGTATCACACAGAGATTCAAGAGATTTTCAAGCAAGTGAAGATCAATATTCCACTCTTGGATGCCATACAACAAGTGCCTTCATATGCAAAATTTTTGAAGGACTTGTGCACAGTGAAGAGGAAGCTGAATGTGAAGAAGAAAGCTTTCCTAACGGAGCAAGTTAGTGCATTGATATTGAGCGAGACTCCTCAGAAGTTTGGAGATCCCGGCTCTCCCAACATTTCCATTATGATTGGTAAATCACGCATTGGGAGATGTTTACTTGATTTGGGAAGTAGTGTGAACTTGCTACCGTTCTCAGTATATGAGCAGTTGGGATTGGGTGAGCTAAAAAAGACCTCCATCATGCTACAGTTGGCTGACAGATCAGTTAAGGTATCGAGGGGTATTGTAGAGAACGTGTTGGTCCAGGTGGACAAATTCTACTACCCAGTAGATTTTGTGGTTCTTGATATGCAGCAGCCGGTCTCCACTACTTACCAAGCTCCTATCATTCTAGGAAAACCATTTCTAGCTACATCAAATGCATTGATCAATTGCAGAAGTGGAGTTTTGAAGCTTACCTTTGGAAACATGGCACTTGAGTTGAACGTTTTCAACACTTGCAAGATGCCAGCACATTTTGATGACATAAGTGATTTGAATGCTGTAGAGAGTTTGACACCAACAGATTTTATTTACTCAACTTCTCTCTTATCTGATGATGATTATATTTTTCAGACACCTGAATTTTTACTTGATGAGAAAATTGATCATATCAATGAAGATGACTTTGATTTTTTTAATTGTTTTGCAGATTCTTCTTTACCACTTGAAGTACAATTTGCAGGAGCAAGATGGAAACCCCAGTTTGAAGCTCTACCACCACCAGACATGCTTAAATCTTCAGAGGAAGAAGTTCCCCAGTTGGAGCTGAAACCACTTCCTTAAGATTTAAAGTATGTGTTTCTTGGTCCTGAAGAATGTACTTTTCCGGTGGTGATTTCCTCAAAGCTAAATCAAAAGGATGAAGCCCAGTTGATTGAAGTATTAAGGAAGCATCGAGACGCAATTGGTTGGACAATAGCCGACATCAAAGGCATTGGTGCCGCTGTATGTACCCACAGAATCCATCTTAAAGATGATGCTAGACCGGTTCGTGATGCTCAACGTAGGCTCAATCCTACCATGAAGGAAGTTATGAAAGAGGAAGTGCTTAAGCTACTCGCAGTAGGTATCATTTACCCTATCTCAGACAGTAAGTGGGTAAGTCCAACTCAAGTGGTACCAAAAAAATCTGGTTTGACTATCATAAAAAATGATAAAAATGAGTTGATTCCAACTAGAATGGTTACTGGCTGGAGAATGTGCATTGACTATAGAAAACTTAATTCAGCCAGTAGGAAGGATCATTTTTCTTTACCATTTTTGGATCAAATTTTAGAAAAAGTGGCTGGTAATGCATATTATTATTTCTTGGATGGATATTCTGGTTATTATCAAATTCCTGTAGCGCCTGAGGATCAAGAGAAAACCACTTTCACCTGTCCTTTTGGCACTTTTGCTTTTACTAGAATGTCTTTTGGTTTGTGTAATGCTCCAGCTACTTTTCAGAGATGCATGATGAGTATTTTTTTTGACATGATTGATGATATTTGTGAAATATTCATGGATGATTTCTCTGTTTTTGGAAAATCTTTTAGTAGCTGTTTGCATAATTTGGCACGTATTCTCCAGAGATGTGAGGAAAAAAATCTTTTATTTAATTGGGAGAAATTCCAATTTATGGTCACTCAGGGCATTGTCTTGGGGCATATTGTTTCTTCTAAGGGTATAAAGGTTGATAAGGCAAAAATTGAATTAATATCTAAACTTCCTATCCCTAGGACAGTTAGGGATATTCGTTCTTTTCTTGGTCATGCTGGCTTTTATAGGCGGTTTATTCAAGGGTTTAGTTCTATAGCAAAACCTTTGTGCACTCTTTTACAAAATGATATTGAATTTGTTTGGACTGATGAGTGCCAAAAATCTTTTGATACCCTTAAGAATCGCTTACCACTACACCTATTGTGCAACCTCCGCAGTGGTACCTTCCCTTTGAGATTATGACAGATGCTAGTGACTATGCCTTAGGAATTGTTTTGGGGCAGCGGGTGGATAATAGGCCATTTGTGATTTATTATGCTAGTAGAACCTTGAATGATGCCCAGAAAAATTATACCACTACTGAAAAAGAATTGCTTGCAGTGGTTTTTGCAATTGATAAATTTCGGGCTTATATTCTTGGTTCTCCTGTTACTATTTTCACTGACCACTCTGCTCTTAAGTATTTGTTGGCTAAGAAAGATGCAAAACCACGCTTGATTCGCTGGATTCTATTACTTCAAGAGTTCAACATCAACATTAAGGACAAGAAAGGAGTTGAAAACGTTGTAGCTGACCACCTTTCTAGATTGTCATCATTTCCTTCTTCACATGTCAGCCTCCCTCTTGATGATAGTTTCCCGGATGAGTAGCTGTTTGTGGTAAATAAAGCTCCTTGGTATGCTGACATAGTCAATTATCTGGTGACTGAGCGAATGCCTTCTGAATGTTCCACCCAAGATAAGCGTCGATTTCTCTTTGAGGTACGACATTTTTACTTTGATGATCCATATCTTTTCAAATATTGTTCGGACCAATTGATTCGAAGATGCATTCCTGATGATGAGTTTTCTTCGATTTTGAGATTTTGTCATATGGGTGCATGTGGTGGCCATTTTTCAGCAAAGAAAACAGTATCAAAAATTTTGCAAAGAGGTTTTTACTGGCCTTCCATGTTTAAAGATGCTTATAATTTTTGTAAGGATTGTGAGCCTTGTCAAAAATTGGGATCCATTAGTAAAAGAAACATGATGCTTCTTTCCCCTATTCTGACTTTAGAAATTTTTGATTGTTGGGGAATAGATTTCATGGGACCTTTTCTGGTTTCTTTTGAAAACACATATATTCTTTTAGCTGTGGATTATGTTTCAAAATGGGTGGAGGTCATTGCTTGCAAAACAAATGACCATCATGTTGTCCTAAAATTTTTGCAATCTCTGTTTGCTCGTTTTGGCATGCCTAAAGTTATCATAAGCAATGGGGGTTCTCATTTTTGCAACAAACCATTTTCTACACTTGTGAAGAAATATGGTATTACACACAGAGTTTCTACTAGGGGTGTACAGAAAACCGAGTAACCGACCTAAACCGACCTCAGGATGCCGGAACAGGCCGGAACCAACAAAGAACCGGTCGGCGATCGGTAGAAAATTACATGAACCAAGTTCGGTCGGTTCGGCGTGCGGTTTGTTCCAGCAGAAACCGAAAAACCGACCGACCGAACCATAGCAATTTTTTTTTGCCTTTTTATATAAATTAAAACGACGCCGTTTCACTTTAGTGAGTGAAACGGCGTCGTATTTTGTCTATATGTGTCACAGAAATAATGTAAACGGCGCCATTTGGCCTAAAGCCAAACGGTGCCGTTTTGTATTAGGGCAAAAGTGCCCCTTTCGGCCTTTCCCCTCTCGGCTCTCACTCTTCCAGGCTTCCACTTCCAGCACGCCGTCTTCCCTCTCCCTCTCTCCCGATTCTTGAACTCTCGGCGTCTTCCCCTCTCGGCAGTCCACCACGCGGCAGTCTTCCCCTCTCGGCAGTCCACCACGCGGCAGTCTTCCCCTCTCGGCAGTCCACCACGCCGTCAGTCTTCCCCTCTCGGCTCTCTCCCACGCCGTCTCCTCTCGGTTCTCCAACAGTCCACCACGCCGTCTTCCCCTCTCGGCAGTCCACCACGGCCCACGCCGTCTTCTCCTCTCGGTTCTCTCCCACGCCGTCTCCTCTCGGCCCTCGGTTCTCAAGATTTTACTGGTAAATCTCTTAAAATTTTACTTGACAACATGTGGATCTTTATGTTTTTTTACAACTTATCTTGTTTTGTTCATGAAGATGAATAGATTCACTGCATAAGAATTTATTAGCAATTATGCGTGCTCCTCTCAAACAGCGCTTGGTGTTTTCGTTTTTGGCTATTAAATGTGAAAGAAATTACTAAATTTATTGAGCAAATTTGGGGCTTTGGAATGTCTATGCTAATTGCTAATGACATTTGTCTCTCCACTCAGGTGGCTAGTAGAAACTAACTAACTAAGCATGGATTTTGTAGACCATAAGATGGATGCAAATTGCCTCAATTGCACTCTTCACGGGGAATTGCATCTCATGCCTCATCTCATAAAACATTAGCTGCTATATGACTATTAAAAAGCTGTAGGTTCTAGATGTTATCTTTGCGGCGTACTTTTTGTTTTCCAACAAAAACAGAGTGGACCATTTCTTATCATGAACCTATTTGCAATTGTTTTGCACACCTTGCATTGTACTAGAGGATTAAGAATCGATATATATATATATATATATATCATGAAGGAAAGTATATGAGATTACTAGAGGAATTTAGAATCCGAATGTTGATGGATTTGTTTCTTATTAATTTGTTTCTTATTTAATTTTGAATTTAATTTTTCACATGTTAGATGGATTCCTCGTCAACTCCAATCGATCTTGATAATGATTCCCAAACTGTGAATTCACTGAATTTGGGAGAGACTCAAACACCAAAACCATCAAGTGCCCCTAGAATACTTGTCCACTTCCTAGGAAACGGAAGGGGAAGGACCCGTCAGTTGTTTGGGATCATTTTACTAAAGTTGAGGGTTGTCCCGTAGATGATCCGAAGGCTAAGTGTAACTATTGTGGCAAGATTTATGCTTGCTACTCAAAGAGGAATGGGACTTCAACTATGCAAAATCACTTATCTGCATGTCCAAGAAATCCTCATAAACGTGGGCATCTAGATAGATATCAACAAACATTGGCGGGTGAGGCAAGACCCGAGGAGGGGATTGGAGAGAGAGATAGTAGCGTCGTAAGGAATCTTGTGACCCACAAATATAATGAAGATGCAGTGAGGTTGGCCATTGCGGAAATGGTAATTATTGATGAATTGCCATTTAGAATTGTTGAAGGTCAAGGCTTTAGGAAGTTGGTTTGGTTACTTGAACCAAAATTTAAAGTGCCATGTCGTGTCACAGTTGCAAGAGACTGTATGAAATTGTTTACATCTGAAAAGGCGAAGCTTAAAAAATTGTTTAAAGATGGGGAGATGAGGGTTTTATTGACTACTGATACATGGACATCAATACAAAATCTGAATTATATGTGTCTAACTGCCCATTTCATTGATAATGATTGGAAGTTGAAGAAAAAAATCATTAATTTTTGTTTGATCCCTAATCATCGAGGGGATACAATTGGAAAATATATTGAATCGTGCCTCCTTGATTGGGGCATTGATAAGATATTTACTGTGACTGTTGATAATGCTAGTTCAAATGATACTGCAATTTCTTACTTGAAGCATTTTTTTACGAGGAATGTGTTGGGTGGGAAGTACATGCACTTGAGGTGTTGTGCGCATATTTTAAATCTTGTCGTGAACGAGAGTTTAAAGGAATGTAATGATGCCATCACAATGGTTAGAAATGCGGTTAGATATGTGCGCTCCTCCCCTACTAGATTAGACAAGTTTAAGAAATGTGCAGAAAAAGAAAAAATTGATTGTAAAAAAATGTTGTGTCTTGATGTGCAAACTCGATGGAATTCAACTTACATGATGTTGGATGCGGCTGAAAAATTTGAAAAGGCTTTTAGGCGGATGGAAAGTGAGGATTACAATTTTTTGTCTTACTTTAATGAGGGACACATAGGGCCTCCTAGATCTGATGAGTGGGAGACAGTGCGAGTTTTTGTGAAATTCTTGAAGATGTTCTATGATGCCACTTGTCAATTTTCTGGGTCCCTTCATGTCACGGCAAATACAAGTTTTGTGGAGATTTGCATGCTCCAAAAAGAATTGGTTAGGCTGAGTGGGAGTTCTAATAGTTGTTTAATGAACATGGCCATAAGCATGAGAATGAAATATGATAAGTATTGGGGTTCATTGGATAAAATGAATTTGTTGTTATTGGTTGCCGTTGTACTTGATCCTCGAAATAAGTTAGGGCTTCTCACCCGTAACTTGAAAAAAATTTATGATGAGACTCGAGGATTACATTTGGTGTCTAGTGTGAGACAGTTACTATTCGACTTATACAATGAGTATAATGCTGCATTTGGTTCTACCTCAAGTAGTCGAAAACATGTGCCCGCTACGACATCTATACCCACAAGAGAAAGTGAAGAAGAGTCACAGTTGTATATGGATTGGTATGAGCCAGATAACGAGACTGAATCTGCTGCTTCTAAAATAGAGGTAGACCGATATTTATCAGATGGTTGTGAGGCACTCAGTTCATCTTTTGATTTGTTGATCTGGTGGAGACAAAATGAGGTTAATTATCCTATACTTGCAAGGATTGCACGAGATTTGTTAGCTATGCCTGTTTTCACTGTTGCCTCAGAGTCAGCATTTAGTACAGGAGGACATGTACTTGATCAGTTTCGTAGTTCATTGGCTCCGAAAACAGTTGAGGCACTTATTTGTACTCAGAATTGGTTGCGACATCCTTCGGCGCCAATTGATCTTCGAGAGGCCATGGATAATATGGAGAGCTTTGTGGTAGAATCTGGTAATGTATTCGTTCAATATTTATTTATTTTTATAAGTTAAATTAATTTATTTCTTGATTATCCAAATTTATTAATATTTGATGTTTAATCTGAATTTATTTCATATTTATATAGAGTTGGGAGCACAATCAGGCGTCACAACTATTGAAGATTGAGGACTTTGCAGATATGGAATGGGACATTAAAATCAGGGCGTAGATTTTAATTTTAATTTGTGTTAGTTGCTTGCTTCTTACTTAAAACAATTTGTGTTGATTTGTATTAAACATCTACTCATTTAGTGGACACTTTTATTAATTAGTTAGTAGTTAGTAGTTAATAGTTATTAACTAACTTATTATATTTTAGAGTATTATTTAGTAATTACTACTACTTACTATTATTAGTTTCTAAAACAATATTAGTTTTATGGTTTTAAACTAGTAATGAATTTTAAAAATATGAGAAGAAAAGTCTAAAATATTGTGAATATTGATTAATAGATTCAATAGATTGAGTAGAAAAAGCCCAAAAAATAATTGAAGTGAGTAAAAAAAAAAACCATTTGAAAAGGCCAAAAGGGGCCCAAAAGAGGCCCAAAACAGTGGCCCAAACCGGGCAAAACGCCTCTGAAAGGGGGTCCAAAACAGGGCCCAAAACAATGGCCCAAACCGGTCAACCGATCGGAATCGGTTCCGGCCGGTTCCATCCCCTTATGCGGTCGGTGGTCGGTCGGTAATTGTAGAAATTTGTGGCTGTCGGTCGGCGGTCGGTTCGGCGCAGAACCGAACCGCTGAGATCGGTTTTCAGGCCTAGTTTCTACCCCTTATCACCCTCAAACAAATGGGCAAGCTGAATTGGCAAACAGAGAGATAAAAATCATTTTAGAGAAAACCATCAAGCCTAATAGGAAAGATTGGTCGATTAAACTTCTTGATACTTTGTGGGCTTATAGGACAGCTTTTAAAACAAATCTAGGGATGTCTCGCTATCGATTAGTTTATGGTAAAACTTGTCATTTACCTGTTGATATTCAGCATCGAGCTTTGTGGACCATAAAACATGTTAACTTGTCACTTGATGAAGTTTCAGGGTTGAGAAAATTGCAGATCAATGAATTAGATGAAACTCGACGAAATGCTTATGACAATGCTCAGCTGGCAAAGGAATGCATGAAAATTTTACATAATCAGAAAATTCATCCAAAGCATTTCACACTTGGCCATAAAGTTCTTCTTTACAACTCTCGCTTGCACATTTTTTCTGGAAAGTTGAAATCCCAATAAAGTGGGCTGTACATTGTAAAGACCGTTCATCCTCATGGTGCGGTAGACATTGTCAATCCGAAAAATGGTAATAGCTTCACTATCAACGGACAACGTCTAAAGTCATTTCTGAAGGTCTTTGATCCACATGAAGAGATCTTGCTTGTGCAAGACCCCAGGGAAGTGTTTTGATTTGCTTATCCTTCTTTACAGTTTTCTTTACTTGCTTTTTTTTTATTTGTTCTTTTGCTTTGATTTTATATTTCATGTTGTTTGTTTGTTTTGCTTCTTTTTTTTTTCTCTGTGCACTTTGTTTCTTTCGTTCGATTCATTGAGGACTATGTCTCTCACTAGTTGGGGGTGGCATTCTGCACAGTCTATTTAAAAAAAAACATGATGTCCATTGATACATTTATGATTGAGCATCTTGGTGGAATTTGAGCATCTTGGTGGAATAGTTGAGCGGGATCATTTGTGAAGATTTATTGTTAAGTTTAAACATAGAGCATGATTTTTGATGCATCATATTTTGTTTATATGTGGCTTGAAACACCGGGATGTTATAGTTACTGAGATGAAACTTGATAAGATTTTTGTAGAATGAAAGGCAAAAGTTTGAAGTACATTTTGCACATGCTTACACTTGTAGTGTTCCTTATTTACCATTCATTGATTTAAGACTGGAGAAATAAACTGCAGGACTACCGAGCCATGCCCAAAAAGAAATAAAAAAAAAAGAAAAAAAGAAAAGAAAAAGAAAAAAAATAGAGAAAAAAAAAAAGGAATAAAGGCGACTTAGTGAACTTTCCTAAGTAGAAAAGGCTAGAAACAGCTACCCAAGACTTTGGGGGTTGAGTGTCCAACCTTTAAAAACAGAGCTGGCGTGAAAACTGCTAGTCCCTTGGGCTTTGAGGTAGTTAGAATCAACAATGATTAATCTTAAGGTTGAAAAATCCTATGACAAATCATGGTTAGTAATGAGGAACACACAACCAGTTTAGCCCCACACACACATTTGAGTCCTGAGATATTTGCCTTAATTCTATGTGAAAGATTGTTGAGATAGTCTTAGTGGGTATAACCCTTGGGGGTTGAGTAGTAACATGTCACTTTTGTGAGAATTCAGAATTGTGTTTGATTGTTTTTGTTTGAATTTCGATCTTTATGCAATATTCATTTCAATTAATTTTCATTATTTTGCTCAAGAATTAGCAAAATGCTAGTTGGGGGGTGTGATTGAGCTGAATTATTGCATTCTTAATGCTTTTAGAACCAATATATCTTAATTATTTCATTACTTTATCATTGGTTTTATATGGAAAAATGAATAAATCAAAATCGTGATTTTAATTGATTAAAAGCATAAATTTATGCTTGAATTCTACCAACTATTGATTACTGTGCATTCTGGTCCATAGAGAGAAACACTTCATGCAACCCGTAAATGCAAGCTGAAATTGGGGGTGGACAGCTTGCTTTTCCAAAAGGCCAAAAAGCAAGCTGTCCACCCCCAATTTCAGAAAACCTAACACCACAACACAACTTGGTTTTCCAAAAAGGGCAAAAAGCAAGTTGTCCCATTTCTTTATTCCCATCCACTCGGCAACCCCTCACCAAGAACTAGCCCTACTCATCTTGCGTTTTCACTAGTCTAGAAGCCTTTGACAATTCGGGACATCCCACCTACTCACCTACGCATCATTACACTCAAACCCCACTTGCCGGCTAACAAAGCTCCCATTTCCACAAACCCTAGTCCACTTACCTAAAAGAGACCCCTAGACACCTTCCTTTAACTTTAGCTAAAGCTGCCCCTCTCAAGTAAGGAAATCCTAATCACCCCAACTCTCACCCACGGACCCTAAGCCATCCAACTCTAGCTGACACCTATGAGTGGTAATCAACCAAATTGCCTTTCCACTAGTCAAGTCACCCCTCATCATTCGGAAAACCCTACCTTCCAACTACCCACGTGAAGCCTTAAGCTCTTAACCCTAGACACCCAACACCCCACCTCACATGGCAAGTTGGATCCCACGGAAGAAATGAAGGGAAAGTCGATTGTGATGTGCATGGTGATTAAAAAAGAAAGGAATCATTGAGGAGCTAAAAGTTGTTGGCTGAAACATGGTGATCCAAATGAAGAGGAAGTTGATGCATATGAGTTGGCTGAAACATGTGCAAGGTTGGAAGCTAAGAAATCGGCATAATTAAAGGGAAGTTGTTGGCTTAAACATGATCCCATTAAAGTGAAGAGAACCGGTGCATTTGAGCTGAATAAACATGTGAAAAGCTGGAAAGTGGTCCGGTTATTAAATGAAGAAAAAGATGGTCCATTTGAGCTACATAATCACGTGGGAGAGGCTGGAAATCAAGGAGCTGAAAGTCATTGAAGGCTGCTGCCTCTCCACCGAATTTGACATTGAAGAAGTAGGCTGCCTCTCCACCGAATTTGACATGGAAGTCATTAAAGGCTGCTGCCTTTCCACCGAATTGGACAATATTAGAGAAGGAAGACAGCTGGATGGTTGAGACACACGGCTATAAAAAGACCTTAGAGAACAAAAAGAAGGAGGAAGGGGGCTGAAATGCTTTTGTGCATGTTCGGCAGTTTTTTTTAAAGCTGAAATACTTTGGTGTTTTGGAGTGTTTTTTTTATTAAGTGTGCTAAGAATTGTTCTAGAATTTTATTTCATTAAGTGTAATACCTTAATTTCTTGCAAGTGTGCTAGTTGGTTTTATGCAACAAAAGAATTATTTTAGAAGTTTTAATTAAGTGTGCTAGTTGGTTTCATGCAACAAAAGAATTGTTTTAGAAGTTTTAATTAAGTGGGCTAGTTGGTTTCATGCAACAAAAGAATTGTTTTAGAAGTTTTCATTAAGTGTGCTAGTTTAATTTATTGCAAGAAGGGTTCGGTTGAGACCTTTTGTTTTTTATTTTTCTGAAACATCATACGTGGGGAGTAGAGGAGTTGTTCTAAAGTTTTTATTAAAGATTTGGAGATTAATTTTCAAGAGTGATACGTGAGAAGTTGGTTCTTTTTGCTTTGGATTTCAATTGAATGGTGAAGGGGAGTTTTCATCTAGACTTTTCATTCTCTATTTTTATTTAACTTCAGTTTAAAGTTTATGAAATAATTTTGAGATTTTTTGGCTTAGATGTTTGGACAATTTATTTGTTATTCATTTAATTCGTGTTATTTATTTTTATCGTTTCGTTAAGTTTTCATTTTAATAGTGATTACAATTACGGTAGTTTAATTTGAGAATTTGTGATTTGAATACAATGATGAACCCTAGAACTTTGATGTTGGGGCTTTTCAATTTTCAGTGCATGTTTTGTCAATTACTTCCTAATTTAGTTTAATTCTTAATTTAGTTTTATTAATTTCTGAGTTTAATCTATTAGTCCTTTACATTCCGATCCGATAATTAAAATCTAAAAACATGAATCTAGTCCATGACTAGTACCATTTTCCATCCATTGCACATATCATCATTTTATTTTCTCTTTGTGAAGTTTTTCACATTTTTCAATGAGTTTGATTTTTAAGTAACTTTCCCTGAGAAGACGATTTAGGAATTTATTTCTAATTATTACACGACATCCTCCTGCACTTGAGATAGCTTTAGTGCTACTCTTTTTTTTTTTAGTGAGTCAAATATCGGGTGAGAAGATTGGCCATCTAGTTTTCTACCCACCTGTTGGGGCTAATTTTGGCCTAAAACTTGTTTTTCACTTCAAAATTTAATATATGAATACAAAATCTGAAAATATATAAAATTAAATCTTATATATAAATATAAATAAACCTAATAAAGTTGCTAATTAATAATCCTAACCTATTACAAATTAATCTAAAAATATTACAAATAGTTTGAATAACTTAAGAATTAAAATGTTGCAAATTACAATACATCAAACAAAAAAGGTAATAAAATAAGAAACTTAGTCCCTCCAATTCCAAGTGACATCATAAACTTGAAGAAAAAAAATAAGGATGAGAATGAGGATATGAATCATATGATGGTTTAAAAAGAAAAGAACTTTAATTAGGAAAAAACAATAAACTCAAACTACAAAGAATTAATTAACGGTATTGTATCAAAGTCAAACAATAAATGTGCAACCGATGTAGATTGAGATGAAGCCTCTTTTCCCTAACTTGTCCTCACAACATTTAAATTTAAAATTAATTTTGTCAAATAAATATAACATAATCTATTAGAAGCAATATCAAAGAATGCATTAAGGGCGATTACCACTTCTAGGGTTATCAACATCGCCCTCCTCATAGCTTTCCGCAAAGTCCACCACCCCCGAACCTAAATTGACTTCCTTTTGATATAATTTTGAGTGCAAATAAAAAACTCCACATTTTTAGGAGACAATGAACTCCAAAATAGACCCAATAGGTGCCCACTAGTGCTAAATGTGAACTTTAAGACTACAATAGAAATAGGAATGCCCAAAATGTTGCGGATTATCTCTCTAAGAATAGGATACTTAACGACATTTACCTTCCACTAATTTAAGATATCAAATGCCTCCATATATGATTATAACTCCGCAGACAAGTATTTTTTTTTTAGTCCAATTGACTATCTAAATTCTTCCAAAGCTTGTGGGTATTGTCAAACCCCATACCCTACTTATGCTTTTTTGTCATATCGGCTTCAGGAGGAGGTGATGCAATGGTTGATGGAACATCTATATTAACCCTCCTGAATGCAGGAACTCATCATACAATCCATTAAAGGTGTCCTTAACTCTAAGCACAAGTTGGTCCGCCCATTCCTTCCCGCTAGTGTTTTCCAACCCATACATATATTTCCATCTATTTTGTATTGTGGGTCAAGAACAATAGCGACATATAGCAAAACGTTAATTCTACTCAAATCTTCCCAATATTCCTCATACTTGAACCTTATGTTCAATGCCACAATACTTAAAGCAGAATCAACACTTTGACACGTCTCATCCAATTCCTCCTTCACCTGAAAAGTTTGTTGACAATATTGATTGGATATTACAAATAAATATCAGAAATGGTGCACATGGCATCATAAAAAAACCTAAAATATTATACAAAACCTAAATATTTTCCCCATTAACATCGTTGTGCTGCCTCGATATCCCTTTGTCCTCATCAAAGTGATGGCCAGACATATTACACGTCCTCATCACCCATGGCATCAAATGCCTTTTTATAATGTTCGGTTGTTTTCAACATCAAGAATGTTGAGCTTTATCATGTAGGAACATTAAGACACAATATCTTCTTACATTCATGACTCACAGCATGAACAATGGTCTCGAATTTCTCAAGTCTAGCCGGCGAAGATTTCACAAATCTCACCGCATTTCTTTTTCTTGCAATTGAATCATGTTCTTGTAACTAAATCATGAACATCTTTCAAACTGTCGATCATAATAAGATTGAGGACATATGCACAAGCTCGAACATGCAAAAACTAACCACCTAATATAGACATATTTTTTTCTCTAACCCTATTCTTCAAATACTCAAGTGGAGTATTGTTAGATGGGGCATTATCAACTATTATTGTCACCACCCACTCCAAACCTGACACCTATATTCTGGACCCCACCTCATTCCAAATGGTACCACCTTTCCAATGGTGTTACCTTTGTAATTGGCATTTTAAACAAAATTTAAGAATCTTTTTGTGTAAACCCCAATCACTATTTGCAAAATGAACAGTCAAACACATATAGTTAAAATTTTGGACTGATATCCATCTATCAGTGGTAGGGCAAACTCTTTTACCCTTTCGTAAATTTTTTTTTAATAAATCCTTATCTAGGTCGTATATTTTAAAAACATCATTAACTACCATGTGGCGAGAATGAATGTCAAACCTAGGTTCCAAGTCCTTAGAGTAAGATTTGAACCCTTCACCCTCTACAAACCGAAATGGTAGCTCGTTTATTATGATCATTTGAACTAAACTCCTCCTACACCTTTACAAGTCAAACTTCACAAACCCCTTCAATGTATTGCCCCCACTACTCCCATCCACCATCTTCTCAAACCCAATCTCCGATGTAGACTAGTTCTCTTCAAGTACTGCAAGTCTTATAGAACAAGTCTAACACTTTTTCTTTTAAATGATTAGTCAATTGGAAAGTACCATGTTGTTTATGTGACAACCATAAACAACACCACAATGTTTACATTTTACTTGTTGATCATTGAGGTCACCACCCTCTAATTTTGTAAAATGTTTCCATAGGATGAAAATTGGTTTTTTATTTAGTGGAACCCTGGGTGTTAGGTGTAAGGGAGATAGCACTAGTGCAAGTTTTTGGGCTTGGAGTAGTATTATGATCAGCTACACTAGTTCAGTCACCACCAGTAATGGATTTGACAAATAATCAAACGCTTGAAATGTGCGAAGTATCAAAGATTTTAGGTTTTTAAAATCACACACAAATTAAAATCATATAAGAATCATAAAATCTAGTTTGGGGTTTCAATTTTGAAACCTTGAAAGCCCAAAATAAATTAGGTTATGGTTTCAAACTGAACCCCTAACCTAATTTAGGGTTACTTTAGTGGACCCATGGTTGTAAAGGTAAGAGTAGGTATAGGGGAGGTGGCACTAGTGCTAGTGTTTGGACTTTGATTCGTATTATGATCACATGCACTAGCACAATCACCATTATCTATGGATTTGACAAACAACCAAACACCTAACATGATGTGAAGTATAAAAAGTTTTAGATTTTAAAATACACTCATCTTATATCATATCATCTCATCTTAATATCCAAATACCACAAATATAAACATTTTTCAATTTCAAATTTTCAACATTTCAATTTAATCATTACCTAATTATTGTAACTTTTCCAAACTTTCAAATAAAACACGAAACATAATTCAGATTTTTCAAATCCCAAAATAAAAATTATATTATAACAATATTTTAACTTTATAACATTTTTACTCAAGTTTTTCTCTCCTTTCCCAAAATACAATAAAAACCTTAGCTCAAATAATTTTACTACTATTCACATATCATCTCACTATCCAAACCAAGACTAAATTTGAAACTCCTAACCTAATTTAGGGCTTCGATCTGAAACTCCTAACCTAGATTAGGGTTTCAGACTACGACTCTAAACTAATTATAAGGGTTCAATCTGAAATTCAAAATTAGGTTAGAGGTTCGAATTGAACCCCTAGACTATTTAGGGCCTCATATTTGACACCTTAAAATTATCTGGGAGTTCAATCCAAACTCTTAAACTAATTTAGGGTTTCAGATTAAGCTCAAAATCATCTTAAAAAATCAATTCAAAATCGAACATATAGCATACAATCTAACTCCACAACATTCAAAACACAACCCCATCCTCCATTGAACATATATAATAATCCAAAGTTTCACACTTAGCACTTTGAGTTACTTACAAGATGATATGAAGATGAATATGAACGTGGTGAGGGCTAGAGAGAGAGAGAGAGAGAGAGAGAGAGAGAGAGAGAGAGAGAGAGAGAGAGAGAGGGAGGGAGAGGGAGAGTGGGGTAATTTACACTAAAACGAAATGACATCATTTTATTCTAAGCTTTTTAATATGTGTAATATATATATATATAAACCCAGGTAGGAACAGTGCCCCACCTGGCATCCTCCCCTCATGTCTTTTACAGGTTGGTTGCCCGCTCGTCCGCCTACCTAATGCAGGCAAGCTAGCCCACTCGTCCCATTGTATATTCTTAATTTGTATCGAGAATGTACATGATTGAACTTCACTATCTAGGAAGATGTCAAAAAGATAATTTTCAAAATGTGTTAATTCTATTATGGCGACTATTCTGATAGGCCGTGGATTCAGAGATGAGATGAGATGATTTTAAATAAAAGATGAATGTTGAATAAAATATTATTAAAATTTTATTTTTTAATATTATTATTGTTTTAAGATTTGAAAATGTTGAATTAGAATTTGAAACTTGTGAATTATTTATTATATTTTATGTAAAAATTTAAAAAAATTATAATGATAAGATGAGATGAGATGTTTTCCGAATCTAAATGGGACCTAAAACAAAATTTTGGTCTAAATGTCTAAAGCAAACCGATCGTACAAGAAAAACATGCTTAAATTCTGAGCAACATAAAATGAGGGATAAAGTTTACCGATTATTACATGACCAAAACAAGAAGTTAAAAGTGGTAAATCTAACTACATGATCATGAGTATGAAAAAGAAGTTCATATATGCTCCAAAACTTGTCTTCTACCTACTCTTCGTCCATCCTTCCAAAACCATCTAACATGCATCCTCTGATTTCCAACAGTAAAGCTTACAAGTTCAGGTACTGAAACATTTCACGTCAGTCCCACATGGATGCTCAAGTTGTCAAGCTCAAATGACGTTACGTCGAAACTTGAAACACAAAACATTTTAAATGCATATATTTCAAATGCAATTATTTTGACCCACAAATAAAATCCAAAATCAAGTGAATTTCCCATAACTGACGCCGGAAGTCATGCAAATCAAGACAGGAGCTTATGATTTCTAGCTAGCGAGTAAAGCACGTACGGACGGACGAGGTCGTAAACCATGCATTCATGCTCCGCCTGCCATTCGCAGTTTCAGAGTCATGAGTACACTCATAAAAGAAACCTAATGCATGCACCTTTAATTACAAAGTAGACCGCCACAAATATTATACAGAGAAAAATAGAAGGTAGGTTAGCCCCTTGCAAACGAATAAAATATGATGTCCGTATCCAACAAAGATCATTAAAAGAGGGGGAAAAAAAAAAAAAAAAGCAATAAAGTAATAATCTGTCTGAGAAATCTAAATTATTAACATAGTACGCAATGAAAATTATGAGTACTACGTAAAGGTTCCGTATATGTATTAATTATGTTTGTTGAAGTCATGTACTCATGTAAATCGTCATAAGTAGAAAGAACTCGACCACGTTGATTTTAAATGAATCTTCTAATCCATTCATCTTCATAAAACGTCATAGATGGAGTGCGCAGACTCTGTTTAATTAGATGATAGGTTAAGGATCAATCGCTTCACTTCTATTTATAATTAAAAATAATAATATTAATTTAGTCATAAAAAGATTTCATAAAAATAAACTCAGGAACCATATTTTATGATCAGTATCACCTATATCTTTATATTAAATTAATATATCATAATAATATATATGCCATATTAATCTCTTAATAGAGTTTTACTACTTATCATTTCTACACACTATACACCACACTTATTTTTATTTATTTTTAATATTTTATTTTGTTATATTCTTCTTAAACTAATTGAGTTTTTCTACTTATCATCTATATACCACATATTTGATCAGAGAAAAAAAATTAAAAATAAAAAAAATATATATCATAATATATAGTATATACGTAGAAATGATGAGTGGAATTTTTTCCCTTAATATGAGAGAGATGTAGTTCTTGCACTATAATATCTTGCGTCATGCCTTCCCCAATCTATATATTATTGTTATGATAAATTTAATTTATATTTTTTTTTTCTGAAATACTGATCTCATTAACCAAGATATTACAATCAGACACTACACTTTACAACACAACAAGCATAGTGATGAGAAATCTACAATAGCTCTGAAGCCACAATGGACTTAATACATTGAGGACACACTTCAATATCATAGACATCCTCGGACTCCTCCAAAGCCGACTTTGCTAGCTGGTGGGCAGCCTTGTTTGCTTCCCTTTTGACATGAGACGTTGTCCACCTGATGCTTGAGTTTAGTATTTTCCTAGCATCCTCAATCAGGCAACCCCCCATGCTCCAATCCACTTCCTTTCTAAGTAACAGATTCACCACATGCTTAAAATCACCCTTAAAGCAGACCTGCTGCAGACCAAGTTCCCTACAAAAAAACTGCAGCCACAAGTAGACCATAAGCTTCAGCATCCGATGAGCAGCCTTTGAGAGACCTTTGAGCACGGAGAGTACCTATAACCAATCCCTGGGAGTCTCTAACCACGGCACCTATGCCAATACGCCCCTCCCTGTCTCTAACTGCAGCATCCCAATTAAGTTTAAACCAGTTACTCTCAGGTTTCTTCCACCTCTGGACGTCTACTGGAACTCTTCCACTGGCTTCACCTGAGGGTGTGACAGATTCTTCATAAGCTCTAGCCTCTTCTACTGCCTTCTGAAACACGCTTGTGGGATGCAGGAAGTTCTTTCCATGGAGGACATCGTTCCTCCTGGACCAGATACCCTTCAAAACTACAGCACATTGTTTTAACTCAGTAGAGTCCAAGTTCTCAGCAAGGAGAGACCACACATCAAAGATAAAGTCACTATGGCATACCATCTTCTGGATCTTTTTGCTGCTCTGGTTCCAAACATCCTGTGTAGCAGGGCAGCTCCATAATGCATGGCTCGAAGTTTCAGGTGCTTGCTTGCAGATAAAACACAAATCATCACCCACAATCTTCCTTCTCTTCAGATTTGCCATGGTTGGTAATGCCTCACTGCATACTCTCCACACAAGCATCTTGACCCTCAGGTGGACCCTTAGCTTCCATATACCCTTCCAAATATGCTTGTCCTGAGCCCTATTTGATTACTCCCCTTCCAATTCATCCTCCATTTGTTGATGGAAATGGTAGCCACTCCTCACTGAGTATTGTCCATTGGTAGTATACGGCCAAACCATCCTATCCTCTCTACCTCCCACACTTACTGGAATGGCTTTTATTGCTTCAACCTCCCTTGGTGAAAATAGCTGTTGTAAGAGTGAGTCCTTCCAGGTCTTCAAATGTACCTCAATGAGGTCACTAACCTAATCACACCTGCAGTCAACTGGTCGAGGAGATGTAATCTGGAATGCAGGGAGAGAAGGGACCCAGCTATCCTTCCATATGTGCACCTTGCTTCCACTCCCTACCCTCCACAGGAGGCCTTTTTTCAGAATCCTCAAACCTGCTTGGATACCCCTCCATGCAAAGGATGGTCTTGACCCCAATTGTGCTTCCAACAGATTAGTCTTACTAAAATACTTTTGCTTGAGTACCTTGGCTGCTAGAGAAGTAGGATTCTGAAGGATTCTCCACCCTTGCTTTGAGAGTAAAGCCAAGTTGAAACTTCTAAAGTCTCTAAAACCTAGCCCCCCACTCTCTTTGCTATGACTAATCTGTTTCCAATTGACCCACTGAATCTTTGAGGATTCCTCATTATAGCCCCACCAGAACTTCCTTAGTAATTGATTCAACTTTCTTGTTATTAAGCTTGGAATCAGAAAAATACTCATGGAATAGGTAGGGATGGCTTGCAATACTACTTTGAGAAGAACTTCTTTACCTGCTGTAGATAGAAACTTAGCTTTCCAGTTAGTAACTGGAGACCAAGTCCTGTCCACAAGATTATGGAATTCTGCAATTTTCCTTCTACCCACAAGTGCTGGTAATCCCAGGTACCTTTCAAAGTTGCTACAAGAATTCACCTCTGCCTGCTTCAGAACTTGGTCCCTCACACCCTGATTGGTGTTCCTGCTAAAAAAAATGGAAGACTTTTCTTTGTTGAGCACTTGGCTTGAGGCTCTACCATAAACTGTGAGAATGTCAAGCACAGTAGCCAGCTCTTAGGGGTTGGATTGACAGAAGAGAAGGCTATCATCCGCAAAAAATAGGTGGTTGACTGATATGGAACCTCTCCCTATTGGTGCAGGTGTAATTAGACCAGACTGTTCTGCATTGTTCAACAAGGCAGTGAGAGCTTCAGCACACATAATAAAGATATAGGGGGACACGGGATCACCCTGTCTGAGGCCTCTAGAGGGTCTAAACTTCCTTTAAGCTTCCCCATTAACCAAGATAGAGTATGAAACTAAGTTGAGGCAGGATTGAATGAGGTTAATCCAGTGGGAGGGGAATTCCATCTTTACCATAACTGCTTTGACAAAGCACCACTCTACCCTATCATAAACCTTACTCATGTCTAGTTTTAAGGCCATACACCCTTTTTTCCCCGACATCCTTGACTTCATAGAGTGTAAGACTTCATAGGCAACTAGAACATTGTCTGAAATGAGTCTATTCGGCACAAATGCACTTTGGTTCAAGGAAATGAGTCTAGGCAATATCACTTTCAGCCTATTTGCAATTGTTTTGGATATAATCTTGTAGATAACATTGCAAAGACTAATTGGTCTGTATTCACCAACTTTCTTTGGTCTTGCAACCTTTGGAATGTGTGATATATAAGTGTCATTGACTTCCTGGAGAGAGCCATTATGGTTGAGTACCTTTAGGGCAAAAAGACAGACCTCACTTCCAACTACCTCCCAATGCTTCTGAAAGAAATGGGCAGGGAACCCATCAGGGCCTGGAGAGTCGAGAGGGTTCATTTGAAAGGCTGCCTCTCTCACCTCTTCCTTGGTGAAAGGATTTTTAAGCCACTGTGTCATCTCACCATTTAGTTTTGAGCTCATAGACCCCAAACACTCTTTAAAGCCAGTTGGGACAGAAGTTCTAAAAAGGGAAGAAAAATAACCTGTGAATACCTCCCCTACTTCCTCCTGCTCAGCTACAATCCTACCTTGAGGATCCTCCACACTTCTTATAGTATTAGTTTTTCTCCTCTGAGATGCATGTAAGTGAAAGAATCGTGTGTTTCTGTCACCAAACTGCAGCCAGTGTTGCTTGGCTCTCTGACGCCACTTTAGCTCCTCCACTGCCATTGAATCCTCCACTGTTTTCTGTAATTGAATCATGGAAGGATATGTGTCCCAGTACCAACTTTTTGGTAGTGTCGAATCTGGTCCAAAGCTAGTTTAGTGGCCTTCTGGTTGGAAAATTTAGTTTCTTGCTGCCACTTCTGCAGACCCCTTTGGCATGCCTCCAGCTTATGTCTCACTGTACCTGCCCCATGCCCTCCAAGATTAAGGCTCTTCCACCCCTCAGAAACAACTCTTTGACATTCTTCACTTAGATCCCAGGCTGCTTCATACCTAAAACAAAAGCCCTTTCTCTTCCTGCCACTGTTTGGTTTTTGTTTTGTGACATGCAAAGGGGAGTGATCTGATTTTACTGCTGCTAGTACACTGCAGGTTGCATCACTAAACATCAAGTTCCATTCTTTATTTGCCATTGCTCTATCTAAGCGCTCCTTTGTGAAATCTCCCCCACTTCTATTGTTTGACCAGGTAAATTGAGGCCCCTGAGAGTGTATATCACTAAGATCACATGCTTCTACTGCTCTTCTAAAGTCTTCTATCTGGTTATAAGGTCTTCTAGCTCCACCCACCTTTTCTTTTTGGTCCAATATTTCATTGAAATCTCCAGCACAGAGCCAGGCAGTAGGATTGGAGGGTTTTAGCATTTCAAGAAGGGTCCAGCTACTCTTTCTCTTTGCAGTTACCGGGTGTCCATAAAAGCCTGTGAATTGCCATGCTTGGCCTGTTTCAACCTCATGTACTAGTGCACTTATGTGCCATTTTGTGTAACTAATGACTTTGACTTGCCACTCCTCCCTCCACATAAGAGCAATTCCTCCACTCAAGTTGACACTATCGACTGCAAAACACCCATACATTTGCAACTGCAGCCTCACTTCCTCAAGTTTTTGTTTCCTGCTCTTAGTTTCCATCAAGAAAACTAAGAATGGGTTCTTTTCCTTACTAAGATTCCTAAGGATTCTAACTGACCGAGGGTTCCCAAGCCCTCGGCAGTTCCATGTTAGGAGATTCATTGATTATGGCAGGGCTGGGGGCCAGCCACTGCCATTGGTTGAAGGTTTTCAGTTTGGTCCACCCTTCTCTTTTGATTCTTCCTCTCATGTTCCTTCTCATCAAAATGTCTTTTGAGACTACCTCTAGTATAGATCTTCAAAGGGTTATTAGAGATTTCTGTTAAAACTTTCCTAGTGTTCAAGTTAGTGCTGATAGCCATCTCTCTTGCAAGCCTTTTCCATTTTCTACCCATCGTGATTTCACCCTTCCTGATAGAGTTCTTACATGAACCAACATGTTGAGTGATACCACCTAGTTCCTTTCCACTGCCTGGATCTGTTTGAGGTCCCTCAGAGGTTGAAAGTTTTTCCCGTGTTGATTGATGCTGTAATGTTTTAATATTAACTACCTCATGTTGAAATAAACTTGTGTCAGGGTCCAGATCCATACCTTTTGCTTGTGTATGGTTTTGGTCTGTAGAGTCAGCTACCAGACTGGCTATCTCCTGTATGTACGACCCTAGTGGCACTTTTGGGGTTGGACTTGTAAGTCTCTCTTCATTGGGAAAGTCAGAAGTGCCAGCTGTAAGTTCCACATTGGTAGCTTGCACTCTAATTTCCTTCTGTGTCTTGCCTATTCGAGGGTCATGTACCAACTTTTCTGCTTCTGTCAAGTCAAGCACGTCCGAATCTTGTTCATGCATAGCCTTCTGGTATCCTGACCCAGGCTCGCCCCCTATGTCTGTGCTTCTCCCTTCAGGTTGCCGTTGGTGGTGGCTACCACCATGAGAGCCACCATACTTTCGACAATCAAAGATGTTGGTATGCATTGGTTGGGCTCTAAGCCAAGGACCAAACTGTTGTGGTTGATTCTCTCCTTCCTGTTGTTCATACCTCTGTCTCATGCAGTTTCTTCCTCTATGGTAGAGAATCCCACATTGAAAGCAAAAACTTTGAAGCCTCTCATATTTGAAAGAAATCCAGTGACGTTGGTTATTGACCACCATCCATTTTCCTCTCATCAAAGGTTTGTGAAGGTCTATAGCCACTCGAACCCTCATGCATCAACCCCATGCACGTCCATCTGACTCAGCTTCCACTCTAATAACATGACCGATGGATGCCCCTAGCTCAGTGCCGACCTCTTCTGTCATTGTTACTAATGGAAGGTTGTGCATCTGTACCCAAAATGGCTCATAGCAAAGCTTAAGGTTGTTGATGGACACCTTTCTATCCAGCTCTTCCACCGTTAGCAGACATCGATCAAAAAACCAGGGCCTCCCACTCAGCACCTTATCTTTGTCTTCCTGATGTTGGAATTCAATCAAAAAGAACTAATCTCTTAGCTCCTTGTATCTTACCCAGCCTACCAAACACCATATGTGGGACATGGTAGTTCTGAAAGCCTCACTGTTCACATTCTTCTCCGTTAGAGCTCTCCCAACTATGCAGAATTTACCTTTTACATCTCCCTGTTTGATCCCCTCTTGCTTAACATGTAAACATGTGCTTTCCTCAGTTGAGAGGTTTAACCTCTCCCAACGTTTTGCTAAGTCCTCCTCCTTCATATCTCAAGTTACGCCTAGACACCAGGAAGACTAGGAAAAAAAGACCACTCTCGATAACACAACAAACTAAAACTCACAAGATGTGAGACCAAAACCTCCACTGGAACTCCAATGAAGGTACTGAAGCCTTACTCTATCTCTAGAGAGCAGAGAAGACACTCTCGAGAACAAATTGCTTCCAACCTTCCTCTGAGTCTCAATTTAATTTAATTTATATTTTAATTCTTAATTTTATGAATCAAACCCTGTCCCATTACTCGTGTAGGTGTCATCATGTGACCCCCACAACCCAAAAAAATACCAACCCACACACACCGAAAAGATCAGATTTAGGACAATGACTCGTGAGGGAGCCCTAGGCCGGTTTGCATGTGGACCACTAGTTGTCTGACATTGCAAACTGTTGGTGCTGGTTAATTCATATTGTGTGCATAATTTGGGTCTAGCATGAAAAGAAGATAGACCAAGATATAGTTACAAGGGAGCTGAGAGAGGGTGCTCAAATGTCAACGTTAAGCTGGAGTAGTGAATCTTGTATTGCTGTAGATGAATCATACTTGCCAGAATCATCCTGTATATTTCATATTTCATATTTTGACACTGTACGTACTACTGTAGCATTCGTGTGGAAAGTTGGGGTACTTTGGAAACAACTTACCAAGAAACGTACTGCTTTTACTACAATGTGAATTACTTTTCTTGTTTCTTTCTTTGGCCCTTACCATCATGCATTAAGTTACCATCATGCATTGAGTAAGATCAACTTGTTCGGGATTCATTTTGTGAATTTAACATGTTTCTAAGGTAAGAAGTGCTAGTTTTCCATAGAGATTTTATAAAAGTTATCAGTTTATAAATTAACGTGACTAAGTATGATATCAAGTTAACTCTCACGTCAGTTTGTAAATTTAATTTAATTTCGTGTAGACTTAATATATCTCTTTTAGGATCACAAATTATGACCTAATTATGTAATTAGCCGATCTCTTGCAATGAACGAGAACTTGACCATAAATAGAAAATTTCAATTAAAAAACAAAAGTAGCAGCATGAAAAACTAAATCTGGCCTATAGTACGAAAAGAAGAAGAATAACGACAACAAAAGCATTGTTTGGCTTAAAAGCACACCGCGCGTAGTAATGCATGCAGTAGTACTTGAGCCTATCGCATGAAAAAATGAATAATTAGAAATATATTTTTGATTTCATATCAATTTTATTCAAAAGTAATGAAATAATTATCAGAACATCTTAGTGGAAATTTAAATGCATTTCTATTTCTCTGCATATAAATTTATATACATTCAATTCTGAGTTGATAAGGTGTTCATTATCCTATAATTTTCTATAATTTTGAGCTAGAGAGGTAGATATTTAAGACAATATTTATTAAAATTTATGTATTGATCGTAATTTGTATGAATTGTAGAAAGTTTTTGAATAAAATATTAAAAGAAATCATTGTATTACTAAGGGTGCGTTTAGATTTTAGATCAACTGAGATCAATTCATTTAAACACTCAATTTTCAAATTACTAAACATATTTTGACTCAAAACCTCTTTACACGTGAGACCTACAATATTTTTCGACTCAACGTATACCTCTTTACACGTGAGATCTATAATTTTTTTTAATTTTTTATAAATACATCTAAATTCATCTTAACATCTAAACTTATTTTAGGTGGGTATTACAAAGCTTACTCTATTATCTCAACTAATTATTATTTATAAAGAATTCAATTTATCTCAACTTAACACAACATTTATACGGGTGTTAAATATCAATTATTGTCTCGTGAATATTAGTAGGTGAAAACATTTATGACACATGCATGCATTTAGAATTTAAAAGGGCACTGACATGAGATGAAACGCGTACATGGGTCGTCTCTTTCAAGTTTCAGCCATTAATGTTTTGATACCGCGGTGAAATACTGCTCTTTTAATGCATGTGCAAATCAAGTACTTGCATTACCCCTATGATTCCACATTCATCCAATCTAACTATTTGTATGATGCATGCCCAATAATTTAGCTAGAGTCATTCTTTACCAGGATTGATAAGTTTTCCGTATCTATCAGAACTGCTTCCCAATTTTTTACACGGCAATGCTAACATTACTAGAAAAACATCAAGGGTGGCAGAGTTCAGGGATGAACACTACAAGAAAATGGGCCTGAATCAGCGATTTTTTAACTGCTGCTAAATAAACCGCTGGAAATAATGATTATAAGTAACGATTACATGATCGCCGGCCTTATTTTTTATTAACCTCACGCGTGGGCCTATTTTCAATATTTGGGCCGATTATTAAACTAACAGCAACGATTTACATCGCTGCAATTAAAACATTAATGTCCCGGCGGGGTCCCTGCTTCGCAACAAGCCCGCGCGCGAAAATTAGGAAGTTTTATTTTCCCCCCCTCTTCCATTTTTCTTCTTCACCGTCCCGACACCCACAGTACCCAAGTCGATTTTCATTTTCCTTCAGCGGCATTTTCGCCTACCTGCAAATCCACCCACCCGAACCATTTAATCCGCTCAAAATTTGGGGTTTTTTGGTTTGGCCTTCCGCAGTTCGCTGCAGACCCATCGTTCCCGAGAGCATACAAAACCCATTTGCTCTGCCTCCATCTTAGGTTAGCTTGTGACTGGGCACGGGCATTCCACCATCGTCATCGGAAAATCTCTGGTTTAAAGCTTGGGACTCTGTTTCATGAACCACAGGTATTTCATTCTTAAATATCCCCACTCGTTGGTTTCGAAAAAATGTGCATTTTTGGCTTGTAGAACAATTTTTTGGGATACCGATTGTGAAAGCTTGTCCGGCGTGGACGTATACTGCAGAGTTTTACTGATTTTTGGGGTTAAGGGCGAAAGGGATGCTTCCTGATTGACACCAGATTTCATTTTCCCCCTCTGAGAGTAAATATATATATATGAGCTTATATGGATGTAGGCGTCGAGTAACTTGCCCTTGTTGAGCTTAGTTGCTCCGGTTGTCTTCCTCAGCTACATTAAATTAATCAACTTCTAGTTACATCACTAATATATTCCTAGCTTATTTGCTGAAAATTACTAGTTTGAAGCTACCCGAGGCATTGGCTTTGTGTATAGATAGTGGTACTTTTTTTTTAATCCAAACATGTTGATGGATGATTGAATCAATGGATGTTAATTAGATTAGTTTATTTCTTTTCCAATGATTAAGTTGCCTACCATCATTAGAAACTTGCCCAAAATCTCTGCATATTGGGAAAATTAGTACATTGAGAGAGGATTAACTCCTAAAAAATTGATCACTTAACAATAACATTAACCACAACAACATTAACTGGTTGGGTTTCTCTCTCTCTCCTCACATGAGCATGGAGATTTCTTTAGGCCCTCATAGCCATCAGGTTTTAGCATCCTCCCTCAGATTTCTTCGAAGAAGCAAATTAAGCGTTCGAGAAGTTATGAAAATTCTTAATTATTTGCAAGCCAAGAACACACTTTTTCACATTTATAACTTGATAAGATTTAATTTACACCAGAAATTTAAAACTTTTTGCTTTTATAAATAAGATAATGTCACATCAACAATGTAAAGCTGGGTGCGTCAGTATAAGATTTTATCTATACGAGAGACCTAGATCTCGTTTGATTATACAAATAAAATGAGATGGAATGATAAATATATTGATAGTAGTGAGATAGTTTGTAAATAGTAGAAAAATGATTTAAGTGAGGATATTTTATGAAATTTTGGGAAAGATGAGAAAAAAAGTTGAATAAAAATATTATAAAGTTAATATCTTGTTAGAATATAATTTTTTTAATATTATTTTTGTTTTGAAATTTGATAAAGTAATAGTTTTTATGTTTTGTTTAGAAATTTGAAAAATTTGTAATGATTAGATGAAAAAGTTGAAATTTTAAAAATTTAAAGTTGAAAAGTTTTTGTATTTAAATATTGAGATGGTAAAAAAAATAAAAATGCTAAAACACAATACTAAAAAATAAAAAACGCAAATGCTTAAAAAAAAAAAAAAAAAAAAGGTGATCATTATATATGGAAGGAAGACTTTGTCGATATACCAATCATTTTCCTTAAGTTTGGGGTTTAAGATGATTAAAGGACGAAAATAATACTTGAATCAATGAATTTGCCCCCTCAAAATTGGTTTTTTGATTTTTAATTTTATTTAATAATTAAGTAAGTGACTATTAGTGAAATTGTGCATTTTTTATTTAATGGTTAAAGATAGGGAAGAGTATCGGCCAATCCGGACCGGCAAAATCGACTAGACCAGCTATTTTAGACCGGACCGAGAGTAGGTCCGGTCAGTCTCGGTCCAAATTTTAGTGGACAGATTAGTTTCGATCCGGTCCCGGTCTCAGTCTAGGGGTTTTTTACCCCGGACCGGACCGAATAATAATATATATAATATTTTATTATTTATATAATATTTATAATTGTATATAATTAATTATGATTTTTATCTAACCTAATAGGTTAATATTTATAATTTTATACTAATACTAATATTTATACTAAGACTAAATTACTAATAGTCTAAATTAATACTAATATACTATTATATAGTTATACAGTATACTAATCATAAATTCACAATAATTAAATCATTATAAGTCTATAACTATATCTAATAGTATTAGTATTAGTATCAGTTAACTTAATATCTAATATGCTAGTATTACTATATTAGTAATAAGATTATAAGAGTATTAGTATTAGTTAATTTAATATCTAATATGCTAGTATTAGTAATAAGATTATAAGAGACTAAGAGTATTAGTATTAGTTAACTTAATATCTAATATGCTAGTATTAGTAATAAGATTATAAGACCATAAGAGTATTTCTTTTATTTAATAAATGAATATATTATTACATAGAGTATTAGTAAATGTGTTGGGTTTGAAGACAATGAAGAGATATAGTAAATTAGTAATAATAGTTATTAGTTATTATCTATTAGTAATAGTGTTATTACATATTATTAGTTATTAGTTATAATATTAGTACTAGTGTATTATTAATTATAATAAATAAGTTAATAACTATTACTAATTTACTATATACTAATAGACTAATTGTATTAGTATTAGTGTATTACTAATATATATATTAGTAACTTAGTAACTTAGTTATATGTATTAGTAATATATAATAATAGATAGATAAAACTAATAACTATATGTAATAATAGTATTATTATATCTCTTCAAACCCCATACATTTATTAATACTCTATGTCATACTATATTAAATAATAGTAAAATACTCTTATTATTAATACTCTTTGTAGTTATATTAAATATTATATTACTAATACTCTATGTAATTATAGTAATTTAATACTAACATATTACATATTAAATTAACTATACTAATGCTATTATAAATTTATACATATATGATATATTATAATTTATACCATAACTCTTATAATATGTTAATATATTGATATATAGTAATACTATATATTATAGTTAATAGTTATACATTAAAGAATATAATAATACATTGATACTAAATATATATATATATATAGTTATAGACTATAATGATTTAGTTATTATAAATTTATAATTAGTATAACTATATAATAGTATTAGTACTAGTGTATTATTAGTTATAGAAAATAAGTTAATAACTATTACTGATTTACTCTATACTAATAGACTAATAGTACTATTATTGTATTACTAATATATATATATAATAGTATATCATATGTATATATATTAAATCCATCACAATATAATTACATAAGTATTAATCAAAATGCCATTGAATTTAAAAAAAAAAAAGAGTCAAGGGTGGACCGAACGGATCAACTGGACCGTCCCGGTCCTTATGGAGTTCAGTCCGATCCAGGGTGGGAAAACCCTTGATTGAATAGGTCCAGTCTAGTCTGCAAAATCTTCCCGGATCGGACCGAACTTCTCCTTAGTTAAAGATGTTTAAAAAATATTTTTAAAAAAAAAAGAAAAAAAATTTAATTACAGTAATATTGTTAACTTTAAGGAACCAAATTCACGAGAATGAGTAGCACACCTAAACTTAGGAAAAGTTTGAGAAATAAGATGATATGAGAATTTTGTACATTGTAATAAGATAGTTTGTAAATAGTAATGAGATAGTTGTTTTATGAGGTTTTGTAGAGGTAGAGAAAAAAAAAATTGAATAAAAAATATTATAGAATTAAAATATTTTTAAAATATAATTTTTTAAATTTATTTTTGTTTGAAAATTTGAAAAAATTAAATTATTTTTTATTTTTTATTTGAAAATTTAAAAAAATTGTAATGATTGGTTTGAAAATATTTATATTTAAGTGATATTTAGAAATGAAATGTAATGAGATAAGGTGAAAATTTTAAAATGAAATTTTTTTCCAAACAAACCTTTAAATAAACTTAAATAATGATTTTACTTACTTGACCCTGTCTGGAGAGTCCGATAAGCTGCTAGGGTGTAGTAGTTTTCTGTTATTTATAAAAGAGTTTTATTGAGTATAAATAAACTCGCGTACTAATCTGTATTTTAATATTGATTCTTTTATATTTAAAATTTAAATTAATATTATTTTTAATAAAACTTATTTTTTAATTAATTATATTAAATTAATGTATATATTAATATACAGTTATATTTACGGTTAAATATTTCCTTCGTCACGACGGGAGGGAGGGAGGGAGTAGTTCCAAGTATTCACAAGGCATAAAACGCCACCTTTGGTAAGAGTTAGGTTGAATACCCAACGTGGAAACTGCACAAAACGCACTCCAACAAGCTAGGCGGCAATGAACACTGCTGCAAATTACGAGGTATTATGAATCCTTCTCAGAAACAACAACAGAGCTTTCAATTTCTTCGACAACAGACAGAATAGCACAGGTTCACGTACAGCCTACAGAGAGAGAGAGAGAGAGAGAGAGAGAGAGCTGTTTGTTTCCAGGGAACGTATCGTGGCTTCAGGGGGTACAAGATAGATACCCTAGCGGCCATAGCAACGTTGCACAGAGCCCAACAAAGAAAGAACACAGCACAGCAAAGCTAGTCATAATGCACGTACGTACGTAGCCGTTGAAGTTTGGTAACAATAGGGTAAAATCAGAAAGAAAAGCCTGACAAAATAATCAAACCTTTTACTATTCACATGCACAAACTATTCCAAAGTTCGAGAAATCAATTCAATCAGATTCTGTTCACACTGCTATCATCATACTATGCAGACGTCCTTTTTATTTATTTTATCTCTTTCCCTCCGTCTTTCGCAGGTGTACGAAGTTCTTGCAAAGCCGAGGAATCCGGGAACTACTTTAAGCTAAGTAAGAGGACTGGGGTGGACGGGACGGGACCGGGAGCCCCCAGGTTCTACACGTGGCTTTCAACCAACAGACAGAAATGACGTACGGATCTTAGGCAATCATGTTCTTCGTCTGATACGTCCCAAAAAACAGGAAGACGAACAGGGGAACATTACAACTTCGTTTCTGATCTAAAGTCCAAACCGGAAATCTCGACATAAAATATCCTTCGCGTGCAGTTTTAAGAAGCAATTCCGACGCAAATTTTCTCTGGTTGTCGTTTTTTCTCTCTAAATATAGCGTTTAAGACCTCAATTTTCATAATCTTACAAAATTTGAAAATCTAGGAGATTTTTCTTTTTTTTGGGATCGGATGTCCGAGTACAACGTTTCGACTAATCTAAAAAATTTCTCTAAAATTCACAGCCCTTCGACAAAATTTTTTTCACAAGTGTACTTCAAATAATTAAAAAAAAATAAAAAATCCTTTCAATCCGATGATATTTTCTAAAATTATTTGCACTCAAAAATATTGAAACCTTAAACTTGAAAAGAACATACTCCCTAACATAAGGTCTTTACCACTTGAACTAACCCCTAATGAATTACCTAGGAGATAGATAGAAGAATCAAATTTCAAATTGCATCAATCATCAGTAGTAAATTACGAAATTTGAAAATCCATTGAATAATTTTATAAGAACGTCAAAAGTCAGGACTGATTTTGCGTTTTCTAAAATATTGGTTATGGTAGTCCTTCCTGCTTCATATTAAGTAATCCCTTTGTGTTATTATTAATCCCTATACGGTAAGATACATCGTAAATGTATATAAAAACACTCCTAAGCAAAACTTTGAAGTGACAATGTTTTCTTTTCAAATCATTTCACAGGACATACTTTCTGAGCTTTGTGCAGGAGCTCATTGAAGCACAAAACCAGGATATATGGAGGCAGAAATACCCAAATCTACTTATGCCACAGAGCTAAGGTTCTTTAAGTTTGAAAAATCTTCACATGGAAGAAAAGATCATATCAACTTATGGAATCAGATATCCATAATGCAGAAATCTACTGAAACTAATGAATTCAATTACCAATCTTCGTTTTCCTAATTTGCCTACATCTTCTTCTGCTTTCAGAACAAATTAGAAGATTTCCGGGTTGTTGCTATGTTCTTCCTGGTACTGATTTCAGCTCTTGCAGTGGAAATGGGACATGGTGGTAGTGTGGGTGATTGATGGCAAAGAATGTTGGTGGATGGATGGTTGTATTTGGAACATGAAGTTGACTAACAGCAGCTGATGGATAACTGGTAGTTGTTGAAGGGAATCCTGATGATGCTGCAGCAGTGAAGAGTGGCACTTGAGTCGCCCCACCAAAAGGACCGCAGGTTTGACTTGGCCAACATGGCGAGGACTCAACTTCCATCCTTTTCTCCATTGCTTTTTCCTGCAAACAACAAGAACGAAGATATTCGTGAAATAGGAAAAGTACCAATTAATGTGGCTTTTATTATCACTTAGCAGGAAGTTTATACTGGTATAATTAGAATGAACGGGGGAATTACCTCATAGATGGAAAAGAGACTGGAATTTGCACCACTCCAGAGAAGAGGGTGCTCAGATGCCTTCGCAGGTCCATGAGGAACTTGAATCCTCACTGTTTCTGAAGCAGTGTTCTCAATCTGCAAAAGAGTAACAAAGGTTTGCCAAGCAAGCTAATCAGAGACCTAGCCCCACAAAATCGAAGAAATTGCTTGAAATATATAAACACAGATTTTCAATTGGACTGAGTGGGGAATTTAACAATTTCGTGTCAGCATTACCCTTGGTCTCCTATCAAAAGGCATCTCCTCCCAGCCACGCAGAAAATGAAAACTGCTTGCGTCAGTGCTGTTCTCCTTCCCCGCATTAGAAAATGAAGGTGGAGCCATTCCCAACTGAAGATCAAGATTTTGATTGCCGTCTGTTTCCAACGAGACAAGTATTTATGTCAATTTATAGAAAGGATCAATGCAACACAAGCATTCCAGAAAAAAAAAAAAAAAAATACAACAGGCAATATACATTGTCCAGGAAAAATAAATAACATAACAAACAACCATTATCAGCCTCAGGGATAATTTCCTCTTCATATGAGCTCAGCTCAAAGTTGGTGACAGCATCCCTTCCATTGCATTTTATGGCAGCCTTGTCATATGCCCTGATTCCAGATAACAAAAATATATGAAGAGAGGTCAAAGATATAGAGAACCAATACAATAGAGATCCCATATATTATCGTTAAGACCTTGCAGCCTCCACCTCGCTATCAAATAGTCCAAGATATATATACCTGCAAGGAAGAAATCAAAACCACCCAATAAGAATCAAGCTCCCAGTGGTTCCCACAAAACCTATTCGATCAGCATTATCAGTTTCTCCATTCATTTTTATAGTGATTTTATACACAATAGGAACACATAATCAATTCCAAATTCCACACTCAGGTATGTAAAATTCAGCTGTAGGTGTAGAACTTAGCAAAAGTGTCCTCACTTCTTGCCCAGAAACTGCCCCATACGAGCTTCCCATCTCCCACATTTGTGCAGCGTCACTCCCCTGTACTTAGAGCTTCCCCTGGAAAACCCGGTGCTCTGGCGGCGTAGGATATGCACAAATTCTTCCTTGGAAAAATTACTCATCTGCAGAGACAAGAAGTGCTATTACTAACAAAAAGATGGAAAATATACAGTCACTAAAATCAACTCCAGAAAAGTCCACACTCACATGCTTAATATCTTCATCATATTCGCTTATATTAAAATTGATATCAGCATCCAATCCACGAAACTTGATTGCAGCCCGATCATATGCCCTAAGATCAACAAATTGCCATAAAACTCCTTCAAGACTATCCCAAACACAGTTCACATCAAGCAATGGAAATACCATTACAAGCAGAATTTACAAGCACAGTTATGTATACCTAGCCGCAGCATGAGCAGTGTCAAATCCTCCTACAAAAAGAAAAATTATTCCGACAAATAAACAATGTTGGTATCCGATTTCTTTATAACTAAACCAATAATCAAATCACAAACAAAGAAAGTAACTAGTACGAGACAAACTTGTCCTTACCCAGATACACTTGCTTCCCGCAATCCCTGCACAAAAACACGCAAAGAATGAACTCAAAACCACGCAAAATATACCGCCAAAGTGATCAAAGTTCTCGTAACATAACAATCAACCAGATTCTTATAATAACGATAACAATCATAAAACTATGGGCTGTGAATCACTGACCAAATATGCGATTCCCATCTTCCAGTTCTTCGGTAAAACGTAACGCCGCGATACTGCGAGCTCCGAGATCTCGGCCCCCGCCGACTCTTCTTCACCTGCGGCCTATGTTGTTGCTCCCCCCGCTGCTGCTGGGCCGCCATCCTGTGCTCCGCCCCCATTCCGCCATAACTCGAAGTGAAACCCATCCACTCCTGCCGCGAAGACTTACCGAGCCCGAGCCTGGACCTGGACACGTCGGCCTCTCCCTCACCTGCTCTGCTCACTGGAAATAACTGGATGGTCCGGTCGCATTTATCGAGCTCTTTTCCGGGGCTGATCGAGCTGTTATCCTTGAGAATGCCGAAGCTGTAAGCGAAAGCCGCATCGTAGTAGTTGGAGGTAGAGTCCTCGTCGCCAGCACTAACAACGGAGGAATTGAAGCTACCGGAGCTCTCCTTTGGGCTTCCGGAGAGGCGTAGAACCTTCTCCCCCACCATTTCCACGGAATCCGAGGCAGAATCCGCGGAACCTACGCTGAGATTAAGATCCAGCATTTTCTCCCAAAAACAGTTTTACTCCACAAAATTCCTCCCTTAGGAGTAGAATAAAAGTTAACAAATCAAGCTCGTGACAGAAACACAAACACAAAGAGAGAGAGAGAGAGAGAGAGAGAGAGAGAGAGTCTATGGTTTTATAGGAAGAGTGGCCGGCGAGTCGGAATCATGGCCGGCTGTGTGATTTTTCCCGCAGATACAAGAATTTGTTAGCCACAGAGAGAGAGGGGGGGGGGGGGGGGGGGGGGGGCAGGGGCAGGGGTTTTGTACAGTTGGTTGGTGAAAGGAGCAAAGTAGAGAGAGGAGGAAGGAGGGAGAGGGAGAGAGAGAAAGGGGGGGTCACAATGCATTTTGTTTTCTTTGGCGCGTGCTTTTTACGGTACTGACTCTGTTACGCTCCCTTTCCACTATTGTTGGTAGTTATTATTATATTTTATTTATTTATTTTTATTACTCAAGAATATGCATTTTCACTCTATATCACATTTTCATTTTATATTCAGAAGAATTATATATTCATAATTATTTTTTTTCAAGATCAGCCCAAACAGAAAACACATTGGAAAAAAAGAAGAAGACAAGATTCAAGATTTGGTCTATGAGTTTATGATTTTCTCAATCTTTCTAAGAACAGTTTTTAATAAAGGGTAAAATCATAACACATTTATAAAATGGAATTACTCGTTGATTTGAAAATTTATCTATAAGGTTTCGTTTCTTTGTCTGTAAAAAGTAAAATGATTATTGGAAAATGATTTTCACAGTTTTTCGTTATTTAGACTTGCTTAGAAAAAAAGTAAGTGAACAGAAATTATTTTAATCAATGGAAAATTCAGTCCTATTTCTTTTTTGTAAGACTTTTTTATTTCTTTTTTATTCTTCTCTTTAATTTCTTATCCCTGTATTCATTTCCTCCCATTCCATTTTTTTTATCTTTAATTTTTTTTAATATTGTATATTTTAGTTTTGAGTAATGCTAGCGTGCTGTCTAGCATTGATTGTTGGGCTTGCCCGTTCACACAAATTTGTCTTCTTATTTTTTTTACTTTTTTTTATATTTTTTAACATATTTAAATATTTTTAAAAAATTAAATTAAATTCTAAACATAAGCACATACTAGACATGACACTTTTTTTAAGCTTATGTGTAGTGTGTGGTGTTTGATGTGTAAGTTTATGTGTAGTAAAGCTCATAAAAAATATTCTAAACCTAAGCACATACACAATACGTTAAAAATAACTTCCTTAATCATATTAAGTAAAGAAAAAAAATTAAAAAATAATTTAAATACATTAACAATCAAAATATGGTAGCAAATTCAATTGTCATACTAACATTTTCCTTTAGTTTTTTAAATTTATAATTTTGTTGACATTTTGGTATTAATGTTTTTTAATTTATTTTTAATAGTTAATAGTTTAACTTCTAATAGAATGACTAAAGACATGTTTGATTTATGAGATAATAAATTTTGTGAATAGTACATAAATTATTTGTGAATAGTAATAGAATTATTGAACTTAAAATGTTTTATTAGGTTTTGAAAAATGATAGAAAAAAATTGAATAAAAATATTATGAAGTTTAAAAATTATTTGAATATAATTTTTAATATTATTTTTATTTTGAAACTTAAAAAAGTTATATTTTTTTTTAGTTTTGTTTGAAAGTTTATGAAAGTTCTAATGATTAAGAAATGATTAAATAAAAAAAAGTTAACTATTAAAATTGAAAAGTATTTTATATTTGAATTATACTTATAAAGTAAATTATAAGAAATTTTAATATAAGATGATATTTCATCTCATCTAGTGTCCTAACCCTATTTGTAACCTCTAAGTTTTGCTATATATATACAAGGTATTCTTGCATCATAAATAAGAAAAATTAATAAAATTAAAATACCCTCTTTTAATTTATAAAAAAAAAAAATCTAGTGTCGCCCTAAATCAATCTTAAAAGCACACATTGTAAAATGTTTGACTAACGTGCAAAAAGTGGAATTTGACTTTTAGCCAAACTACAAAAACTAATTTTCCGAATTTAATATATATAAAAAAATAAAAATAAAAATAATCTGTCATAGGAGTAAAAGTTGACGCATCAACAGTACATGTATGTAAAAGACTATACGGGGAGTTGGCACCAATCAACAAAAAGCTTTTCTAAGATACGTATATAATATAAGTAATGTGATATACAGTCGTGAAATTATAAATGTCATGTAATTGTTTTAAAAAAAAGTGAGGTCTACGATTAAAAAGTTAATTTTTTTTTTCATGTAGGTCACATATTAATTTATTTTTTTCAAAGCGACTGCACGCCGCTTGTACAATCACGACTGCAAATATCGTTTCTCATATAATATATATTCTACTCATCACATGTATATAATATATTATATTTAATTTTTTAATTTTAATTTTTATTCTTATTAAGTTAAAAAAATTCTTTAACTTATAATTCATATGCTGTTTACGGATGCGGCCACTGTCCCATCTGAGAGTTATTGTTGAGCGTACCATCTAGTTTTTTTTTTTTCAATTTTTTTAATCTTTATTAAGTTAAAAAATATAGAGAAATATTTTTTGTAGTGGAGAAATACAGTCGGCATGCAGTCGTGGAAAAAAAATGAATTAATACGGGACCTATATGAAAAAAAATTATTTTTATAATTTTTTTTTATTCATGTAGGTCCCCATGAATATAAAATAATTTTTTTATAATTTTTTTTTATTCATTCCATACAGCCGACTGCATGCCAACTGCATTTCCCGACTGTATCTAGCAAAGTCTAAAAATATATCAATATATTTAAAAATCACTTTCTTAATTATTAGATAAAAAAATATTTTTTTCCCAAGTGATACATTTGAGAGATACTGTCCGGGCGGCACAGTTGCATTTTCCTATATTTAATAAGAGAAAAAAATTAAAAAAAAATTATATGTGATGTGTGCTGTAAAAATAATAAATAAAATTTTTTAAGGAAAACATTCTCATCTGGAAACCAAATATTAGAAAAATATTTAATTTTTATTTCCATAAAATAAATGGTTCATGTTGTGAAAAACGGTACATAACATGTAAGAGCGTAATAAGAATTACTCTAAAATACAAGTGAGAGAAAATTATAATGTATAACAAGTTGAAAGTAAGGTGAAAAAACGAATGTGTAGATTTATCGACTTTTAGATTATAAAATTTATTTTAGTTCAACATATTGAATTAGATTAGTCCACGTGTTACACTTACCCCGATGTGGTTTCCTTTCCTCTGTATTGATCACTTTTCGAAAACAGAAGTTAATTCCTATTTTTCTAATGAATATGTTACACAAAATAATTAATTTTTTGTTTTTATACTTTTTTTTTTTAATTCTCATTTGGATTTAAATTTAATAAATAATAATAATTTCTTCATTAGTGGACAGTGAAGTGGGCAGCTTTGACATTTTACGTGGTGGATGAGTCGATGAGATCGACCGCAACCCCTATTGGGCACTGCCTCCATTTCTTTCACATTTGAGCTACTTCTGTTTTTTCTTTTTTTCTTTTTTTTTGTTTGTAATTTAGAAAAATTAATTGAAAGCGAGTGCAGCACGCGTGAGTCTGATACATTTATCATTAAAGCAATGTTATACAACTTCTTAACTTCCACCTATCGTTCTTTTTCAAAATTTTAATATTTTTTTTAAATTCTTTTTTGAAATTATTTTTTTTGAATTAATTCAATTCTTCTATTGATTATTTATATATTAAATATTTGATAAAAGAAAAAAATAATAAAAATTAAAAAAAAATGTGATGTGTGAAGATTGTGTAAATAGTAAGAAGTTGTGTAGATTTTTTCTTATTATTATTATATGATTATTTATTATATAATTCTTTATCATCGATAAATATATCCCATCTTATATAATAAAATAAAAATAATAATACAAAAGTATATTATATAATATTGCTCATTGAAATAGGTGCTTATGTCAAACTCAATTTTTTAAAAAAAAAATCTAATTACAAACACAACCATATATTAAAATATGCATAAATTTAATGTGATTTATTAAAAAGTAAATTTTATTGAAAACATTACAAATTTAAATTGTGAATATGAATGAATCAGTATTGATATGTAAATTAATATATGACTTTACTTATACATAACAAACTCATTTCTTTTATAAAAATAATAAACATATTGGTGCCAACAAGGTACATTGTTGTCCATGTAAATCTCCCATTCGGCATATGCCCTCACAGACAACAACAATAAAAACAAAAAGATACATAAGGACTAGGTTCTTGGATTTTTTATAATATTATGTGTGTGTGTGTGTGTGTGTGAGGTATAAAATTAATGATATAGAGAGATTGTAAAAATAATGGTTTGGATTTTATATATATATATATATATATTGTAATTGTTTTATATATTAACAATAACAAGGAAGAAGACGATGGATCCAATCAAAAATCTCTTAATAGTTACTATAATATAAATACAAAGAAGAAAAAAATAGAAGTTGAAATCAATTAAAATGCTCCCATTCTAGTTTTTCTTGTTAGATCACAAATCAAGAAAATGATCATCATAAGAACACTAGGGTTTTCTAAATTCAATAATATTTTATAAATTGATGAACATTTATTCGGAATTTATTTAGTAGAGTTGAAGCAAATGTCCCATAAATACGCATGTCTTGATATTTTATTTCTCAATTATTTATTTGCCCGAATTTGATGGTCCAAATTAAAAAGAAGAAAAAAAAAAACCCTTAACAATAATCTGTATGTTTTTATTTTTTTAAAAAAATTATATACAATATATGAAATGATTAAAAATTTAACTCTTTAACAATTATTTTAAACTTTTTATAAAATTGAGGGTTTTTTTAAATTAAAATTCATTTTTAATGGAATGACATCATCATATTAGTTGATTATAAGATAACTCATCAATATAATTTTATAAGAATTTTTATACACTACATTACTATAATATTTTTATTTATTATGTAAGATTTGTCACATTTATATATTTAAGAAAAAATGATTCATCTATTCAAATTTAAATAAAAAAAGAGTTTTTTCGTAATTAATGAGAGTAGGATAAGAAAATGCATGGATTCGAAAATTCGGAAGGAAATAAAAAGGTTCGACAGGCTAACATTTTTGGTAAAAAGTGGAGAAAATGTTTTTGGACAATCATATAATATAAGGAAAGAGTTAGGGATGGGAATTTCCGTTCCATTTGTTTAATTTTTTTATTTAATAATTAAGAAAATATTCTTTAATAATATTTTAAATTTATTATCTTTTGTTAAAAATATTTAAAAATGATAAAAAAATATTATAAATAAATAAATAAAATTAAAATAGGAGCCCCGCTGTGGGTGTAGACCCACCTATAATATAATATAAATTTCGGGAAATGCTGTTTGGGTGTTCATTGTTCAAACGGATATCATCCGTACACGTCGTCAACAACCATAAGACAAAAGAAGACAAAATGCCAGCTGTATATATGATTAAAAATCAAAACAAGAAAGGAAGTACGAATTCAACTGTAGGCGACTGTACTACCATGCGGACTTTAGGAACATAAACTTTTTCGACGTCGTATGTTATATTTTATTATTTAATGTATTATATTGTGGAAACCGTTGTGAAGAGGTTGTGGTTGACAAACGATTACTAAATATTTAAATAAAATATCATGACATATTTCAATAATTTTATATTTAAATATTTATTATAATTGATGTATTTAAATATTTTATAAAATATTTAAAATGCTTTAATGTCAAGAATATCTCATTCATAAAATAACGAATTTGACGTTAAATTATAAGTTTATTTTTATTATGTGTGTGTGTCTATCAATTAATTTAATCTAATTAAAATAATGTTAAATACTATTGAGAAATTCCACATAACTTAAGAACAAACTCATTCTAGACTTTATAAGAAATTACCATACCTCTTATTAGATTTTTTAAAGTAAGAAATTGATGCTTCTATATGATATTAGAGCAAACTATCATATGACTGATGATAGGCTCTTGCGACCTACTCATGATGATTGTATCGAAAAAATTAGCCCACTCGTGAGATGGCGTATTGAGAAGTCCCATACGACTTAAGAACAAACTTATTCTAGACTTTATAAAGAGTTATCATAATCCTCCTATTAGGTATTTTAAGGAGAGAAATTGATGTTTCTATAAATACAATTATAATTTTTTAAAAAGAATGAGATTTATTATTAAAAAATTTAATTTTTTTATGAGTCTCATGTTTACTATTTTTTCAAAAAGAATACCCAACATTTATCCAATTTGTGACGTAATAAATATCATTTATTACTAATTAAGTAGTGCATTCCACTTGACCAGCTTTGTTTATGGGGTAGTTGAAAGTCAGGGGTTCGAACGGTGATGATTGATGGCGCACATGGGCAAAGAAATATTCCACACATTTTAAAATCATTGCTTTGCAAATTGGATACTTAGCTTATAATAATAACATTTGAATTAGTCAGTCGGCTTGCTTGGCTGTGGCATTAATTAAATTCGACTCTTGAATTAAAATTAAAACCCAAATGTTAAAACGAAAAGTAATGAAGAATTTCATATATTACTCCACTCCGTAGGTTGAATCCTTTACTTTTTCTACATCAATATATGTCAAAGGAATACAATTTGATTTTTAATTTCTTTGAATGATTCAATTCAACCATCTCATTTATTTATTTTAATAAAAGATGCATTCAGAGCCACGTTGTACCAAGGTGGGCATAGTCCCTCAAAACTTTTTAAAATCATATAATAATCTCTAGATTTTATATATAATTCTATAAATATAGAAAATGACCCTCTAAAAAAATTATAATCTTCATATACTCTCCAATTTTTTTTTTTTTTAAATTTCAATATACCTAGAAATGTCTCTCTCTAAATTTTTTCATAGTCCCAAAATTTTGTTTAATTTTTATATATTATCTATTTTTAAGGATGTGGCTTTTCTAAAATGAAATTTAGAAGAAATAATAAAAAAATTATTTTTTAATGGTGGACTTTACTTTTTTTTTTTTGAGAATAAATGTGTAGAGTTTGCGTACCCTGTATTTAGCATTACTGTTTACAATAAATGTAGTACATAATATATATAAAAATTGGCCCCCCTCAACATAATTGCTGGTTCCACCATTTAGATGCATTAAATTAAAATAGAGATATAAGAAGAGGTAGGTTATTATGTTTCGATGCTAAGCTCATTTCAACCTGTCTTAAACTTCTCATTAATGAGATTTACTATTTTTTTAATTTTCTATAAAAATTTAAACACATTACAGTCTACTTTATACATTTAAATACATCGCAATAAAATCTATAAAATATGACTATTATTCACAGATGATGATTTTGGAGATATATGGATTTGGATTGTAGCATTTGTAAGTAATTGGTGGAAGTTGTATTGTCGTATTGAATATAGTTTGATGGGCATACTTACGGTTGAAACGTACGAGAGTTCCTATATATGGTCCGAATTTGTCATCCTCAAACCAACCTTAAGCTAGCCAATTTGATTTATCTTTTTCTTGTTTGTCCTCTTTCTTCTCATATTTCTCTCGATTCCATTGATTAATTTGACAGTGATTCTTTTCATAAAGCTTCATTCCATTGGTTGAATCATTTACTTTTTCCACACTATGGTGACAAAGAAAAAAGCTTAATTTAAATGAATATGCTTTTCCTTGAAGGATTCAACTCACCCTCCCCCCTTTTCACTTTTGTTGTTGTTTTGAATCTATATAATATCCAAAAGGTAATACGGAATATAAAGGAATTCAATAACATACATATAATGGTTTGAAAACTAGGAGAATTATTTAAGGTCAGACATTGGCATCATCGAACCAACGAGGTTGAGTTAAACTACGTGCCTTTAAGAAAAGGAAAATGATATTTACAGTTTTAAGTACTCTATTAATTTAATTAGTTGTATATTAAAAAAAATTGAAGCAGTTAATTATATCAGTAGAGTGCATAGAAACTACACAAAAGTGATTGTATGTATCATTACTCGTGTATTCATAAAACTCAGCCAAGCAAATGTGTACTCATAAAACTTTGGTTCTAACTTTTCCTTCTTCATCTTTTATTTTTATTTTTTCAATCATAAAGTATAGAAAAATGAATATAAAACTAATAATTACGATCTAATTTTTCCTTGTAAATATTTTAAATAGAATAAAGAAAATAAACATCTTAATTATAATCATTTTTCTTCAAAGTCTTGGGGGCTGGATTCGTCTCCAGAGGAAAGGTTAATAGTTAAACTAAAATAAATTTCTCTTAATATTAGCATATAAATTAAAGAGTAGTAATAACATATATATAGTATTAGGATGCGCAAATCTTACGTATTCCTATTATTAAAAATAAATTTTTTTATTTATATTTTATAATTATTTATTTAAAAAAAAAAGGTACGAGAGATTTACAGTAAGGATAATACTGGAATCGATGGTCACAATTGATGCAGTGTATTTTAAGTTTTTTTTTTAATTATCTTTCAATTATTTTTTAACACTTTAAAATATTTTTTTTTACAAAAAAATACATAAATTTAATAATATTGAATTTTTTAATACTAAAAAAAAATTAAAAAAAAAATAAATCGGTCAAACTGTCGATAGGTTGAATCAGCATTTCCCTTTATAGGAATCGTATAAATCATTTTCTTAAAATAAATGTGTTGGCCAATAGCTTAATAGGGCGGTGATGAGTGATGGCGATATGATTGGTTGTGTTAGTATAAATAATTCACGCGTGCATCGTTCCGTGGAGATAAAATGTTGAACCTATATACATATATATTTAATTATCGTTAAATTATTATAATATATGTGGTCCAAAGTAGTTAGATTGGGTCCAAAAATTCATAGAAATCTTTATAAAATTGTTACATTAAGATATACATATATATATATATTATTTATTACAGAAAGAAACAATCTTAAAATACTCAAATGATGTGCTCACTTTTTAGTCCTATGTCGATTTCATTACGTCAGATTAATTACTGTACTAACTTCATCGTACTCATCCATCTATACTCTATGGCCATTAGTCAAAATAGCACCTTGCATGTCCCTTTCGCTGGGTTTATAACGTCTGTTTCTTTTCGTCATAATAGCTTGGGCGGTGGAACCACTCCCTTGTACCGCTAATTAATTTTTTATTTATTTGATAATTAATAAAGTGGTTTTTAGTATATTGATATATATATATTTTATTTTTTAAAAAAATTTTAAAATATAATAAAAAAAAGAAATCTAAATTATGTTAGACTGAATGATTATCTATCATTGTTGGACGACAGCCTAACATGACCCTATTTAGAAAGATTAAAGGTTATTAGAATGTAATAAAACAGTTGTTTAATGATTTTGTTTGATTAGTACGAAATTTACAAAAGTAAATTGAGTTTTTTCGCAACGATAATCACATGATTATGATACTAGAGATAATTTGACATCTCATCAACTTGATTGTTCGTTTGGTAGAGGTCAAAATTAACATTAAGCTTAGAATAAATGTAGAGTTTTCTTTGTTTTCTTTCTTTCCCTTAACAATAATTGTTATTAGGCAATGCACCCATGATTTTTTTTTTCCTCTAAGCAAGCTTAATATCATTACATTAAAAAGATGATCCCCAACAAACACTTCAAAACAATAAATAACAATGCATAATTGTAGAAAAAAGAAAAAAAATAGATTTATTTGAAACTAATTTCTTGGTTCATGCCCATATTTTACAAGAAGACGCCGTCTTATAAAAAGAATGATAAAAGGTATTCGCGTAAAAGCGAACAATGAAACTACTGCTTGAGACAGTGGGACCTTCGTTGGAAGCGGTGGAGATGGCGGATAAATACACCCATGATTAGGAGTGCTTGAGCAGGATTGGTACAAACTGAAAGGACACTTGATAATGTGAAGCAGATGCAATGGCAGCAAGGGCTTTAAATTTGTACGTGATGCATATTTAATGGGTTATGTGACATATATGCTCTTGTATAAGGATTGAATGCTTAGTGGTGAGTCAATTTTTTTAAAAAAAAAAAAAAAAAAAAACTATGCAATATTGTTTACATTTTGTTTTGGAGTTTATATATCTATTTCAGGACCAATAGGCTATATATAATCAATCTCATTGGTTGGGTACCTAACAAATTAAAAGTTGTACTGAGTAATGAATGCAATGTTATGTTGGTAACTCCTACATGTCCTGGGACTAGGCCGTTAAATTATTTCAAGCCTTTAAAGCATTTATAGTTCTTCCTAATTTATGTGTGCATATATAGGACCACGATAGTACATAAATGGATCGTATAAATTATTGAGTATTCTATGCTGTAAGAAGAGAAAGAAAGATATTGAGAGAATCCTTTACGCAGAACCAACATAATCGCATCAACCCTTGTAGTCTCAAGCTTAAGGACAAGTCTTACCTGGCAATTGAGGCAAACAAAGCCCTAGGCGAGGAAAGGCTTAGATAACTAGAGTGAGTATGTCTAACTATAGTGAGTGACATACTGAGGAGGAAAGGCTTAGGCAAGCAAGGATAAATGAGCATAGTATTGGGTGAGAGAAGCAAACAACACCACATTTGGGCGAGCAAGGAATAGACGGGCATAGCCATGGACTTGGGATGACATAGTCATGAACTTTGTAATTGGATGTCAAGGACACTAAGTGGAAAGAATTCAGTATGGGTAATCATGGATCGTTTGACCAAGGGTGCCAATTTTCTCTCGTTACAAACACCGATAACTAGACAAAGTTGATCCAACTCTATGTTAAGGTAGTCAGGTTGTACGGAGTGCCCAAGACCATTATCTCATATCGAGACATAAGGTTCACATCACAATTTTGGTAGAGTTTACAAGCCGCAATTGGCACAAGACTAAGGTTTAGCAATGCATATCACCCACAAACAGACGAGCAATTTGAGCTAACCATACAAACCCTACAAGATATGCTGAGGGCATGCGCTTTAGAATTCTAGGGAAGTTGGGAGAATTGTCTTCCCCTCAAAGAGTCTGCCTACAATACTAGCTATGATCATCCAAATGGAGCCCTATGAGGTCCTTTATGAGGAAGTGTAGATTATCACTGTACTTAGATGAAATCGGGAAAGGCAAGCTCATTGGACCAGAGCTAACCAAGAAATGAAGGATCAAGTCAGGATTATAAGAAATAAGATGGCGATGGTGTAGAGTCGACAAAAGAGCTATGTTGATACACGAAGGAAGGAGCTGTCTTTCGAAGAAGGTGACTGAGTGTATATCAAAGTGTCACCCATGAATGGAGTAAGGTGTTTTGAAGAAACGGGTAAGTTGAGTTCGAGATATGTCAAACCGTACAAATAAGAATAGGCCCGATGGCCTATAGGTTACGCTATTGGCTAAATTTAAAGACGTACACGATGTGTTCCACCACTCTACCTTAAGGAAAAGCTTTGGGCAAGTGGAGCCTTGAATAGTCAACCCCTGTAACATTCAACTTTAGCCCAATCTGATGTATGATGATGCCCTGATACAAAATTTAGATTAGAATAAGCAAAGGCTAAGATCAAAGACAATACCCTTGGTGAAGGTATTGTGGAGAAATTTGAAAGCTCAATAAATCAACTGGGAATGGGAAGAAGATATGAGGAGACATTACCCTTACTTGGTTGGATATTTGTAATTCAATGAATTATGCGTGTAACAAAGTCAAAACTTTAGTACAATCCTTGACTTTGTCTATTTTGATTTCGATCAAGTAGCATTATCCAATTTCAAGGACGAAATTCTCTTTTAAGGGAGGAGTTTGTAAGAACCCATCTGAACATTAGAGGGAACCCCATACGTAGTAGCAACATATTCACATCAACCCTTGTAGTCTTAAGCATGAGGAAAAGTCTTATTGGACAACTGAGGCGAGCAAAGCTTTAGGTGAGGAAAGGCTTTTAAACAAGCTAGAGTAAGTGAATGCATCATACAGGTCAGGAAAGGCTTAAGCAAGGGTAATAAGCAAAGCATCAGGTGAGAATGGCAATTAACACCACATTTGGGCGAGCAATAATAAGAGCGATCAAGGAATAGATGGGCATAGAGTGATACATGCAAAGAATAAGCGGACATAACACCGGGCGACCAATGCGCAGTATGGAAAAAATGGGTGAGCAACTAGCAAAGTAATAGGAGTCTAAAAAAGTGTTCAAGAACGATTTGCTTGCCATACTATGAACTTGGGCTAGTGCTCGGATAGGTTTCTCTATGCTTGGTTTCGAGTTTGAGCAAGTGCCCAAAATAACTGGAGTGCTTGAAAGTGACCTGCCAACTGAGCATCCTCATGAACTCCTTATTTTTTCCGAAATGACATCGTATCAAGAAGAATTAGGAACTCATTTTTCAACCAATCCTACACAAAGTCTTTATGGCCACCTGTAAGACATTCACCAGTTGTAGATTGGTAGACCAACCCTATTCGAGGAGCCAAGCTCTCCTTGGCCGAGCTTCTAGACTGTAGCAAGGCGCATCATTTTGGTTACTATTACTTTTCTCAATCCAGCATACACCTGGATAGTTGAGAATTTGCTAAGCAACAGATTGGTGGTAGAAGTGTGACTATTTATTTTTCCTTTTTTAATCTCCTTGCAAACTGATCTATTTCTCGCACTTTCTTATTTGCTCTAGCTTTCTTTTAGAAAGAAGAACCATACTTCTATGAGACTTATGACATGTTTGGACACTTGGTATATCTCATAATTTTGTGAATGATAGTAAAATGTTTAACTGAAGTTGTTTTATTGAGTTTTGAGGAAGGCCAGAGAAAAATTTGAATAAGAACATTATAAAATTAACAAAAATTGTATGGATATAATTTTTTAATATAATTTTTATTTTAAAGTTTGTATAAGTTGTATTTGTTTTTGTATTTGAATAATGATTAGGTAATACTATACTTAGATAAAATAATTGAAAATCTAAAATTGAAAGAGTCTTGTATTTGAGTGATATTTGGGAATTAAAATTATGAGAAGTTTTGAGAATTCTCCTAGTGTCCAAACATGCCCTTAAGCTCACTCACACTCAATCGCTTGAGGCCATCCTTAGACTGACTGGGAAGGCCAATCCAACAAAGACCAAGCTTAGGGAAAATCTTCACTATTTAGGTAAGTGTTTGCCTTGACGATGCTTACAACGTGTGTGGATGGTTCTGAAGTATACATTTTTTGCTTACATGTTGATAAGGAATCTCATTATTTCATATTTCCTCATCCCACCATCCTGTTTTGAATGTTGCCTTGATTTTGCAATATGCACATACAAAGATTGCTCAAGCATTTTCATGACTTATCCTATGGTATGCTTTTGGAATAACTTTCCCGTATATTTTACTTGGATTATGTAAATATTTATAGTATTACATCTTGGTTTTGAGTTGTTGTTTTAATGAAATGGGGGTGTGTGTGAGTGAGTGTCTCACAACCCCAAGTTGAGATTGGTGGAGCTCTCCCAGTCACTTAGGAGCGTGTAATAATGAAGTGATATCCATTGATGCTTGGCGATCAACGGGCTTGGCCGAAATGGCAACACTCTCGAATCAAAATCATTGCCTCCCTACTGGTAGAGGATAGAGTATGTTGAATGATGAATATCCGAAGCTAAGCATTACTTGTTACGAAGTCAGACGCACAATTGATACCTACGGTGTGATGAAGAGAGTGAGGATGTGCACACAATCATTATAGGGGAGGCCGTGGCGTATACATAAAAAGAAAATGATAAGATGATTATTTTGGTAAAAAGTGAGGCCCTTGGTTGTTTTGAGTAATGGGAAGGCCTGGGTCCTCACTTAAGTGTAATTTATGGAAAGCTAGGGGTTCTCAAATGATTCTTATGGTTACGGGAGAACCTAGAATTCTCGGATTTATGAGCTTGGTATTTCTTTGTTCAGCATTGGCTACTCGAAAAGGTTTATTGCATTGAAATTTATATTATCTATGATTGCTTCCACGTTTTAAAAACGAGTTTCCGATCGTTAAAGGTTTAGAAGTTATGGATAATACTAACTCGTTTTTCCTCATTGTATATAAATTTAAAAGTGTGCATATGATTATTTTCTTTTGTTACTCGTAGTTTTGCTCTTTTGTTACTCGTAGTTTTGCATAACCTTGAACTGAAATATTGTTTGCTTGGTTTTCCCATCTTGATAAGCTTGTATCATTGCCTAGATCTCCTTATGTTTTCTCTTCTTGCATATTCATTGTTATCGCATATATTATACGGTCACAAAGATTTTTGAAATCTCACCTTGATAGTCTCACTATGGTTAAACCCTTCATAACCATAGAATTTGTTGCAAATTTAGGTGATTAGGACGATTATGAGTAGGAGGAGGCAGCGTAGCCCAAGGAGTGAGACGAGGACTTGTCCCTGTATGGATTATGATTTGAGTGATTTGATGAACAAATGTTGGTTTGTACTAACTTTGTTTAATTTTGGACATGGTGACTAATGGAAGTTTATGATGTTTAGTTTGACACTTTTATATTACCTCTAGTACCTACCATGTTTTGTGACTTAACCATGTAGTCACTGTCACAAAACATGACCTTATTATTTCTCTTCCACTGCGAATCTTTTCATATGTGTGTGCCGAGCATACATGCAACGATGTTTGTTTACTATAATGACACAAGGGGTGTAACCGGTTCAATATACTCCTCTGTGCTAGAGTTCACCACTAAAACACAAGTGGGGGCAAGGGGTCCATAACACTCATGGATGATCCTAACATCTGACAAATCTCCTTTACAAAGGATCATAGGCAAAACACAAATGGGTAATCTTACATTTTTTACGGCGTTGATGATATTTAAACTACTTGTCCAAAGTCATATGTGCTATTAGGCTAGAAAAACCTTGCGTGGCCAACACAAAAAGATAAGGATAGAGATAATCACCTTGGCAAAGGCCTCTCTTCACTTCGAAGAAATCACATAGTTTGCTGTTAATATTGATTGAAAACCGAGAGGGGAAGTAATGCAAGCTTCAATCCTCTATGCTATCCATTCAGGGAACCTCAATATACTCCACCAAGATAAAAGGTCCCATCTATCTATGTCATAAGCTTTCATCAAATCAGCCTTAATGGTACATCGTGGGGAACCCTTGCGTTAATTCCGGGGCAAGGAGAATATTGTCATTGATACGACCTAGAATGATGTTTCCCAACTAAATCTAGAATGATGAGATTGAGACAATCGGCAAGAAGCATAGAAATGCATTTGTAGATAGTATTACAACAAGAAATAGGTCTGTAGTCTCTCAACTCGGGTAGGATTAGAAACTTTGAGAACTAGAGAAATTGCTGTAGGATAAAATTCACGTACAAGAAAACTAGGTTAGAAAAAATAACTAATCATAACAATTATTGAACTACCCACAATATTCCATGCACATTAGAAGAAAAGTGCACCAAACCCATCTGGCCAGGGGCTTCTTGCTTGTGAAATGGGATTGGTTTGAATGAGGAATAAAAACCAATACCCATGGATAGAGAATGCCTCATCCCTCTAAAGCCCACGAGACCCATAGAAATGTGAAGCCTGTCACTCCGATCACACTCACATGTAAATGGGTCTATGATCTAACCACTAAGGCCTAGTTTGAATAGCAAAAATATCTCATTTCATATATCTTATCTTAATAACTAAATATTATAAATATAAATATTTTTTCATTTTATATTTTTAATTTTTCGTCTAATTATTACAACTTTCACAAACTTTTAAACAAAACACAAAAAATAATTCAACATTTTCAAATTTCAAAACAAAAATTATATTATAATAATATTTTAATTTTATAATATTTTTATTGAACTTTTTATCTCTTATTTTTTAAAATTTCATAATATATGTCAAATTATTTTATTATTATTGACAAAATATTTTATTACTTTTCACATATCATATCATTTCATCTCACTTATCATACCAAGTCTAGAAGTAAGCTCAACTCTTATTAGAATAGCCAAACTCAAACCCAAGTTTTAGTTAATATGACATGAATTTACCTTTGCCTATTCCATTCAATTCTATTCCCCACATTGGATTATCCATGTATTCTTTATATAATAATAAAATAATATTAATTTTTTTTAAAAATTTTTTGTATCTATTTAATTTAATTATATTTTACCATTATACCGATTATATGTTAATTAATAATAATATTATAGCCCTCAAAAAACTGCTGCAACCAAATCACAATAGGAAGTAAGGAAGAAAGCATTTTTTATACCTTTTGGTCATGCTATAGTAACTATCAAATTTGACCCACAATACTAATTTACTTCAATAAAAAGCCATCATCTTTTACATTTGTATAATCCAATGCAATACGTTTTGAGATTCTATTAGCCAAACACCTCATTGGATTTGCATTTGCATAATCCGATGAGCATCCTCAATAGATTATCTAAAGTTAAAGGACGCTTTTGATAAATGTAAAATGAATTTAATTTTTAGTTATTCCATTCACATAAGTCTCTATATTGGAATAACTATTTTTTCATTATATAACAACAAAATGATATAAGATGAATTTGACTTTGGCTATTCACATGAATCACATCAAATCTCCACATTGAATTATCTATTTATTCATTATATAGTAATGAGTAATTAATAATTAAAAAAATATTTTATATTTTAATTATTAATTTATTTTATTTTATCATATTTTATTATTCCCTCTATTATATGTTAATTAATAATCATATTCTAGTTAAATTATGGGTTAAAAAATTATATTTTTTCAATTGTCATTTAATGCTAATAACCACAAATGTCTAATTAAACCCATCTAAAATTCTATATAAATGTCTTAATTACAAATCAAATTTCTATATTTCCAATCCAACTATATTTTGTTTTTCCATAATTTATTCTACCCAAGAGGAAATATCAAGAGGAGAGAGGAAGAGTTACATACAAATAATAAAATAAATATTTGCTCCTTATATGGTAACAATTAAATTTGACTTTATCTTTACAAATATTGTAGCTAAAAACTAGATAATTTGATATTGCCTAATTCTTTGTAAGCCGGTGTTATCTCTAATAGTTAAAAATGAGCTCTAGTTATATGCATAATCTGTTAACAATATTCCTAGAGGATAAACTGTTTCACACTAGAACCATCTTTCCAAGAACAAAATATAAATCAATAAAGCAAACATCATATTCTGTCCATGTTCAGTGCTTGCTTGGAGCTTTTGGAGTACTGAGAGATGGAAATCTAATTTCTTTTACCCAAACTTCATCCTGAAAGAGACTTTTACTACGATTCTTTTTGGTTCCTCAGGCTCCTGGGTATAGGCATGTGGCATATAACATGTTCACATCCTTTATCAATTCCGTTCATATGGCAAGGAACCACCAATGGTTCATTCTTAGTAAGAAGTGCATACCACATGGAGAAATCAAGAGAGGTGGCAACTCAAGGACAAGCCCCTTTTAGCAATGACAAAGAGGTTTGGAACAAAATATGGCAATTTTAGTGTCACACATGACGATAAAGTTTTCATTTGGAGAGCCTGTCTGAAGGTGTAATGCCAGTTCTTGTGGTGGGTCCTTTAGAAAATGATGTTAATAAAATAGACGGGAATTGCAGTTCCTTTCGAAATTTTCTTTCATTTCGTGTCAGCATACAAAAGACTTTATATTTATAAATAAAAATCATTTCTTAATTAAAAGGTTACAGTGAAAAATCGTAAATTTCATAATTAAAGTCTATCGTACAAGATATCATGTCTAGATTTTCGTGGTCTTCCCCTTAGGTTGTGCCCATCCTGACACGTCATGCTCACCTTGTCCCTGGGAGGGCACACATAAAAACTAAAATGAGTTGATAACTCGTAAGCATTAGTTCATACAGTTAACATATATGAACATAGGTTGTCAATCATGCATTCATCACTCCATACCTATTATACATAGACATGCAATTCATTTTAAAACGTTGCGAGGTGGGGTTTTGTCTTTAAAAATATTTTCTTTCTTAAAACAGTTCCCCACGCCTCGCTACCTTCATTTTTTAAAAAGTCTGTTCATGCATACATCTTTTCTTATATACATTCATGCATACATTTTTTCATATATACATGCATTCTTTCTTAACATGCATGCATTCTTTCTTATCGCTTTCATTGGCCGTTGTACACTGTTGCGCCCAGTGTGCTAGGGTTGGCGGTCTTTTAGACCTGATTCTGCCTGTAGCCATGGGTTGAGAATCCATTCCGTTAGGGTGCAGCACTGGGTGCACTACTAGTACTACTTACCCACCATTGCAATCTGCCCAGTCCAATCCTTTGATACATTTTCCTTTCCATTCATGTGGCCATTACATATTTTTATATATTAAGCATTCATTCATTTCAGTCATTTCTTTCAGTTCAATCCTTTCATTCCAGTCCATTTATTCATTCCAGTCTTTACAGTTCTTACAATTTTTTATGGTTTTTACAGTCCTTTAGTTCATGCCATTCATAAAGTCATTTTAAAAGCTCATTCATAAAAGTCATTTTAAAACGTCAGTTCGTGCATCTTTTAAAACATCAGTTCATTTCTTTTTGTGAACATACATATAATACGTACCACGTATAGCATATATCCACATGCATATACTTACTTTGGATGCGTGAAGAGGGGCTACCAAGGATGGCCATTACTTACGTATACTTAAAAACTTATGCTTAGCGTTCTTTCTATAAAATAGTACCAGATCGTAAAACTTGTTTCGTAAAGAAGAAAACTCTAGAAGAGTATGAATGCAATACTTGCCTGAACTTCATGCCATACTCATTTCATACAGTCTATTCGTGTGCGTGTCAGATGGAAACCTACACGCATATACATAACCTTGCATCATTCTCTATCTAATGCATAAGCAACTACACTAGAAATAGAGCTATGCCTCACATGGAACATTCCCATCCATCCCTAAGCTCTTATGTGCCATTTACTATGCTAAAACCTTCAGAATCTTATTCCTTAAAGTGAACCTCCGTGATTCACCATAGGGTTAAGACACTGAGACCTTCGTCTTATTCTTCTATTAATTACATGTCGATGCATGAGTCAAATTGACTAAGTCAAGCATCCTAATCCTAGACAGTTTACCCATTATTACTTTCATATATCCTAACCCATACTCCATCCTCATTTCCATATGTGTACACCATATGATTTTAAGTCAACTCTGGGGCTTAAATATCGTGCAACCATGCTGAGGACAGATTACTCATTACATACGGTAAATCTGTCCGGCACACGCGTCTCCCCAGAGGCACATATACCTTAACCCTTTTTCACCTAAGATCAACTTATAGTCTAATGAACGCTTGCTTGTATAACCAAGTTCCATACTCTGATACCAACTTCTAGTTAGACCTGATCAGTAGGACTCTTCCTACTTCCTGGCCCTGTATACGTTCATCCCAACACTTAATAAGAGGATTGCATCTATAAATGCACCTCTGTCACGTCACGTTGCTCGAGACTAATTTTGAGTCATGTCACAATGCCTATCATGTTTCTGTTGCACTACTTTTACATAATCTCGGCCATAAGTCAATCACAAGGTGACACTCGTCACCTCGGACTACAGGCCACATCACAACTATTTTGAGACACTGTTACACAGTTATCGATGCTATACAACACATTCTATGCTCCTCAACTACGTAACCATCATTTTATTCGCGACACGCCATACAGTGCATCGCTACACAACACAGAGCACACACCACATGCATTCTTTTTACTCTATGCCACACAGAACTACAGCGCACGTCACACGGTGTGTCACTGCACTACATGGAGTACGCTCCACGTGTACTCCCTTCACACATCACGCCGCATCACAACTACGGCATACGCCTCACACCCATACTTCACAGCACAGTTCACAACACTACATAATTATGCGCAACACTTCACTACACAACCACATTTCACAGCGAACTCCACAATACTAACAGCACAGTTCACAACCTATTAACTAACATATATCATAAATAATGAGAGATAGAGAGTTATATCATCGACGGGATAACCCATGCATCGCTCGCTGCTCGTCATCAAGGCGTCAGAGGAGTCGTATATGGCGATTTACACCACATATGGTGGCGGATAGCCACGTACAATGGCTGTCCAATACATAAAGTGGAGGTCTGAGCTTGGGAATAGCTAGGCGTGGTCTTGGAAAGGCTCAAGATGACCTCATGGTGGTCTGAGGTGGCAGAGCACGGCGGCATCTCACCGTGAACAATGCATCTGAGACAATGAGAGTGCGTGAGGTGGAGGAAGGCTACAAAATTTGGTGGGAAGCTAGGGGAGGAAGAGGGAGGCTGGTGAAAGTGCTTGGTGGCAAGGGAGGTGGAGCATGGCGGTGCTAGGGCTGTCGATGGTACATCTAGGCCATGAGTGACCAATTTCGGGTAGAGAGAGAGTCTGGTGGGGGAGGTAAGGAGGTGTTGGTAGTTCATTGGTCGTTAGGGATCACAATGGTGGTGCTTGGTAGCCCAACTGGCCACGCACTGCGGTGCTAGGCACTGCATATGGTGAAGCCGTACATGAGGAGCTGCGTGCTTGAGGTAGCCTAGTGGAGAGAGAGAGAGAGAGAGAGAGAGAGAGAGAGAGAGAGAGAGAGAGAGAGAGAGAGCTGGGTGGAACGGAGACCATGGAAGGGAGCCCATGGAGTGGGGATGCCGTTGGTGGTGGTCGGTGGCAATATTGGCTGCGTACGACGGCATTAGGAAGAGATAAATGAGTTTTCATACCCATTTGGTTGAAGGGAGGAGGAGAGAGAGTGGGTTGCTGGTAGGACTCACCACCGGTGGGGATGGGCTTGCCGGTAAGAGGGGGAGCTGCCGGTGGTGGAGGTGGAACTGGGTGGTTGGTAGTGGCACTAGCTGGGAGGAGAAGCCGAATGGGTGAGGGAGAGAGACTTGTGTACGTCTGGCTGGGAGAGGGAGATGAGAGAGAAGGAATATGGAAAAAGTGAGGGCAAAAAGAGAGGGGTCTGGGTATTTAATCCAGGTCTTTCGTTTCGAGATTTTCAAAACAATCTAACAGTGAGTTTAAAAACTAATTTGAAAATGCGTAAGTGTTTTATTTAAAATAAAAAACTGAGAGGAATTAAGATAGAATATTATTTTATAAACTAAAGTTTATAAAATTGTTGAACCCAAGGTTTTAAGTTTCGTATAATTATATATCTACACATGGATTTTGATGATAACAAACGAATTCAAAAAATGAAGGAGTCTCAAACTCAAGTTGTATACACAATAGAGTCAAGCACATCAAGAAACCAAGCATAAGTAAGAAGGGAACAAGTTCACATTAAAGTCATAAAGTAATGTTGTAAATCTTTTAAAAATTCGAAATTAGAATTAAGGCTCAGAATTAATATTTTATCATAAAGTATTAAAATATACTTTCCATATGTGCATGAATATTTTGAAAATTAAATTTAAAAATTTTGAAAGATTATTGACTATCATGTTTCACATGTGCATGACATGATTAAAGGTTTGAAATTTGAAATAATTAAAGATGATTGATTGTCATCTTTCACATGTGCATGCTTTATTTGAATATTTTCAAAAGTGATTGATACTCTTTTTGACTTATACAACAAGTAGATAATTTTGTTTGAAAATTTTGAAAATATTAAAGATGATTAATTGTCATCTTTCACATTTAAATGCTTTATTTGAATATTTTTAAAAATGATTGATGTTTTTTTTTTACTTATGTAAAAGGTAGATGATTTTATTTGAAAAATTTGAAAATTAAAGTGTGTTCCTTTTGTCATATGCAAAAAGTAAAAAGATTAGGTTTGAAATTTTTGAAAAGTGAATAATGTTGTCTTTGACATGTGAATATTTTTAAATTTGAATATAAAATCTCATATGTTTATAAATAGATTATTTGAGAGCTTCACATTCACAACTCCAAGAATATACAATATTCATTCAAAGTTTTCATTTTCTCTTATCTAAGTATTGAGCCTTAACCCTTGTTCATTTTGAAAGATATATTTTGCGCTATATTGTTCTTATTATACTTATTAAGGAATGTTTTCTGATAATCTACTCACTATCAGATATTGTATCAGTAAAAAGGTGTGTATAACTCTTATGCATGTAGAAAGTGTTTTACACAGGGAATAGTTGAATCACCACGTGTAAGGTGATTGCAAGTGTAGAGGGTGTTCTACACGGATCCTTTGTAGCGGTGTTGTTCAAAGGTGTAATAAGTTTCTATCTCCACCTGAAGGAGGTTGAATAGTAAATTTGGGGATCTTCAAGGGGTAGCGTGAGGCGAGGACGTAGGTAGTGGGGCCGAACCTCGTTAACATATTGAGTTTGCTTCTCTCTTACCCTTAATCTTTATATTTATTATTGTTTCGTATTTTGTTTATATTTTATATTGTATATTTGATTTATAATTGTTATTTTTTAAATACAACTCAATTCACTCCCCTCTTGTGTTAGTCATTTGGGCAACAATTGGTATCAGAGCAAGGGTTCTATTATAAGATTAACTATCTTTTAAGTTAAGATCTTATGGTTAATATTGCAGCTTCATTTGGTGTAGGTTAATCTAGCAGTCGGCCTCCACTCTTTTGTGGAGACAATTACTCATTCTGAAAAGTTAAAATGATAATATTTTTTTAAACTCAAAGTCGAGAAATCTAGAAATGTATTTTAAATGGACCTTATATTCCAACAAGAGTTTTTGATGGAGTAAAGGTCAAAAAAGAAGAAGAAGAGTATGATCGTGAAGACGATAGACTTTATACTTTGAATTTAACTGCTATGAATTTATTATATAATGCTTTTAATGGAAATGAATTTAATAGAATAATGACTTGCGCTACGACAAAGGAAATTTAGGATAATTTGAAAGTTACTTATGAAAAAACTTCGCAAGTTAATGAATTAAAAATTTATATTCTTACTCATGAATATGAAATGTTTAAGATGAACGATAATGAATCTATTTCTAGTATGCACACTCGTTTTACTAACATCATAAACAACTTGATAGCTTTTGACAAAATTTATTTCATGGTAGAGATAGTAAGAAAAATTCTCAACTCTCTACCAAAATGTTGGGAATCAAAAGTGATAGCGATTCTTGAAGTTAGAGACCTCAAGAATCTCAAAGTGAATGAACTTATCGGGTCATATCACACATGAGTACACATTGAAAAGAGGAGAAGAAGAATGAAAGTCAAAGAAGAGTTTGGCTCTTAAAGCTGTTCCTCATGAAAATGAAAGTAATGAAAATGAGGAAAATGACTACAAAGATAAAGAAGTTGCAATGATAACAAGAAGAATTCAAAAATTCTTAAACAAAAAATAAAACTTCTTCGAGAAAATCTTTCAAAAAGTTTTCTAAGAAATATCTAGGTAAAAATGACACTTTAATTTGTTATAAATGCAATAAGCCTGGTCATATCAATATAGATTGTCTTCTACCAAAGAAAGATCCAAACAAGGGCAAGAAAGTAATGAAAGCTGCATGGGATGATGATTTAAGTAGTTCAAATAGTGAAGCAAGCAATGGAGAATTAGCAAATCTTTATCTTATGGCTAAATATGACATTGAAGTAATAAATCTTTATAATATTGAAGATCTTTCATATGAAAAATTGTAAAATATTTTAGAAGAGGTATATGAGGAAATTGAAAAATTGGGTATCAAGTATACTGCTTTGAAAAAGAAAAATTCTTCTTTAACAAATGAAATTAATATTTTAAGAAAAAAAGTATCGTTTTGAAAGATGAAAATCTTGAGTTGAAGGAGAAGAAAACTAATTTAGAAAATATTGTTGAAAACTTTATGAATGGAAAAAGAGATTTTGAAAAACTTCTTGGTAGTTAAAGATGTGTTTTTGACAATGTAGACTTGGGATATATGCCAAAACAAAAATACAAATCTTATTAAAACTTCTTTGATATTTCTTCTATATCAAAGTCCAGTATTCAAAATTCTTTTCATAAAAATAATTTTATCAAAGAAAGATATTATTTGCAATTTTACTAATAGAAATAGTTATAATTATCATGCTTGTCCTATTAGAAGAAATCATACAATGACTATTAGGGCCATATAGGTATCTAAAAATCTTGTTTCTTCTAATACAAATAAATAAATGACCAAAAAAACTTTGGTACTAAGAAAAATCATTTTAATTGTTTTTTTCAGGTATGCATGAAGTCCTCTACAAGCAAAAACAATTGGTTTTTAGATAGTGGATATTCAAGACATATGACGGGAGATAAGACTAAATTCTTTTATCTTAAATTTAAAGAAGAATGACACGTAACATTTGGAGACAACTCGAAGGGGAAGATCATGAGAATAGGTAAAATTGATAATGAATCTTCTCTCATAATTGAAGATTTTCTACTTGTTGAAGGTCTAAAACATAATCTTTTAAGCATAAGTCAATTATGTGATAAATGATTTATAGTTACTTTCAAAATAGATAAGTGCATTATTTTGAATAATCATGATTCTAATATTTGTTTTATTGCTTTTAGAAGTAACAATTTTTATACAATCGATTTTGAAAAAATTACCTCACAAGATGCTATTTATTTTTCAGTTCAAAATGAAACTAATTGACTATGACATAGAAGATTGGGTCATGCCAACATGAAACTTATTTCCAAATATTCAAAAAATGATCTTGTGAGAGGTTTACCAAAGGTAAATTTTTTTAAAGACAAAATTTGTGATGCATGCCAATTTGGTAAATAAACAAAAATTTCTTTTAACACCAAGAAACATAATTCCACTACTAGACTACTGCAACTTATACACATGGATCTTTTTGGACCAAATAGAGTTGCAAGTCTAAGAGGAAAATATTATGCATTTGTTATTGTTGATAATATCTCTAGATATACTTGGGTCATCTTTCTTGCTCATAAAGATGAGGCAAATAATGTTTTTTATCAAGTTATGCAAGAGAATTAAAAATGAAAATGGCTATACTATTTCAAGTATTCGAAGTGATAGGGGAAAATAGTTTGTTAATAAAAATATTGAAATATTTTGTGATGAAAATGGTTTTGTGTATAATTTTTTTGCTCCTCAAACTCTTCAACAAAATGGGGTAGTAGAGAAGAAAAATAGATATCTTTAAGAAATGACAAGAACAATACTTAATGAGAACAACTTGCCTAATTATTTTTGTACTGAAGCGGTAAGTACTGCATGTTATGTTATAAATAGAGTTATGCTAAGGTCTAAATTAGACAAAACCTCCTATAAGCCTTGGAATGAGAAAGAGTCCAACATTAGTTAATTTTATGCATTTGGATGCAAATGTTTTATTTTAAATGACAGGGATAATTTAGGCAAGTTTGATGCAAAATCTGATGAAGGTACCTTCTTGAGTATTCCACTAATAGTAAAGCTTATATAGTATTAAAAACAAGACTTTGACTGTACAAGAATCTATGCATATAGTATTTGATGAATCTAATTCTCTACTTTTCAAGAAATCCATTGATGAAGAAATAATAGGTATAAATAACATGGAAAGTCTCAATGTCAACAAAGAGAACACAATAGAGGAAGTCCAACATGAAAACATTAGGAAAGATCATCAAAATTTAATACAAGATGCAACCAAACAGTGAAAATTTATGAAAGATCATCTAGTTGAACAAAATTCTGGGAGAACCTTTAAGAGATGTAAGCACTCGATCATCTCTTAGAAATATTTGCAATCATACTGTTTTTTTTATCTTAGATTGAATCTAAAAATATTGATTAAGCATTTCTTGATAAATTTTGGATTTTAGCTATACAAGAAGAGTTGAATCAATTTGAAAGAAATAATGTTTGGACAATTGTTCCTAGACCTAAAAATCATACTATTATTGGAGTAAAATGGGTTTTTAGAAACAAGAAAGATGAGTCCGGAGTCATTACTAGAAATAAGGCTCGACTTGTAGCCCAAGGTTTCAATCAAAAAGAAAGAACCAATTATGATGAGACATATGCACCAGTTGCAAGATTAAAAGCTATTCGAATGCTACTTGCATATGCTTGTTATAAAGATTTCAAATTTTTTCAAATGGATGTTAAAAATGCTTTCTTAAATGGTTTTATAAATGAAGAGGTATATGTTGAAGAATTTCCAGGTTTTAAAAATCTATTTCTCCAAATTATGTTTTCAAACTCACAAAAATATTATATGAACTCAAACAAACTCCTAAAACTTGGTACGAGAGATTCAGTGGTTTCTTGATTGAAAATATTTTTTTAGAGGAAAAATCGACACAACTCTTTTCATTAAACATGAAAATGATGATATTCTTTTAATTCAAATTTATGTTGATGATATAATATTCGGTGCTACTAATGAAAATATGTGTCAAGCTTTTGCTAAAACTATACATGAAGAATTTGAAATGAGTATGATGAGAGAATTTACATTCTTTCTCAGATTGCAAATTAAGCAAGCAAAAAGTGAGACATTCATCAATCAATCAAAATATATTAAGGAATTACTGAATAAGTTTGGAATGGAATGTGCTAAGGAAATTGGAACACCAGTGAGCCCATCCACTAAACTTGATAAAGATGAAACCGGTAAATTAATTGACTCGGAAGTATATTGAGGTATGATTGGTAGCTTATTATATTTGACAGCCAGTAGACCAGATATTATGTTTAGTATGTGCTTCTGTACACGCTTTCAATTATCTCCAAAAGAATCTCATTTAATTGCAGTTAAGCGCATTTTTAGATATTTTAGTGGTACAATTAACCTAGCGTTATGGTACTCTAAGCACACATTTTTTGATCTAATCAGCTACATAGATGCAGATTATGCTGGTTGTAAAATAGATCGAAAAAGCACTAGTGGAGCATGTCATTTCTTAAGTCATGCACTAGTTTCCTTGTTTAGTAAAAAATAAAATTTTGTTGCATTATCTATTGCTAAGGAAGAATATGTTGCTGTGGGTAGTTGTTGTGTTTAAGTTTTTTACATGAAACAACAACTTGAAAATTTTAAACTCATATATAATCACATTCTAATCAAATGTAATAATACAAGTGCTATAAATCTTTCAAAAAATCCAATACAATATTCTAGAACTAAGCGTATTGAAATAAGATATCATTTTTTTCGAGATCATGTGCAAAAAGACAATATAATACTAGAGGTCACAAACACACACGATCAGTTAGCATATATTTTCACAAAATCTTTACCAGAATATAGATTATATATGATTAAAAGAGAAATATGTATAATGCATGCTATGAATATCTCTTAAAAAATAGACCAGAGTTAATAAAAATAGAGAGATATTTTTTTAAATACTTTTATATAAACTTGAGGTTCTTAGCCTCATGTTTGAGACGCTCATTCTCTTCATACATTATCATGTCATCCCTATCCATGGGAACTGGCAAGCGGAATGAAGAATCCAATAGAGATTTCAACTATTTATTCTTCTGCCGAAAGATTCATTCCCTTGTGTGAGACTCTTGAATAATTCGCTAAAATACAACAATTTGTTCTTTAAGCTTTTCAACTTCTTGGTTTCTGACTTGTAGCCGCTGGGAAAAAGCAACAATAGAAGATAAGTAGCGAGTCCCGAGAGTCACCAATTCGTAGATAGCATCGGAGTCTAACTTATTAGTCAAATTATTATTTTCTTGCTGTAACATGGCACCAATGACAGCTGTAGAAAGGATAGAAGATTGAGGTGTAAAATACCTTATGGATGGATCTAGAGAAATATTAGAAGAATGAGCCATTGAGAAAAAAATTGAAAGCTTAAAGCGAGAATGTTAAAAGAATGCAGTTAAGTTATAGAGATGAGAATAAGATTTAATGCGAATTGAATAAACTTTAGGACTGATTTTATAGGGTATCAAATGGGTGAAAATGATCATTTTTTATAGAAACTCAGAACCTTTAATCTTGTTTGTCAACAACATCATTTTTTTTTTTTATAGAAACTCATATGCTTATAAATAGATAATTTGAGACTTTCACATTCACAACACCAAGAGCATACAACATTCATTCAAAATTTTTATTCTCTCTTATCTAATCATCGAGTCTTAACCTTTGTTCACTTTGAGAAATATAATTTGCGCTGTATTGTTCTTATTTCACTCATTGAGGAGTGTTTTCTGATAACCTATGCTCTATCAGCTCTTGTATTAGTAAAAGGTTGTGTAGAACCCTTGTGCGTGTAGAAAATATTCTACACTGCGAATAGTTAAATCACCACGTGTAAGGTGATTGCAAGTGTAGAGGGTGTTCTACACGGATCCTTTCTAGCGGTGTTGTTCAAAGGTATAATAGGTTTCTATCTCCACTTGAAGGAGGTTGAATAATAAATTTAGGGATCTTCAAGGGTTAGCGTGAAGCGAGGACGTAGGCAGTGGGGCCGAACCTCTTTAACATACTGAATTTGATTCTCTCTTTCTCTTAATCTTTATATTTATTATTGTTTCGTATTTTGTTTATATTTTATATTGTATATTTGATTTATAATTATTATTTTTTAAATATAACTCGATTTACCTCATCTCTTGTGTTAGTCATTTGGGCAACAAAAATAATATTCCTTCATCATTAACTAAAATGATGAAGTCTCGTTAATCACTTGAAGAAGATAAAACCATTTAAATTAATTTAGAGTTTTCAACATAAATTTAAATCTCTTAATATTTTTTTAAATGATCCAAATATTTAATTAAAATAATTTTTCACAATTATAATATTTTTGGAGCTCTTAAAAAATAATATAATTGTATTATTTAAAAACAAGTTTAATCCAATAACACCGAAAATTTCACATATAATTATTTTTAAAATATTTATAATATTCGTAAGCTTTAAAATAATAGACTTGCTTTAAAATCCGCTTGGTATCTTTTAGAACACGTCATCGAGGTACGGCACGTAGATCGAAACTTGTAATTAAAGAAAAAAGAAGGAGCGGGTTATTACAGGAGACCTTTCCCACTTAAGCCAATCTTTTCAAAAAGAAGGTGGTGAATGACCCACTATATCACATTTGCTGCAGAGAAGTTGAAAGTGTCACTCATGCATTGTGGAGTTGTGAGACAGCTATGGATGTATGGAGTCAATGCTCCAAAAGGCTTCAGAAATGTGCTCTACCTCAGGCCCCTATGCTACTATTTTTCGAGTCATTATCTAAATGTTAAACTTAGAAGATTTGCATGAATTTGTGGTGGTAGCAAGGAAATTGTGGTGGAGAAAGAACACCTTTGTTTTTAACAAGGAGTTTACTCATCCTAACTCCATAGTTAGAGAGGCTAGAATTCTTTTAGACATGATGTTTGAGGGAGACACTGATCCTCAAAGCAACAAAAGAGCCATTCAAGGCTGCTCTTTAGAGGATGTTTGGAAGGCCCCTCATTTGCCTTGGTTTAAAATCAATTGGGATGGGGGTAGTGGATAAAGCCAATGGACAGATTGATATAGGAGTTGTCATTAGGGACTGTGCTGGCCAGATCATGGCCACAATGAGGTAGAGGAAACAATTCTTTCATAACCATTTGTTAGCTGAAGCATATGGAGCATTACAGGCTGTTAAATTGGGGTTGGAACTTGGTCTGCATCAGGTTATTATAGAAGGTGATTCACTGCAAGTAACAAAAGCTTTACATGAAGATAAGGAAGTCTAGAGTAGCTCAAGTATGTTTATGAGTGAAACAAGGTCATGTCTTAATTTTTTTGCAGAGTGGGATGTTTCTAATGTTTGGAGAAATGGCAATTTTATAGCCCACTTAATTGCAAAAGATGCTCTTACCATTTCGGATTCAATTGTAACCATGGAGGAAGCTCCTTCTTGTATCCTATCTTTGTTATAATGGAATGACATAAGAGTTTCACTTCAAAAAAAAAAAAAAAAATTCCATTGATGACTCCCTTGGCATCCTCCATGGATTAAACAAGTTGAAATGAAATTAGCTTTGAGTTACAATAACTCGCACCATTTAGTCATATTTGTCGAGTTACTGTAGCTCGACCCAATTTATATTTTGTTGTTTTATTTTCCTACCAATAGTTGGGGCCCTCTCTCTCTTTTCTCGATCAATTGTCTATTTGTTTCCCACCGATAGCTTGGCTTTCCCTCAGTTTCTTTATTCTTGGTTCTCTCTCTTCCCTTGATTTCCTTCTCTCTTTTCCCTTGTATCCTTCTCCCCGTGTGAAGCACTCTTTGATGCATGGAAGAAAAAGCTGGTCCAAACCCAAGTCTCCAATTGGTTGTTTGTATCAAGAGAAATGATAATTGCAGTGTATAAGTATCACACAATTACTTTAAAAAAAGTAAATAAATATGAGACCAATATAAAAAGAAAATTAATTTTTTAATAATAAATCTTATATTTTTTTAAAACGATTGCATAACACTTATACATTTTATAACTGTATGTAACATTACTCTTACGTCAATAAGTTAACCATTTGCTTATCTCCCAATGCGGTCTTGTAGAAGACCAACAAGAAACATACACTTGAGCGGAAAACCTGAGAGAAATAGATATGAGTTGAAGTTGGTGTGGGCTAGGATCTGATGTTGAGGATTGGTGGAGAAATTTTTTTTTTTTTTTTTTTCCTTATAAATAGCATTCCATCTTTGGTGGATCCATTACTTTATCAGTTCTTCTATACTCATTCGTCCAATATAAATGCCGTGCAGTCGGCTGATGCCACGTTAGCTACTATTTAAAAAAAAAATTGAAAATGAAAACATAAGCAGAAAAACCCATTTCACTTTCTATTTCCTACTTCTGAGGGTGTGAGCGAGACTGTGCAAGAAAAACCCAGTTCATATATCTTCTAGAGACATCAATACTCAACCTTTGTGTGCAAGAAAAATGATCCAAGAAATCTCCAATGGCAATGGATCTGTGCTCTTTTCTATGGATCCTCGTCGGAAACCTTGCCCTCAACTTTCCTATAGCCTCCAAACCTTCCTTCTCCGGCGTACACCCCTCAACTTTCCCATGCTTCTGCAAGATTAAACTCAAGAACTTTCCCACTCAGTACACGATAGTCCCTTTGGTCGCTCGAGAAAGCCAACCCGACTCCCATGATCGCTACCTGGCTGCTTGCTTCACTCTGAACAAAACCAACATCGACAGACTTGTTGATAAGTGGAACAACCCGGTCTTGCAAATTGAGGTCTAAGTGGGGCGGAGAGGTATCACATGTGGTTTGAACAGTAGGAAGTTGTTGGGGACGGTTGTAGTTAAGGTGGATCTCCAGGCGGTAGAGACAAGGGCTAGTAATATTCACCAGGGTTGGGTCATTATCGAAGGGAACAAAAAGGGCTCGTCGGCAGAGTTGTACTTGAGCGTTAAGGCCGAACCTGATCCAAGATTTGTATTCCAATTTGATAGAGAGCCAAAGTGCAGTCCTCAAGTTTTTCAGGTCCATGGGGATGTTTAGCAGCCCGTGTTTTCTTGGAAGTTCGATTTCAAGAACATGAATGATCGAAGTTTGCAATCTTGGTGAGTATCGATTGTTATCGACATCATTAATATATATTTCCTTTCAATTTAGTTTTGTTTCTGAAAGAATGTAAAACTATCCATCCTCATTCTAAATCGCAATATTCTTTTTAGCATGATCATCAAAGGGTGATGCACACTACAAATTAGGACTAAACCCAAAAGCTTTTTATTTCCCTTGCAACCAATGTCAATTGATTTCTTTTAGATCAATAACTCAGGTAGCTCCAGTTAAAATCTGTACTAATCTTGCATTAACTGCTCCTAAATATATGCATGTCGTCGATCAGCGAAACCAGCAGTACTCCAAGAAGTTGCTTAATGGGTTCTTATACTCAAAAGGACCAAACAGGAAGTTCTCGTATGAAGGAGAGGGAAGGTCTTGCAGCGTGGGTCTGTGTGAGCAAGAGGGAAAGTTTGGGATGGAGGAGAGGGAAGGTCTTGCGGCGTGGGTCTGTGCGAGCAAGAGGGAACGTCTGGGATGGAGGGAATGGTCTGCGTAGTGGGACATAGGAAAACTCAAAAAGAAAAAAAAAAAAAAAAAAAAAAAATTGAACCACTACGTTTTGCTATTTTGCCAACTCAGCAGCCGGTTTGCACGGCGCTTGAGGCAAGCGACTGTGTTAAGCATTTTTCTTACTTTATTCTCACTCCTGTTCTTCAGATTGTTTAAGCAGGCTTTTGGGACCCAAGGTTTTGGGTAGGGTGGATTCACGAGTAAATAACTCTTTCTTGAAACTGTAATTTTAACCTGTCAAAAAGCTAAAGTGCCATAATGTATCCATAGAGAGCAAGTTGACCGACCATGTCTACACACCTAAAATATTTGAATTACGTTCCGGAAACAAAACCTCTTCCATCAAGGGAGAAATCAGGGTAAAAATATGAGAAGAAAGGGAAAAAAAAATCAATAGCATCTTATTCCGGGCATTTCCTCCACCTAATCTCAGCCACATCTCAAAACTGCAAACAAACTAGATAAACACAACCAAAGTGAAACAAGAAATAATAATAAGGGGTATACAGATGAAACCAGAAAAGTATTACTGGGAGACTCCCAGCCACTTGGTGAAGTTCTCAAACTCAGTATAATCACTATCAGATATCATTGTCTGGTACCATGCTTTCCCTGCAGCCTGGATTGCAGTAGCCTCCTCCTAAAAAAATCCAAAACAAGAAAGGAAACAACATATTTCCATTAATTAACTGATCATTTATCATTCATCGAAGCCAAGTAGATAAGCAAAGTAAGCAAGCACGAGTTTGTACCATGGTTGAGGCTCAATTAAAAAAAAAAAAAAAATTACGAATTTCAGAGTGTCTATATGCATATAAGCATATTAAAATGAAGAAGACATCTAAATATGATGACAGATACACCAGTCAGTGACAAAAGATATCATCTAAGTCCAAAGCTGATCGTGCAAGAAGGAATCAAACGGCGTAAACAAGTCAGAGCACAATGCTACTCGTCCTCAGATTTTGATTTGACATCCACAGTAATAATTGGGGATGTGACACATTTTAAGATCTCTTGCGCCTAACCACTTAAATGAACAGCCACTTGAAAATGTATAGGATAACAATATTTAGGATGAAGAATAACATCTCTTCACAAGTTAGAAATCAGAAAAATCTTATTTCTTATCCAAAACAAAAACAAATTAGCGATATCCAACAACATCCGGCGAGACAAGAGAGCACATTGGTAATCATAAGAATTTAGACAACTAACTCTATGCTCCAATGCAATTAAGATTAAAATTAGAGGACAACTCTAGGTTTCCATGGTAGAACACAGTATTTAGAAGACAGAATTGAAGTTAGCATTGCTTATAAAATAATCCGATAACAATAAAGCAGGAAAAGAAAAACTCATAAATACCTTAGTGATTGGCTTCCTCTTCTTGTCAAGCTTCTCCTTCTTGGCCTTGACCCGCTCGGCCTCAGCCAGAAGCGCCATCCTCCTGGCTGTCTTAGCGTAGGGATTCAGCTTCAGCAAGGTGTTGAGATTCTTGAGCGGGTTCTTCTTCAAAGGCGCCCTCTTCACATCCTTCTTGATCGGCTTCACAACAGACTGCACCTCGTCCGAATTGATAATCCTCGAAAGGTCAGCATTTACCATCTTTGACGTCGGCAGCACGTACCCCTTCTTCTCCGACGGCTTCTCGAACGACCCGTAGATCGAGTCTAACTTCTCGAAGGCCGACTTTGTCCAGATCACAAACCTCCCGAGGTGACCACCGGGAGCGAGCTTCAGCAGGTTAAGTCTTTCAACGTTCACGATATCAACCCCGGGAATGTTCCGGAAGGCCTTCACGAGCTTCGCACCCTCGGATCCGTACACAATCAGTGGGCCTTTAAGATTAATGTAACGGCGGTTACGCATCTTACCCTTACCGGGGCGAATCGCGTGGCTATCCTTAGCCTTTTCGGCATCGGGAAAAGCACCAATCTGTTTCAGAACCTTGAGAGCCGCGGAGGTTTTCTCAACGCTCTCGGCGGAGTCGCTAATTACGAGGGGCATTTCGGGGACGGATTCGATGCGGTGACCGCGGGCGAGGACTAAGGAGGGTATAGCGGAGGCGGCAAAGGCCGAAACAATTGCGTAACGTTTGAGGTTAACGTTGACCTTCCGGTGCCAGCACCGCCATATCTTGGTGGGGGCAAACATGCGACCCCCACGGCACATGTTCCCGAAGGCACCCTGGCCGGCACGGTGGGTACCGCCTCCCGGGACACGAGGGATACGAGACACTGCGCGGCCAGTTCCCCAGGACTCGGCTGAGGTCTGGTGGCCGGCACGCTTGGACACGGCGTACGGCTGGCGCTTGTTCTTTGAAATGTTGGAGTGGACGAAGGTGACAACGTCGGGCCGGACCGGTGACTTCATAACGTCCGGTAGGTGAACGGTGGTGGCGGAGTCGGTGGCCATGTCTCCCTCAATTGACTGGACGGTTACGAGAGGGCGGACGGCTGCGGCGGCCATTGCTGGAGAGTGTGCAAGTGAAGGGGGAATGTTGGGGGGAGGGGGGCAGGGGGGGCGGTGATGGAGGGAAAGCGACGCTAGGGTTCATGGATAGAGAGGGTGAGACTGATAACCTAGGGTTCGATGGGTTTTCGAGAATCTGGGTTGGGTCAATCCCGGACCTAGTCTCCGGTTTGGGTTTAGGGCAGGCCCGGAGAGAGCTCCTCTTAAAATCATTCAAAAATAATGATTTTCAGCTCAATTGAAAGGTTAACGCCATACTCCGTAGTCCATTCTCCTATTTTATTTTGATATCCGTAATTGTCAGGGTCAGTTTATGTATACTTTGATTAATCTTACGAGATTTTACGGTCTATTTTATTTTTATCTCATTATATAGGAGGTAATATATTTATTATTAAATTTATTTAATTATGATAAATATGTTATATCTTATATAATAAGATCTAAATAGAATGACAGTGATGAGTATAGAATTTTTCAAAATAATGATTTTCAGCACAATTGAAAAATAAATAGACTATGCCATACATTTTAGATAAAAAGTAAACAAATGGGATTTATTTATTAATTATTTATGGTTAATGATAACTTACAACTCTTTTATCTCTTATATTCAACCAACGTAAATACGTCATTTTATTAAAAATAATTTTAATTTTACATAATTACTTTCAGCTTGAAATAATGATATAAAGTAATTGCAAGGTTATAATTTTTCTTTTATTGTAACACCCCACTTAAAAATATCTAGGACTTGGCCTTAGCACTCATAATCCTAACTAGTGTAAGTTGTGCCTTTTTTTTTTTTTTTTCCTTTTTCGTTGAGAAATTTTAGACCTTGAATTGGAATAAAAACTCACACCTTTGGATTAGTTAGAATTATTAAAGTGTTATAAATTTTGAGGATTAATGCCAAGAGGCCAATGGAAGAATGACACATGACATACTAATGGGTTAGGCACTTGGGTTCAATTTGGATAGATTTGTAAGAGTGGTTTATTAAGGGCCCTAGTTTAATAAGATGAGAACCTTAGGCCCTACATATAGGATCGAAGATCTTAGACCCAACTTATTGGATATTAGACTATTGGGTCCAACTTAGTGAGATTACTATGACCCAATTAAGGAAAGACTCAAAGTTCAAACTCAACTTAGTGGACAATTGAGGCTAAGGATAGGCCCAATAAATCTGGACATAAGACCCATGGATAAGTTCACTCCTAAGCCTATAACCAATATTTGTTCTATGGCCTAATAAAAAGTCTAACCCATGAAGCTCAAGCCTTGTATTTCATTTCATTCTTTCAAATGGGACTTACATATACTATACCATTGGTTTCCATTTTATCCAAACCCCAAACACACACCCCTAGGGTTCCCAATTCAACCTTGGTTAAGTTTTTAACTTGAGTTAGGATCACTATTCATCTCACTCATGAATTGTATCAAGCATCAAGAATTTGCATAGTTTTCTGAAACATTTTTCTTCATATTTTTAAATCTAAATTTTTTGTCTTTTACACTTGTTTTGCATCACTCTTAGACAAATCTTGAAGGTTAGGATTAACCCAACCTATGTCACATGAACCAAAGGCATGTCAGTGCCAACTAAACCACCAATCAGCTCACTTGAAGCAAACCGATTACCCTTCATCAAATCACCCCAAACCAATGCCCCTTCAACCAATTTTTAAGAGAATTTCTAACCCTGAGATCCTCATGATGTCACCTTAGAATCAGACCTAGCAAGTATTCAAAACAGTTCCAAGAAACCAAAAACAAAAACCTAACTATTCACCTAAGAAGTGAAGTTGAATTCAAACTGAGTACCCTAGGCTTTTCAAAGATTTTCTACATCTATTTTTCTTATCTCCACACGCCACCACCCTTGCCCAATTCAACCTTAGAATTGCTTCAAAATATGTAATTTTTATGCTTGGCCAATCCCCTTTTATGGACCTTAAAACCGATTGGCTCAACAAAGAGGCACACACTTAAACCACTCAGCTAAACCACCACCCATTTCATCCCTTTCTTTTTCTGTTCGAGCATGATCACTTGGCAGCCAATCCCTCCTCTCTTCCTCACCTAAAAAATCTTGCAAATGATGGTAAGGGTACCTCAAATCAGACCAAGAGAAAAGGGACAAGAAAGGATGCCAAAATTTGGGCAGTTTTGGCGCAAAACTGTCGACTTTCCATTGTGTGTTTTCATTTGATTTTTTTTTTTTTGTTTTATTTTTCTGAAGCAAGCCAGCCCACTACACCTATAGTCTCCTCCTAACTCTTTTCCATGGGTTAATCATGAAATATAGGGCACTATTCATCTTAACCATAGCACGAAAAAATCTAGAAATTCACTCAACATCTCCACCAATCAACTCCCTCATTCTTCAAGCCATTGTTGTGTACCCCTCACCCTCCATGGAGTCCTATAAACACCCCCTTCACTCCTCACTTCTTCACACAACTCTCTCTAGCTTTCTTTTGGTGTTCTTGAGAGCAAAGCATTCAAAGAGTGAGGAAGGAATTTAAACCGAGTAGCTTGAGTGAGGTTCTTGGAGTGAGTTGATTTTTGAGAGCTTAAGGCCACAATTTTTATAAGTAATCTTGCCTTATCTCTTGTTGGGTGTTAGATTTACATGTTGAGCTTTGATTTATGGTATGGGGATGAAGATTTGATTAAGTTATGGAAAGGTTTTTTTCAAGTGATGCAATTCAGCCAGATTTGAAGATTTGCAGGTATATATTATTTGGTATGAACTTTTAGTCATGACATGTCTTGATATTTAAGTGTAATTGACATCTTGGGTGATTGATTGGAAGTTTATATTTGAGAAAAATAGCATGTCATGATAGGTTTAGAAATCAATATCTTGTATTTATCATCAAACATGTTTCAGTTTTCACTTGATTGAAGTTTATTAATGAAGTCTTGGTTAAATTTTCCTAATCTTGAGTAATGAACATTTAATAAAGCCTTGTGATTGGGATTATAATAAAAATGCATGATTCATTTAGGTTTTAAACCTCTCTTTGACAAGGAAAAGTTAGAAACATCATGCATATGCTCAGTTTGATGGTTTTGTGATAATTTGGTTTTAATCAATGCATAAGTGTTGGGATGAATTCATGAGACCTGAATCTAATTTATAAACATATCCCTAAGATCATATTTATGGTTTCCACTTGATGGAAGTTGAGCACACATGCATCCATAAAGGTTATAGACTTGAGATCAATATTTATGGTTTCCAATTGATGGAAGTTGAGCACACATGCATCCATAGAGGTTATAGACTCGATATCACAAATAGGCCGACAATTATGCATGCCACAGGTTGGTTGATTTTGGAATAATTGTGAATTGATTCTTGAAACTCTAAGGGAATAAATGGTTTTAGAACATAGAAAATATGGGGTTTTGTGAAATTTGGGGTCAAATTGCAAATAGTACAAATTTAGGGTCTAAGTAGCAATTTCATAATAATATAAGGGCAATTTTGCAGATACTAATTTTTTAACCTTTTGATTATTAACATCTTCCTAGTTAGAATACCTTTTATTACAGTCGCACCAATTTCCTAACACCCAGAAAGTTGTAAGTTAGTTTCTAACTTACTTTTAGATAATTTATTTATGATTTATTTATAAATACCACATTCATGATATAAATGACATTTTGAGCATGAAACATCATGTGAAATATCATTGAGCAATTAATTACTTGCTTACATGACGTATAATTTTTCACCTTTTTAGCATATTATATGAAGTTTGTCATTTTCTCACAAAAGCATACTTCACAAGCATGTCATGAAAAACATTTTCCAGTATAGTATGAAAAAGAAATTTTTGTCATGACCCCAAAGGTTAGGATGAGGAATTATCTTAGTAAAACTCATCTGTTTACTCTAGAGTGAGTAAAAATGGGATGGTAACTCCTGCGTTGACAAAGATCAATCAATGGGTTTCGTATGGATTTTTTTAAAGAATACTGGAGCGAATTTATTTGTGGCACCTAAGGCTGGTGGGTGCATAAGTTATGATGCTATGTTATGATGAAATATTATGTTACTAATGCATTGAGAATGAGTCTACAAACAACATAGTTTCAACATGAGTTGTACTATAGTCATCGGCAAATACTCACATTGCATAATGGGAAGTTATGATTGGAAGTTGTGATGATACCATACATTATGTTAATGATATTGATGGCTTTAATAACGATGAAGTATTATGTTTTGAAAAGATGAAGCGAAAATTTGTTTTTGTAAGAAAATGTGTATTAAAGTTTTTCTTAATGGATTTGAGGAATCTGGATGGAGACAACTAAAAATATTTTTATCTACATAGTATGCATCTCATGTTTATCTTTAAGCATGCATATTTTTATTTCTGTGCAAGTTAGTTGTTTAACTTATTGAGATTTTAAGTAAATCTCACCCTTGTGGACCTACTATCATTCTGGGGAATGGTAGAAGTTGTGTTAGGACAAGCTTTTGATGAGCAGGATGAATTTTTGGATATAAATGGTTGAGGAAGAGCTGAATCTTGAGTAAAAGTTGGATTTAATTTTAATGTTCATAGCTCTGACTCTATATACCATAGAGTGGATGTGCGAGCTAATATGATTATGTAGTTTCAATATTATGGGATTCTATCTCCCACATTATGTTGAACTTATGTGAACCTCTTAAGTGAGGGAAGTACATTTTTATGGTTAATTAATATTTTGGGATGTTTTATTCATTCTGTCATCAAGTATTTTAAGTCACCCTTTATTTTCCGCTGTGATTATTGCATATGGTTAGTTATTTACTAGGATGAATTGCACACTAACTATTATGAATGAGAGTATGTAATCATGTATTGCATGTCCCGATGCTCTAAATCTTTATTCCATCCCAAGCAGTGATCTGGCGGCGTCACATTTATCATCTTATATTTTTCTTTGTGATGTCTTTGACCACGAGTGAGATATTCTAGTACGACGTAATTTGGTCATGTTGGATAGTCATGATCATGTTCAATGGGCCACCTTCCATGATTATTTGTTTCATCTTGAGCTTCTTGACATAACTAATTGCTAATGGTGCAACGCTTGCTTTTCCTATACTTAGGGTCATTTGGGCACCCTTGAGTTGTTCAAACACGAATAAGTTCTTTGTGGTCGTTGTAGATTGTTGCTAACATGTTAAAGGTAGCCCTAACTATGACATCAAAGTTCAATTTGAGGAAGTCCCTAAGAAGCTTGGTCCATGCTTTGTCTTTTCTTCTTGTTTCTTTTGAAGACCATGCTACCCTATCATCCCTTTATGTGTTTTTTACTATGTTATCATGTCAAGTCACTCTTGGTTGTGTACAACCTTATTACTTAGTAAAGAGGTATACAATATTTTCTTGCACAAAAACTATCATGTACACTTGCTGAATATATACAGGGTCAATAGTGCAATTAATGGAAATATTAAAGGGAAACAAAGTGAATGTTGGAGATAGCTTTTGGAACCGTGGAGATTTGATATGTAGCTTGATACATGGCTAGGCTTGAGGCTATTCAAGTATATTTGAATCTTTGAGTGAGTTGTCACCAACTGTGGAGGACTTCTTGGATATTAACTTGGCAAGATTGTTGAGTCCTTTAGTTGGAGCACTAATACACCACCTTAAGCTCAATGGAGCAGTGGTGACATTGAGCTTGTCTCGTAAGATAACAACTTGGGTGCAACCAATGGTATGAAGTGAGAATCTCCACGGGTTGGTCCTTGCCTGAGATAAATTGAATCTTAAGATGACCACGATTAATATGTTCCTGAACAAAATAAAAATCAATAGTCACATGCTTGGTACAAGCATGAAAAACAGAATTGACAAAAAGATATGTGGCACCATTATTTACACCATAAAATGGGTGGTTGATGTAGAGAAATGCCAAGATAGTTGAGAAGTCCCTAAAACCAAATGAGTTCAATAGTGCAATTTGCAAGGGCACGATATTTGGCTTCCATGCTTGAGTGAGCAACAGTGTGCTATTTGTAGAGGCTCCATGAAATGAGATTAAATCAATAGTAGATAAGGTAGCCACTCGTGGATTTACAATCATTGAGACAGCCTCCCCAATTCGCACCAAAGTAAACCTGAAGAGTATTGGAAGGGGTCATAGTGAGAAATAGGCCATGGTGTGTGGTAGCTTGAAGATGGCATAAAATTATCTTGACGATGGCCCACTTATTAACTGTGAGTCGTTGCATGTATTGACATACCTTATTGACAACAAATGAGAGATCTGGCCTTGTAAGTAAGACATATTGAAGAGCACCTATAGTGCTTTAGTAGAGTGTCGGATCATGAAACGGGTCACTGTAAAAAAGTTGAAGGGAGTGAACTAAAGACATTGGAGTAGAAACAGATTTTGCATTGTGCATGTTGGTCTAAAGGAGTAAGCCTTGAATATATTTATGTTGAGAGAGAAAAAGACCATTGTTTTGGAAATGTGCTTCTACACCAAAAAATAAATGAACCTGCCTTAAGTCTTTAATTAGAAGGCCAATGCATAGATTTTGAACTAGTGTAAGGATGGTCATCATGGAGGAACGGTAACAAGTATATCATCAATATAAACTAAAACATAGAGTTTCAGTGAGTGTTGATGATACGTAAAAAGAGAACTGTCTTCTTTGGAGGCAACAAAGCCATGTTTAAGGAGGTGGCTACTAAGTTGAAATACCATGAGTGCAGGGCTTGTTTGAAGTCGTAGATGACCTTATGCAGCTTGCACATGTGATGTGGATATTGAGGATGAAAAAATCCTTGCATCTAGGCCATGAACATTGCTTCAGAGAGATCACCATGCAGAAAGGTGTTAGAGACTTCCAACTGTTGAATGGACCAACGATGAGTTATGCCAATGGAGAGAATGAGCCTTATAGTTTGTGGTTTGACTAGTGGATTGAAAGTCTCACAATAGTCAAGTCCTGGCTATTGGTGAAACCCTTTGGCCACTAAATGGGCCTTATGGTGCTGGACAGTACCATCAATATTGTACTTCAGGAAGTAGACCCATTTGTTGCCAATGATGTTTATGGGGAAATGGCAGGGACGAGTGACCATGTGTGGTTTTAAAGAAGAGCATCAAACTCTTCGTTCATGGCTTGCCTCATGCCGGGTTTTTATTTGCAGTGGTGAAACACGGTTCCATAGGAGCAAAAGCAGAAGTCACCGTAAGGGCTTGGCCAGAGTATGGAACAATACCGTTAGTATACTATTTGGGACACCAGATATTATTTTGTAGCCTTGTGCACATCAGATGGAGATGTGGAAGGAGCCTAAGGAGTTAGCATCAGTCGTGGTTCTATTCCATGCAAGGGTTTAGACAACGAGTTCAGAGATCGAAGCTGTATGGTTGAGTGAGGAAGATGATGGTACAGTAACATCACGTGAGGTAGTGGAACCCACAGTTGTTACTAGCATAAACAAAGGAACAAAAAGCTAGTGGGCTAGATGTGTTAGCGGGCTTGATAGAGAATGAAGGGGAGTTGGGATGAAGTGCTTGAAAAGGCAAAATGGGTCTCATTAAAGATGACATTTCTAGCTATGCTAATGCTGCCCGTAGGGTGACAAAGACACTTTAGCCTTTGTGGAATGGGCTATAGCGCAGAAAAACACACAATTTGAACTTGTAATCCATTTTATGGGAATTGTATGGGCTTAAGGTGGGCCAAAAAGCTGAGCCAAAAGTTTTGAGAAATGAATAGTCGGGCTTGACCTTGAACAAACATTCAAGAGGGGATTTATGACCAATGACAAGAGAAGGAAGTTGATTTATGAGGGAACAAGCAATTTAAAGGGCATGAGACCAAAATTGTTTTGGCATAGTGTAACAACCCGCTCATTTTTTCTTCTATATTTATGAGTCTCATTGTACGTGCTGAGCCTTGATGGCGTGTTTTTAAAGGTATCAAGTGGATTTTTAAAGCAAGTTCAATATTTTAAAGCTTACGAATATTTTTAAATATTTTAAAAATATTTATATGTGATATTTCCAGTATTAACGGACTAAGTTTTGCTTTTAAATAACACATATAATATTTTTGAAGAGTTTCAAAAATATTATAACAGTGAAAAATTATTTAATTTAAATATTTTAGTTATTTAAAAATATTACGAGATTTAAAATATGTTGAAAACTCTAAATTAATTTAAATGATTTTATCTTCTTCAAATAATTAACAAGATTTCATCATTTTAATTAATGATGGAGGAATATCATTTTATGAACTTTAGTTTATAAAATAATATTCTATTTTAATTCCTCTCAATATTTTAAATTAAATAAATATTTGCGTATTTTCAAATCAGTATTAAAACTCACCATTGGATTGTTTTGTAGATCCCAAGATGAAGGGCTTGGATTAAATATCTAACCCCCTACTAAGCGGATTTTTAAAGTAAGTTCAATATTTTAAAGCTTACGAATATTTTTAAATATTCTAAAAATATTTATATATGATATTTCTAGTATTATCGAACTAAGCTTTGTTTTTAAATAATACAATTATAATATTTTTGAAGAGTTCCAAAAATATTATAATTGTGAAAAATTATTTAATTTAAATATTTTAGTCATGTAAAAATATTACAATATTTAAAATATGTTGAAAACTCTAAATTAATTTAAATTGTTTTATCTTCTTCAAATAATTAACAAGATTTCATCATTTTAATTAATAATGGAAGAATATTATTTTATGAACTTTAGTTTATAAAATAATATTCTATTTTAATTCCTCTCAGTATTTGAAATTAAATAAATGTTTACGTATTTTCAAATCAGTATTTAAACTCACCGTTAAATCGTTTTGTAGATCCTAAGACGAAGGGCCTGGATTAAATACCCAACCTTCTACCTTTTTCCTTCACTTTTTCCTCTCTCTCTCTCTCTCTCTCTCTCTCTCTCTCTCTCTCTCTCTCTCTCTCTCTCTCTCTCTCAGCCCATCGGTATACTCTCTTCTCCTCCCCCCCGTGCTGCTCTTCTTCTCCTCCCAACTCAGCCATCGCCAGCTACCCTTAGTCACCTCTACCACCAGCGAGCTCCACAACACCTCCTCTCTCCTCCATGTTGGTTTCTCCCCTCCGTAAGCCTTTCTCTCCTCTTGTGGCGGCACAACCCAAAAATGGATTTCACCCATGTCTTCCAGCTGTGTACCATTGTACATGGCCACCTAGGCCACCACACTGCCACCAATGGCTTCCCCTCCCTCCGGTGAACTCCCTCCATGGAACCCAAGCCACGGTGAACCCCTTTCTTTCCCCCTCTTGCCCTTTATTGAAATGGGGCTCTCATGGCCTAGATCTACCATTGACGGCCCTAGCGCTGTCATACGCTGGTTTTGGCCCCACCAAACACCACCACCAGCCTCCCTCTTCCTAGATCCCCACGAAATTCCATAGCCCCCTTCAACCTCACGCACACTCACTCTCTCTCGGGTGCACTATTCACTTGAGATGCCGCCATGCTCCATCCCTCACCACCATTATGAGACCACCATGAACCTTCCAAAACCACCCCTAGCCCTTCTCTAAGCTCAAACAGCCACTTTACGTGATGGACAACCACCATATAAGATGGTTAGCCACTATACATGGCTAACCGCCACCGTATGCGATGTTAGCTGTCACCCATGAACCCCTCACCATGTTGGCCACCCTTGCTCAGCCTGAATCTAGTAGCCAAAACCCTAGGTTTATAATAAATGTTAGTTGATAGGTTGTGGACTGTGTTGTTAGTATTGTGGAGTTTGCTGTGAACTGTGGCTATGTAGTGAAGTGTTGGGCGTAATTGTGTAGTGTTGTGGACTGTGCTGTGAAGTATGAGTGCGAGATGTGTGCAGTAGTGGTGATGTGACGTAGCGTGTGTGAAGGGAGTACACGTGGAGTGTGCTCGATGAAGTGTACTGATGCATCGTGAGGCGTGCGTCGTAGTGATGCATGGCGTAGTGTGGATGGAAAAGAGTTCACATGAAGTGTACTCTATACAGCGTTGTGATACAGCAAACAGCGTGTCACGAAGGTTTGGATGGTGTAGTTGAGGAGCGTAAAGTGTACAGTATAGTGTCGGGAATTGTGTAACAGTGTCTTGAAATAGCTGTGATGTAGCCTTTAGTCTGAGGTGACAGGTGTCACCTTGTGGTTGACTTATGGCTGAAAGTATATATAAAATGTCATAAAAGTGTAAGAGTAGCGTAGCGAAAGCATGGCGGGTGTCATGACGTAACTTGGGATTTGTCTCAAGTTACGTGACGTGATGGAGATGTAGTGGTGAATGGAGACTTGTCATGTCAAGTGTTGGGATGAACTTGTAAAGGGCCTAGAAGTAGGAAGGTCTTGCTGACCAGGTTTAAGTAGAAGTTGGTATCGAAGTATGAAACTTGTTTATACCAGCGGGCGTTCAATGGACTATAAGTTGATCTTAGGTGATAAAGGGTAAGGTACATATGCATCTGGTGAGACACGTGTACCTGGAAGATTTACCATGTATAATGGGTAATCTGTCTTAAGCATAGTTATACGATGTTTAAGCATCAGAGTTGGCTTAAAGTCATATGACATGTATGGATGAGAATGAGGATTGATTATGGGTTAGGATAGTAATGGATATGTTGTCTAGGATCGGGATACGTGACTTAGTTAATTCAAGTCGTGCATTGGAATGGGACTAATAGGAGAGTAAGATGAAGGTTTTAACATCTTAACCCCAAGGTGAAACACGAAGGTAGTGACAGTAAATGAGCCCCTAAGGTTTTAGCATAGTAAATAGTACGTAAGAACTTAGGGATGGATGTAGAGTGTTCCAAGTGAAGCGTAGTTCTATTTCTAGTATAGTTACTTATACATTAGATAGAGAATGACGTGAGGTTATGTGTATGCATGTAGATTGCCATCTGACACGCACATGAATGGATTGCATGAAATGAGTATGGCATGGAGTCTAAGTAAGTATTACATTCATACTCTTCTAGAGTTTTCTAAATATATGAAAATGAAAATGAAATGTTTTTCCTATACGATGCTTTATGAAATGACACGAAACAAGCTTTAGAAAGAATGCTAAGTATAAGTTTTCAAGTATAAGTATGTAACGACCCATCATGGTAGTCCTTTTTTACTCACCCCAAGTATGTAAGTGTATGCATATGAATGGATGGTATACGTAGTATGTACTAGACGTAATTTCATTAAAGGAAATGCGAGGCTTAGGCCTCATGCTTTAAGAGATGCTTTAAATGACGTGAAGAAAGTGTTTTAAAATGTTCTTATGAACTGAGGTTTTAAAATGCCCCTATGAAAGATGATACTTTTAAATGACTTTTAACAATGAACGAACTGAAGGACTGAAAAGAATTGGAAAGGTTGAAAGGATTGATGTTTTAATGTATGAAAATATGTAACGGCCACATAAATGAACGGAAAGGGTACCGAAGGACTGGATTGGACAGATTGTAATGTTGGGTAAGTAGTACTAGTAGTGCATCTAGTGTTGCACCATAACGGAATGGATTCCTAACCTGTGGTCATGGGCGGGATCAAGGTCCAAAAGACCGCTAACCCCAGCACACACGGCGTAACAATGTACTTTGGCCAATGAAAGAGATGAGAAAGAATGTATGTATATAAGAAAAGATGTATGTATGAACAAACTCTTTAAGAAATGAAGGCAGTGAGGCGTAAGAAAAACTGTTTACAAGAAGAAAACATTTCTAAAGAAAAACTCCACATAGCAACATTTTAGAATAAAATGAACGTCTATATATGATATGTATAGAATGATGAATGCATGACTGAAAACCTATGTTTCTATATTTTAACTGTATGAAGTAATGTTTATGAGTAATCGACTTATTTTAATTTTTATGTGTGCCCTCCTAGGGATAAGATTGGTATGACTCGTCAAGATGGACACAGGCAAAGGGGAAAAGCACGAAAGCCTAGGCATAACGTTCTATACGAGAGACTTAAATTTAAAAATTTAATATTTTTCGCTGTAACCTTTTAAATTAAAAAATATGTTTTATTTATAAATGTGGAGTTTTTTGTATCATGGCATAGAAGGAAAAGAAATTTGAAAAGGAACCGTAATTCCCGTCTATTTTCTTAAAATCATTTTCTAAAGGATCTACCACAAGAGCGGGAGTTACACATGGAGCTAGGCATAATATATGAGAGAGAGTTTGGTTTCAACGATATGGTAGTGTTAACGTTCTATGGACCCATTTTGTTCATAAGTGGGAGGTCAAATTAAATGATGAGAAATGCCTTGACTATGGAAGAATTGATGTAGACAACAAAACTCCCCACTCCAATTAGTTTGAATTGATTTGATTTTTCTTCCAAATTGGCATTCAACAAATTTTTGAAATTGATAAAATGTAGCTCAATATCAAATTTGCGTGTTAAAGGAAATAACTAGAAAATTTTACTATAATTAGAGGTGAAATTTTTTAGTCTGGATTGGAAAAATTGGCCGAACTGAATTCACCCCAATTGGTCTTGGTTCATGGTGTCTCCAAAATTTAATTTATGGTCTGGTCCTGGGGTGTGGCTTTTTTGGATTGAACCATAATTAGAGGTGAAAATTTTTCGGTCTGGATCGGAAAAATCGGTCGGATCGAATTCATCCCAATTGGTCTCGGTTCATGGTGTCTCCAAAATTCAATTAATGGTCCGGTCCCGGGGTGTGGCTTTTTTTTTGGATTGAACCAGACCAGACTGAAATTGAATGAATCACTTACATATAAATTTTTTAAATATTTTGTTATATATAATATATTATTTTATATAGTAATTATATAAGTTAATTATTTAATTTTGATCTAATCTATCACCATTGGCCCTATAAAATGTGAAATAATATATACTATCAATTAACTAATATATCATAACAAATCATATGATAATATATGTTATTATATGTGAATAAATACTCTACTATTTATACCTAATTAAAGTAATTACGTAAATTTTTTTAAGATACCTAAGTTACAAGTAAGCATGAATAATCTATGGATGATTAAATTATTTAATATTCATTAACCATATTAAAATTTATGTTAGAATTTTAATATGGACTATTATGAATACTAAAATACTAAGTTAATAACTATTAATATCATAAATGTAATTATAATTACTTATTTTTTTTAATGAGATAGTTATATAATCCACATTAAAGAGCTCACTTAATTTTTATTTTACTAATTTAATTAAGTTTTTGTATTAATTTACCTACAAAAAAAAGAAGAAAGGTCTTTAGCTCATCTGGACCGAATTGGACCGATTGAACTAATAGATAATAGTTTGGTCCAGTCCTTAGGAGTAATCGGTCCAATCTTAAAAAAAAGGTGGATAAAAATTTTTGGTTTGTGACTCCCCTGGAACTAGACCAGACCAATTACACCCTTAACTATAATCATCAAGAAATATTACATAATCCCTTCTACAAATGAAACTGGAAAGTGGCCTCATCATACATCCGAATATATGAGATCTAAAGGATGATGAGAACAAGAGAGGTAGAAATAGAAAGAGAGTTGATGGCTTTTAGACTATTGACATGAGTTGCAGATAGGGAAAAACTTATTGTCACTAGCAGGAAGTTTATTAGAAGAGAGGATACTGTGAACGAAGCGTAGAGAGGGGTGACCAAAACAGCAATGCCATGTATCAAGGGTAGCCCGTTCACCGACACATGTAGATTTGACTGTAGAGAAGAATAAAGGAGGAAGAAGGTAGAGTTTGCGTTTAGTTGGTCCACAAAGAGGGATTTTCTCTGAGCTAAGATCCTTCATACAAAAGAAATGAGGTTGAAATTCAAAACACACATTATTATCTTTGGTGAATTGACCAATAGAGAATAAATTCTTCTCTATGAAAGGAACATGCAAGAGATTTTTTTAAGAAAAGAGATTTGGATGGGGTGGAAATTTGTGAGGCACCAATATATTAAATCGGCAAACTTGCCTCATTGCCTACACAAATAAAATTTGTGCCCATATAATCCTCAACATGCATTTTAAAATTATTAGGATCAACGATGAGATGGTGCGTAGTGCAATGTTTGGATACCAACTAGGATCATATTGTTTCTTGATGAGAATGGGTCTGGTTGGCATGATTAAGGAGTCAAACTGATGATAGCACTTCAAAGCAGTTTGGCCATGTCTATGGCACGCATGGTAGATTGGCTTTGAGCCATTTGAAGATGAGTTGCATCCGCCATGACCTCTACCTCAATAACAATTGTTTTGATTTTGGGAATTTTGGTTGTCTGTGGCATTAGGATGAGAGAGAGCATTGTTGTTGCGAGAGACTATGTTGGCAAAGGCATTGGCAAGATCCATAGTGGCATGTTGTTGTTCCAATCGCAGCTCATAGGTAAGAAGGTGACCATATACTTCTTGAAGAGACATCGGGTCAAACCTAGTAATAAGAGAAGTGATGAGAGGGTCATATTAAGACCCAAGACTAGCTAACATATAGCTAATAAATTCACTATTAGATAGAGGTTGGCCAACAGAGTCAAGTGTGTCACCATAAGATTTCATTTTCTGGTAGAACTTTGGAATAATGTTGTTGCCTTTTTGCCAAGAGGCAAGATTGAGGTGTATGGTAGTGACCCTAGCTTGAGATTGAAGTGAAAACATTTCTTCAAGAGCTTGCTACACAGCATGTGAATTTTCAAAGCAAAAAACATGGTACTATTTTTTTGAGAAGTTGCAGAGGAAGCTATGGAGTGAAAAAAGGTGAAGAATGGATGTGAGTCAAGAACTGGCTCTTGATACCATAAAGAGGTATAAAATATTATTTTATTGCATAAAGAATATAGTGTACACTTGTTGTATTCTATATAGAGTCAATAGCGCAATTAAAGGAAACATTACAAGGAAACAAAGTGAATGGTGAAGACAATTTCTAGAATCATGGAGATTTGATATGTAGCTTGATATATGGTTGGACTTGAGGCAATTCAGATGCATTTCAGTCTTTGAGTGAGCTGTCACCAACTGTGGAGAAGTTCTTGGCTATTGACTTGGTAGGGTTGTCGGGTCTTTTAGCTGGAGCACTAATACCTAGGAGCCACCTTGTATCCATGGCACGCTACAAGAAAATTGGTTATTTGTGACTAGTTATTTCGTACTAAAATGACTATTTATTGTCAAAATAAGTCTATTCTCATCATAAATCATCATTCTCGCCACAACATTTAGTGCATGTTAAGGATGACCCTTGGATCCCGAGTTTGGAAAATTTTAGATCCCGACCTACTTCAAACCACTCTCCTGTAAGGCATAAGGACAAAATCTCTAATTTATCCTTGACTCACCAAGGCGATGGAATGAACACAAGATCAAGCAAACATCTGATAATGAATTTGCCAATGATATCCTAAAAATTCACATCCCTTGAGTTGTTGGAAATGATGAACTAAAATGGGGCGTATAACAAGAATGAGGAGTTCTTGATAAAGTCAGCCTATTAATTCGACCAAACAAACTGACTACAAAATTTTTTTCCCCTTGACTCAAATGAGTGAAAAAGGATTTGGTCAACTCAAATTCAGAGAGATTGAAACTGGTTATATGGAGAGTGGTTTGGGTGGTGTATCCAACCAAAATGTCTATGGCTAGATTTTATAAACCCAATTGAAGAAGTGGAAGTGCTAGGTTCCCTGTTCGAGTACCTCTTCTTTGAGTGTTACTGTTAGTTCATACGAGCATTATGGAGAGAATGATAGTGGTAGATTAATATCCACACATTTTCTACAAATCCTATTGTGGGGTGAATCATGATCATTCTAAACCCTAACTCTCTATGTAGAATCCATCACCTTGGTGAGTCAAGGATAAAATTAGAGACTTTGTCCTTGTGCTTTAAAAGAGAATGGTCTAAAGTAGGTCGGGGTCTAAAATTTTCCAAACTAAGGGTCCCAGGGTCATCCTTAACATGCACCAAATTTTCATCTATAATGCTATAGTAGGAGAACCTATTCTAACTAAATTACTGCATTTTGCTATCCTCTTTCATATCCATGATGTCGGTATCATCCTTATATCCGAACATTAAGCACCTTGAGATACATGTATTTCATAACTCATACCCACATAAGGTTTGAGATCTTCATAATCCTCCAACCTAGTTTCACTATGTGGGCTTCATTACCATCATACATTCTCAACCCCAACCCCTTATTCTTGTAGTAGGCAAATTTTGTTCCAAAACTTGGGTGTGAAATTTTTCTTCTTTGTAAAACCCACCAAAAGTTCTTAAACATGGAATCTAGAGAGGTAGAAAGGGTCTTTCGGAACATGAAGGTAGTCATGCTATAGGAGGTAGGGGTGAAATTTGGCTAGTCCGGACTAGCCCTTTTTGGATCAGACCAGACCGAATTGAATTGGGTCAGGTCCTATAAAAAATTTGGACCAAATTCATTTGATTTTGTCTTAGTCCAAGGATTTTTCAACTCGGACCAAACTGAACCGAATGAAAATAAAATATCTATATATTTTATTATTTATATAAATAATTGTATATAATTAATTATTAATATATCACAATATTACATAAGCATTATATTCTTTAACATATAACTATAATATATGGTACTAGTATATATTAATATATTAACATATTATAAGAGTTATAGTGTAAATTATAGTATATGTATAAGTTTATAATAGTATTAGTATAGTTAACTTAATATGTTAGTATTAAATCACTATAATTACATAGAGTATTAGTTAATATAGTATTACCAATTTATCACTAACATATAGTATATTAGTAATATTACTAGTATAGTTATTAGTTATAGTTTTGATACTAAGTCTATAACTATATATATTTAGATCAATGTATTATTATATTCTTTAATGTATAACTATAATATATAGTACTAGTAGATATTAATAATTGTACAATTTATTATGTAATTTTTATTTAATAAGTCACTTAATTTTAATAAAAAAATTTATTAATCAATTTAAAAAAAATGGTTGGAACGATTAGACCGGATCGGACCGATAGCGGTCCTTATCACCCCTAATAGGAGGGAAGACCCACATCAACAGTTCATATCAGCTTAGTCCTAATTGCCTTCCTAATTGCCTGTGAGGGTACTTTACCTTTCCATATGGCTATCCTATTTTGGGATAACTCTACTATATTTTCAAACTAATATATATGTAAATACCTATTTTTTCTGAAATTGTTTTGGAAGTCTCAAATACTTGTGCCCTCTTTATATTCAAGTGGGCCTAAATCTCTTGGCATGTGTGGGGGTATTCTTGCTAAAATGAAAATTGGATTTGTGAATATTGATTTTCTTACCGGAATAGTTGTTGTAGGAATCTAAGTATTTTATAACAATTTGGAGTTCCTTTAGGCTTGCTCTACCAAAGATGATCATGTCATCTGTAAAAATGTGGGATATTACAGTGCCTCCCTATAGCCTTTTATTCCACCCCATTGCCCCATTTGTTCTGTCTTTAATAAGAGGCAAGGAAGCACCTCTGAGCCAAGTATGAAGAGATAGGGAGAGGGGATCCTATTGTATCAGTCATTTAGAGGGTTTAGGGTATCAAATGAACTTCCATTTAGTAGAATTGAGTATGCTGGATTTGAAATGCATTGATTTACCCAATTAATTGAGATGGCTCTAAATCAAAACTCTTTTAGTACATCTATCGTAAAGGTCTACTCCATCCTATTATACACTTTGTCCACGACCTCTTTAATGTCATAACTCTGCATTTTCCTTTCATTGTGTAAAAGAACTTAGAAGCAATAATAGAATTATCCTCATGTGTCTCTTGATCTTCAAGCTGAGATATCAATTTATGAATGGTTGCTTTAAGCTTGTTGGTAAGTATCTTTGATATTGCTTTGTAAATGACATTGCACAGACTTATGGGCCGATAGTGATGAGCCCTGGTACCTGGAATCTCGAGAATAAGGACAATATTTGTGTGACGTAGCTCTTAGAGGAGATGCCCACTCAATAATCAATCTTTCAGGCACCCAATATTTTGCATGTCCTTCTATGCTCAATTGGTGCTTATTCTTCTTTTGAAATATTTGTGAAGAAAGTGAGAAATTTGGGCATAATAAAATTAAAATCTTCACTCACTCTCGGACTACCACTAATTTTTAATTTATACCCCATAACTAGAATTTATCAATTTGCGGAACTAACCTGCCAACCTCTTTTAATGGTTTTAACTTTTCAATTGTGGAACTTTCCTCTCAAGGATTCCCTGAGTAGAGGCTTCTATCATGTCCTTGTATAGGTCTTCATTCTGCAGTATCCTATGCTTTTATGACTTTGGATTGGTGATGGAAGAAGATCTTGGTAAACTTTATGAGAGACTTCCAATAAAAAGTGTGAAGTTTCAAGATTTAGACCCAACCCTCATTCTCGTTAAGTTTAAAGATACGAGGGATAAGGATCATGTTCTGGGTGAAGGACTATTGTCTTTCGACAAACAACTCGTGTTAATGAAGAAGTTTTGACGGAAGGCAACATATATTTAATTTACACAAGCCATGTTTTGGGTCAGGATCCATGACCTACCTCTTATGGCACAGAATCAATATGTGGGCAATCTGGTTGAGAATTCTCTAGGTGGTGTTGTGGAAGTTGATCTAGAGAAATGAGAAATGGCATACAGAAAGTTTATGCGTGTTTGGGCCAATATCGATTTTTCTAAACCTTTGTTAAGGAGGAAGAAAAATATGATTGGATCAGATCATCCATGTTGGGTACGTTTTACTTATGAGCGGTTGCCCGATTTATGTTATTGTTGCGGTTGTCTGGATCATGGACATATAGTGTGAGAAGTGGCCGGCTTCAAATGATGATTTTGCATCTAATGGCTTCCAATACGATCAGTGGCTCCGTGCTGGATTTGCAGGAGGTCACAAAGTAGAGAGATGTGATCCAAGAAGACTCTGGAACAAACACCTCCGGAATCTACCACACAGTCGGAGAGTAATAAAAGGAAACATTTGAATGAGGTGGGATAAAAGGAAGTAACAACAAATTTGATAGAAACTGATATGGCTACAAATGAATTCCAGGGAAGTATCAAGAAGAGAAGGCCGAAATTACTGAAAAAGATAGTGCTGTAATGGATACAGGAAGCATAAATCGTGGGATGGCAGTTGTGGAAGTAGATACTAAGAATTAAGCATGAAGAGGGAGAATCACTAAAGGAAATACGACTTTCCATTTTGAACTTGAATAAGACTTTCATTCCTCTGATTCCCAAAAACAATATCCCATGAAAGTTGCTAATTTCTGCCCCATTAGCTTTTGTAATGTCACATATAAACTCATCTCAAAAGTGTTGGCAAATAGATTGAAACAAGCCCAACCTAGTATTATTTTAGATTCCTAAAGTGCTTTTGTACTGGGCAGACTTATTATGGATAATGTTCTCATTGCATATGAATTTATTCACTTTTTAAGACAGAAAAGAGTGGGGAAAAAGGGTATATATCACTCAAACTTGATGAGTAAGGCTAATGATAAGGTGAGTGGGATTTTTTTGCAGAAGATTATGGAAAACCTCGGTTTTGATGCTAAACTGATTCATATTATGATGAATTGTGTTACTTCTATTTCTTTTTCAGTTTTAATCAATGAAATTCCTAATGGCCATATTATTCCTAGTAGAGGGTTAAGATAAGGGGACTTTTTTTTTTCTTTTTTTTTTCTCTCTATGTACTGAGAGGCTAATTCATATTTTGAGAAAAGCATACAATAATCACATTGTACCAGGAATTCAAATCTGTTGAAGGGCACTAAAGATAAATCACCTGCTATTTGTAGATGATAGTCTAATCTTCTACAAAGCTGACACTACTACAAATAAGTAGATGCAAGAGCTCTTAGACAAATATGAGATGGCTTCAGGGTAGAAAATCAATACAAATAAGACTGCTATGATGTTTAGTAGAAATACAAGAGTTGAGATAAAAGAGGAAATCATGTCATTATCGGGTGGAAGCAATATTCAACAGTATGAAAGGTATTTGAGCTTACCCCCTATGATTGTTGGCAAGGCAAAGGCTAATGCATTATTTGGGATTAAGTATCGTGTACGGAAAAAATTACAAACCTCGAAAGAAAAACAATTATCCCAAGGAGACAAAGAGATTCTAATCAAAGTTGTAGCTTTGTCTATTCCTACTCATGCAATGAGAAGTTACCTGAATGTTTATGCAAGAAGTTGGAAGGATGATGGCACAATTCTTGTGGGGTAGAAAAGATAATGAATGGAAAATCCATTGGGTTAGTTAGAGGAAGATATGTGATTCTAAGTTCTATGGTGGTCTGGGTTTTAAAAACTTACAGAAGTTTAATATGGCTCTCTTGGCAAAATAAGGATGAAGAATCCTACAAGAAAAGGATATATTTGTGCACAAACTTTATAAGTCTAAATACTTTCCAAATTGAGATTCCTTTGAATCAAAACTGGGGTGTAGTTCTTCTTATGCATGGAGAGGAATTTGGAAAGTGAAACAATGCCTACTAAAAGAATGTCAATGGAGAGTAGGAGATGGAAAGAAAATTAATATTTGGAAAGACGGTTGGATTCCAAGCCATAACTCTTTATGGCAGGAACTCATCTTAGTAGAAGAGCAGAGGAGGAATGAGATTGTTGACCCACTCATTGATAACAACACAAAATGGTGGAATGTGCAAAAAATTAGAGATTTATTCAATCCAAATATAGCTTCTGATATATTGAAGATTATAATCTGCCTTGATGGTGGTGATGATAGAAGAATATGGGCAAGGAGAAGGATGGAAAATTTAGTGTGAAGAGTGCTTATAAGCTGCTTACAAAGAGAGATAGAAACTACAGTAGAAAGTTCTCATCACCATTAGCTATTTTCTCTATAGAATGTTTTGTGGAAGTTGAGAGTCCCCCACAAGATGAAGATCTTTGCATGAAGGGCCTACAAAAACGGTCTGCCTACTCAAGCAAACTTATTACAAAAACAAGTTAATGTTCAACTTACATGTTGTTTTTGTAGAAAGGATCAAGAGAGTCTCTCACATGCTTTGGTGTACTACCCCTCTATCCAAGACACTTGGAGGAGGTACTTGCCTGCATTGCTGAAAAATAAGGAACAATTGGGTTTCTTAGATATAGTATTGGAGCTTAAAGAAAAAGGGATAGTGGAAGATTTGGCTCTGTTCTTTCTAATTGCTCGGGGTTTCTGGTTTAGGAGAAATAAGATTATCCATGAGAAAATCGATCTCACTCTTAATAAGATTGTAGCTTATGCATTGTTTGTACATAAATTTTATAAGGAGTTGGTGCCAAGTTCCAATCCAAAGCTAAAGACTCAATGTAGTAGGTAACCCCCTCCTCATGGTTTCCTTAAATCGAATGTTGATGGAACTATGTTTTTCAATCAACATAGGAGCAGTTGAACTCTTAGCAATGTTTAGAGGTCTCCAATTTTGTATACAGAGGGGAATATCTCACATCATTCTGGAGAGTGATTGCTTGATGATGATAAAGGAACTTCAAGAATCAACAGTAGATTCTTTCTCAATCTTACATAATTTGGTGAAGGAAACACAAAGCTTAATGAAGATGCATAGAGTTTGTAATATTCAACATGTTCATAGATTAGGCAATGAGGCTGCTCGTTTTTTGGCTTGTTATGCTTGGAATGTGGATGATGTTGTCATTTGTGGGGCAGTTGTTCCTATGCCTCTTTCCCAAGCTGTTTGGGTGGATAAGAACTTGATGTAATCCTAATATTTAATAAAGTTTTCCTATAATATATATATCAATTTGCATCTACGCTACAAAGATTTGGCAATTTTTACTTCTACTAAGATATGATTGCTAAACTGTGGGCTACATGCTCCATTTCCATCAACCTAGAAAATTATGATTGCGAAATAACACCTAAAGTGGAATGAATAAGCATTTTTGCCAATAACGTGAAATGGCAACAATTAAAAATTAAATATTAGATCCATACAAAATAATCAAATCAATGAACACAAAATTTTAGTGACATAGTGAAAAGCCTTTGAAGAACTCATTAATAGTACAAACATCTTAGGGGTAGCTGACCTAGAGAACTTGTTCATTATCGAAGAATTCAATTATAAATTTTTTACACTTGAAAATTTTATGTAATGAATATGCACTTGTAATAAAACAAGTGACCCATTTGCCTCCTACTACAGTTAGGGATGTAAAAAAATTTGAAAATCCGACTTCGATACCTACTTCGCACTGTCGGAGTTGGAGCTTTGATAAAACAAAGTTGGAGATGGATTTTTTTTTTCCTTTTTGGCTTTTAAAGTTGGGATCAGATTTGCTGTTTGACTGACTCTGCTCTGACTTTGACTTCGACTACGACTTTAATAAAAACATGCACTATTTATATATTGATCATATATACTTATATAAAAAGTTTAGAACCTATATGGTTAAATTCAATACTATACTAAGATGTTATGATTATTAAAAAATAATATTAATAGACTAATAATCAATTATATTTACACACTGCACATCATAGTATCACTATCATACATATTACGTATGTGAGGTATATGAAACTTGACAAGCTAATAGTTAGCCATGTACCATGTATAATGTAAATATTGTAGGACTATCAATCTATTATCTAGATTCTAATAGAGTATTGCTACTATGCCCTCTAGTTTATCTAGATTCTAATAGAGTATTGCTACTATGCCCTCTAGTTTATCTAGATTCTAATAGAGTATTGCTACTATGCCGCTCTAGTTATGCTGCTCTAGTTATGCTGCTCATTTTATCCTATTGACGTCGTTTATTAAAAAATTAAAATAAAATAAAATAAAATTATAAAGATAAAATAGGGTAGAGGGAACCTAAGGTGTGTAATTGTATATAGTATTATGTAACTAAAAAAAATGATGGTGTGTAATTGTATATATAGAACAATATTAGTAAATTACTAATTATCAATGATTCAATATTAACAATTAAATTTAGCATTTAAAAGAATTACAAAAATGTGTTTTTTAAATTAAAAAATTATGGTTTATACAAAGATTACATTTTTAGGGAAAAAAAAAGGTTTAAAAAAAACAATAGCCCAAAACTAGGCATGAAAATCGACCATTTCGGCACGGTTTTTGGGCAAAACCGCCGCCGACCGATGAGAGGAAAAACGGTGGACGGACCGATCGTAACCAGTCGACGGGGAGGGGAACAATCGGCTTTATCGACTCTGGTGGATCACGGTCGGTTCTCGGTCCCCCCACCCCCGGCGGCATCGTTCCTCTGAGAGAGTAGAGAAAGAGAGTTGCAGAGGAGAGAGAGAGGTTTAGAAACGCAGAAACAGAGAAGAAGAAGAAAGAAGACGACTATGTAATATCTAAACGGCGCTGTTTGATTTAATACCAGACAACGCCATTCTACTTTTTTTTCTCACCTTATAAACAAAACGACGTCATTTGGTTTAATAACAAACGGCGTCGTTTAATTTGTATCTAAAACACAAACGTAGGAGTAAAATGACGCCGTTCCACTTAAACTTAAGTGGAATGACGTCATTTCATATTGATAAAATTGAAAAAAAAAAACAAAAAAGAATATTATTACATCACCCGGTTCAGTGGTTTGAGCCAGCCTCAAACTGCGACCGAACCGTTTTGTTAAAACTTTGCCGCCTACCAACCGGTTCCAACCTCTGGCGGTCGGTCTAAGTCAGTCACGGCCGATTTCACGATTTCTTATACACCCCTACCCAAAACTACTAGATCCGCAACAGCTAAGTCAACAAAACAAGGTCTTCTAGGTTGAGATTTCTAACCCTAACCCTCACTCCTTCACACATTGGCTGCCATAGCTCCAAGCTTTCGAGTCCTTCTGGTCTAGTTGTTCCTCGCTGTCATTTATCTCCTCTCGGACATTAGGTAACATTTCCCTCCTACACATTTAATTTGTTTTTCTCTAAGCAATTAACACAAGGCTGGAATTATACCAATTGGAGATATGGGTATAATTGGATATATGATCAATTAATTAGAGATTGGAAAGGAATTAGGCCATTAGGATTGAGATTTTCATATTTTGTTATTTTACAATCCGAGAAGATAACCCATGCTTTTATTTTTATTTTTTATTTTATTTACCGAACAAATATAGAAAAAGCTCTCGAGAAGGGCATCTTTTCGTCAGGTCAAGTGAGGACTAGGTTTTGTGTTAATAAACTAACATGGACTCGAATTTTGAAAATGACTGATCAATTTATGGGCTCGCTGGGATGTAAAGCTGGAGGATGCTTCTTCTTCTTCTTATTTTTATTTTTTTATGGGCTTTTATAATAAGGGAGTCAATACATAAAACTAAAGAAATCCATTTAAAAAATAAAAAACAAGCCTAAATTCGACTTTGCACTTCAATCCATTTTATAAAAATTGAAGTCTAAATGAAGTCAAAATCGAAACTCGAAACTTTGACAAAGTTGGAGTCAGAGCTAGATTTGCAGGATACAAACTCCGACTCGTCAGTACTCAGCCCCAACCACAGTTGCTCCAAAACCTTTAAGCAATTTCCTTCTCGGAACTGAGTTCCTAGACAGATTTGTGATTATGTATGATTCAGGTTAGCAACAACTTTGGAACGACACTCAAAACTCAAAAAATGAAGACTTTTCTAGCACATGACACGACCTTCAATTCTCAAGAATTTCATTCATAAGATATTCCCTAAATAGAATATAAGTTACAAAAAACCACGGAGAAGTTGATATCAAGGCACCAAGACTTAAACGCTTTGCTTAAGCTAAGCATATTTACAAAAACACACTTTACCAATAGCATTTTAGCATTCCTTTAGGAGGGTGTCTATAACAAAACGGGAGAAGGAATACCAAAGGGAAATATAAATTATGGAGGAAAGTGACCCAATCTACTCTTGAGTCCGGGCAAAACAGACAGCAACACGGAAGTCTGGGCTCTTAGCCTCTTACCACCTAAGCTAAAAGTCCAGCATACAGTAGATATGGGCAACAGAAGTACATACCAAGATAAAACACAATTTCAAATACGTGCAAAGAACTGTTGTATCTCAGGGAAGCTTTCTGGATGTGATTCAAGAGCAGGCACGTGTCTATAGAGAGTGTATAAGCATCAAACCCAGTGTGTCAACTAACCAAAATGAAGCCATAAAATTACAAAACTACTAATCTTCGGTATTTATATAACAGCGTTTAACAATATAGAATGCAACCCGTTGGAGTACAGCCTAGCGGTTAAAGGACAGATTTGGGATGAGTCGTAAACTCCCACATCCTGGATTTGATTACGTATCAGGAAGTTCTCTAGAATCTCTAGAATTATATGATACACATATATGGAGTAGGGGATCTTGTATCCAGGGTTTACTCCACACAGCTTTTTTTTTGGGGGGGGCGGGGTCTACCTTGGTGAGGTTCCATTTCATCAAAAAAGCAATATAGGAATACAAACTTCCTTGTAACATGCAATAATACTCGTACAGCTTAATCTCTAGCATCTATACATGTCATATAAGAAATATTTGAAGATCTTTTGGGAAGGCATCAATCAGGCCACATGAAGTTAGCGAAACAGATCCTGCATAATCATCATACTGCAGGACCTCTGTGCACCCACAGTTTTGCACCTACAATCAAGCCACAACCTATGTCAAAGCTTTGATATGAGTGTCTGCTTGATAGAAACTTGATCTATATCAGACGTGAAACATTTTTTTTTAATTAAATAAATGTAAAAAAAAAAAAAAAAAAAAAGAACTACTATAGTGATACCTCATACTGAATGATAAAGATAAAAGGTGTATAGAGATCCCACATTGGTTGGGAATGAAAAGCTCTTGCTCTTTTAATGGTTCCAATTGAGCAATAATTGTATCATTGAGTAGGCTTTTTGGAGTATAGGTTCAGGAGTGACTTGGGCCATAGTTGGGAGTGTTACTAATGGTATCAGAGCCAGATTTCGATCCTGGGACTTGTGGGTTTGGGAATGTCCAATAAAATTGGAACGAGATAGAGAATATTGACATGGCCCCTGGGCAAGGATGACATGCACAAGTCGAGAAATGGTATCAAAGCCTATCCTACTTAGAAATGTGGGAATTGAGCCGTGCCACCGACGACAGATTGAACTGATGAGAAAGTCGGGAGTTTAAGGGAAGAGATTGTGATACCCTATATTGACTGATAAGGGTAGGTGGTATATGGGATCTCATATTGTTTGGGAATGAGATGGTTTTTTTTTTTTTAATATATATATATATATAATGATTTTAATGGGACAACAATTGTATCATTCACTAGCCCTTTTGGAGTATAGGCTCATATGTGGCTTGAGCCTTCCTTGGGGGTGTTACAAAGATTCATTTAGATTACTCGTTCACTTTTACAAAACTTTTCATCTCATCTCATCTAATCATTACAATTTTTTCAAATTCTCATACAAAATAAAATAAGCAATTCAACTTTTTCAAATCTCAATACAAAAATAATATGAAAATAATATATTCTAATAATATTTTATTCAACTTTCAACTTTAATCTCAATTCATCTCATCTCTGAAAACAAATGAGTAAATATATCAATTACTTGCATTCAACAGTCTTAGAAGTTAAAACAGTAAACTTCAACTATTGTCAAGTATATATTACAGCCATACCAACAACTTTGTCCTTCAAGTTGCTCCTCATAGAAAATTATGTTAAAGATTTTGAAGCATTTGTCCAAATGTAAAGTACGGGAGAAGAACAATTGTTTCAGCATCAAACAATTGTATAGCATCGATTTTCATTATTTTTTTTAGTCCACTAAATATATATTATTTATACGTTCAATTTCATTCCACTCACATCAAAAGCTATAGTTCCCTAGAATTCACCTCCCTAAAGGTTTAACTTATAAGATTTTTCACAGCATAAGAGATATGACAGCACTCCTGCATTTGGCAAAAGATTCATTAATAGTTAAGAACAAGGGAAAAAAATAGGCCCCCTCAATTGGTCAGTTGCAAAAGAAAATACCCTTGCCTTTCCTCACAATTGTTTTGAGTTTCCAGCCAGGTCCATTATTTTAATGTCTTATCGATCACCATTCTTATCCCCAGCCCCAAAAAGAACTTTTTTGAAGTTTTTCCCTTTCATTCTAAACATCCTCATTTTCATTTGATGAATACTACTCAAATGCTTGTAGATATCTCTTGCTTTCCCAACATTTTATCGCCCATGGCACTAGCATTTAATCCAAACTTCAAATGTCAATGATAAATTATCACTTGTCCAAAAGCTAGAGTCAACAGCTTAAGGGAAATGAGAAATGTAATCACTTAACCGTTATTCTAATAACTATTATGTTGTAGTCTTATTAATTGGTGTACCCATCTCAAATTTTGTACTTTTACTTTAACAAATCCACTCAAGGCTTCTTGAAATGGAATGATGCTCCATGCTTAGTAGCGACCACGCACAACTATAATTATCCCCAAGTTGACTATAGCATCCTAATATACATAGGGTGAAATGACAGGAACTTTAGTCCACAAACATCATCAACTTAGAACTGATTAGTTAATTCATGAAAATGAAATCAAATAAATCTAAATTTATCTAAGGAATGACAAGCAAAAACCTATACTTTTCGCTTTTAGAAATGAGCTTAAAATTAAAGGAATTCTCATGGAGATTATGTTTAACAAAATATCCCACATGTTCATTAAAATAAAAAAGAATAACATGAATAACTCCAACATAATAATTAGTTCAAACATATAAATAAATAAATAACTCAATTAATAAAAAAGCAAATTACCTAGAATACCTCAAGCATTAGCCTTTTGACCGTCAATCATCATCCTCAGAGCTTGCATCCTCACTACTATAATCACTGCTGTCATCGTCTTGATCCAGAATATCCAGCTCAACATGCCGAACCTGTATTGGTTCGGGTGGCTTATTTTGAGGAGCAAGGGGACGCAATTGTTGCTCATCAGCCCTAGGAACAGGAAGAGACTCAAATGGAGGCAATGGCACAGGGTCTCCGGGCTTCCACCCGGGTGGGGGCAATGGCAAATTAATGGGCAATTCCACAGGCATCCCGGGTTTCCAACCTGATGGAACAGTGATATTTGGAGGAAGCAGACCCTGAATTGCAGTCATATTGGCAAGCGATTTGACATCTGGCTGTGCAGAGGGAGGCTCAATAATAGCTTCAATTGTTTTCTCCTTGGTTTCAACTGCTTTAGGTAAACCAACATCGAGATCAGCAAAATTGTACAGCTGTGACGCACGCATTTGCTCTTCTTGTGGGGCAGGTGGGAGAGCCCCACGAAGAGGAGCTTGCCCAGCACCGAATTCAGGTGGAGCAAAGGTTGTGTAGCTTATCCGGTGGGCATATGATAAAATATCAGACAATTTGAGCTGAGATGAAACAGTGGTTGTGCAAGAAGAATCGTCCTCCATATCCTCCTCCAATTTGGATCTCTTGGGTCGTCGATAATCAGAGTAGTCATCAACAAGAATATCAAGAACACGCTCAGCATCTTTGAGTTTATGGGCAAACACAAGAAGAGCAGAATCTTTGGACTGGATTTCGCGGGCAACTTTCCTCTTAGCATCCTGAAGATCAAGAATCTCTTGGAGTTCTGCAACTGCTTCGAAGAGTTGGGTCTGTAGAAGGGTGAAAAGGGAGAGGATTTCTTTGGCCGAGGAAGGAGAGGAATCAGGTGGGTTGGTGGTGGCAAGTGCTTGGGTTTGAGAAGAGAGAAAGGTAGGGAGAGACCCTCGAAAGGCGGTGAGCCAGATGGACCGATTAGGTGAGACGTCAAAGAGTTTGGAGGCTAAGGAGGCCATTTGGAGGAGAAGGGACTGGGCTCGAGGGAGTGGTGGGAGGAGAGAGAGGAGGGTTGAGGAGGTGGTGGTGATGGTAACAGTGGATGAGTGATTGGAGGAGGGTTGGTGCTGGGTTGGGTGGTGTGGTGGTTGGTGGGGAAGTTTGGGCGGTGTAGGGTTCTGAAGAGAGGGTGAGTTTGGGTTTGTAAGGCCTAGCCTTGCTGGAGATTGCAGCATTTTTTGACTGACTTATGGCAGCTAAAACTTTCTTCTTCTTCAAAAAGGTCCTAAGCGGGTAAATTGAAGATTACAAACATATTTACAGCATATTGTGGAAGCTTTTTCTCCCATAAAACCCATCAGCATCCACACATGCAGGAATTTTTTGGACTGATGAGTAAATTGAATATTACATAACTACAGCATATAGTTAAGTTTTTTTTTCCCCCTAAAATCCATTAGCACCCGCACAAACCCACTTATTTTACTTAAGTTCTCCAACACGTTACTTACCAAAAAAATTCTCCCGTACATATGAACCAAAACAAAGGCAGATTATTCAAAAGACCATGCACAGAGAGAGAGAGAGAGAGAGAGAGAGAGAGAGAGAGAGAGAGAGAGATCTCCAAAGGCTTTGAAGCCACAGAAGGATGAAGACATCATTCAGGCCAGGGCTGAGCATCCGCCCCAGCAGGCGGATTTCCACCCCTCCTCCAAGCGGAGGGCGGATTAACACCTGATTCTAGGCCGAAAGGGGTCTTACACCGACCGAATCTGCCAACAGCGGAAGGGTGTTCTCACTGGCCCATTCCGGCTTAACCGTTGGCAGCTAGGGTTAGCGTAGGACTCGATGGAGAAGGAAATAGAGAAAGAGACAAGTAGAAGAAATGCTTACCGAGCGTCCGGATATGGCGGCGACCGGAGAAAAGGAAATGGAGGCTCCTGGCCGCGACAAGATTGCGGGAGATTGATCTGCAATGGACAGGTCACAGGAATGGAAAAAAGTCAGACGAAGAAGAGACGGAACATGCCAGCGAATCAGCGATCCAATTCTTTTACAACTTTCATCGTTAGAGAGCACTCTCAATCGATTCTTATTTTACAATTTTTTTGTAAAATGGAGAACAAAATGTTAAATATATATTAAAGTAAATATAGATATATAGAAATCAAATATTATTTATTATATTTTAATTAAATATATATTAAAGTAAATATAGAAATATAGAAAATCATGCAGAGAAATTAGAATTGAAATATATAGAAGCCAAATGGAGAGCTTCATCTCCAAATAAATGACACTTAAGTTAGTTAAGTTAGTTAGTTACATAAATATACTTGGGTATGAAGTGTATAGATTTTTTGTACAGACTTTAATGACACAAAAAACTAATGAGTAATATTCAGGTTTTCATTTCTTCAATCCTCTGTTTTCAAGGTTCATATTATATACAATTTTACATGGTATCATAGTAGTAAAGAAAGTTTTCTGCTAAACTCTTGCCTTCTTGATCTTTTCTTGATTCATTCTTCTTACTTGTTTCTGCTTCTATGGCACCTATTGATAATTCTTCTATGGGAGTTCCTATGCCAAACCCTTTTGATGATTCTTCAAGTCAATATTATCTTCATCCTTATGATAATCCTGGAGTACTTCTTGTGTTTGAGATCTTTACAGGTGAGAACTATACTGCATGGAGTCGATCGATTTCAATTGCACTCATTGTCAAAAATAAAATTGCATTCATGGATGGAACGCTGCTTCAACCTCGTCTTGATGATCCTAGGCTTTGAACTGCTTGGCTGAGAATTAATAACCTAGTGTTATCGTGGTTAATGAATTCCATTTGTAAAGAAATTCGTGGCAGCCTTCTTTATTTCACAACTGCTCTGGATATTTTGGAGGAACTCAAAACAAGATATTTTAGAAGTGACGGTCTAAGAGTTTTCTCTCTGGAAAAGTCCCTCAGTTCCATTTCTCAAAGTTCTAAAACTGTCACTGAATATTTCAGTGAATTCAAAGCTTTATGCAATGAGTATATTAGCTATCGCCCTATTCCAACTTGTAGATGTGGAAATCTTGGTAGGTGCTCATGTAATATTCTAAAAAATCTTACAGATTGACAACAGTCTAACTATGTGATCAAATTTTTGGTTGGTTTGCATGACTCTTAGTCATTAACTCTTAGTCATTAGAAGCCAATTACTTCTTCAATCTCCACTACCATCAATGAGCAAAGTTTTTTCTTTGCTACTACAAGAAGAAAGTCAGAGATCTCTTTCTAACAATATTGGAATTTCTCTTAATTCCCATGCCATGGTTGCTGCACAACCATAGAGACAATCACCCACAACTGGTGCTTGATTCACAAAGCAGAAAGGGAAATTAGATTTGACTTGTTCTCATTGTGGCTATTCTGGCTATCTTGCAGACAAGTGCTTCCAACTCATTGGGTATCCACCTGGATGGAAGGGTCCTAAAGGGAAAAGATCTCTCCTTGTGCAATCTGGAAATTCATATGGTGCACGATCCATTGCAAACAATTTATCTTCATTGGAGAAAAATTCAAATATTCCCAATCTAATTTTCTCTCAAGAGCAAATTCAAAATCTTCTTACCCTAGCAAATAGCCTATCGAACTCTAATCTTAATAATAATTCAATAACTAATGTTGCCTCTACTTCAGGTATATTTTCTTCCTGCAATACTGTCTCATTTTCTAAGAATTCACATACTTGGATTCTTGACATGGGAGTAACAAATCGTATGATCTACTCTCCTCAATTTTTCACCTCCATAAATATACTAAGCAAACCCTCTAAAGTTCATTTACCAAATGGACAATCTGTCCCTATTGTTTTCTTTGGAAATGTCAAACTTTCTTCTGACATAACTCTACAAAATGCACTTTGTGTTCCCTCTTTTAATATCAATCTTATTTATACTTCAAGATTGCTGTTGGATTGTTCTTCATTCAATCCAAATGCATTTTGCAGGACTTGAGCAAATGAAGGATGATTGGGCTTGCTGAGGTCAAATTTGGTCTGTACCACTTAAAATCTTTCCTTACTTGAGACAAGAATGAAATGCCCAATTTGTCCTCTAGGCTTTGGCCAAGGATTCATCTTGCAAGAATCTTGGTCACACCATTATGCCTTGCTTGACCAAATTCAACTCCATTACTCTAGCAACTTTCCTATTCTCATATCAAAATAAAACTTGGAGATTGAAGCCTAGAATTTTCTGGTGCTGTACTTAGGTGACTTATGGATTTACCCAAAGCATAATAACTCTAATACCACCTGTGGCGGCCTTGACCCCCTCTAGTGATTTGGCAGAAGTCACAACGTCGAGGCGTAGGTTGCTCAGGTCACACACCCCTAGCACAATGCATAAGCAAGTTTGTGCAAGCATGCAATGTATAAGTGTACAGTTACAAATGCAACAGAAATAAAAAGTGCAGTCAGAAATGCTAATAGTACTATAAGTTAAGAATTACATCACCCAGCAAAATAAACCATAAGTCACCAAAGTCCCAAATACTGACATAAGATTAATACAATCATCTACTTAAATAAAAAGAAACATTAAATCATAAAATTAATATAGGAGGGGAAAGGTCCCGAATTCTTCACTCTTTAGGTAGAGCCAATCCTCCAAACTTATAATCATCTTCTGCATCAAAGTCTAAGGAGGGAACTGCAAGTGGGGACACTACAGTGAAATTTCACAAATCTCAGCAAGTAAAGCCACATATTAACACCCAAAAATACAAGCATGGGAAAAATATGAAATTATGCAAAAAATAATAATTTCAAAGGATTATAACATTTACCATTATTATATATCACCAGTTCCTTCTCAAATTTTACAAAAAAACATGATGCACACAAAATTACATTTTCTTTTAAAAAGTCACCATTTAATTAAAATATGCACAATTATCTTCCCTAGGGACCATCTGCACACTCTGGCTTACTTCCTCACTCCACAGGTAACAATTGCAAGTTTGACTTCATAATGAGAGATTCCTAGCACAAACATAGATAGATCAAAATTAATATTTGACCCCAAAATGACTATTTAACCCCAAAACGACTAATTTCCCAAGTTTTCTGCACAAACATAGACAAAGCAAAATTAATGAAATTTTAATAACATGCAGCAAGTATTAAAGTGAATGACATGGCAACAACCATATTTATTAAGAAAGAAACAATATTTAAACAGCAAAACAATCCCAACATTGCAATCAACTACAGTTTCCATCCCAATGCTTCACGCAGGCGTTGGCCAACAAATCACTACCAACTACAATTATTATCCCAATACTCCACAGGGCCCTCGATCACTTCACAATTCACAACCAGAGTGCCAAAAACACAGCTTAATGATTTTTCCAACGTTATTATTTCCAACGTTACTTACTATGAGGAAGGAAAATTTCTGGATGATCGAGAGAAAACAGTGCATGTGTGCATGCACACGTCACTATACAGATGGACAAAGTTGGTTAGAAATATCTGACCATGGCCTAAAAATTAAAGTATGAGGTGAGAGGCAGAGGTACTTTCTATGGTGGCATTGGATGGGTGGAGTAAGATAGTAGTAGTGGTAGGGCACGATGAACAGTGGCGGATTTGGGCAAAATGAGAGACTCAACGTGGGGAAATTTGTTGGTGGCAGACATGCTGAACTTAAAGGATGGGGAAGAGGATATGCGGTGGCTGGTGGCGACACAACCCTAAGAGAGAGATATATATCTACGCTTGGATTAGGGTGGTTTTGAGAGTGGGAGAGGTTGAATGGAGGTGGAAGTGTGTGGGGCTGGTCAAATGACCTCTAAAAAGCTTCTAAAGGCTACAAACCATTGCGGTGAGTGGCGGAGCCCTAAGAGATAGTTTTCAAAAACTCCTGGGAAGGAAGAACGAGAACATAGTGAGAGAATGAGAGATCTAAGGTTGAGGACAGGTTTGGGAGGGAGATGATGGCTTGGTGATGGACTTAAAAGAGGAGGGGTTAAGCCTATTTATAGGTTGAAATGCTCAACCAAAATAGAAGCAGCTTCAACTATGATTGGGGGTATAGGATGGTGGGGGAATGGGCGAGCTTTGCAAGCATGGCACATGGCATTACAGAGAGGCATGGATTGGGGAAGGAGTGGTGGTAGATGAGGACGATGTGGTCGTGCTCAACTGATGCATGGCGTTAGCATGGTTGCCGTATGGAGAGAGCAAGAAGAGAGAAAATACAAAGAAAAATTTGAAGGGAGGGTAGGGGGTGTGGTGCCTGGTTAGATAAGGTAGGGAAAAGAAGAAGATTATGGTTTCTCACCCTCCAAGCCAAAATGGCACCATTTAGGGGGAGAGGGCTGGGCTTTCATTTTCAGTTCTTGGGCTACCCCGTGGGTTGGGCCTGCACCTCACATTCACCCACTTAAAATCGAACTAAGCCACACACACTAAAAGGAAAAACACTTCAAGAAAATTTTGACTTGGGCTTTACAGTTATAGAACATGTTTGAACCATATATAGTCTTAACATTGGAACACTTATCATTCATACTTTAATGGGTATGCATTTAGCATTCAAAAGCCCTATCATTCCTTTGAACAATTGCCAATCCATTCAAATCTAAAATATTTTGTTTGAATAACAACCTCATATTAAAAATGTTTGAACCTGTTTGTACATTTGAATGCAACCTCAGACATTTGAACGAGATTCATGGACAAAATAATTTCTTCCCAAAATACGTTACCTATTGGAATGGTCTTTAAATCATTTCTGAGGAAGTGAGGAATGGGGATTTGACTTCGAATGGGGAGTGAGGAAAAGTCAAAACAGAGGGCAAACTCACTTTTGAAATTTTGAGAACTGGGGATTCAACTTTGGCAAGAAAGGGGAGAAGTAAAAGTGGACATAAATGACAGTTTTGTCCCTCAATATACAAAATAATTATGAGAATGACATGTATATAGATTTTGAATTGAAACACATGTTTTGTCCGAAATCTAGCCGGTACAGACCGAAATCTATTGGAACGGTTGGAATTTGACATGATACTGTATAGACACCTAAACTGTGCCAGTTACTATTTTGACATGGCAAATTTGGGTCTGAATGCAACGAAAATCAAAACTTTGTTAAAAACCCACATGTTGAAATAATACCATTTCTTAGAGTTTTTTTAAAAAATAAACTGAGTGAAACGGTGCCGTTTTCTAGTGAGTCTACCAACATTTTTCTTCCATTTTCTTTTCTTAGAAAATAAAATAAATAATAAACATTATATTAATTAATAAAATAAAAGTTAAGTGAACTCTTTAATATGGATTATCTAATTAACACATTAACAAAATAATTAATTATAATTATATTTATGATGTTACTAACTTTGTACTCAATACTCAATAGTATTTGTATGAACTACGATGCTTAATACATAATAACCTATATTAAAATTTTAATATTTTATATATAGAGATAGGTTTAAATCCCCTATCTGATCTAGAGGGCCCAATTGCGTAACCTAGAAGCCAGGTCCAGAAAGATAGGCTCCAAGCAAATGCCCCATATAGGCTGTGGACCGTGGTAACGACTTGTGTCACCCACGAGATAAGATCTTATTGAACTAATACTGTAACGCCTCGGTTCTAGATGTTTATAGAGTTAGCTCTTGTAACCTAAAATCATCTCCAATAATACAATTCTATACTCCAAAATTCCCCATAAAATATAAATTCATTTATTCAAATGAAGTATGCTTGTTTTTTCCATCAAGACACCATAGTAATACCTTAATAAAATAAATTAAAATCTCTATGAACACTCGAAAATATCTATGACCCAAAACACCAAAATAACATAAAATAATAACTCTAATAAATAAGGTTCTCCAAAAAATACTTGTACCCGTTGATACTTATTCATCTATAATCATCAAATCTTGCTAACTCTTTCTACTCTTAACTTCCAGCTAAGACATCAATATTATCTAAAAAATATTGTAAAGATAAGGGATGAATTATTAACAACTTAATAAGTAAAGAACATATACTAGTATGTAAACATAAACATTTACAAAGATCACAATGTAGAGCAAAACATTTTTCATTTTTAGATTCAGAAGCAGAACATGTTATCAAAACATCAGAGTGAAGATACAAAGCCATGTATAATCCCCGTAGTAGGGTGAATATGCTCTAGATCTGTTTTGTGCATGATTATGTGAATATGCTCTAGATCTTTTTTGAATATGAAGATAATATGATTTTGTTTAGTATTTTGTTTTAATAAGATGTGGCTTTTGAAAAAACTTTGGCATGATTTTCTAATTCTGTATCTGATTCTATTTTTGCTCTATTCAGTTACAGCCTTGTCGCAGGTGATAATAGTTGCATATGACTCAATCACGAGTGATAATAGTGAATATGGCCCAACCATGGGTGATAATAGTGCATACGGCCCAATTACGAATGATAATAGTGAATATGGACAAACCATGAGTGATAGTACGGAGTGGATACGACCAAATGATGAGTGATAATACTGGATGACCCATGATAATAATGGATACGACCCAGTCACGGATTATAATAGTGGATTTGGCCCTACCACGGGTTATAGTAGTTGTCTCTGTTTGAGTGTACACCTTGGTGATAGAGTGATTTATATTCGCTCTTTTTGCTTAGTTTAGAAATAGAATGCTAAAAATAAGCTCATATCTATACTAGATATGACAAAAAAAATACTACACCAGTTATGACAAAATGTTTTTCTCTTTCATATAGATTTCATGAGTAATGCAAAACTTAGAACTGAAGTTGTCTTCATATTTTTTTTTTTTGAAAAAACAAACATGCATAGTTTTTAAAATCAACCTCGTTTCACTTTCTTTTTATGCAAAGTCTAACATAAGAATCCTGCTTACTTAAATTTCACAATCTTTCAGAAATTCTTCACAATATTGCCAAATGAATAATCCATTATCATCTATAGAAAATCATATAACTTTTATAAATCTCTAATTGAATATGTAACTTAGAATCGCACCTGAAATACTCAAAATTTCCTATTTTAATTCTTCAAAAACCTTAAATTTTCTTAACCCAAAAATATAATTACTTTCTAAATTTATCAATATCCACTTAATAGAATTCATTGGAATAGTTTTATAAAAATTATAACTTGGCCTAAACTAAATTTAAAACACAAATTCATTCTAAACCCAAGTATAGTCCACGAAAATGCTAGTCAAAAGGCCCATCTAAGACAAGTCGGGTTTAACAAAAATTAAGCCCAGCCCCAAAAAGAATAACACCCCACGTAATCTGCTATGAGTACTCATAATGGGTTTTGGGTTATTAAAAATTTAAATTAAAATTATCTAAAAGTAGCATCCAACAGATACTGCATTTTATTTTTATTTTTTATTTCTGTACAGTATTGCTGTTAGATGTAAAAAAAATTGTATATAAATGTAAATATATTCTTATTTATTTTTTATTTTTTCTTGTACTTTTTTTTTAAAATTAATTTCTCTCATTGTACTTTTTTTTTTATAAAATATTAAAATATATAATATTAAAATGATATGAAGAAAAAATAGATAAGTTGATATATAGTATATTATAAAAATCAGTATCTAAAAAAAAAAAAATTTGATTATATACTTTAAAAAGTAGGATGAAAAATCTATTAGGAATGCTCTAATACTCCACTCGGTTATAACTTTCAGAATAAAAGGGCATCAAAGTAATCTACCAACACAAGTATGTTGCGAAAGGAAACCTAAAGCAGATTCACAGCAGCTGAACTTATTCTAGAGCTAGAGGCTGCGCAGCAGCTTGCCTAAGAGGAGAACAGAAGAGTGGTGGCAGCTTACAGAAATGAAGAAAGGCAATGGCTGGAAACTGAGCAGTGGGTGGGTCGACGATGGCAAGTGGCTGAACAACATAGAGAGAGAGAGAGAGTGAGATGAAAGAGAGAGCATTTTTTATTATAAATAATTTGAAACAAATCGGTTTTATGTCTCTCAACAAACCTTTTTCTAGCGTAAAGAAAACCCGGACTAATTAGAATATTATTTAGTACGATCTGACTACAGCACCCGGCACTTTTAAGTACGAGGCGTATGCTTGATATATACTGCTTGATGCAAATGATAAAGATAGGGTTCAATACCAAACTTGCTGTGGTAATAAATGAATTTAAGACTTCTTTCGTGGGTGTGTGTTTGGCAAATGGTACGGTTCTGATATTCCTGTCACTAAAACAAAAAAGAAATTCCTTGAGTACTGTCTTATAGTTTAGATCAGCACGTAAGAGATCGACCTCGTCTAACATGTTTTTCTCCTTTCCCAAACAAAGGATGCTGACGATCGGTGGTGGGAATTGATTGCTTTAGTAGATCAGGCGAACGAATATGGGTAAATTCCATAGAAACTCCACAAATCAGTACTACTCCTGCTTGTACGCATGACCCCCCGTCAAATTTGATATCTAACTTGGCACATTAATAAAGTTCGAATATGATTCACCAAATTATTAGGAAAATTTTCTGTGATTTGGTGGAAATTACAGTTCTTAACCCTCATGATCATCAAATGCTACTCCTTTCGGAGATCAAAACGATGTTAATTACTTTTTCTTTTCTAATTATCAATTAGGAGATCGAGCACATGATAGGGATGCTAGCTAGCTAAAAATAAATAAATCAAGGGGGAATATTTAAGCTTTAAGTTGTAAATTACGTCAGTCTGGACTGCAATCGTTGGCCGGAACTAATTAGCTGGATGCCAAATACTAAAAGTGATGGTTTTGAAAACACGATTAATTCAGTGGCACATTGCCTAAAACAGTTTCAATCTTGGTCAATTGAGCATGTTCCTAGGAAGTTAATTCAGTGGCACATTGCCTAGCAAGGAATGCATTTGATCTCTTTGTGGAGAGCATTCTTGTAGAGGACTATCATCATTGTATTAAAAACCTTCTTTGATTGAGGAATGATATATCAGCTACGTACCTTTCTTCAAAAAATAGAAAAAGAAAACACGATATCGTGAAAAGGGTTTAAACGTACGTAATCTTATTTAAGAAATAATATTTGCAGTCGTAGAGTATGCAAACTAATCATTTTAAAAAAAAATAAATAAATATTAGACCTACATGAAAATAAAAATTAATCTTTTAATAATGGCCTATTCTTTTCTAAAATAATTGTGCCGTGCTCACACACTCTATAATTATATATAACATTACTTATCTTATATTTTGCCCTCATCCAAGTATAAAGTTCGTTACCTGAACATTAATGCAGTACTCCCTCTCATAAGTACTGAACCACTGATTTTCACACATCTAGCAAATATCTTAATTACTTGCTTGGGTGCACGTATGCCATGGCCGGAAGTAGGGAGCATGTGATATCCGTGGAGGAGTTGCTGTCGAGAAAGGTCAATTTTGCCGCAACAGACGCTGGTGAAACAAGCAGGTGCCGTGACATTTCCGGCCTGCAGATGCGGACCATTGAACTCGAAGATCAGGAAGCCTGCGAGCTGGAAAAACAGAGGTTTGAGAAACTGAGGGAAACAGGAGATCATCTTAGGCTTATTACGCCAAATGGAGGTCAAAAGGCTAGACCAAAAATACAAAAGGTTCCGCTGTTACTGCAAGATCATGAACATTTCGACAAGTATTTTAAGCCAAGGATTGTAGCACTCGGTCCTATCCATCATGGTACAGAAAAATACCAGCCAGCAGAGGAGTACAAGCTTATAATGACAAACTGCTTCGTCAAGGAAAGTGGTAAAGATGATGAGGTTTTGTACAACGTAGTTAAGAACAACATCAAGCAACTGAGGCAGTGTTTCGACGAGAAGGTGACCGAGAAATATAGCGATCAGGCCCTGGCCTGGATGCTGTTTGTGGACGGGTGTGCAATATTACAGTCCATACATTGTGCTGAGACACGTGCAGGCAAAGATTGGATAATGAAATACGATCTGATGGCCTTTGGGAAACAAGACTTGTTCTTGTTGGAGAATCAACTTCCTTATCAACTCCTTGTAGATTTGATGAATTCCAGCGCAAAGAAAGGTGAATTGGAGAAATCCATCACAACATTCATGCAGTCGCAGATCATATTGCACGATAAGGCGAAGCCGAGCATGGATAATTTATTAGGGCTTACGGAAACGCCGATCCATCTTCTCGATCTCCTCCGGACGCTAATCATAAGCAAATCCAGAAGTAGTACTCCTGGCGAAGAGAAAGGGAGGGACGAAAAAATTAGAAAAGAGCAAGACGGCGCTGCTGCACGAAAAAGACGGAAATCATGTCTCCTAACCAAAAGGAACCGCCATTGCAGTCGTATCGCAACGTGGAGGAACTTAGATCAGCAGGAATCCATGTGAAGCGTAGTGATGATGATCCCTTGACAACAGTAACTTTTAAGAAACCAAAGCATTTGTTCTCGTCGGCAAAGCTCTGCCTCTCTCCAATAATGGTTGATGACTCAATGGGGCCCAAGTTCTTGAACTTGATAGCCTACGAGATGTGTCCGGATTTCTACAACAAATTGGAGATCACCTCGTACATATTATTCCTGGATTCACTCATTGATAACATCAATGACGTAACTAGGTTGAGGAATAAGGAAATACTCACGAACCACCTTGGCAGCGACAAAGAAGTGGCTCGACTCTTCAATGAGATTGGCACCGGCTTGGTTCCTCACCCCGACGCATATCGGGAAGTCAAAAATGACATTCAGAGACACTACAAGAGTAACTGGAATACCTGGATTGCTGAAGCCCGACACGAACATTGCAGAACTCCCTGGACGTTTCTGGCTGTTTCGGCCGCCATAATAGTACTCGGCCTAACTTTCTTACAGACTTGGTTCGCATTCGAAGAACACATTCATCCAGGTAATTCCCGACCCCGAGTTCGGCCCTAGACGTCGCGAGTACACCATACATGCATCAAGAATATAACCAGTTAACCAGTTTTATGATTTGGAGAAATATAAATATAATAGATAGATCTTTCATTTAAATCTACAAGATCTACGTATTATATTTACTTCTATTTAAATTATAAAATGTATTTGAAAACAAAATTATAAAGTCCGAGCTCACGTAGCTCCTTTGAATAATTACATCTTGCAATCTACGACCATGTCGTTTGCGCGAGTAGTCATGTCTTGAAATCTAAAATAAATCCGAGTAAATGTGTCAGTCATGCATCTTACTCAACGTACGTAATGCATGCGTTTGAAATTTGTGAATTTTCGGGTAATTAAGTAGTTATCAGTACTCATGTATGAAATATTTAATTTGCTTTGAATGATGAATTAAGTCCCACACAGGAGAGTCATGTATGAATTAATTTGCTTGATTATTTAATAATATGCATGTAATCAATGTATTTGTTAAAGATAAATATAATAAGAGGAGAGTCTTCCTATCTAATTGTCTATTAATCAGTATGCATGTTTAACTAAATGTTCCCAGTGAATTCATCCATGCCTCGTTTGAGTTCGAATTATTTAGATGTACTAGAGATTTATTATTATAAGAAATAAATAGAGACACTAACTCCGATACCATTGCCCCAAAGATCGATCGAGCAGCCATTGCAAATAGTAATTGAGCTCTTCTTACCAAAACAAGAAGGTTTCTCCATACTTATTAGGTATAAAATCAACAACCAAGAATCAAGTCCAGAGCTACAACAAGAAATGGGAAAATTTACAACTGAATTTTTTTTCCTTGCTAAAATATACATTTTTTGAAATGAAACTCGATTTCTCTTTGCAAATGAACTCAAATGCAATGAGAAAATTTCCTTGCAAAATAATCGCTATAAAAAATCTCAGATATGGAATTCCAAGACATTTAGCAATGACTTTGAGACAATATCAATGACATTGATTTGTTGCAAAAAGTTTCTACCCATTACCAACATTTTAGTGTCATTGCAAAAAGTAAAATGCACATTAGCAATGATTTTATACCATTGCAACTTAGTTGGCCTAATTAGGGATGACATAATTTTGTTGCTAACTCATTTCTAATGAAGGAAATTTGTTGCAAATTAGGAGACTTTTGTTGCAAAATGGTAACCTAGGTAGAACATTTACCAATGAAATTCAATCATTGCAAATATCTCAGTACCAACGAAACAATTTCGTTGCTATCATCATTTGCAACAATATGATTTAGTTGCTAAAAAAATAATTACCAACAATTTTCAATTTCTTTGCAAAAAAAGGAATGTTTTTAATATAAAATTACTAACTAATGTTATGATTTTGTTACGAATACTATCTTAGCAACGAGGTAATTTTCTTGCTAAAACATTTTAACAATCATTTCATTTTCTTGCAAATGATAGTACGTAGGAGAATAAAAAAAAAATTTCATTACCAACTACATTTTTCCCTTGAAAAAAAGCCTTTATTTCTTTGTAAAAATATTTTAGTAATGATATAATGCCCTTGCAAAAAGAAATTACTAACGGCATCATTCTCCTTGTCAAAATAGATTTTCAACGATTCCATTTCCTTGCAAAACCACGTTAGCAATGAAATTATTTCTTTGCAAAAATAGTTTATAAATAGTTTATCAATGATATTCTATCCTTGAAAAAATTAACTACCAACAGTTATCATTTCCTTGCAAACAGAATCTATATTAACAAAATTCCGTTGCTAATGAATCATTTGCAATGAAAGTAGTTCGTTGCAAACAAGTTAAAAAACCATTTTAATGCCATGTTTCTCCCAATACTTTAATTTATTTCTTACCCACTTCATTCTACCTTCCATTAAGGTATTCGCCTAAATATATTTCATATCAGAGAGATAGTAGTCTGAATGCTCAATTGGGAGGCCAAGTACTTGTTGCTTACTAATTTTTCTTTTTCTTTGGATTATTTCCCATTCTTGGATCTAACTCATTACCAAAATTTGCTATTTATATAAAATACTCTCTTGCATTCAGGCTAGGCCTGCATCATATAGCTTCAAGGTGAGCCTCCTCCAATGGACCCCTATGATTTCTTCTATTCCTATCGATAAATTTCTATTGTACTGCAACTATTTTTGCTTTTGGAATAATGAATACAATAGTTGAGATTTATCTATCATTCCTATTTTACAATCCATTTATATTCATGATTAATAGTGTCTGACTTTAACTCAATCCATTGCTAGTCATCTAGATGTCCATGCATGTTCTTGTATTGAAAGTGGAGATTTTTCTCATCTTAAGCTGTCATAAACAAGTGTTTGATGCAATGTATTCTGAGTAATCATGTTACCTTTCAACTGCCATATAGAAAATTTATCTAGCTATTTGATATTTTGTTTAATACAAAATATAACAATTATATGGACAATCACATATAAAATATAAATATTATATTTATTATTTGGCCCATATCGTTTGTTTAGCTACATAAGTTCTCGTACATAATTAGAGTTATAGAAATTAAGGTGGTGAACCCCACATCATTTGTTAAGTACAATGAGTCTTGTTGTTTATTAGTCAACAATCATTGTCACTAGCAACATCACGCCTAACTACTAACTTAACTATTACGAAAAAAATTTCAACATACCTTTTTTATTCAAATGTTTTGCTTTTTTCCATATCTTGCGAATCATTTTGTACTAATTATGCCACTCTTATGCTTATAATATTTTGTTATGACACTTGTATAAGGACCCGAATATGGACAAGAGCTGGATCAATATTACAGATAGGTTAAGAGATCAAGCTTATGGTGTGGGAGTTCAAGACTTTCTCTTAATGGCACGAGATCATGCATCTGGAAGAAATGTTATTAGATTTCCTTGTAGAAGCTGTCCTTATAACTATTATCATCCCATCCGTATCGTCAAAGAACATCTTTTTATGTGAGGTTTTGATCATAACTACACATGGTGGATATTCCATGGCGAGACTGATGATTTTGTCATGGCTAGCATTCACGACGATAATTACCATCCCGATGAGCATGAAGATTATGTTGATGACATAAAATGCATGTGAGATGATGTCCGTTTTAGGAGATTTATGGACACCAATGAAGTTGATATTGATGGATATCAAGGACCCATAAGTACTCCATTCGAGCAAACAGTCTTTGACCAATTGCTTAAAAATGCAAGACTTCCATTATATCCAGGTTGTGCAAAATTTTCAAAGTTATCATTTACTCTTAAAATGCTCGTATCAAAAGTATTGGTGGTTGGACTGTGAAGTCATTTGACATGATGCTTTAGTTGTTGAAGGATGCATTTCCTTATGCTCTATTGCTAAGTTCATACCATGCATCATGGAAACTTGAACACAGTATTGGATTTAGTTATACAAAGATACATATTTGCCCAAATGATTGTATATTATATTGTAAAAAGCATGCCGATCGGCAAACTTGCCTAAAATGTGATTGTGGTCTATGAAGGTGGAACCCTGATGTAAGTAAGAAGAAGAAAATTTTGAACAAGAAATTGTGCTACTTCCCACTAACACTAAGGCTCTAAAGGCTATTTATGACATCCTGGATAGCATCCCATACGAATTGGCATTCAAAGAATCGAGTGATTGATTCTAGTACTCTTAGGCATCCTAGTGACTCTTTGGAATGGAAAGAGTTTGATAACCAGCATACTTGGTTTGCAGACGAATCTCACAATATCCAACTTGGTCTAGCAAGTGATGGATTCAACCCATTTGATAACGTCAGTAAGCCTTACAACATTTTTCTAATTCTATTGTACCTTATAATCTATGTCTCTAGTTTTGTATGAAAGAACCGTACCTCATTTTGATGTTGCTTATCCCTAGTTTGGCAGCTCTTGGAAATGAAACTGATTTACATCTAAGACCCTTGGTTGATGAGTTTCAACATTTATGGGAAGTAGGTGTTGTCACCTATGATGTCTCGTGCAACCAATGCTTTCGTTTACATGTAGCTTTATTATGGATTATTAAAGATTCCCCTGCGTATGAAAACCTCTCTAGATGGAGTTCAAAATAAAAATTGGCATGTCTTGCGTGTAATATGGACATAGGCTCGGAATGGTTGACATATGGTGGAAAACACTGTTATATGCATCATTGTAGATTCTTACCAAATGATCATAGTTGGCGACTCAATTCCAACTTTTTTGATGGTGTGGATTGGAGCATGGTATGGCTCCAATGGATTTGTTTGGATGTGATATATTACAACAACTCACGATAATTTCTGAAGTACTGTTTAACAAAACTATTCGGAAAAGGAATTGTTCACCCCAAGTGTTGAATTGGACAAAGAACAGTGTCTTCTTCCAATTACCATATTGGGAAACCTTAATATTGAGACACAACTTGGATATTATACACACTGAGAAGAATATTTGTGACAATCTTCAGGGAACCATTATGAATATTAAGGGTAAAACAAAGGACACCATCAAGGCTCGGAAGGATTTGATGAGGCTTGGCATAAAGAAAAACTTACACCTGAAGGAGTATGGTGATTGCTTTTTTTATGAGGCCTGCCTATTTAGCGTTGGTGGGGGAAGGCCGAAGGAGCTTTTGTTCATAGTTGAAATCCATTAAATTTTCAGCATGCATGAATGAAGTTGATGGTAAGATTTTTAGACTAAAGAGCCATGATTCACATGTCCTTTTACAAAGGCTATTACCAGTTGCCATTGGCAAGTTTTTGCACGTAGCTATAAGGTTGGCAATAACGGAATTGAGTACATTTCTTTTGAAAATTTTGCGCATGAAATTTAAATGTTGACATCTTGAAGAAGCTTGAATGTGACATCTCAATTATTCTTTGTAAATTGGAAACAATATTTCCACTTTTTTTTTTTCTTTTTTCTTTTTATCTCATGGTACATTTAGCAACTCATTTACCGCGTGAGGCTTTGGTAGCAGGTCCAGTTGAGTATCGATGGATGTACCCATTCGAGAGAAATCTTGGATGTTTTAAGTGTTATGCGAGGAATAGAGCTCATTCAGAAGGATCTATTGCCGAAACATACATTCATGTGGAGTGTTTGACATTTTGCACCCTGTACCTAAATGATGTTGAGACTAGATTTAATCAACAAGAACAGAATATGGATGTTGTTCAACAAAATTCCGCCCCAACATTTTCTATCTGCTCTCAACGTGTGCGTCCATTAGTATAGCATACGACATACTGCTTATGTTCTAAGCTTATTCAAAAAGCCCATTGGTACATACTCAAAATTGCCCGGATATTGGAGACCACATCAAGTGAGATTTTCATCTAACTGATTCTGTGTTGGTCTTTTTCTAAATTCTTTAAAAAATTCTTTGATGGAAGTTGGCATTTACTTACAAGTGTTTCATATATATTGTAGTGAGCACTATGTGAAAATCAATCCTGAATCTACTCTCAATGTTGATATTCGACACGAAATAGAATTCTTCGAGTGGTTCAAACATTGTGTACGTTAGTAACATTCATTTTTTCTGCTCCTATACCACTTGCACATAGCATTTACTTACTAACATTCTATAAATAAATATTATCATATTAACCAAGTTCATCTCTTATTTCCAATCAGGTAAAAAAAATGCATGTTGGCTCCTACCAATGTTTCTGATCAATTGTACGCATTGGCTTGTGATCCTGACCTTTGGGTTGCATGATATTCAGGTCGTATAAACAATGGTAAAAGGTTCCATACGAGAGACTGTGAAGTGACATGTTGTGTCCAGTATTTTGGTGTGGTAGTTAGTGGGAGGCATGATGTGGGTATAAAGGATTACAATGGGGTGCTCACAAAGATATTGCATTTGTGCTACATGGGTTGGCATCATGTATATCTATTCAAATGTGATTGATTGGACTTCAGTGACCATGGGGGAATATGTCTAGATCCGCATTATACTTGTATCAATGTATCTTGTACATGGTATAAGGAGGACCCATTCATGTTGGCATCCTAAGTGCAATAAGTCTTCTATGTCAATGCTGCTAGATTGGGAGGTCATTGGAAAGTAGTGCAGAAAATTGTCCCAAGGAATTTCTATGATGTGTTGCCTAAACAAACATCTAACGTCGAATAGGAATAACAACCCTAGGCATAACAAGAAAGAGAGTCTTCATCTGTGTATCCAACGCCTGATGCCATAGGGCCTAACTAGATTCAATTATCCAGGGAAGATGTAGCACCTGTCTATGTTGATGTGTCTATCATCCAAGAAGGTGATGTTCATGTAGACCCTAGTGATGAAATTAATGATCAAGAAAGCAATGAGGATTGGGAGGATGAGGAAGTAAACTTTGTCACCTAGGATGACTCCGATATCGGTAATGATAATGATGATGGTATGTAGTTTTGAGACAAGGCTAGGCTTGGCGACTATATCTCGACCCGAGATTTTGTAAGGTATTTATGTAAAACCTTACTTATACATTGTATGACATTTTATTTTTTAGCTACTCGATCTGTGTTTTAGTGTGGTATTGAGTGAACCACTTACTCATTTGATGAGACACACCATTCTACCCTTTATCTAAATATCAACTTATAGAACAATGTGGAAAATAGATCAAAATTTTGCATTGTATTAAAACAGATCCCACACTCATAATGTAACTTGTTACATAAAATTGAACTTCTCAATACTTGGCCAAGCATATAGAATCCAAACTAAAAATAAATACATCATTCTCAATTAGCATCATTATTATCATCCTAGGTCCTATGCTACAGAATAGCTTGGGCATCATTATATGTTTGCACTAGAAGGTCATGATTACGTTGAATTTGGTCTTGAGGTACGATATGACGTGCTACCATAAATGAATGACCTTCTCATGACTAGACCATAATGGAGCAAAGTTCAAATAATGGTGAAGAATTTCTGAGTCGTTTGTCTCCAGGGATGAGATCTCACACGATCTCTTACCCGCAGCTTTTGGGTTGCTTGACCCACCTAGTATGGTGGTGCGATCAATGAATCTTGTCTCTAGTATGGTGGTTGATAGGATAGATGTTTTGAAAAAGTATCCATGCAAGTAAACGCACTGGATTTGACATATCAACCAAACTGAATGAACAATCTTGAGTGCACCAATAACAAGGCTTATCAACATGGACAAATTTCTTTGACATTGTAAGTTTTGAGGGAGCATTCTCCATAGGATAGGAGTATGTAGGATTATCTATTATAGGAATTCTGGTGACATGGGAGATAAGTTCAAGGCAACTTGAGTGCCTCTAACAAATGTAATAAATGTAAGGGGATCCTCAATTAATGATGTGAAGTTGGCATAGAACTCACGAACAAGTTCAACACAAATTGATCTTAATTCAGAAGTCAAGTACTCCCAATATCCGAACTGAAATATATGTAGTATAAAGTTGAAAGTCTTAATCGTTAGATCAGATAGCTTAACAACTCATTCACCTAGAATGGGCCGATTCTAGAACCTATCATAGTATGCCTTCTCACTACATCAAGTCCTGAAATTTGTACCAATATCACTGTCTGTGGTCAAAAAGGGCCCGACTTAGTTTTTTATTTCTTCACCTTACTAGCAGGCATCTTGTAGCATTTATATTTTGATCCAGCCATCACTGCATACAAAGATGTATGTGAACAACATCTTAATTTTGTGAGATCAGGAGGACAAAACCTAACTAACAATTGAACGTGACAATATATGCTTGTGACAAATGTGTTACATCTATTGTAGTAAGAAATTGGTGACTTAAAGACACAAGTCATGAATTTCACAAACTTAATATACTTGCAAGAATGTAACTGCTGAGGGCTTGGGAGCCCTCGAACAGTTTGAGAGCTTCATCATATGGTGAAGGACAAGAGCCCGGATTTTGTTTTCCTAAGTGAGACTAAATGTAAAAGAAATAGAATGGAAAGCATAAAAAACAAACTGAATTTTGACCCAAGCTTCATTGTTGACTGCTTTGGAAGAAGTGGTGGCCTTGCTTTCCTCTGGAAGAAAGAGGTGAAAGTTGAGTTGAATTCCTACTCTAATCATCACATCTCATTGACCATACATTCTGCAACAATGGAAAAAAGCTGGATTCTTTCAGGTTTTTATGGACAACCAATTACCGCTAGAAGGAAAGAAAGATGGAACTTGATTCGACTAATACAATCCCATATCCATAGTCCCTGGTTATGTTTGGGGCATTTTAATGAAATCCTCCGATAAGAGGAATAATTTGGATCCAATGCTAGACCCTTTCAACAAATGGAAGCATTCAGGATAGTTACTGAGGAATGTGGTCTGATGGACATTGGCTTTCTTGGTGATAGATATACATGGTGCAATATAAGGGAGGGTATAGATTTTACAAAAGCTAGGTTGGATAGACTTTTGTTAACAAGGAGTGGATGGATCTCAAGTACTTCAACTCAGTTCACGTTTTACCAGCTCAGTGTTCAGATCATAACCCCATTCTTGTTACCTGCTCAAGCACTGGTTCAGGAAAAATCCATAGACCCCTGATTTTCAAATATGAAGCAGCATGGGGTAAGAGAGAGGAATGCAACCTCATTGTCCAACAAGCTTGGCTTCAAAGTAACCACTTCAGTCCTAAGGCAGTAGCCTCTCGAGAAGGCCTTAAGGCATGCAGAGATAAATTGAAAACTTGGAGCTGGGAAACCTTCAAAGAACAACAAAAAGAAGCTCACAGAAAAAAGAGAGTGCCTATGAAGGATGATGGAAGCTAATACAGGTCACTACAATGAACAGATCCAACAAATCCAAGTAGAGGTGGATAAACTGTTAGAGGATGAAGAGTTAAAGTGGAGTCAAAGGGCAAAACAAAGGTGGCTCAAACAAGGAGACAGAAACACAAAGTACTTTCATCAATGTGCCTCACACATGAAAAACAGGTGAATACCATTAGGAGTATAGCCAATGAGGATGGTATTATAGTCAATAATCAGGAGGGAATAACTCAGGCATTCCAAGACTTTTATGTGAACCTCTTTTCTACATCTACTCCTAGAGGTAGTTCTGCCTTATTCCGGTCTTTCCAACCTCGAATTTCAATTGAAATGAATATGTCATTAACCAGACCTTATTCCAAAGAGGAAATTGAAAGTGCAATCTTTGATATGAACCCATTAGGTTCCCCAAGGCCTGATGGGTTCCCAGCTTTATTCTACCACTAGCATTGGCCAATAGTTGGAAAAATGAGTTATTGAGGCAGTTACTGAATACCTGAAACAAGGAAGGGATTCGAAGACATTAACCACACCTTTATCTCCCTTATACCAAAGAAAAAAGTCCCCAAGTCTGTTATAGATTTTAGACCTGTAAGTCTATGCAAGGTCTTTTATAAGATCATTGCTAAGGTGTTAGCAAACAGACTAAAACTTATTCTACCAAGTGCAATATCTTCCATTCAAAGTGCATTGGTGCCAGGGAGATTAATCTCAGATAATGTGGTGGTGGCTTATGAACTCCTGCACTCGATGAAGCACAGACTTAAAGGCAGGTATAATGGATATATGGCCCTCAAGCTCGATATGAGCAAAGCATACGACAGAGTAGAATGTAGCTTTCTACAAATGACAATGCTTAGAATGGGATTTGATAGAATCTCGGTGGATTTGGTGATGAACTGTGTTACAACAGTAAGCTACTCAATCCTAGTGAATGACATCCCTCAACCAACCTTCCAACCAGCAAGAGGTATCTGACAGGGAGACCCTATCTTCCCTATGTCTTCATCATATGCTCAGAGGTACTAACCTTTTGTTTGAATCAGGCTGAAACTCAAGGGGTAATTATAGGAATTCTAGTTGCAAGAGGTGCCATGAGAGTTACTCACTTATTTTTTGCAGATGACAGTCTAGTTTTTTGCAAATCCAACTCAGAGGAGTGGAGTAGATTGCATGATATCCTGAGCTCTTATGAATTGGCATCTGGACAGCACCTAAATCTTGAAAAGGCATCCATCTTCTATTTTAGAGCTAGCAGGAATCAAAGCTTCAGTTCATTGCTGGTAGAAATAAACAAATATCTTGGCCTACCATCTTATGTTGGTAGAAATAAACAAAAGGCTTTCAGTTCATTGCTTGACAAAATCAAAGGCAAGATCTCTAACTAGAGAACTAACATGCTATCACAAGGAGGCAAAGAAATTTGGCTAAAATCAGTATTACAGTCCATTCCCACATATAGCATGGGCATCTTTCTACTGCCTAGAGTCATCCTAAGAAGGCTTAACCAACTCCTACAGTCCTTCTAGTGGGGCCAAAAGGAAAACAAATCCAAAATTCATTGGATAATTTGGAAGGCACTAGGGAAATCTAAGAACAAAGGAGAACTGGGGTTCAATCTTCCTTTACTTGCAAAGCAAGGATGGAGACTCATACAAAACCAGTTTTCTCTTGCTGCACAGGTGTTAAAAGCTAAATATTTTCCCAACTCAAACTTCCTCTCAACTAGGAAGAGAGCCACAGATTCATATGTTTGGAGAAGCTTCCTTGCAGCTAGGCCTATCCTTGAGGAGGGCCTATTATGGAAAGTAGGTAATGGTCAAAAGATCAGAATTTGGCTTGGTAAATGGATATCAAGGTCTTCTTCCTATAGGATACAGTCCCCAGTAAGCATACTAGACAATGAGGCATCAGTAGATCAACTCATCAACTCAGAAACCATGCAATGGGACCTATCTCTAATCTACTCAATCTTTTCAGAAGAGGAGGCAAGGTTAATTTGTAATATGCCTATTAGTCAATGCATAAATCAAGATATTCTCCCTTGGAGATGCTCAAACAATGGGAAGTTCTCTATACGTAGTGCCTACCACCTGCAGGGTACAATGAAGGAGGAAAGGATGGGATAGTCCTCCATGCAGAACCCTAGCTTGAAGTTCTGGGACAAGCTATGGAGCCTCAAGATTCCCAATGTGACAAAATCCTTTCTCTGGAGAGCAGCCATGGAGTCTCTTCCTACAAACCTCAATCTGGGAAAAAAGAAAGTGGTGGAATCCCCCTTGTGTCCTATTTGTCTTAATGATATTGAAACAGTTTCCCATGCTCTATAGTCCTGCAAGGCAGCTCAAGATGTGTGGTATCTAAGCTCGAGGAGATTACAGAAATTGAGTATCTCTGAAGAGTCCTTCAGAGACCTTCTTGAACTTATGCTGGACCAATTATTCTCAGAGGAAATTTGTGAGGTGGCAATAACTTCTAAGCTCTTGTGGCACAGAAGAAACTCCTTTGTATTCGAGAACTCCTTTACTTCACCATCACAACTCTTCAACAAGATCCAGGCAGAGCTGTCCCTCCTTAGATCATGGTATGAACTCAGAAAACAGAAGTAGCTGAATCAAGATTTGTCCAGTCACCAATGAACACCTCCCCCTTCAAGTGTCTACAAAGATAATTGGGATGCTGCAATAGATAAGGAAAATTCAAAGGTTGGAAATGGTGTGGCAATCCAAGATTCTAAAGGCTTCATTATAGCTAATCTATGGTCAAGCAAAGTAATGACCCCGAATCCCATGCTTGGGGAAGCAACTGTAGCCCTTCGAGCTACCTCCCTTTGTGCTGAGCTGGGTCTAAACAAAATCATGCTCGAAGGTGACTCCCTAGAGACAGTCAAGGCAGTAAAACAATTAGAAGAATGTTGGACCTCAGCTGGTCTCATGATCAGGGAGGGCAGTATAGCTTCTTCTCTCTAAGTTTAGCAGTTGGTCCATTAAACACATATCTAGGAAGGGCAATAGTATTGCCCACGGTTTGACCAAGCATGCCCTATCATGCCTGGAAGAATGTATTTTGATTGAGGATTATCCTCCTTGTATTCAACACTTGTTTCAATGAATGAATGATCTACCTTTCAAATATATATATATATATATATACTTCCAAGAATGAAGAATATTGTAATAAAAGACAATAAAAAAAAGGTCGAGCAACCAACAACTCGATTCTTGGGGTTGAATGAGTTTTTGTGAAAAGTTGGTGCACAAGATTTGATAAATTCAGAACAAATTATATTGGACAAAAATAATGCACTATTACCCTTATCCAAACTAACCTATATGTAAAGGTAAAAATTGGCTAGGATTAGATGACTAAATTATAAAGTTTATCTTATCATTATTTGATTAAATTTGGATGAATGATAAGGTTTATCTTATCATTATTTAATTAAATTTGGATGAATGTAAAATAAGTATTGATTTGTATCTAAACAATGTTGAGTCTATCTAGAAGTTTTAGGTATTGTTTAGATAAGTCTTTGAGCTTAAAATCGAGTTCTGAAAGATTTGTATTTATCCAGAAGAAAGCTGAACAGTGTTTAGTCAATAATAGAAGATGTTATCACGAAATGTTAGCAGTCCGTCGGAATACCAGTAGAGTTCTACTGTGACTAGAATTCTTTCCAGACTTTCTATTTAAAGGGATTCGATTTTGTATCTTCTCAAGTACTTTGAGCCATGAATTTCAGAGTGGATATTCTGAGCATTTATGAGAGAAAATTCACTTAAGAATTTTCATGGGATTTTTCATATCTTCTTGAGTGTGATCATGCTTTGAGTGTGAAGGAACATCGATTGGATTTCAGCCTTTGGAGTTTTAGAATGGAAGTCAACATTTGAAGATCGCCAGAGGTTCTGGCTGCTACTGCGATAGAAGACAAACGGGTCGTTTGTCTAGGCAAGTAAGAGAGTCGAATTGCAAAGGTTTTGTAATTGATTATTGCTTGTAATTGTTCATTAAATAATAAGATTAACTTTCCTGGGTTTGGCTGCTCCGTAGGGTTTTACCTTTAAAGAGTTCTTTAAAGGGTTTCCCTTCGTAACCAATCGTTGTGTCTTGCAAGTTTGATTATTTATTTTAAAGTATTTGATTCATTTCATAATCTTGATAATTGAAATCTAACTGATTTGTTCAAGGAAATTGGTAGACAATTTCGTGGTTTTACAGAGATACGTTGAAAATTTCACTATACAAGGGGGCTTTCAACAAACAGCACAAGCAAAAGTAAGGTGTTAGTGTCAACTATGTTTTTACATAGATAAAGTCATTGAAAACCATAATTGTAGTATAATTGTAAAATGTGACGCCTCCAACTCTCACATACGGGAATCGAGGCATCGGGATAATGACAACATGGGTCACGCATCCTAATGATAAGTGCTAAGTATGTGCACATGCAAAAAGCGTACAACAAAAATGTAGCGTAATAATTAAAGTCAACTAACTAAGTACCAGAATTTTTAAAATACAGAATTTCAAAATAAAATGCCTTTAAAAGTTATATAGTTAACCAATATAAATATAATACAAACCCAAAACAATAACCAAAAGTGGGAAACAAATCTCATTCCATGAGAAAGTGATCCTCCATCACCCCTTTGGCGGAGCCGCATCGTTAGGCTTTGCATCCTCATCTGCATCAAAATCTAAGCCACAAAGAAACGGTACCACAGGTAAGTAATAAACCAAACAGCCCAAGAGATAAAAATACATCTATGCAACAACAAATATGCGTGCATATGATGAAATATGCATGAGACCTAAAAATCTCATTTTCCCTAAAAATGATTATTTTCCCTAAAAATGATTATTTTCCAACATACGCCAAAATCCCGTTTTGGCCCAAAAATATATCCGTTAAAACATATCAACCATTTTCCCAAAAAATAACCCAAATATCCAATTAACACTGTAGGCGGGACTCTACCACCATCCTTTCTTACCACCATCCCTATTGTGTGCACCATAGGTAGAAATCACAGGCAGGACTCTACCACCATCCCTGCGAAAGCCTAGTTTTCAAATATACACATGAACATGCATGCAATTATGTGAAAACCCAGTTTTCATTTTACAAACATGAACATGCGTGCACTATGCAATGTATGACACGAAACAAATATCCAACAACTAAAAAATCCCAACATCAACCAATCACACAAACAACTCTGATTTCCATTCCAACCGACTCTCGACTCATCGGACTCAATCTGGCATAACCAACCAGATCATAAAGATTTGTTATTGAAAAATATATTTAAATCTCAAAAGGTTGTTTGAAAAATACTTACAGTGCTTTAATATAATTTTTGGAGGATCAAGGAGGTGCAAGAGGCGGCGACAAAGCAATGTAACAGTACAAAATGCACTATGCCTGTGGGTCTCAGAATATCCAAATTTGAACGGGAGACAAACGAAGACTAGGGAAGGCTAGGGTAGGGCTTAGGGGTGTTGGTGAAACTAATGGTAGTGGTGGTTGGTCGTGGGTGACGGCGTAAAGGGCGGTCCAAAGCTAAAAAGGCCAAATCGAAAAGTGAGATAGCTAGGCTTCACCGGTGGTGGATCGGGGCTGGGGAAGAGTGGTTTAGGTTGCTGGGGGACCGATGATGAAGTGGTGAAGAGGTGATGGCCAGTGGTGGTGTGACGACAACAGAAAGTGGAGAAAACCATGTGGGGTCATGGGCTTCGTGGGAGCAAACGCTGGCGAGTTAGAGACTGGGATTGGTGGGGGATGTTAGTCGTGGGAGGGGAAGCTATGGTGATGGTGGCGGCGCCGTTGAGTGGCGCAGTAAGTCAATGGCCCTTTCGGGCACTACACGACTAGGATAGAGAAGGAGGGGGCGTTGTGGCTGGGTTGGATAAGGTCGTCGGTGTGAGGGGGAGCGGTTGAGGTGGGCAGTGGTAGCGATGGGCCCTACATGACGATGGGTTGGGGGAAAAGGAGGCGCATGGCTTGAGAGGAAGGGGAGGGGTTGTGTGTGGGAGAGAAAGCTGGGAGGAAGAAAGAAAAAGGAAGAAAAAAGAAAACAACAAGAAAAAAGATAAGAGAAAAAGGAAAAAGAAGGGAAAAGAAATGAGATACAACATTTTCAGCTTGATGTCTCAAAACTGATCTAAAGAAAATAAATTTTAAAATGGCGAGTTAAATAAAATAATTTAAACGCAGTGACTTAATAAAATAAAATAATAAAATCCAACAATAAACTAATTTAAAATAAAGAGCATTTTAAATGATGAACAATATTAATAATAATAAAATACTTTGAATTAAATTTCACAATTATAAATAATAAAATAATACCACTGAAATAATATAAAACTTGAAACAAATATGCCCATAATTATAATAAATAAAATAATTTACCTAGTTAAAATACACGTAAATACGGAATATCACATAAAATAATGGTAGTTTCCATGATATATATCAAGTGTCATTAGGCCCCATGAATGAAACAAAGCATTAAAAGAAAAGAAACACCTAAAGCCTAGAACAAATGGAGTGGTCGTGGTGAGTGAGAGTTATTTTCAAATAGTTGGCGTGCAAGATTTGAGAATGGGAGAATAAAGTATATTGGGCAAAACAAAGGGCTTCCTCAAATACAAATCATGATTGGAAAATCACATTGGAATCCAAATATTATAACACAACATATGCAATATTGTGAACAAATAAATATAGAAGAATAAGCACCATCGGATGGGTGTTTAAGTGACATTGAAGCTGAAAGCATATAGGGTTTGAATAGAGTCCATATTTGTGAACAATAATCAGAGAAATTCATGATGAGAGGGTCTTTATTTAAGAATTCAAACATATAAAAAAAAAAAAATCGTTACCTTTGTGCTTGGAGGCAATGGCTTTTTTGCTTTGAAATTTGTCCAAGTGTTGTGAATAAAGTATGGGGGCTTTCAATTGATGGTGTTCGAACAGTTCGGGTTTGGGAGTATTTAAAGGGAAGTGGTGCCTCCAAACAAGATATGAGGATTGACCGTTCAACCATCATTGACTTTAGCACCATTTGGATGACAAAGTGTCTTCTCTCTATTCGAGAAGATCTGTATAGATATAATGAATAAACTCTAGTTCAGTGTTTGAATGGATACCGTTTGCCAGTCTGTTTGATAGACTCTAAAGATCACAATGTTAGTTCTTCCTTTGCAAGGTGATCGAACAATGACTGCTCAACAGTCTCCATTCGACCTGTTCTGGTCCACCTATGTAAAATGATGGCTTGGAGAGATGGTTGAATGAGTTACAATTAGGCTCGTCCTTTCAATTTACTATGTGAGGCTCACTGTAACAGCCCACTAGAAATTCAATTATGGAATTTCTATTGGCTTTAGGAACCTTGTAAAGACCCCATAAGTTTTCACAAATCTATTAATCATATAGGTTTTAGTCTAACCACATAATTAGTGTTATCACTCACTGTGGTATCAAAAGTGTGATTTTAATTATTGGAGATAGTTAGAAGTGTCAGAATGTGTTATGGTTTGTATCATTAGACTCGGTGGATTATTTAAGGTCTTATAGCGCAATAATTTTTTTTCATATTTTATTATCTCGAAACAAAATTACAGAAATTTGAGACTCTTCGCCTCATTCTTTAAGCACTCTTGCTCTTTTAAAATCTGCATGGCATCCCTATCTAAAGGAGTAGGCAATTGAAAAGAAGATTTAAGTAAGGATTTTAAATTTCTATTCTCTTGCTTTATTGCTCCTATCTTCATGTTAGACTCCAGAAGAAGTAGCTGAAGGATAGAAATATCCTCGTTGAGTTTGTTAACCCCACAAGTTTTGGATTGTAGTCTCTGAAAAAATACGATAATGGTTGATGAGTATCGGGTACCAAGACTCACAAGCTCGTAGACAACTTTATTATCTGACTTATTAGTCAAATTATTATTGTATTGCATTATAGCACCTATAGTAGAAGTAGAAACAATTGGTAAACGAGGTGCAGAATATCTTATATATTGGTTATGAGAAGATTGCTAAGCCATTGTAGAGTGAGAATGCAGAAAGAGATTGCAGAGTAAGAATGCAGACTAATTACATAAAAGTGAAGAACATGAGATGCAAATGGATATGAACTGAATAATTCTTTTATAGAAAAAATTATGACAAAGCATCTCTATTGCTTCACAGCATCTCTTGTGAAGCATCTGTTTACAAGAGACAAGAGATGTAGCATCATACCTTTGCGGCGCCTGACAGCTATAGAAGAACATCATAGCATCATAGCTCTGCGGCACCTGCGGTGCTCGTCTGGTCTAAAAAGATGGCCACCATTTTTGTTGAAAAAGGAGGTTAGCAGCTTAATTTTGATGAATTCTATACTAACTATGTTATTTACAAGAACACTTAAAGTATGTCGCTTATATTTTTCTAAGGAAGAGTTTCGAAAGATTATTTATTTGAAGTTTTAGGTTTGGAGAGTATGTCGATACAACTTAGCCAACCTTGTGGAAAGAATTATAATATACTTTTTGATTAAAGTGAGAGAGTTAAGGAATGACATAATCTCAAAGGTAGATATATACGGGATAGACAGCAGGTTGGTAAGCAACACCTCTTCCTTAACTTGCTATTTCGTACTTAAATTGATTTCAAGGACGAAATCCTTTTTTAGGAGGGGAGATTGTAACAGCCTGCTAGAAATTCAATTGTGGAATTTCTATTGGCTTTAGAAACCTCGTGAAGACCCCATGAGTTTTACGAATCTATTAATCATATAGGTTTTAGTCTAATCACATAGTTAGTGTTATCACTCACTATGGTATCAAAAGTGTGTTTTTAATTATTGGAGATAGTTAGAAGTGTCAGAATGTGTCCATTAGACTCGGTGAATTATTTAAGGTCTTATAGCGCAATAAATATTTTTCATATTTTTGGACGAAACGCCTGTTCGAAACTATGATTTTATTTTTAGGGTCACTTTGGGGCTGATTATTGATAAATGATTGTCACTGTAGTTTCAAAATCACAGTGTGGAATGTCCAAATTAAGTTAGAAAAGTTTTAATTAGACACATAGAAATATCTTAGCCACCTCACTCTTCTAAGTTTACACTTCACCTTTAGAAAATATCTTGAGCTGGTTTTTGTGGATATTATTGGGTAAAAATATCTTGAGCTGATTTTTGTGGATATTATTGGGTAAGAAAGGCCAACACTCAACCCTCACTTCAGTCTCATCCTCTTCCATATCTTGTGCATAAATATCTCCAGCCCACTCCCCACGAAATCATCTTCTTTTACACCTTTCATTGAAAGAACACCAAACACTCTCTCGGACAGCTTTTAAGTGTTCTTTTGCACGCCTATTTCGAAGTTTTTATAAGTGTTTTATCATAAAGTCTCCTTCATAAAAGTTGTTATTGTTTTAGTCTAGTTTACATGGATGGATTATTTGTTTCATTTTAAGATCATTTGGTCAGTCAAATATGGTTTAAACTATAGAAAAGTCATTCTGGGAGATAAACTGGAGAATATGTTGTATTTTAGAGTTTTTGACCAAGCTAATGGATAGATCTTGGTCTGAAATTTTTATGAAGTATTGTTAACCTATGTATATGATTATTTGTTGAGGATTTTTTGCATTATTAAAGGTTTTGATGAAATTTTTTTTTAGATCTAGAAACTTAGAAACTGAAAGAGGAAAAACAATTTCTGTTTTGAGAAAGTTTGAATCTTTGGTGGTTTAAACCTATTCCAATGGCTTTGATAATTTTATTAGAGGATCCTAAACCTCTTATATACATGTTAGAATATTATTTTGAAGATATTTGATGTTATTTTCAAAGATATGAAATATTATGCAAAGAGATGTTCGAATAGGCCAAAGTGTGGATGTTCTTGGCTCAATTTATGTTTTGGTTAATGTTTAACCATGTGATATTGAATTAGAAGCTTATATATGTTTTAGGACATCTTTTTAAATCATGTGATGGTTTGGTTTGAAGATCACATCTTTATAAGTCATAGATCAAAAGGTTGATCAAAAGAAGTTAGAAACAAAAGTCAATGGAAATAGCATATGGGAATTTCGGCCCTATGGAGTTTTAATAGTTGTGATTAGTTTTAAATTTTTCTAAATTGATCTTTGAGTTTATGATAAAATTTACATGAGGCATGTAAATTTTGGCGACTTCTGGAGTTAGCATGCAAAACCCTTAAGTTAGGGGTAAAATGGTCATTTTCTCACATGTAGAGGGTAAAATGGAAATTTTACTCTTAAGTTAGTATCTTTTCATATTTCAAATTATTAGTGATTTAGTTCTAACTTTTAGAATCACTAATTATAGTTCCTCGTGATCACGCTTGAGCTTTCATAAGAAACTCAGAGATCGAAATAAGTTAGCTTTTAACTTACTAGCAGTTTACTGTGTATGTGTGCTAAGTAAAGGAACTACAGTGTATGTATGTGTGTTATCATATATGTCATGCCATGCCAAGTTATCATATATTTGTCTGTTACACAAAATTTATTCTGTCATAAATTTTCATCTATTAGACAAAATATTCTATCACTTATTACTATACATTACAAGTACATCATGTTAAATATGCCTTCTATTACATGTATGTCATGTCATGTTCACTGTTACAAGTATGTCATGTTAAGTGTGTTTTCCGTTACATGTGATATCATGTTATAAAATATGGTCTATTACATGTTATGACATGTTATGAAATGTTTCTATCTCAAGTACGTCATGTCTTTCGAGTTACGTTCAAGTTTTTTTTTTTGTCTAGGATACTCGTGATAAAATCATTATGATTGTCCTAGCATCTCCTTTTGTAATTCACGCGAGGTACTCCTGGTGTAATCATTCTGATTGCTAGGGTACGTATTTTAAAATACTCGTGATGGAATCATTCTGATTGTCAGAGTATTACTAGGTACTTCTGGTGTAATCATTCTGATTGCTAGGGTACGTGTTTTAAAATACTCATGACGGAATCATTCTAATTGCCTGAGTATCTCTGATGGAATATGTTGAGCGGAATCATTCTGATTGTTCACTATTCCTGACGAAACGACTGACGGAATCATTTTGATTGTCAGAATTCAAGTCCAAGTTCATGTTAAGTAAATAAGTCAGATCAAGTTTATGATAAGTTAAGTTTCAGTTCAAGTTTAAGTTCATATCAAGAAGTTGAGTTACATTCAGTTTTGTGGGGTCCATAATAACTGTGGCACACGAAATATGAGATCACAACATACGTGACGCATACACTACGTGAGACACAGTAATTGTGACACGTAGAATACATGGGGCCACAAAAACTGTGGAATATATATTTAAGCAGTTAAAGAATAAGCTTCAGATCACGTTCATGTCAAGTCAAGTTTTAGAGCAAGTTCATTTTAAGTCAAGTTTCAGATCAAGTTCATGTCAAGTCAAGTTTTAGAGCAAGTTCATTTTAAGTCAAGTTTCAGATCAAGTTCATGTCAAGTCAAGTTCAGTTCACGTTTCAATTTAAGTTATGTCAGTTATGCTATGTTGTACGTCAAGTTATGCTTTAATTACTTATGAATTTGATTATGCATTCATGCTTTTACTGTCATGCATGCGTCATTAGCCTGTGTGGAGGTTTTTTGTTAACTTACTGAGATTTGTAATCAAATCTCACTGTGGTAGTCCCAACTACCATTCTCCCTGAATGGTAGATCTTGTTATAGGACCTGAAGGAGAATTAAGAGCTGACCAACCAGACACAATTGACTGAGCGACGGTGTGACGTCAATGTTAATATAGTTGTTAACTTAAATTACTACTTGTACTATGGAGTTGCATCTCCAGTACTTTTTGGATCATAGTCATTTTGGACTAATGTTGTGATCTTAGTTGTTCAATGGGTTTTTATGTATGGAGTATGTTTTAAGCAGTTGAGATATTTTCAATTTGGTGCATAGTATTGCTAAAGAAAAAAATTTATCTGCTGTGAATATTGCATAATATTAGATGCATGTTAGGAACATTGCATCTTATATGTTATGAACGGAAGCAGGTAATCTTGTATTGCATGTTTCGACGCTTTAAATGTCCATCCAATCCCAAGCGGAATTTGGGGGCGTCACACTCACTATGTAAATTATACGCACAGTAGTCCAGACAACAAATTGAACGGATGTTCTGATCGAGTGATAAGATCAAATAATTCACATGTAATTAGTAAAATAGACATTCTTTGCATTTTTAGGATAACATTAGGGTTCAATAGCAGGATTCATAATTAAGTATTACTCATTAAAAATATTCAAGCTAATATCTAGGCACAAAATTCATGATGATTGCATTTAAAATAGATTTTTACCTAAAATGAGCTAGACATTCATATAATAAGGGTTAATAATAATGGAAGTTGAAATATGCTAATTTACCCAATGTATGTTCATGTGGGAGAAACAAAGCGCGCTCATTTAGGATATATTGAAAAGACCACTTAAACATATCTACCTGTTGCCTTGTGGCTATTCAAATTTCTCTCAAAAGACATCATATGCCTAGGGTTCCATCGATTTCCACTCTTAGGCACTTGCTCATTTATATTGTGAAAGCTATGGACACTCTGGGTTCACATTTGTAGTGAAGAACAGAGGGTCACAAGAAATCCCTTCAAGGTCTTAGATTCTAAGTCATTCTCAACATTTGGTGCCAATATTATTTCATTTAATCTTCAGTGGAGAGATCTCCAGGTTTGGGGGTTTTGTAAGTTTTGTGGAGGGGGCTTTTGGGGTTTGAGCATGCATGTAATGAAGTGAGATTGTGAGGGGTTTTGGCTGTATGGTTTTAGAACTTGCCTTAATCTGGTGGTGCAGTATACTCCAAATTGAGTAAAGGTATTAGCTTTTTTTGTAGAAATGATGCCCTTATCTGTGCATAATAATATCAGCCTATTTTCTCCCTACTTTAAGTTACTATTATTGTAACATGTCATAAATGGAGCATACTGCACCACTACGGTAACACAACTTTAAGGTCACTTTCTTTACAGTTAAAAGACTTCCATTTTTTTCTTCCTTTTTTAGTTCAAAATTTACTTTCATTACTAAAATAGCCAAATTCTATGTCATGTTGAAAGCTTGTATTTTGGTTCTATGTCAAACAGTTCATAATCACTGTACATTAAAAATATATTGGTATCATGTAACACAAAGCTACAATCATTAAATTAATTCAAGAGTCCAAATCACCACAGCACAAGACTAAAATGATTGCATTGAAAATAAAAACAACCAGACATCTTGAAGGAGCAAGACAAGGCATAATATTCTTGTGGAGATTATTTACAAGAACCCTCGGCAAATTTGAACCATTTTCTACAAACTCCAATTTATTTTGAAAGTGCAAAGGAAAAAAAAAAATCCCGCAAGTCTAGTAATAGGTTGTTGTTTTTGTCTGTGTGTTTTTTTTTTTAAATTATACTTAAATTAATAATGATTCATTCTGGTAATATAAACTATTACCAGGTATGATATTTGTGAGTTAATGTAATTACTCTTGTAGGACAGTTATATAAAAAAATAAAAGCTACATTTAAGCATATAGAAGATATGGTGGGCGACAATGCCCGTGGGGGAAGAAGTATGTTCCATCAAGGACAACTTAGTATACAACAAAAGCCACAACAGAGACATTATGTTGTGCAGCAGATTAGAAGTTAACATGCAACAAGAATAGGCACCGTGAGCAATGAGTTAGCATCTCCATGTGGGGATGAGCGATGAGTAGGCTCTGTTGAGTCATCACATGATGACTCAACAGAGCCACCTGATGTAGTTTTTTAGAGTAACTTAAATGATGCTCTTGTCGTGATGGCACCAAGGTGGACCAAGTCTTAAAGATCAATTATAAGATCAAGAGCTAAGAAGATCAAGGAAGCAATGCAAGGATTGGTGCAATCTGATTGGGATGAAGTTAACAAGAGCCCAACACTCAAGATGGGTTTGAAAAAAGGAGAACCAATTTTGATCCACTTGATCCAAGCTTTGGAAGACATAACTTAGAGATAGGGCCTGTTGTTGTTAAGGCTTTCAATTTGTTTAAAGGATTTTTATTATTAGTTTAAAATAAATGGGTTTGAGGATGCTTAGCCTACAAATGTCTTATTTCTTAAGAACTAAGATTTTTGGGAAGGCCTTGTATTTTGGCCAAGGACTTATTCATGCTACAGTACCTGCGGCACTATTCACTTAGGATTTTTGGGGATGTTTATTTAAACCACTTATAACCTTATTTGAGAAGGTCAGACAAAGGTAAATCACAACCTTTGTGGCGTTCTTCCTTGTAATTTGGGTTCTTGAGATAAATTCTTCAATGAGTTTAGATTTTAATATAATCTAGGTTCTTGAAACAAGTTCTCAACGAGTCTAGATTCTTTCATCGATTGACTTGATTTTTGACTTTGTTGGGTGAGTTTTTCAAATTGATTGTGAGTTCAAGGGATTTCAATTCCGTGGGTTCAAATCATTTGGTATTCAAAGCAAGGTTTCCAATCAGGTTTGATTCTATCTTTAAATTCTTGCATCTTAAAATTTAATTCTAGGGCTTTATTGTTCTAAGGTTGTAAAAAAAAAAAAAACTGCAGAAATTTCCTTGTTCCTAGGGCTGAAAATTGCATCATTTAGGGTTTCTAAATTCTAGAGTTTCTTGCATCTCTAGGTTTGTCAATTGCTTAGAGTGTCATTTCATTGATTATTTTCTATTTCCTTGCCAATTTTTGTGTTTTTGAATTCAATTGTTTGTGATTGAATTAGTGAGAAAAGAAAAGAAAAGAAATGAATAGAAAAGAAAAGAAAAGAAAAGAAAAGAAGAGAAAGGAAAAGAAAATTTCAAAAAAAAAAAAAAGAGTATCGAGAGAAAAAAAAAAATGGATTGAGTCATATCATTATAGTTGGTATCTTATCTTGTGATTACTCTTTTCCTTATATCATTTCCTTGAGTCTCGTGTCATTTTATTCTTTCTTGTGTTTTCTCTTGTTTTTGTTTCTTAAACCTAATTACTAGTTGGGATAAAATAATGTTGTCTTGATTGAGTTCAATTAGTTCTTAAAGAACTTGAGTGGGAAAACTCTTGAGGTAAAATGCAAGAGAGTGTGAGATTATTATCGGGAAAAAACCAATTAAGAGTAAAATACGAGTGAAGTGGCATTATTCGAGTGTAAACATGCAAGGGAGTGTGTGAGGCTTTTATCACTAACATTCTTTTTATGTAGTACATTACGATATCTCACAATAGTGACTCAACACCGAAGGGAGTGGCAGACAATTCATTCTTTGCTAGCACTACTTTAGTTGAGAAATTGAATTTACCTCCCTTGAAACACCTTAGACCATATAAGTTGCAATGGTTGAATGATTGTGGGGAGGTTAGGATAAATAAGTAAGTGCTAGTTTCTTTTTCAATTGGAAAGTACAAAGATGAGGTGCTTTGTAATGTAGTGCCTATGCATGTTGGCCATATTTTATTGGGGAGGTCATGGCAGTGTGATAGGAGAGTAATTCATGATGAATTTAGGAACATGTACAGTTTTGAAAAGGATGGAAAAACAATCAAACTTACTCCTTTAACTCCAACATAGGTCCATGAGGACTAACTGAAGTTGAAAAGTAAGGTTGATCAAAAAAGAAAGAGTGAAAATGAGGTTGATCAAAATAAAAAGAAAGCAATTGAGACTGATCAAAAAAGAAAGAATGAAAGTGAGGTTGATCAAAAAAGAAAAAGATAAACTGAGATTGATAAAAAAAGAGAGAGTAAAAGTGAGGTTGAGCGAAAAAGAAAGAGTGGGAGTGAAAGTAAGCAAGAAAGAAGTAGTGAGACCGAAAATGAGAGAAAAAAAAATGATAGAGAAAAGAAATGAGGGTGAGGCTGAAACCTCAAAAAAAAAAGTGAAAAGCATGAGGAGAGTGAAAAGAAAAGCAAGAGTGAAGAAAGTGAGAGAAAAACAAAGAGAGAAGTGAGTTTTATGCTAATGCAAGTTTTTATACTAACAAATTTAATGACTCTTTGTCTAGTGTTATTGTTTTTTTGTTGCAGGGATATAAGGTCATGATTCCTAGCGGAGTGTTTAGTGGATTGCCACCTATTAGAAAGATAGATCAATACATTGATTTTGTACTAGGTGCAACAATCCCTACCCAACCTTTCTTTGAAGAACATGAGTCCTTGAAACATTTGAAGAAATAAGGTAAGTTGTTGACTAGAATGCATGCTGAGTGGGAGGACTGTCTTGAGACTTTTCCTCACGTAATCACATACATACATGGTGAGAAAACTTTTGTGGTTCATACATTAGCAAGAAGGTATGTCCTTATCTTTAATTTACATGCAAAGTTATTGAGATTTGAGTATGAAAAGAAATTGCATGCTAATGATGATAACTTTGCTAGTGTGTATGGAAATTGTGAGGAAGCATCGTTTGGTAAGTTCTATAAACTAGATTGGTACTTGTTTAGAAAAAAAAGACTTTGTGTGCCTACTAGTTTTATGCGTGAATTGCTTGTGTGTGATAGACATGGACGTAATTTGTTGGGTAACTTGTGTGTGCTGAAGATTTTATACTCGTTGCTTGAGCACTTTTGGATGTATCATTTGCCATTCATTGAAGTGTTGTATGAACGTTTGTAGTAGTATCATTTGCCATTAATTGACGTGTTGTATGAACGTTTGTGGGGAATATTATTTGCCATTCATTGAGGTCGCATATAATCGGAGTTGTCATTTTGGTGTAATGAAGTCTTTAGATGTGATTCATGAACTTTTATGGAAGTATCATTTTCCTTTCATTGACTTGTTGCATGAACGTTTGCGGGAGTATCGTGTACCCTTGTTAGAGTTTGCATGTAATAGGACTATTCATACTACCATTGTTTATTCTCATTTTGAAATTGTATATGGTTTTAATCCACTTACTCCTTTATAATTGATGTTTTTACTTGTTGATGATAGGAGTGGCTTGGATAGATATTTTCACATTCTTGCAAAATTAATGATAATTCATATCAAGTGGATCTTCTAGGTAAGGACTATATTTCTGCTACTTTCAATGTTTCTGTTCTTTTTCCCTTTGATCCAGGTAGAGATTTGATGTCAAATCCTTTTGAGGAGATGGAGAATGATGGGCCCTAAAGCAGAAAAAGTCTTAAGGATCAATTACAAGATCAAGGAAGCAATGTAAGGCTTGGTGCAATTCAATTGGGATGAAGCTAGTAAGAGCTCAACACTCAAGATAAACATGAAAAAATGATAACCAGTTTTGATCCACTTGATCCAAGCTTTGAAAAACATGACTTAGAGATAGGGCCTGTTGTTGTTAAGGTTTTCAATTTGTTTAAAGGACTTTTATTATTAGTTTAGAATAATTAGGCTTGAGGATGCTTAGCCCGCATATGTCTTATTTCTTAAGAATTAAGATTTTTGGGAAGGCCTTGTATTTTGGCTAAAGGCTTATTTGGAAAGTTATTATATTATCTGAACTAAGGTTTTAGAAGTTACTGTAGCGCGGCACTATTCATACTACAGTACCTGCGGCACTATTTACTTAGAGTTTTTAGGAATTGTTTATTTAAACCACTTGTAGCCTCATTTGAGAATGTCAAACAATAATGAATTTTCATTGTGAGTTAAGTTATCTCCTCTTGAACTTTTGAACTTATCAAAAGTAAATTACAACCTTTGTGGCGTTCCTCCTTAAAATCTGGGTTCTTAAGACGGGTTTTTCAACAAGTCTAGATTTTAATATAATTTAGGTTCAAAATGTCTATATTCTTCTATCCATTGACTTGATTTTTGACTTTTTTGGATGAGTTTTTCAAAATAACCCACCCATCTAAGCAACATTTAACTTTCATCCCAACAGCAAAATCATAAGAAAAAGCCAAAAGACTCAAAAACAGATAACTCGACTTTTATGTAAGCTTATTTGGCTTTGTTCTTTAATAAGATCGCATACCCCACCAATTTTGAAATAAGAAAAACTCAATACACTCAATTCCTTAACAGGTGACTGGACTATAATGATTGAAAAAATATGGGATAACTTTAGATATAAGAAAGGGTCTCTCTCTACAATGGTGAGGTTGAGAGAGTGAATTAGAAAACAGAGTAGGAACTAAAGTTGCATTGAAAACAGAGTAATAATACTGCCCAATATTTCAAGATGCAGTAACAAAACCACTCTCTCAAGGAATAGATCCAACCAGAATAGCACATTTTAGGAAGTCCTTGGGATGCTCCTTGTAGCATGCCAACAAAATGCTTGTTGAACATAACAAGTTCTTTGGGCAAACCATACACACAGAAATGAACTTCTAAAAGGCAAAGAGATCTAAGATATTGTAAGAATTCAAGACCAAAAAGAACCATATGTGCATTGTATTCGAACTAAAGTTGGATACCATACTGGACATGATCCATCCCACTGCAAGCATGTTATAACACCCCCACCCCCCTCTCTCCAAGTTGGATACCAGACTGATAAGGATGATGTAGACAAGGATGTTATACATCATCCTTCCCACTGCAGGCGTCCTTAAGGTGCCTCTAAGTGATATGTACACTTGGTAGTGTTGTATAAATATATAGTCAAACAAGAAGAAAGAGAGGCCAAGTATTCCCCAATTTAATCAATAAAACAAACTAAGATACCATGGTAAATTCCAAATATTTGATGTATAATATTCCTAATATTTATACATAGCTAAAACAAATTTAATGTATAATATTCGAGCCCTCGAAGCAACTCGCATGTGTAATATGATTGAATTAGTTGTAAGAACATTGATAATCAGACATTAACTAAAGCTCTATATGGTGAGGGGCATATTAGATCTTAGCACTGAAAGACCAAGACAAACATTCCTCAAAGCATATTGAGAGATGCATAGAGGAGAGTGCAGGAGGAATACTAGGAACAACTCAAGTATTGCTTGTTTGCATCATATTGGACATTAGCATTAGTACTAGAGGAACCCACTCTAGGAGTAGAGGAGCACTTGTTAATTAGTCTCCCAAAAATGCACCAATACAGGAGCTACATATACCAGCACTGCAAAAAATCTAGAATATCATAGTACAATGCTTTTCTTCGTTCTAGGAAAGAATGGGGCAAAAGCCTGCATTCAACCCTCTCGGTTAAAATCAATAACAAAATAGGTTTTCATACATATTAAATCAAAAAGGAAAATTTTTAAAAAAGAAAAGGGAAGTAATCTCAAGCCATAGATGTTCCTCTTTTTTCCAAATGCAAAACACCAGAAACATGGAAAAAAACATTCACAAAGTACAAAGACATAGCAAGCTTTCCGACACATACCAAACAAGTAGGTAAGAGGAGATCAGTCTTTCTAATTATCTATTTATTAGTATACATGTTTAACCAAATGCTATCCATGATCCCAAACAAGTACGTAATTATATCACTTCCAAGGTGAATTCATCCTTCCCTCGTTCGAGTTCGAATTTAGAAGTACTAGAGGTTTACTATTATAAGAAATAATTAAATAAATAGAGACACTAACTCTGACAATATTGGCCCCAAAGATCGATCGAGCCTCCATTGTAAATAATAATTGGGCTCTTCTTACCAAAACAAGAAGGTTCCTCCATACTTATTAGATATAAAATCAACGACCAAGAATCAAGTCCAGAGATAAGGTCAATAAGAGATAAGGTAAATTGACTCAGATACATAAAATGTGAAAATAATATAAGGAAAGTATGACTCAATTACTCAAAAAAAGAAAGAGATCTCCATAAACGGAATGAATCTTTTTGTATTAATCATGCATCTGGCTCACAAGAGCATCTCCAAAAAAGTAGATAAGATCTCCTCAACTTTTCATCTATTATTTTTTATTTATATATTTCACCAACATTGACAATGAAAGAAACAAGACGAAGAAGAAGAAGAAAAGAGGGTTGGGTTGCATGGCGTGCACTATGCAACTAACTGGCTGCCGTGCATGGTGCCACAATTATGCACGCAGGTGACCAAGCAAATGCAGCTCGTTTGTAATAGCAAGAGAACGCCGGCAGATGCAGGAGTTGCTGAAGATAGAGCTACGAAAGATGGCAGGCAAACAACCTGGCAGCCGTATGCACTTAGGGGTATAATCGGTTCGGATTCTTCAGTCAAAAGGAAATTTTTGGATTAGACTGAAATTTTTGGTCCGCCTATTTTCCACTTCGAGACCAAACCAATTATCCCTATAGACCGAACCGGACCGTTATCTCCCAGTCCACTCAATCCGTTCAGTCCTTAAGCCAATCTTGCACATAAACATAAAAACCTTTTTTTTTTTTTTTTTTATCAAGGAAATATATACATCCAGGAAAATTAACATGATCTAAGAATTATATAATGCATCCACACAACAAATTAACATAAAAAAAAAAAATACAGACTATACAATGTCTAAAGAAATACCACTAAGATGAAAAATTTTAAATCAAAGCTTTCACATAAGCCCAAAAAAAGAAAATCAACTTACCTTACCCAAAAATGGTGGCAATTGGCGACCAGGTGGCATAATCAAGTGTCAGAGCGGTAGTGTGCGTAGGGGTTGCTTTGGAATTTTTTTGTAGCACCTGGAAAGGGTGGTTTGGGGACCGAGAAAATAGAGTGAAGAATAAGAATGAAGAATTCTTCACTGTTTAGGTTTTAAAAATTAAAGTTTTGAATTTTGTTCTAGTGACTGTTCCAATTGAGGTACTGGAATAGAATATTTCAGTACCGATCCGTTTTGGTGTACCATTTCATGATAATAGTTATATAAATAAATTATATATATATATATATATATATATAGAAAACTATATTTTAAACTAACATCAATACAAGTCTTAAAAACATACATATTTAAAAAAACTCAATAATACTTCTAAGTTCTCAATTTAACCGTTAAAAAAAATCACACATCATCATTGTAAAGACAGTAAGCACACCCTCAACGAAAGTCATCTATCACCACTCAAATATTTTAGGAAATCAATGAAGCATGCTAAAACAATGAGCTGGAATTTCAAATGGAAATCCAACTTTACATCTTCCTCACCATGTATCTAAAGAAATTATTGGCTATCACACGTTTCATTAAATTCCAAACAAGGCTATTTGTATCAAGAAATTTACATACAATATGACGTATTTGTTGTTAGCATTCAATTCTTTTGACTTTTTTAATCCAAGGAAAGTTTTATTGCTGAATATTTGACCCCTTGGGAGAGGCTAAGAAGTTGCTAACTGCTAAGTGGCTTTGTACTGTTGTCGAAGAGATATATTCTCCACTTCTTCTAGCCTTTGCCAAACAAGAATATTTGCAGAACTTATCTCTCCGAAAACATACATAAAATGCATAATGAAATGCTTATTAAGTTAATTTATAAAAGGAATACGATTATTCACAAAGTGAGGAAGAGTCAAAACAGTAGGCAAACTCACTTTTGAAAATTTGAGAACTAGGGATTCTTCTTGTAGGGATTCGACTTTGCCAAGAAGAGGGAGAAGTAAAAATGGACAGATTTGTACCTCAATATACAAGATAATTACAAGAATGACATGTATATAGATTTGGAACCAAAACACATGTTTTTGCTGAAATACCAAAATTCGGCTGATACAGACCAAAACCAGCCAAAATGGCCAAAATTTGACGCTATATTGTAAAACACTATTTTAACATACATGTTTTTTAAAAAAGAAACTGAGTTGCGTGAAATGGCGCCATTTTCTAGTGAGTACCAACATTTTTCTTCCATTTTCTTTTCTTAGCAAAAAAATTAAATAATAAAAATTATATTAACTAATAAAATTAAAATGAAGTGAACTCTTTAATGTAGATTATCTAATTAACTCATTAACAAAATAATTAATTATAATTATATTAATGATGTTACTAACGTAGTACTCAATACTCAAAAGTATTTGTATGAATTACAATACTTAATACATACATTAATACATAATTGCCTATATTAAAATTTTAACATTTTAAATATGTGGAAGGACCTAAATCCCCTATCTGATCTAGTGGGCCCAATTGCAAAGCCAAGGAGCTAGGCCTAGAAAGATGGGCCCTAAGAGAATGCCCATTCAGGTTGTGGATTGTGCTAATGACTTGTGTCGACATGAGATAAGATCTCATGGAACTCATATCAATTAAGGAATTCCAACAACCTCCTAGGGATCAAATAAAATCCGTGTAACGAGGAAAATTCAAATAATGAAACCTGGAGTTGATTTCAAATAAAAGATAAGGTTGATTTCAAATAATGTAACAAGGCACAAAGGCTCAAAGAGGATGAGAGTTTAAAGTCTTATCTAGCGCGATTTAACAGAGAGTGCACGATGGTCGACAATCAAGACAAAAGGATCATTTTGTCACCTTTGCTAGGAGGGATCTAGCTTGGAAGCCCCTTCATGGCCAAATTGGTGAGGAAGACCCTGCTACCCTTCACGACTTCATAGACAGGGCAGACGACTTTGTTAACGTGAAGGATACGTTATGGGCATTAACCTCACTTAGGGGATCAAAGATTAGTCAAAGGTGAAGAAAAGTCAACGTGAAGGAAGACGGGAGTCAGCTGGACATATTGGACGAGTAGGCGCCTGTGAGGCCCAACACTCTAGCATGAGTGTCCAAGAAAAGGTCAGGGAATCCCCTCGAGGTGGCAATCATGGGCATGAATCCCAAGGATTTTGTACTTACCACAATGTGAGTGAGCATTGGATGAAGGATTGCCATATCTTGAAGTGGAGGATTAAGGAGATGCAAGATAGTGGCCAGCTTGAGCTTATAGTCACCCGAAACGTGACGCTGCCAAGGCGATTGAATGAAAGAAGGCAAGATCGTGAACGTAAATGGCAGAAAAGCTAGAGTCCAAAAAGAAGAGAGGCCCTTAGAGAACCTCGTGGCCAAGCCCCCAGACAAGGTGTGGACCAAGGAAATCCACCATAGGGTGAAATCTGCATAGTTGATGGAGGGCTCATCAACAATGGACCCACTTCCTTAGAATTGGAGGCATCCGCTTGGCAAGCCAAGTATGAGGAAGTCCTCAACGTAGGAAGGTCGGAGAAGCATCCTAGGCTACAACCTGCTCGCAATATCCTTCAAAGACAATGACTATAGAGGTTTAGTATACCCACACGAGAATGCATTAATGGTAACCTAGTTGGTAGCCAATTATACCACCCGAAGGATACTCGTTGATAATGGAAGCTCAGCTTGTGTCCCTTTTTGGGACGCATTTGCAAAAATGGAGATCAACCAGAGCCAGTTGCACCTCACTCCCAGCACCTTGAGAGGATACTCAGGAGAGATAGTGCAGCCCGTAGGATCCATCACCTTGCCAGTATCAATAGGATTAGGCCCTTGCATAGTAACAACAATGATGGATTTTATTATAGTAAGAACCCAGTTGGCATACAATGCCATAATTGGTTGATCGATGCTAAATGCCCAAAAATGAAGTTCCCCAGGGAGGCAGGTATAAGGAATGCTTGCGGCGAACAAGTACTCACGTGAGAATGTTATGTACAAGAGCTCCGACAAGGAGAGAAGGATGTGAGGATGGCCAAACCTCCAATAGGAGAAGACGAAGGGCAAGGCTTATGAGCCTTTAGAGCTAATCACCCTTCGTCCGACACACCTAGAAGCCATGGTAAGAGTTGGGACCTAGAAGCCATGGTGAGAGTTGGGACTAAGCTGAGAGAGGAAGACAGTTGGGGGTTGAAGTAGCTCCTCACCAAAAGCAAGAATGTCTTATCCTAGAGTCACAAGGACATGCTCGATATTGGCAAAATCATCATAGAACACCAGCTAAATGTCAACCTAGAGGCACAGATGGTTAAGCAGAGGAAGATAAGCATCAACACCAAAAAGTATGCAGCAATCGTTGAAGAGGTAGACCTACTCTTAGCGGTTGGGTTCATCAGAGAGGTCCATTATCCAAAGTGGCTCTCAAACGTGGTACTCATCAAAAATTCAAGCAAGAAGTGGCGGATGTGAGTATATTTCAAGGATTTCGACAAGGTCTGCCCAAAGGACAACTTCCCTTTACCATGAATAGACTTAATTGTAGTCTCCACGACAGGGCACAAAATGTTAAGTTTCATGGAAGCCTATCCTGGGTATAATCAAATCCGAGTCAGCTAGTTTGAGGAGGAGAAGTCAGTATATGGCGAGTAGGAGGAGGAGAAGATAGCATTCATAACCGACTGGGGACTTTACTCTTACAAAGTCATGCCCTTTGGTCTAAACAACCCAAGAGCAACACATACCAGATGCTAGTGAACAAGATTTTTAATGAACAAATAGGGCATAATATGGAAGTCTATCTTGACGGTCTGCTGGTCAAAAAGCAAGGAACCAGAGCAGTATGTAAAAGATTTGAGGGAGACTTTCGAGTGTTGTGGCATTACAAAATACTCATTTAGGTTACAATCAGGCAAGTTTTTGGGCTTCATGTTGTCAGAAAGAAGAATTGAAGTGAACTCAAAGAAAGTGCGAGCAATCATTGAATTGTAGTCACCTAGGAATTTGAACGAAGTGCAAAAACTAGTAGGAAAAATAGTGGTGCTTAATAGATTTGTGACTTGATCGACCAGCAGATGCCTGCCATTATTCTGGCTCCTATAGAAGATATAAAACATGGATACCGAGTGCGAGAAAGCCTTCACACAATTAAAGGAGTACTTGATACAGCCCCCATTGTTAAGTCAAACCAAGCAAGGGGAACCTTTTCTGTTGTACCTGTCTGTCACACTAGATGTTGTGTCCACTGCGCTAATGCTGGAGGAAGAGGGAGCACTAAGACCTATATACTATGTAAGCCGTGGCTTGAGGGGAGTGGAGACTAGGTATCCAAAGGTCAAAATTTTCGCATTCACAGTAGTGACAGTCGCTCACCAGCTACGTCCTTACTTCAAGCGCACCCTATAAAGGTAGTAAAAGTAGCACTCCTACAAAAGGTACTACAGTGACCACATGTTGGGTTGATTGGTAAAATGGTCCATTGAACTAAGTGAATTCAACATTAGCTATGTTCCTTGAACGGCGGTGAAACGAAAAATATTGGTTGATTTTGTGGCAAAGTTCTCGAACTTTCCCAAAAAGGAACTGGAATCTCACACGAAAAAGCCATGGCAAGTGTATGTCGGTAGTTCATCCTACTGAACGGTAGGGAGAGTAGGAGTGCATATAGCAGTAGGAGATAAGACTGAAATGTATTATGCAATGAGGTTGGGATTGAAGTTCACAAACGACGAAACCGAATACGAGGCAATACTAGCAAGACTCGACATTGCCACGGCCTTAAGAGTGAAGGAGCTTGAGATGAATGCATATTCACAAGTTGTGTTTGGCCAAGTAACCAAAGAGTACTTGGCGAAAGGCAAAAAATTTGATAAAATACCTACAGTAGATGTACAAGGGGTGTGATTGCCTTTATTACATCTGAATCAAAAACATCCTGAGGATTGATAATTGGAAGGCTAATCGGCTAGCACATGTGGCATCAACACAAAAGAAGGGAACCTTAACCTAGGAGGTGGTCACATAGACCATAGAGACTTTGGCCATTGGGACCAAGATCTTGGAGGTAAACATGGATGCCCCAAAATGGGCAGGTAACATAGTTAGGCACATGGCGACCGACAAACTCCCACTTGCCAAGGAGGTTAGGAAGGTCAAGAATAGAGCCACCTGCTTCACTATGATTGAAGATACATTGTACAAGTGTGGTTTTTCAACACTTATCCTATGATTTATGTCGAAAGGAGAAGCCCGCTACGTTATGGAAGAGATGCATAGGGGAATATATGGAAACCACTCAGGCGGATGGGCCTTGATGTTGAAGATTATAAGGCAGGATACTACTAGCTGCATGCCCTTAGAGATGCCAAGGAGTTTACCTAAAGATGTGTTTAATGCGAGCTACACGCACCAATCCCAAGCAACCCACCAAAAGAAGGGCCTCGGGCAAACGCCCCATACAGGCTATGGATTGTGGTCATGACTTGAGTTGCCCATGGGATAAGATCTTATCAAACTCATACTGGCTAAGGAGTTCCAAAAACCTCCCAAAGATTGGATGAGATCCAAATAATGAGGAAAAATAATGAAACCCAGAGTTGATTTCAAATAAAAGATTAGGTCATTACAAGGCTCAAAGAGGTCGCTCCTCACTCTATATATTTCCATCAATGTCCACCCATCAGGTATGCAAAGATTACCTCTATCTTCTAATAGAAAGATTGAGCAACTCATCTGACTTAGGCATCCAGGGCGTTTCTATATCTTTCAAGCCTTCTTCTTTCTTTGGTTGCAAGATCAAGTGAGTGAGAGCGAAACATGTCCAAAACAATATGGTTAATAAATAATTGGTTCATGGATATTTCATACTTGTAACTTAGGTATCTTACAAAATATGTACCTAACTATTTTAATTAGGTGTAGATAATGGATAACTAGAGTAGGTATCATTGTATATAATGTATTAATTTATCATATAATATATTAGTTAATTCTTAGTAGTATGAGTTAACATTTAATAGTATATTTAAAATATATTGTCAATGATCATAGGTTAGATGAAAATTATATAATTAAGTTATACAACTCCTATATAAAATACTATATAAAAAATAAATAGAAAAATTTAGTTTTCGGTCCGCTACAAAAACCGAAAACCAAAAACTGAAAACCGAAATTTTGAAAACTAATGGACCAAAACCTCTTCAAGCTTGAGTTGGCTTTACACTCTCACCAACAAAGTTCATGTTTGTTTTTCATTCACAAAATCAATCTTTTTTATAATATTTTGGATGGAAATAAAAATCGAATTTTGGTTTGCCTTTTTTTTTTTCAGGGTTGGTTTGTCGTAAAGCTTGGAAGAATTTTTAGGAGAAAAATCTGAAATTTTTAGCAAATTCATTTGTAGAAATTTGGTTTAATTGATTTTTTTAATTTCCTTCATGATTGCATTTTCTAAAATATTGAATGCCCCATGCATCCTTGCCAAGTGTGATGGCCGAATGCCTCTCCCTTTCTTGTAAACTTAAAAGACTTTATTGCATAAAGGACATGTGGCGCTTCCCATTTTCGCCAAAACTCTAAAGCTCCATCATCACAAGATCATTTTAGAAACCCTAATGCTTTCTTGCCTAGTGGTATGGCTGAAACCCTAATCTTCCATTCATCCATTTTTTGGTCTAGATACAATAAACCTACATAAAGTGATATGCATGGCTGCCAAATGGCAGTGTGGGTGGTGTATGCCCTAGTAAACCAAAATCCCATCATTAGGTTCTTTAAGAAACTCTAAGAGCCTTATGGTCTTCTTCCATAATTGAAAACTCAAAACATGCCAATGCATTGTGCCAAGTGGCACTTCCCTCCTCATTGCTTTAAATGGTATTTCTTCTTCCTTCTTATGACTTCTTCTAGAAGCATGGTTGAATGCACTTGGTAAATCTCTTGACAAAACTGAAACTCTCATTTTCTAGGTGCCTCGTGATTGTGTTTTGGGAGCTCAAAGGTTTCCCTCCTTGCTATGCTCCAACTAGCGCCGCCTTTATATTCCCATAATCCTATTGGCTTCTTCTAACCCAAATTTCTTAAGTGGCCGAAAATCACAAGGCCCAATGCTTCTTGGTCTTGGGTGCCTATTATACTAAGTAACAAGGGCAAAAACTAGCACTACCTTTCCAGATTCTAATTCTAAGGCACTTGGGTCTTCACCCACTCAGGCCCAAGTCAAACCAAGTCTAACTTGGGCAAGAATGTCACATGGTGTCACCAAAATATTATAATATAACTTGCGGCAAGATCATGGGCTTCGTATAAGTTGAACGACTTAATAAATTATAGCATGAGCAAATATTTATATTAATTTAAATCTTGTCTAATTACGTACAGACTTATATGTCACCATTTAGTACTTGAAGTTTGATCCCAAAAACAATAATAATAATAAGAATAATAATAATAATAATAAATGATAATAAATAAAAAAAAAAGAGAAGATTTTCATTAGGGAGGCCAGGAATATCAAGTTATTTTTATAGTTTGCTAGTGATGTGGAGGTCGACATCATCATCATAGCCATAAAAACACAGAACAATGTTTGGCAATGAAAAGTTTTTCATTTTTCTTTGACGTGTACAAAAACATATCATTTCAGGTCCATGCTTCGAATCCTTTTAGGACCAACTTCGAATCCTGTTAGTTTTTATCGACAACGATTATTTTAACTACTGTTTTTATGATTATCTTTCTGGCTACCTTAAGGGGGTAATGACATGATTTTAACCTTGCAGCAAGAACGGTACGGAAAGTCACTCCAACAATCTACGATGCCGTTGCACGGATTTCAAATATATATGGTACTTTTGGATGTAGTTTTTATTAAATAAAAATTAAATTTTCTCTTCTCAAGGGCTATCATATATCCACCAATGAGAATGGTAGTACTCCAAGAAACAAATTATTACCTTTATCATGTGCAAAAGATCAAGAAGAAAGCTTAATTCTCTTGCTACGAGATTAAGATATTTTTATTTTTATTTTTTTAATGTCAGGGAATCTCTTTAAGGCAGGATTCTTCGGATCTATTTCTCCAGAATAAATCATGATCTCATACACAACACCCTCATAAGTTTTTCTACACGAAACTGATTAAATCGTTGTCTTTTCATGATCAGGGGGTGTGATCCTAAATAATTGTTTGCATTTATAAAGTATTAAACCTTGGACTTTGAAATGAGTGATACCACATGACCAAGATCTTCACCACTTGGGCCAACCCCTTAGGCTTTGATTAAGATATTACTAATAAACAGCTGATTTCTCCATTTTTTCTTTTACAAATTCATGAATTATGATATTAATTATTATTATCATTTTCCGCATTTACTTTCTATTCAAATAATTATAAGCAGATGTATTATGCCATAAATTGGTTGAATACAATAATGTTTATTGCGAATATATCTAAAACCTACGACTATATATATATGGTGAGCAAAAGCAAAAGTAGTATGTCTGCCAATTAGTTGCAGTGTATTGCATGTACGTAGTCCAGAATTAGAAATCAGGTTAATTTTTCGGGCCGTGAGTCTGACTAGCTGTCTCCAATCCGGCTATATGCCACCATCGATCATTTTTTGTGACCTGTTTTCGCCGACCTTGGGACGAAAGATTTTCATGGACAAAAAAACATTTTGCTACGATGTCAAGTCTTTATGGCACGAGTAGTACTCGCGGCAAATACCCATATATTTTAGCGTAAAGAAAACCCGTACTAATTAGAATATTATTTAGTACGATCTGACTGCAGCACGGCCACTTTTAAGTACGAGATATATGCTTGATACTGCTTGATGCAAATGATAAAGATAGGGTTCAATACCAAACTTGCTGTGGTAATAAATAAATTAAGACTTCTGTCGTGGGTGTTAGTTGGGCAAATGGTACGGTTCTGATATTTTTCCTGTCACTAAAACGAAAAGGAAATTCCTTGAGTGTCTTATAGTTTAGATCAGCACTTACGAGACCTCCTGTAACATGTTTTTCTCCTTTCCCAAACAAAGGATGCTGACGATGGACCCGTGGTGGGAATTGATTGCTTTAATAGATCAGGCGAACGAATATGGGTAAATTCCATAGAAACTCCACAAATCAGTACTACTCCTGCTCGTACGTATGACCTCGTCAAATTGATTCACCAAATTATTAGGAAATGTTTCTGTGATTTGGAGGAAATTACAGTACTTAACCCTCATAATAATTACTTTTTCTTTTCTAATTATCAATTAGGAGAGCACATGATAGGGATGCTAGCCAGCTAAAAATAAATAAATCAAGGGGGATTTAAGCTTTAAGCTGTAAATTACAGCTGTCTGGACTGCAATAGTAAGCTCGAACTAATTAGCTAGCTAGATTCCAAATACTAAAATTGATAGTTTTGAAAACACATTATTGTGAAAAAGGGTTAACCGTAATCTTATTTGAGAAATGATATTTGTAATCGTAGAGTGAATAACCTCCGCATAATTAGTTTGAAAAAAATAAATAAATATGAGATCCATGTTAAAATAATAATTAATTTTTAAATAATAGATTCCACTATTTTTTAAAATTTACGCACTTTACAATTATATATAATATTACTTATCTTATTTTTTGCCCTCATCCAAGTATAAAGTTCGTTAGTACCATTAATGCAGCACTTCTCATCATAAGTACTGAACCACTGGTTTTCACACATCTAGCAAATATCTTAATTACTTGCTTGGGTGCACTTGCTCATCAACACATACACACGTTAGCCATGGCCGGAAGTAGGGAGCATGTAATATCCGTGGAGGAGTTGCTGTCGAGAAAGGTTAATTTTGTCGCAACAGAAGCTGGTGAAACAAGCAGGGGAGGTGACATTTCCGGCCTGCAGATGCGGACCATTGAACTCCAAGATCAGGAAGCCTGCGAGCTGAAAAAGGATTTTGAGAAACTGAGGGAAGCAGGAGATCATCTGAGGCTTAATACGCCAAATGGAGGTCAAAAGGCTATACCAAAAATACAAAAGGTTCCGCTGTTGCTGAGAGATCGTAAACATTTCAACAAGTATTTTAAGCCAAGGATTGTAGCACTCGGGCCTATCCATCATGGTAAGAAAAAATACAAGCCATCGGAGGAGTACAAGCTTATAATGACAAACTGCTTCGTCATGGAAAGTGGTAAAGTTGATGAGGCTTTGTACAAAGTAGTTAAGAACAACATTAAGCAACTGAGGCAGTGTTTCCACCAGAAGGTGACGGAGAAATATAGCGATCAGGCCCTAGCCTGGATGCTCTTTGTGGACGGGTGTACAATATTACAGTCCATACATTGTGTTGTTACCAGTGCATGCAAAGATTGGATAATGAAATACGATGATCTGATGGTCTTTGGGACGCAAGACTTGTTCTTGTTGGAGAATCAACTTCCTTATCAACTCCTTGAAGATTTGATGAATTCCAGCGCAAATAAAGGTAAATTGGAGGAGTCCATCAATGAATTCATGTATTCGCAGATATTGAGCGGTAAGGCGAAGCCGAGCATGGATAAATCAGGGATTACGGAAAAGCCGATCCATCTTCTCGATCTCCTCCGGACGCTAATCATAGGAAAATCCAACGTTGAGGACGACGGCGCTGCGGCACGACTTCGCAGTAAATTGCCGTCGTACAGGTATCGCAACTTGGAGGAACTTCGATCAGCAGGAATCCATGTGAAGAAAGGTGATGATCCCTTGACAACAATAACTTTTAAGAAATCACACAATATCAACTTCTGGTCGGCATACCTCTTCCTTTCTCCAATAAAGGTTGATGACTCAATGGGGCCCAAGTTCATGAACTTGATAGCCTACGAGATGTGTACGGATTTCTACAAGAAGTTGGAGATCACCTCATACATATTATTCCTGTATTCACTCATTGATAACGTCAAAGACGTAGTGAAGTTGAGGAATGAGGGAATAATCATTAACCTCCTTGGTAGCGACGAAGAAGTGGCTCGACTCTTCAATGAGATTGGCACCGACTTGATTCCTGACCCCGACGCATATGGGGAAGTCAAAGATGCCATTCAGAAACACTACGATTCTAAGTTGAAGTCCTGGATTTCTGAAGCCCGTCACGAACATTGCAGAACTCCCTGGACGATTCTGGCTATTTCGGCAGCCGTAATAGTACTCGGCCTAACTTTTGTACAGACATGGTTCGCATTCAAAGAAGACATGACAGGTAATTCCCGACCCCGAGTTCGGCACTAGACGTCGCGAGTTCACCATGCGCATCATGAATATAACTTTTATGATTTGGAGAGATATAAATATAATAGATAGATCTTATCATTTAAATCTACAAGATCTACGTATTATATTTATTTCTCTTTAAATTATAAAATGTATTTGGAAACAAAATTATAAAGTCCGATCGAGTTCACGTACACGTAGCTCCTTTGAATAATTACATCCTGCATGCCACGACCATGTCGTTTGTGCGCGCAGTCATGTCTTGAAATCTAAAATAAATCCGAGTAAATGTGTCAATCATGCATCTTACTCAAACGTAATGCATGCGTTTGAAATTTGTTAATTAAATTGCGGGTAATTTAGTAGTTATCAGTACTCATGTATGAAATATTTAATTTGCTTTGAATGATGAATTAAGTCCCACACAGGCGTGGGCTTGATTATTTAATATATGCATGTAATCAATATATTTCTTAAAGATAATTATAATAAGAGGAGAATCTTCCTAATTGTCTATTAATCAGTATGCATGTTTAACTAAATGTTATCCATGATCCCAATTAAACAATTAAGTACGTAATTATATCACTTCCCTGTGAATTCATCCTTCCCTCGTTCGGGTTCGAATTTAGAACTACTAGATCAGGTTTAATTTATTATCATATGAAATAAGTAGAGACACTAACTCCGACACTATTGGCCCCAAAGATCGATCGAGCCGCTATTGCAAATAATAATTGGGCTCTTCTTAATTACCAAAACAAGAAGGTTCCTCCATACTTTTTAGATATAAAATCAACGACCAATAATCAAGTCCGGAGATAATAGTACTACAACAGGAAAGGGTTCTCACAAAGAAAATTTGCAACGGATTAATATTTTTTCGTTACTAAAATATACCTTTTCTGCAATGAAACCTGATTTCTCTTTACAAATGGATCACGCAATTGCAATGGAAATATTTACTTGCAAAATAAACGTTGCAAAAAATCTCAGATCTAGAATGCCAAGACATTTAGCAACGACTTTGAGATGGAGTACGTACAATAGCAACGACATTGATTTGTTGCAAAATGTTTCTACTCATTACCAACACTTTAGTGTCGTTGCAAAAAGTAAAACACACATTAGCAACAATTTTATACCGTTACAACTTAGTTGGCCTAATTAGGAATGACATGATTTCATTGCTAACTCATTTCTAAGCACTACAACAAAGTTTATATTTTGGGACGATTTTATTTTGGGACAAAAAAAAAAAAGAAAAAAAAAAATCATCCCAAAATTATATGGTTCTTTAGGGACGAAAATCATATTTCGTCTGAAAAACTGGATGGATGTCATTATCAGTTTGAACATGTACTTTTCCATTCGAATGGAATATATTGGAACAAACAAATTTGTCCCTATTTGAACAACCATTCGAGCATGTACCTAAGCATTCGATTCAAACTAAAGTGAACCTTCGAATGGTTAATTGGACTTTTTTTATTTAATTTTAAATTGTTTTAAGTTTATTCTTCCTAAACTAATTAAATTCCTCTATTCATTAACCATATATTAAATATTTAACAAAAGAAACAATAATAAAAATAATAAAAAAGTGTGATGTGTAGAAGTTGTGTAAATAGTAGGAGGTTGTGTAGTGTCTTTCATAAAAGTATGATAGGAGTATTTAAAAGTTTTAACTTTTAATTATTGTTTTTTTCAAAATGATGTATTTTCGTCCCTTCTTATAAAATATGTGTTCTTGTATTTCCAAGCCCTCTTTATATATTTTCTATATATTTTTTCATAATTTAATTTTTTATTGAGCTCATCAGTACATGTCGATACTCAAATTTCAAAGAGAATTACCTTTAGAACTGAATTAAAAATTCAACAAACATGCATATACCAACAAATCCAATTCTCCACTTGCCTTGAGAATACCAAATAATCTAGATTATCCATACAAAAAACCAAAAAATGCAAATAAAATATATATACTACTAAGCTAGATCTCGTAGCACCGCCTCGACTCCACCAAGGTGTGTCTCGATATGTGTTAATTGAGACATGAGCTTCGACTCAGTCTCTGATGTCTATGCATGCACGATACCTACAATCTCCTCACGAGAAGCAGCGTGTGATGCACCCTATGTAGATGTCTCACTTGATACATGCTGTGCAGATGCCTCACCCGATACGCCCTATGCATCTCCTGAGTGTCGATCGCCTCTGTAGTGGGTGCATGAATAGGAAATAGGGAATGTCTTGTGATACGAGACAAGGTCATGGAGTTTATCGGTCCAATCGGCTTCCGAACACGCTTAAAAGCATCTGGCTTGATTCCCTTCACTAAAAGAAAGCGTGTGAGTAGGACCACAAACAACAATATATCTGTCATAATATAGGTGGCCTCTAATTGAATCCTAACGAAGATATATCTCGCTAGGTTGATAGGCACCCTCCAAGCAACCTGTACCATAAATCGTGCCTGATCCATTTTCACCTCAGTCTTGTGCATCAGTCAATAATAATCAGTGAAGCAAAGAGTATTTGAGAAAAATATACAATTATCTAGTTTTTGAGTGAGTTTGCTAACTAAGATGAGATTGAAGGTGAATAAGGGCACACAGAGTGCATCAATCAATAACAATGAGTCTGATAGCTTGATTGTCCCAATGTGTGTGACTTGAGCCTTTGTGCCATTTGAGAGTCGCACAAAGGCTTGTGTGCAAGGAGAGAGTTTACCAAGAAAGGAAGTAGAGCACACCATGTCATCTATGGCTCCTGTGTCCATGATCCATGGTGTCTCATAACTGTCAAGATGTCCTAAGTGAAGAGATGAATTGTGTTTTAGAGTGAAAAGGGAGGAGAGACAGTGGTGGTTACCTGCAAGGTATGAGAAGGACATGGTTGATGAGCTTGGTTCAAAGGTTCCAGCAGGAGTAGGCAGTATAGGTTTGTCCTGTCCCAAGTTCAGTTGGAGAAATTGAGTATTGACAAGATGCATGAGATGTTGTTCTTGTGCCTAAGAGAGGTTTAACTAAGTGGCACTTGGAGTAAATACTTCCTAGATGGAGCAGTAATCTGAGCAACAACATGATTCGCAGAGTAGGGTGCAACAGAAATGTTTCCATGTTTTAACTTAGTGAACTTGAAGTTTGGTGGGAATCCCACCAACCTGTAGCATTTGTCTTTAGTATGTCCAATCTTGCCACAATGATGACAAACTAGGTCGAACCTATCCTTTTTCTTTGGGAAGTTTTGGAAGACAAGCAACCCAGATGGTTCTAAGGTGGGAAATGATGTATTCCTTGCTTGCCTTTGTCTTTCCTCTTGCAGAATAAGTGAGAACGTTTGATCCAATGAAGGCAATGGGCTTAGCAAGATAATTTTTTCCCTTATAGCATCATAGTTGTTGTTCAAACCCATTAAAAATTTAAAGATATAGTTTCCTTGTTGAACCTCACTAGCATCTTTCAAGGCATCACATGTACACTTCCCACATGAACAACATGGAAGAGGTCTATAGCTAGGCAATTCTTCCCAAATACCATTAAGTTGTGTAAAGTAATTACTTACAGAGATGTGTCCTTGTACAATGCCATTGAGCTTATGTTGGAGGTGATAAATCCAAGCCTCATTAGGTTGTGCAAAAAGTTCCTTAAGCTTGTCCCATACCTACTTAGCTAAAGTCATGAAAAAGATATTAGATGCAATATCCTTAGAGATAGAATTCAAGATCCATGCAAGGAGTATGTCGTTGCATCTTAGGCATGAAACATAGGAAGGATCTGTCAAGTTAGGAGTGGTGATGGAGCCATCCAGAAATCCTAACTTATTCTTGATGGAAATGGAGAGTAGAAATGATCTGCTCTAAGAAATATAATTTAAACCAATTAATGGTGGTGAAACAATGACAGTATTGGCATTGTCACTATGATGCAGAAAGAAGGGACTGTTTGGGTCCTCGAAGGAAGGAGTAGAAGAGGAAGAGGAGGATGTCATGATTTATGAGTTGAGTTCTATTTGCAAACTTAAGCTGGAAACAATGAGTTCTATTTGCAATTAAGCTTAAGGAAACAAAGCAAGGTTGAAGTCCTGCTCTGATACCATGTTAAAATAGAAATTGAAATGTGAAGTGAGCAAGTAATATGGAGAAAATCTTGTCTCATTGATTGATTTTCATAATACAGGAAATACTCTATATAAACCATTACAAGAACTAAAAAAGAAAAAAAAAACTACTAAAATTCAACTTTCTAATCTGCTACTGAATTACCGGTGCTAAGTAACAACTTTATAGATAGCATGGTGCATTCAATGATTTATGCATCGAGTCCATGACTTTTCTTTGTGTGCATCCATGTATCTCTTCAACTGATGTTTTGTGTTTTTGTGCCAACACTTTTTACTTTATGTTGCTTTCTTCTTTTTGTGTGTTGTAGCTCATTTTATTCACTTTTGCTGCTGCATGCTTTCCTTGAGTGTTGTAGGTTGATGCAGGTCTGCTTTGGCTATTGTATGTACTTGTTTGTGAGTTACAACTTTGATGTTTAGTGTTCTCATGCCCTCCTAGCTTGCTCTCTATTTCATTGCATTTTATTTTATGAGATGAGTCTTGAGAGTTGTTCCAAGTTGTGATAGGTGACATCTTGACCTATACACACACAAGGAGAGGACACTTTTGCTGCTGCATGCTTTCCTTGAGTGTTGTAGGTTGATGCAATTCTGCTTTGGTTGTTGTATGTACTTCTCTGTGAGTTACAGCTTTGATGTTTAGTGTCCTCATGCCCTCCTAGCTTGCTCTCTATTTCATTGCATTTTATTTCATGAGATGAATCTTAAGAGTTGTTCCAAGTTATGATAGGTGACATCTTGACCTAGACACACACAGGGAGAGGACACTTTTGCTACTGCTATTCACTTTTGTTGTTGCATGCTTTCCTTGAGTGTTGTAGGTTGATGTAGGTATGCTTTGACTGTTGTATGTACTTCTTTGTGAGTTGCAGCTTTGATGTTTAGTGTCCTCATGTCCTCCTAGCTTGCTCTCTATTTCATTGCATTTTATTTCATGAGATGAGTCTTGAGAGTTGTTCCAAGTTGTGATAGGTGACATCTTGACCTATACACACACATGGAGAGTTGTTTAGTGTCCTCGTGCCCTCCTAGGGTTTTAATTCTTTTTTAAATAGTTAAAATTAATTAAAACAATTAACATTGTGTTAATACATGTAAAGTAACTGACTTAGTTATAGTATCTAGCTATATTTTATAATAATGATATCCTATTGAAAAGTTGTAAAATAATTATCTCTTTATTTACAAATCTAATCCTCATAAATACATTGAACAAAATACCCCTATCTTTTATAATAAACTGGTTGTTATCCACACTACAACAAACTTAATCTTTTCAGATGAAATTTCTATTTTGTCACATAAAGTGCTAGCAATCTGATATGCATTCAAACAATAATTTTTTTTTTTTTAATATATTGATTTGGGATGAACATATATTGTCTCCAAATGGGTTTACCACTTCAATGGTTCATCGATGATTGGAATGAACATAGTTTTCCATTTGAAAGTATAATAATAGTTCGAATGAACATGTCGACAGTAGGATTGTATATTTTTTTATGCAAAATAATGAACTTTTGTTTGAATAGAAATTAGATTGTTTGAACAATAATATATAGAATTTTGTACAAAAATTAGGGAGTTGAAACGGAGAAACAATGTCATTCGAACTTATTCTTGAAGCAATGGTTTTTGATACATATTTTAAAAGCATGTATTGGATTAATTTTACTTGATAGGTTTGATAAAATGTTAATGAAAAACTCAAAAATTGAGAACTTCAACCAACAACCTTTGAAATGATGTTTAACATTGATTGAACAAAACCTAAGAAATTTTGAAGTAAATTTATCTTCAAGGACATAGATTATAAACGGTTTACGAACTTAGGCTCTTTATACCAAAATTGACGCATAATCCTACAAACTCAAATAATATAGAATTCACACACTCATCTGGCGTCTCACTAGGATTTTTCCATCTCAAGATCAAAAGTATATTTTATTAATTCATCAAAAGTGTCTTCAACTTTACATCTCAACTTTACAATCCTACACTTGGAAAGCTCAATGCTCGGTGGTATTTATTATGAGATTAAACAGTTGTCATCTTGTTTTGAGGAATGTTTATTTAAACATGTTTATAGAGAAGTAAACAAGGCTGCCATTATGTGAGAAATGTTGATAGAATCAACAGGTGGTGGGATCATATTTCAGACTTTTTATCTCAAACCTTGTGATTTGATTTGTGTTTGTAGTACTTCCTCAGTTGATTAATGAAGTTCAAGGTTTTGTTATCCAAAAGGGAAAAAAAAGGTCTTTATTCCACTAGTAGTACTCATGGAAAATATCCATATATGTTGTAGTACTAAATCATTGACTAATATACAACAAGACTTGTTGTACTTAACAAATGATGCAGGGTTCACCACCTTAATTTCTATAACTCTAATCATGTATGAGAACTTATATAGTTAGTCAGACAATCTTGGCCGAGTAATAAATATAATTCTTTTCTTTTATATGTGATTGTCCATATATTTGTTATATTTTGTATTAGACAAAATATCAAATAGCTGGAGGGTTGAATTTTGTATATGGCACCTGAAAGGTAACATGGTTACTCAGAATACTTTCTACCAAACACTTGAAGGCAGCCATGGCTGTATGTAGTTAATGACCAAAACTATTAATCTCCCGATTGGGTTGACAGCTTAAGATGAGAAAAATCTCCACTTTCAATACAAGAACATGTATGGACATCTAGATGACAAGCAATTGATTCAGTCAAAGTCAGGCACTATTAATCATGAATATAAATGGATTGTAAAATAGGAGCAATAGGTATATCCCAGCTATTATATATATTCATTATTCCATAAGCAAAAATAGTTGCAGTACAATAGAAATTTGTCCATAAGAATTGAAATCATAGAGGTCCATTGGAGGAGGCTTACCTTGAAGCTATATGATGTAGACCTAGCCTGAATGCAAGAGAGTATTTTATATACGCAACAAATTTTGGTAATGAGTCAAACCGTTATCACTCTCATATGCAATATATTTAGGTGAATACCTTAATGGAGGGTAGAATGAAGTAGGTAAGAAAGAAATTAAAGTATTGGTAGAAACAGGGCATGAAAAAGTGTTTTAACTTGTTTGCAACGAACTACTTTCATTGCAAATGATTCTTTCGCAACTAAATTTTGGTAATATAGATTTTGTTAGCAAGGAAATGATAACCGTTGGTAATTAATTTTTCCAATGATAGAATATTGTTGGTAAACTATTTTTGTAAAGAAATAATTTTGTTGCTAACATGGTTTTATGTAATGAAATGGAATCGTTGAAAATCTAATTTTGTAAGGAGAATGATGCTGTTGGTAATTTCTTTTTGCAAGGGAATTATATCATTGCTAAAATGTTTTTGCAATGAAATAAAGCCTTCTTGCAAGGGAAAAATTTCTATGTAATGAATTTTTATCATTCTCCTACTATCATTAGCAAGAAAATGAAATGGTTGCTAAATGTTTTAGCAAGGAAATTACCTTGTTGCTAAAATAGTATTTGCAACAAAATCATATAATTAGTAATTTAATATGAAAAATATTCTTTTTTGGCAAGGAAATTGGCAATTGTTGGTAATTATTTTTTAGCTACTAAATCATACCATTGCAAATAATGATAGCAACAAAATTGTTTCATTGTTACTGAGATATTTGCAACAATTGAATTTCATTGGTAAATGTTCTACATGGGTTACCATTTTGCAACAACAAAAGTCTCCTAATTTGCAACGAATTTCCTTCGTTAGAAATGAGTTAGCAATGAAATTATGTCATTCCTAATTAGGCCAACTAAGTTGCAACAGTATAAAATCGTGGACTTTTTGCAATGATATTAAAGAGTTGGTAATGGGTAGAAATTTTTTGCAACAAATCAATATTGTCATTGCTATTGTCTCAACGCCATTGCTAAATATCTTGGCATTCCAGATTTGAGATTTTTTGCTACGTTTATTTTGTAAGGAAATGTTTTCATTGCAATTACATCCATTTGTAAAGAGAAATTGAGTTTCGTTGCAAAAAAGGGTATATTTTAGTAAAGAAAAAAATATTTTGTTGCAAATTTTCATTGCGAAAACTCATTCTTGTTGTAGTGTTATCTCTGGACTCGATTCTTGATCGTTGATTTTATATCTAGTAAGTATGGAGGAACATTTTTGTTTTAGTAAAAAGCCCAATTATTATTTGCGATGGCGGCTCGATCGATCTTTGGGGCCAATGGTGACTGAGTTAGTGTCTCTATTTATTTAATTATTTGATCTTATATATAATAATAAACCTCTAGTACTCCTAAATTGGAACTCGAACGAGGGAAGATCGATGAATTCACTGGGAAGTGATATAATTACGTACTTGTATGGATAACATTTAGTTAAACATGCATACTACTGATTAATAGACAATTAGATAGGATCGGAAGACTCTCCTCTTACTATATTTATCTTGAAGAAATACATTGATCACTTGCAAATTAAATAATCAAGCCCACGCCTGTGTGGGACTTAATTCATCTTTCAAAGCAAATTAAATATATATTTCATATATGAGTACTAATAACTACTTCAATACCCGCAAATTAACAAATTTCAAACGCATGCATTACTTTGAGTAAGATGCATGACTGACACATTTACTCGGATTTATTTTAGATTTTCAGACATGCACTGCGCGCAAACGACATGGTCGAACGTCGCATGCAGGATGTAATTATTCAAAGGAGGTACGTGAACTCGGAGTACTATATAATTTTCTTTTCAAATACATTTTATAATTTAAAGAGAAATAAATATAATACGTAGATCTTGTAGATTTAAATCATGATAAGATCTATATATTATATTTATCTCTCTCCAAATATCTTAAAAGTTGTATTCATGATGCATGCATGGTGAACTCGCGACGTCTAGCGCGGAACTCGAGGTCGGGAATTACCTGTGTCTTCTTTGAATGCGAACCAAGTCTGTATGAAAGTTAGGCCGAGTATTAATATGGCGGCCGAAACAGCCAGAACCGTCCAGGGAGTTCTGCAATGTTCGTGACGGGCTTCTCCAATCCAGGCCTTCCACTTAGTATTGTAGTGTGTCTGAATGGCATCTTTGACTTCCCGATATGCTTCGGGGTCAGGAACCAAGCCGGTGCCAATCTCATTGAAGAGTTGAGCCACTTCACCGTCGCTGCCAAGATGGTTCATGAGTATTCCCTCATTCCTCAACCTCATTACGTCTTTGATGTCATCAATGAGTGAATCCAGGAATAATATGTATGAGGTGATCTCCAACTTGTTGCAGAAACCCGGACACATCTCGTAGGCTATCAAGTTCAAGAACTTGGGCCCCAATGAGTCATCAACCTTTATTGGAGAAAGGAATAGGGATGCCGACGAGAAGAATTTGTTTGATTTCTTGAAAGTTATTGTTGTCAAGGGATTATCACTCGGCTTCACATGGATTCCTGCTGATCTAAGTTCCTCCACGTTGCGATACGAGTACGACTGCAATTTACTGAGCAGTCGTGCAGCAGCGCCGTCGTCCCTTTCTTTCTCTTCAACAGGACTACTACTTTTGGATTTGCTTATGATTAGCGTCCGGAGGAGATCGAGAAGATGGATCGGCGTTTCCGTAATCCGTAATTTACGCATGCTCGGCTTCGCCTTAGCGTGCCATATCTGCGAATTCATGAATTTTGTGATGGATTTCTCCAATTCACCTTTATTTACGCTGGATTTCATCAAATCTACGAGGAGTTGATAAGGAAGTTGATTCTCCAACAAGAACAAGTCTTGTGTCCCAAAGGCCATCAGATCGTATTTCATTATCCAATCTTTGCATGCACTGGTAACAGCATAATGTATGGACTGTAATATTGCACACCCGTCCACAAACAGCATCCAGGCAAGGGCCTGATCGCTATATTTCTCGGTCACCTTCTCGTCGAAACACTGCCTCAGTTGTTTGATGTTGTTCTCAACTACGTTGTACAAAACCTCATCATCTTTACCACTTTCCCTGACGAAGCAGTTTGTCATTATAAGCTTGTACTCCTCTGCTGGCTTGTATTTTTCCGCATCATGATGGATAGGACCGAGTACTACAATCCTTGGCTTAAAATACTTGTCGAAATGTTCATGATCTTGCAGCAACACCGGAACCTTTTGTATTTTTGGTATAGCCTTTTGACCTCCATTCGGCGTATTAAGCCTTAGATGATCTCCTGCTTCCCTCAGTTTCTCAAACCTCCTTTTTTTCAGCTCGCAGGCTTCCTGATCTTCGAGTTCAATGGTCCGCATCTGCAGGCCGGAAATGTCACGGCCCCTGCTTGTTTCACCAGCTTCTGTTGCGACCAAATTAAGCTTTCTCGACAACAAATCCTCCACGGATATCAAATGCTCCCTACTTCCGGCCATGGCGTACGTGTGTATGTGCGCGTGCGTGCACCCAGGCAAGTAATTAAGATATTTGCTAGATGTGTGAAAACCAGTGGTTCAGTACTTAGAAGAAGTGCTGCATTAATGTTCAGGTAAAGAACTTTATACTTGAAAAAATATGATAAGTAATGCTATATATAATCATAAAGTGAGTGTCGCACAATTATTTTAAACAAGAGTGGGTTTTATTATTAAAAAATTATTTTTTTTTTCATGTGATTCTCTTCTTTACTCATTCTTTTCAAAACGATTAAATTACGCACTCTACGACTACAAATATCATTTCTTAAATAGGATTATGCTTTCCCTTTTTCACAATATGTTTTCAAAACTATGATCAATTTTAGTATTTGGCATCTAGCTAATTAGTTCGAGCTAACGATAATTAAAGCTTAAATCCCCCTAATTGATTTATTTATTCTTAGCTAGCTAGCATCCCTATCATGTGCTCTCCTTGCTAATTGATAACTAGAAAAGAAAAAGTAATTAACATCGTTTTGATCTCCGAAAGGAGTAGCAAATTTATAATGACGGTTAAGGACTGTAATTTCCTCCAAATCACAGACACATTTCCTAATAATTTGGTGAATCAATTTGACGAGGTCATGCGTACGTGCAGGAGTAGTACTGATTTGTGGAGTTTCTATGGAATTTACCCATATTCGTTCGCTTGATCTACTAAAGCAATCAATTCCCACCGCCGGTCGATCGTCAGCATCCTTTGTTTGGAAAGGAGAAAACATGTTACACGAGGTATCGTACGTGCTGATCTAAACTATAAGACACTCAAAGAATTTCCCTTTTGTTTTATTGACAGGAATATACGTACGACTGAACCATGTGCCCAACTAACACGCACGAAAGAAATCTTTGTTCCCACAGCAAGTTTGGTATTGAACCCTATCTTTATCATTTGCATCAAGCGGTATGATCAAGCATACATCTCGTACTTAAAAGTGGCCGGGTGCTCATGTAGTAACGTATAGTTAGATCGTACTAAATAATATTCTAATTAGTCCGGGTTTTCTTTACGCTAGAAAGGGTTGTTGAGAGATATAAAACAGATTTGTTTCAAATTATTTATAATATAGAATGCTATAACCACAATGAAAGAGACTACATGCACCAAGTAAACTCATAAATTAATATAGTTTCATATGATACATTTGACCTACTTTATAATAAAAATAACTTTATAATATGATGTATCATGCTAAATCACATCACTTTGTAAGTTTATTTTTATAAAATTTCTTTGTGCACTACAACAAAACCCACTCTTTGGGACAAAAAAATTCATCCCAAAAAGGGCATTTTTCGTTCCAAAAAATATTTTTTGCAAAAAAGCTTTCCCTACCTGTTTGAAGACCATTCCAACGGGGTAAAATATTTTGGGAAGAAATTATTTCATCCCTAAATCTCAATTCGAACGTCCGAGGTCACATTCAAACGTACAACTAGGTTCAAACAGTTCAGATATGAGGCTATTATTCGAACAAAATATTTCACATTTGAATGGATTGGCAATCATTTGAAGGAATGATCGGGCATTCGAATATGGAATGCATATCCGTTAAAGTATGAGTGACATGTGTTCCAATGTTGAGACTGTATATGCATGGTTTTAACATGTTCTGTAACTGTTCAAACATAACATGATCACACTATTTACATTTAAATTGGATTGATATGCATTCGATTGGTGAGACCAAATTTCATTTGAACTATTATTATAAGTATTTGAATATCGCATTTTTACACTATACCTGTTTGAATATAAGTATTCTTAATCACATCTCCATGTTAGCTTCAAGAGATGATACTAGCTACTCCAACTCTTTCTACCTTGATGTTAGTTGCTCAATCTCCAATCTTGCTTCATCTAAGGTCTGAGAAGAGTTACTTAATCTGCTCTTGAATCCTAAATAAGAGGCAAAAAGTTTTATGCACTACCCCAGACTTCTTAAATATCTAGAATGGGGTCCCAAACCTTGGAAAAGAAACTCAATGTCGCTCGCTAAGGATACTTCAGAAACAGAGTCGTTACAGAGTGCGATTATCTTATTACACACAAAAAAGTATCTTTAGCTATTAGCTATGAAATAAATATACAATAAATACTAAATCAAAGGTTACCAAACTCTTATTACATAATCTTAAATATAAAGTTCTCAGGTTAAGTCAACAAAATTCCCTTTCTGCGAACGCATCCCAAAAAGACATGTCAGATGAACTTCCATTATCAACAAGTATCCTTCAGGTGGCATAATTGGCTACCAACATGGTTCCCACTAATGTGTCGTCATGTGGGTGGACTACCCCTCTACAATCATCGTCGTTGAAGGATATTGCGAGAGCGAGTTGTAGCCTGGGTTGTTTCTCTATCCATCCTATGTTGAAGACTTCCTCATACCTAGCTTGTTGGGCATACATGGTGAACCTCCGGTGAGTGTGCAGATTTCACTCAATTGGATTTCCCTGCTCCACACCTTGTTTGCGGGCCTGGCTGCAAGGTTCTCTAAAGGCCTCTCTTCTTTTTGGAATCTTGCTTCATTGGCATTTATCGATCTTGCCTTCTTTCATTCAATTGCCTTGGTCACGTGGCATTTTGGGCGACTAAATGCTCAAGCTCACCACTATCCCACATCTCCTCAATCCCCCATTTCAAGATATGGCAATCCTTCATCTGTGCCCATTGACATTGTGGTAAGTACAGAATCTTTGGGACTAGCACCTACGATCACCACCCCGAGGGGATTCCCTATCCTTGTCCAGGACACTCATGCTAGAGTATTGGGCCCTGGAGGCTCCTGCTCATCCAATATGTCTTCCCGACTCATGTCTTCCTTCACGTTGACTTTTCTTCGCCTTTGAGTCACCTTCTCAATTTTTCTTTGATACTCCCTTCCCCGACCATTCCTCCAGCTATTTGACCTCTGATCCCATGGGCATGGTTAATGCCTGCAATGTATACCCCATGTTAACAAAGTTGTCCTCCTAGCCCATGAACTCACAAAGGGTGACCAAGGTCTTCCTTCCCAATTCGGCCATGAATGGGCCTCTAGGCCAGATCCCTAATGGAGAAACTACCAAAGTGATCTTTTTATCTTGATAGTTGGTCGTCATGTGCTCTATGTTAAGTTGGGCTAGATAAGCCTTTAAAATCTCATCCTCCCTATGTTTCATAGTGTGGAGGTATGCAGTTGGCTTTCTCCTCCTCCTACTCACCATAAGCTGGGCTAAGAATTGTCTACATAATTCTTTAAAACTATCTATAGATCCTAGTTATAAGGCTCCAAACCACCCTCCAACGGCTCCTTTTAGAGTCAAAGGGAATGTCCGGCACACAATCTCATTAGGGATCTTATGAAGCATCATGTGGGCTTTGAAAGTTTCTAAGTGCTCAATAGGATCCTTGAAACCATCATACATCTCTACTGATGGGACTTTGAATTTTGACGGGAGAGGTACTACCATGATCTCCACACTATATGGCAGGTCCGTGCTAGTGAGTAGCTGGTCTATCGAGGAAGATGACCCTACCTTCCACACCATATCTTTGTGTTTCTCCATGAGGCTTGGTAAGTTATGGTGCATTTTCTTTGTCTCCTCATCATCGTGGGGTGGCCTACTTGTGCTTTGTGACATTGTCTCCACCCTATCAACTTGACTCGGCATGACGTCCTCCCCTGATATAACGTTTCTACGTTGAAGGGCCTCATTTTTGCACTGTAGTGCCTCCAACTACAATGTCACCTTCTTCAATTGGTCCTCTAACTCTGCTAGCCTATTTTCCATGTTCACAAATGATGCATCCTAATTTTTGGTTGCCTAAGAGCATGTAGTGGCAAGTATGCAAAAAACACATTGAAATGTAGGTAAGCAATCCCATAAACGGCGCTTTTGAACATGTTTTGCACTCCCACTAACTCAAACCTACAACCAAAGAAAGGAGAAGGTTTGAAGTGTATAGAAACAACTTTGATGCCTAAGTTAGATGAGTTGCTCAATCTTTCTAGGAAAGATAGAGGTAATGTTTGTGTACTTGATGGGTGGACATCAATGGATATATATAGATTGAGGATGGACCTTTTTAAGCTTTGTAACGACCTGATCATTTATTTGAGATCAACTCCAGGTTTCATTATTTGAATTTTCCTCATTATGTAGATCTTACACAATCCCCGGTAGGTTGTTGGTAGTCCTTAGCCAGTATGAGTTTGAAAAGATCTTATCCCATGAGCGACGCAAGTCGTTACTATAGTCCATAGCTTATATGGGGTGTTAGCTCAGGGCCCATCTTTCTGGGACTAGCTACTAGGCTATACAATTGGGCTCGCTGGATCAAATAGGGGAATTAGACCAAAGTTTTAAATACCATTCAGGTGACCGTTTTAGTTATGGCACTGAAACGAAATATTTCGGTACTGGTACCATTTCAAGATTTATTATATATTATATATAAATATTTAGATGTATAAATAAACTTACAGCTAATAAAATAAATACACACACACACACACACACACACACATATATATATATATATGTAAGTGTATATCATGTATATGTGTGTATATATGGAAGGATTGAAGATTTATAAAATGAATATATGTTAAAAAAATCACAAACTTGAGTTGAGACATAAAAACAAAGAAAAAAAAAATAAAAGAATAGATAAATTATTAAAAATAATGATATTTGAAAAAAGATAGAATGAGTCAACGAGGGGACATATTTAAAGACGTTACAAAAAAAAGTAAAATTATATAAATATATTTTATATTTTAGAATTAATTAAATACCATCTAGATTTAAAATTTTCAAAAATGTCATCTAAGTATAAGAAAATTAGAAAAATAGTCTGAAACATAACAAAACTGAAACGTCTATTCTAGCCGAAATGGCTAGAATATGATCGGAATAGCCGAATTTGGAGCAAAACAGAACATAGAAATATAGTGTAATGAACACTACACATAGTGGTATAGTGTACCGGCCTATACAGCATGGAATTCACAACATTGATTTAGACCATTCACCATATATAAAATATTAAAATTTTAGTATAGGTTATTATGTATTAACATATGAATTAAGTATCATAGTTCATACAAATACTATTGATTGAGTATTGAGTACAAAGTTAGTAACATCATTAATATAATTATAATTAATTATTTTGTTAATGAATTAATTAGGCACTCCACATTAAATATTTCACTTAATTTTAATTTTAATGCTTAATATAATTTTTATTACTTATTTTATTTTCTAAGAAAAGAAAATGGCAGAAAAATGTTGGTAAACTCACTAGAGAACAGCGTCTTTTCACGTAACTCAGTTTATTTTTTAAAAAACTCTTATGTTGAGATGATGTTGTTTCAACATAAGAGTTTTTAACAAACTTTTTATTTTTGTTCTATTCCAGCATGAATTTACCATGCTAGAGTAGTAACTGGCATAGTTCAAGTGTCTATACACTATCATGTCAAATTCTAGTAGGTTTAGGTCCATACTGGCCAGATTTTGGACAAAACATGTGTTTCAGTCCGGAATCTGTATACATGTTGTTGAGGGAAAAATGAGTGTATTGGCATATTCTTGTGAAAACCTATGTAAAATAGTATTGTAACAAGTGTTGTTGCGAAAAGGCTTGAAGTGTGCTCATTATTGGTCAAAACAAGGCACTCGAGCGAACTCAGGCAGATTGCACCGCTCGACCCTCGCTCAACATGAAACTCGAGCGAATTCAAGTAGATTGCACCACTCAACCCTCGCTCAACACTGAGCTCGAGCGAACTCAGGCAGAGTGTGCCGCTCGACACTCGCTCAACACTGAACTCGAGCGAACTCAGGCAGATTGTGCCGCTTGACCCGTGCTCGATATTTCGCTCGAGCCAATGTTCCAGATCACTTACAATTTAGGATTTTGAAGCGCCTCATTTGATTAGAACTATAAATAGAACAGCTTAACTTCTGTTCTATGTGTGGAGAATCAGAGCAAAAACCCTAAGGGCCTCCAAGAATTTCTTAGAGCAACCTCTCCCCCATTTGGTTGATTCTCTCTTGGATAAACACTTCTCCACAACAATATACTCAAAATCAACTCTTACATGAGTCCATTGAAGTGGACATATTTGTTGGCCAGAAGAGTTCGGAGCTGCTGTTGATGCAGAGATCGAGAGGTTCTCGTGGGAAGCTATAGGAAGGTCGGAGTTCCGACACTACATGCGTGTAGAGATCGAGTGGGTCATTCGTGGTGTTTCAAGCCAAGTTTAGCTACTATAAACGTTTTGTGAGTGTCTCTAAATTGGTTGTAACGAACTAAAATTTCTATAGTGGATTTGAGGTGATGTCTTACACCCGGAGTGGTTTTAGATTTTGAAGATGTTGTTCAAATGAGTTTTCACTCCGTGATCAAAATCATGTGTTGATTATTTGTGTTATTTGATTCATTTATTAACTGCTTGTTTGACTAATTTTTAAAAGACCATAAAAATTAGATTACACCTATTCACCCCCCTCTAGGTGTAGTGTCGTGTAGAACCACTACTTTTTCAATTGGTATCAGAGAGGGTTCACTTCGCTAGGATTTAGTTCCTAAGGGTGATCTTGTTGTAGTGGTCCAAATGGATAGGTCTCAATCACTTACATCTCCACCATTTTTTGATTGAAACAATTATGCGTATTGGAAAGTTTGAATGAGAGCTTTCCTTAAGTCTGTGGATGAACGAGTGTGGGCTTTCGTAACAAAAGGATGGAAACAACCGGTTGTAGCCATTGAGGGAGTCCAAACCCCTAAGAGTGTGAAAAATTACTCTAGGGATGAAGTCAACAAGTGTAGTTGGAATAGCAAAGGCCTGAATGCGATGTTCATGGCCGTGTCCCAGGAGGAGTTCAAGAGAATCTCCATGTGTGAAAATTGCAAAGAGGCATGGAACATTCTTGAGGTTACCCATGAAGGTACCAAGGCTGTAAAGAATTCTAAATTTCAAATGCTGACCACCAACTTTGAAGAACTTAGGATGAAGGATGATGAAACTTTTGATGGCTTCTATGGCAAACTTAATGATATTGTCAATTCTCGTTTTAATTTAGGGGATAGAATTCCTGAGAACAGAATTGTGAGAAAAGTCCTTAAATCTCTTCCTGAGAGATTTTGTCCCAAAGTCACTGCGATAGAAGAAAGCAAAGACTTGGACAACATGAGGATTGAAGAGTTGGTGGGTTCCTTACAAATCTATGAACATACTCTTCCTATGGATAAGAAAAACAAGTCCATAGCCCTCAATGCTATTAGAGAGGAGTCTGGTGAATCTTCTGATGAACTTGCCATGAGTGACAAGGAGATAGCTTTTTGTAATAAAAAATTTAGGAAGATGTTTGCCCAGAAAAACCCAGGACAGGAGAAAAGAAGGTTCAAAGGTTTCAATAGAGATTCAAGTTCAGAAAACCGAGAAAGGAGCTATAAGCGAGAAACTAGAGCTGTCAAGGACAATATTCAGTGCCATGAATGTCATGGTTTTGGTCACATTCGATTTGAGTGTGCAAAAAGGCCAAAGAGAAAGCTAATGCTGCTTCCTTGACTGATAGTGAGTCTGAGTCAAGTGACTCACAAGAGAGTTCTCCCATGAAGAAAAATCTCAACTACATGGCTTTCACTTCCTCTGTTGTAGGGAAAAGTCATAGTAGTGAATCTGTGGTTGAAATTGAGAGTGTTTCTGAAAATGAATCCGGGGATGAAGATGACTTGCAGGAAATCTATGAGAAGTTGTATAAGGAATGTGTGAAATTGAGGACACTTAATAAAGCACAAATTGAGGAAATAGATTTATGCAAAAGAGAAAATAAATGACTCCAAGGCAAACTAAGAGAAGCCATTGGTCTAACATATGAGTTACAAAAAAGGAACGTGACTTTGGAAGATAAAGTGACAACTCATGAAAGTGAGCTAATTTTGATAAATGCTAAGTTGCAGAAATTCTCCATTGGGACAAACCAGCTTGACAAACTCCTAAGTTTAGGAAAGTCCTCTAGTGATAAGAGTGGTTTAGGCTACTTTGAAGAGAATCCTGATGCTCCTTCAAGCTCAAAAGCATTCTGTAAAAGTGTGAGAAACACAGTGTTTATTCTTGAAATGACTGAGAAAAGGAAGGCTCGTCCATCTGAAAAGGGTAAAAAGCCTTTGCAAGTGCAAAAGTCAGTTCCTCCTCCCAAAAGACAAGGAGCTTGCAACATGAGCCTCATATGTCATCACTGTAGAAAGATAGGCCATATTAGACCAGATTGTTTTAAATTAATGAGTCACTTTGTGCATGCTCCCACATTCGTTAAGAGTAGAACTGCTTATCCTTCTATAAGGGGTAATAATTACATGAATGGCCCTAAGAATGTCTCAACCTTCTTGAGACAAAGAATTCACAAATCAAGCCCCGTGTGATCATTGTGGTAAGATTGGTCACATCCGACCAAACTGTTTTGAGCTTAGGAGGCACACCAAGAGAATTGAAAAGCCCTACTCAAGAAAATGGGTACTAAGGTGGATCATCCAAAAGGGAAAGACGCAAGCCACACATGGTTTTGGTGCTGTAGACTGACAGGTATGCATTACATGCATTTTTGTTTTTTTTTGTTGTTATTTTTTTTGTTAGTTGTCTAGTTTCTTTGTCGTTGTTTTCTGCTCGTACATGCACTTCATGATTCCGCTATATAATAGTGAGGTTGTTAATTATAAAATCTAGGTGCATGTGTCTTTTGAAATTTGTATCATATACCTATGTTTTACAAAGGTTTGAAACATGAGTATCTCTTGTAATCTATGACTGGCATCACACACTTCACTCCAAACTCGGTCAATTGACATTTCACCACATGTGAGTTTATTGGGGAGGCAATCAAAAGCGGTAGGAAGCTCTACCTACATACAGAATTGACCACGGGCTAGATGACCTCATCATGGTTCGCTTGTGCAAAAATATAGTATCTCAAAAGGAAAAGAAAAGTGATGTTGTTAGAAATAAAATAAAAAATAAAAAAAAGGGTGAAAAACAGAATAAGTTTTCTGTTTTCTTGAACATGCTGAAACAAGTATTTAAACAGAAAGATTCAGGTCCTAGCAACATTGGGGTTTGACTTTCTGTGTCTTAAAGAGCTTCCCAAGCACTTATGGTTTCATGGTCAGCCCAACCCCTCTCACGCTTTATGGTTGAAATTTCTTGATTAAGCAAGGACCGCTTTAAACAGCATGTCTACATTACTTGTGATATTTTGTTTTTACTTGCATGTTTTATGAGAATATGATGCTCCTTTATATTTGATATATACTCTTGATGTGAAAATTTACTTTTCCAGTATTTGTCCAAGTCATGTGAGTATTGTGTATTTCAAAACTGGGCAAAATATGCATTTCTGGAGGTCTCGCTCGACACCGCTCGAGCGACCACTGCTCGACAGGCCGCTCAAGGATTTTAAGTTTGCTCGAGCGAATACATGTTATAAAAGCCCAGTGCCGCTCGAGCCACAGTGCCTGTTTCGCAGTTTTCTTTCTCCCGTGTGTTTTCATCATTTTTTCTCAAAATCCTTCGGTTTAAACTTGGTTTTTCTTCTGAAATCACCTCCAAATCAAGGTAAAGCCCCTTCTCTTTTTTTTTTTTTTTTTTTTTTTTTTTTTTTTTTTTCTGTAATTTGGTGAATTTATTTTGGGTATATTTCCATGTGTTTTGCATATGGATTTCGGTTTGGGGTCTTTGAATGTTTTTCTTGAAAATATTCCATTTATTTGGTTTATTGAAACTCCTTTGGAGTGTTGGTTACTTGTTTGGTTGTATTTAGAAGGCTTTTGAAACTCCCATGGGTTTTTGCCCGAGTTTCTCACTTGGATGCACTCCAAGTGTTTGGTAAAATGCCTCAATGATGTTTGTTTTCTCTTTTTCATCATGCATTGGCATAGCATTGTTCCCATACCTATTTCATGTCTATCCTAGGTTTGAGACATCGTTTGACTAAGATTGCATTGTGTTTGAAGGTGTTTTATTTTAGAAGAGGCATGGGTCATGCATATGGGTTGGCATTCGCATGCATATGGGTTGGCATTCGCATGCATATGGGTCAAGCATATGGGTTGGCATTGGCATGCATATGGGTCATTTTGGACTAGGCATGTATCATTGATTTGAAAAATGAAGAGTGAGACATGGGCATGCACCGAGTCTTGCATTATCAGTTGGCATTGTTGTGTCAGCATGGTTGGCACGCATTCATCAGGTCTTCACATTGCCTTAGCTTTGTCTAACGTCATTGACTATGTCTATAGCCAAAACCATGTCTCGACGTGTTCGTCCTCGCCACAACCCCCCTGCACTCGCTCAAGCCCACTTCCGTAATGCACGTGCCCAAGAGTTGTATTCTCAGAACTTCTCTCATCGTACTCCTATAGTCGAGCGTGAAGTATCTCTAGGTGAGCTTACCTAGACTATCATTCCTCGCATATTTGAGTCTCACCAATGGCAGGCCTTGACCACTGGTCATCCCACTCCTTCTGTGGAGTTGGTTAGGGAGTTTTACTCCAACATTCATGACATGTTTGTTGATGACTCATTTGAGGTCAGTCTCCGGAACATTGTTTTCCGAGTAACTCCGGGCATGATAGCGGATCTGCTAAATGCCCCTCGTGTGTCTCATCATGTGTTTCCCTATACATGGAGGAGCGTGAAGTATCTCCTCTCAGTCCACAAGTCATTGCTGAATGTCTTTGTAGTCAGCCTAGTAATTGGGAAGGGACGACCCCTATTTCGACTGCTCATTTTATACCTGATCACATCATTCTCAGTAGGATTGTTCTCACTAATTTAGATCCTACTGGTCATAATAGTGATGGGGTCTTGACCGTGCCACTCTGTTGTATGCCTTGATCAATGGTGTCTCCATTGATCTAGGAAGTCTTCTGTGTTGGGTTATTATTGAGGCGTATCGGTCCTCCAAAACATGGACTGGTTTGCCCTTAGCTTGTCTAATCACCCGATTGGCCCTTTTCCAGTCAGTCGTTTTACTTCCTCAGGAGCCTAGAATTGCACTTAAGGCTCCTATTGGTCGTAGGACTGTCCAGCTTAGTCGTGATCACACAACCCCACACCCTCTCCGTGTTGAGCACCCTCTCACTCCCTTCTCTCAGCCTTTGAGCTCTCGGCCATCCAGTTCTCAATCGTCTACCTCGGCACCATCCACTTCAGCCCCCGGTTCGACTGAGCCCAACCTTCAGCAGGTTTTTGAGTATCTAGCCCGTCTTGACGCCCAGTTCGATACTATAGATGCTACAGTTCACAACCTCGATGTTAAAATTGATAATCTGCAGCAATTTGTGACCCAATGTTTCAACGACATCGAATGACAGCTTAATGAGGATGATGATGATGCAGATGGTGATGATTGAGACCCTTTGCCTATTGTGACAAAAAGGGAGAGTAGTACAGTACTAACTCAGGGGGAGTGTGGAGTGTTACTTGTACCAACTCAGGGGGAGTGTTAGTTGTTTAGTAACACAATGTTACTAACACATTTTTTGGAGGAACGGCAGCTTTTGGTTGTGTCTTTTGATTTATATCTCACGTTAGCTGTTGTTGTTTGACTAATGGTTCTTGAACTCAATTTCTGATTTGTTGCTTAATGAAATATTTATTTTCTGAAATATGTACTTGACATGACTATTAATGAATTATGGTTTGTAAATTGCAAACACGTTTTTTGTGCATATGTGTATGGGTATGTTTAACCGTTTGCCAAGTGCGTGCAGAAATATTTCAAAGTGTTCAAGAATATGAATCTAGTGATGGGTGTGCTAGGATTAAGTCATATGTATAGGTTAGAGGTTTTGTTACAAAAATGCCAAAGGGGGAGATTGTTGAGGGAAAAATGATTGTATTGGCATATTCTTGTAAAAACCTGTGTAAAATAGTGTTGTAACAAGTGTTGTTGCAAAAAGGCTTGAAGTGTGCTCGTTATTGGTCAAAACAGATGACTTCGCTCGACCCTTGCTCAACAAGGCGCTCGAGCGAACTCAGGCAGATTGCACCGCTCGACCCTCGCTCAACAGGGCGCTCGAGCGAACTCAAGCAGATTGCACCGCTCGACCCTCGCTCAACATAAAGCTCGAGCGAACTCAAGCAGATTGCACCGGTCGACCCTCGCTCAGCACTGAGCTCGAGCGAACTCAGGTAGAGTGTGCCGCTCGACTTGCGCTCGATACTTCGCTCGAGCCAATGTTCTAGGTCAGTTACAATTTAGGGTTTTGAAGCACCTCATTTGATTGAAACTATGAATAGAACAGCTTAACTTTTGTTCTATGTGTGAAGAATCAGAGCAAAAACCTTAAGGGCCTCCAAGAACTTCTTAGAGCAACCTCTCCCCCATTTGGTTGATTCTCTCTTGCATAAACACTTCTCCACCACAACATACTCAAAATCAACTCTTACATGAGTCCATTGAAGTGGACATATTTGTTGGCTAGAAGAGTCCGGAGCTGCTGTTGATGCAGAGATCGAGAGGTTCTCATGGGAAGCTATAGGAAGGTCGGAGTTCCGACACTACATGCGTGTAGAGATCGAGTGGGTCACTCGTGGTGTTGCAAGCCAAGTTTAGCTATTACAAAGGTTTTGTGAGTGTCTCTAAATTGGTTGTAACGAACTAAAATTTCTATAATGGATTTGAGGTGGTGTCTTACACCCGGAGTGGCTTTAGATTTTGAAGATGTTGTTTAAATGAGTTTTCACTCTGTTATCAAAATCATGTGTTGATTATTTGTGTTATTTGATTCATTTACTAACTGCTTGTTTGACTAATTTTCAAAAGACCATAAAAATTAGATTACACCTATTCACCCCCCTCTAGGTGTACTGTCGTGTAGAACCACTACTTTTTCACATGCCATTCTCATAATTATTTTGTTTATTGAGGGACAAAACTGTCATTTGTATGCATTTTTACTTCTCCCCTTTCCTGGTAAAGTTGAATCCCTAGTTCTCAAAACTTCGAAAGTAAGTTTGCCCTCTATTTTGACTCTTCCTCACTCTTCATTCCAAGTCAAATCCCCATTCCTCCCTCAAAAGTGATTTCAAGACTGTTCCAATAGGTAACATATTTTGGGATAAAATTATTTAGTCCCTAAATCTTGTTCGAACGTCTGAGCTCGCAGTCGAATGTACAAACAGGCACAAACATTTCTAATATTAGGTTGTTATTCGAACAAAATATTTCACATTTTAATGGATTGGCAATCGTTCGAAGTAATGATAGGGCATTCAAATACTAAATGCATACCTGTTAGAGTATGAGTGATATGCGTTCCAATGTTAAGACTATATATGGTTTGAAAATGTTCTGTAACTATATAGCCCAAGTCAAAATTTTCTTTAAGTTTTTTTCCTTTCTGCTTGTGTGGCCCAGTTTGATTTTAAGTGAGGTGCAGGCCTAGCCCATGGGAGAGTCCAAGAGCTAGAAATGAAAGCCCAGTCCTCTCCCCCTAAAAGGTGTCGTTTTGGCTTAAAGGGTGAGAAACCCTAATCTTCTTCTCTTCCCTACCTTCTCTAACCAGGCGCCGTGTGCCCACCCCCCCTTTAGATTTCTCTTTGTTTTTTTCTCTCTGCTCACTCTCTCCACTGCAATCCCGTGAATTTGTTGTCATCCATGCCAATGCCACGCGTCCATTGAGCACGTCCCCATCTGCCACCACCCCTTTTTCCCCAATCCATGCCTTTCTCTTTCTATCATCCCTTTGGCCTTTCTACCATCCCATGAGCCTTTCAACTGTGCACCTATACAATGCCAATGCTCACAAGTTCCCCCACCATCCTACACCCCTAGGCCTCTCTATCATCCTATATGCCACGTGTGTGAAGCTTGCCCGTTGCCCTGCCATCCTGCACCCCCAATCGCAGTGGAAGCTGCTTCTATTTTGGTCAAGCATTTCAGCCTATAAATAGGCCGAACCCCTCCCCTTTGAAATCCATCACCAAGACATCCTCTCCCTCTCAAATCCATCCTCAACCTCAGATCTCTCATTCTCTCACTAGGTTTTTCCTTCCCGTGAGTTTTTGAAAACTTTCTCCCAAGGCTCCTCCACTCCCTTACACCTCCACTCAGCCTCTCCCCCTCTCAGATCTACCCAAATCCAAGCCTAGATATCTCTCTCTCTTACCCATCCTCTGAGTTCATCAGGTCCGCCACCCACAAATCTCCCCCTCACGTTGAGTCTCTTGTTTTGCCTAAATCCCCCACTATTCATTGTGCATCGACACTGCCTTACTCCACTCGTCCAGATGCCACCATAGAAAGTACCTCTGCCTCTCACCTCGTACTTTAATTTTTAGGCCACAATCGAATTTGTGTAACCAACTTTGTCCATATGTACAGCAACATGTGGATGCACACACGCACTATTTTCTCTCGATCATCTAGAAATTTTCCTTCATCATAGTAAGTAAATCCTCAGACTGGCCCTTGAAATAATAATGTTGGAAAAATCATTAAGTTGTGTTTTTGGCAGTCTGGTTGTGAATTGTGAAGTGATCGAGGGCCTTATGGAGCGTTGGGATAATAATTGTATCTGGTAGTGACTTGTTGGCCGAGCCTAGGTGAAGCATTGGGATGGAAACTGTAGTTGATTGCGATGTTGGGATTGTTTCACTATTTAAATACTATTTCTTTCTTAATAAATATGGTTGTTGCCATGTCATTCAATTTAATACTTGTTGCATGTCATTAAAATTTCATTAATTGTGTTCTATCTATGTTTGTGCAGAAAACCTGGAAATTAGTCATTTTGGGGTCAGATTTTAAAAATATGATTTTGTGGGTGTGTGTGGATCACATCCCCAAGCCTAGATGGAGCATTATCTTGATCGAGATTGTCTAGTCACTCGTGAGCGCATAAACTGAGTGACATTCCCTAGTTTGTCACCAGGTGAGAACGGGCTCGGACGAGATGGTGCTCTTATGTTGACTCTATGGCCTCTCTACTGGTGGAGGCTAAAGGGTGTCTAGTCACGTACGTGCTGGGTTTGGAGCTAGGCATCTCTAGTTATGAATCACACTCGTGGTCGTTATCTGTGGTGTAACGAAGGGAGCCAAGTGTGCGGATGGTCCATAAGGGAGACCATCGTGCATATTTTACTTGAATGGTGACTTTTCAAAAGAAAACATGATTTTGTGTGCATGGTGTTTTTGTGTGAAATTTGAGAAGAACTAGTGATGTATAATAATGGTAAATGTTATTATAATCCTTTGAAATTACCAAATTTTTGCATAACTTCATATTCTTCCCATGCTTGTATTTTTTGGTGTTAATCAGTGGCTTTACATGCTGAGATTTGCGAAATCTCGCTGTGGTGTCCCCCCACCTACAGTTCACTCCTCAGAATTTGATGAGAAGATGATTATGAGCTTGGAGGATTGGCTCCGCCTGAGGAGTGAAGACTTGGGGACCTTTCTCCCTATGTATTACTTTTATGATTTGAAGTTTCTTTTTATTTAGGCAAATAATTGTATTAATTTTATGTCGGTGTTTAGCAGTTTGGTGACTTATGGTTTATTTTTCTGGGTGATGTTTAACATCTAGTACTATTAGCATTTATGACAACCCTTTTTACTTCTACTGCATTTTTAACTGCATACTTATACATTACATGCTTGCACACACTTGCTTATGCATTGTGCTAGAGTGTGTGACCCGAGCAGCCTGCACCCCGGTGTTGCGACTTTCGCCAAATCAGAAATGGGGGTCGAGGGCGCCACGGGTGGTATCCTCTGGTTTGGATAAATACATAAGTCAACTTGGTACAATACCAGGAAATTCTAGGCTTCAATCTCCAAGTTTTATTTTGATATGAGAAACTCTCCAAGTTTTATTTTGATATGAGAATAGGAAAGTTGTGGGAGTAATGGAGTTGGATTTTGGCCGGCAAGGCAAAATGGTGCAACCAAGATTCTTGCGAGATGAATCCTTTGGCCAAAGCCTAGAGGACAACCTGCTATACAGGAATTATGCCATGGCAAGAGCACTGAACCGCATAACCAAGTTTCTCAAGTAGAATTTAGAACACCAACCTAGGGAGAAGCAACAAGGGTGTTCTTATGAGCGTTTTCTGGCTCATAGGACCCTTGGACTTTTCGGTGATGGAGAACCACTCAGGGTAAGGAGATGGATCATAGATCTCAAGCGGACAAGGTTTATGGTTGCACTGAGAACCAAAAAGTGTTGTACGAGGGATACCTATTTCAAGGAGAAACGGCAACATGGTGAGAGACTAACAGGGAACTCCTTGAAAGAAAACTTGCATCTATAGTAGTAGTGACATGGTAGTGTTTCAAGTTGGAGTCTGATGACTACTTCTTTCTGAACATGATGAAGCCACAAAAGTCTAGGGAATTTGCTAGCCTTGTCTATGGTGATATGACCGTAGAGTAGTACGCTCAGAAGGTTATGGAACTTGGGAGGTTCGCTGTGCATCCAATAGCCACTAAAAAGATGTGGGCTACAACAATAGATCCATAAGCAAGTCGCATGTTTACATATCCAAAAACTTTCAGAGGCTGGTAGAAGAGGCCTTGATAGCAGAGTGTGAATATGGCAATGTGGTGGGCTCTCCATCGGGCATGAAGAGACAAAACTACATAGGAGGGGGAAGCAGTTCGGGGTTGCCTCAATGATTTATGTCAAGAACTAAGGTGCGACCACAAGCATCTACAAGTGTGGCAAGTGCAACAAATCCCATGAAGGTGACTGTCATTAGGTTGGGACCTTTTATTTTAAATGTGGCCAAGTGAGACATTATGCTTGAGAATGCCCCAATATTGCCCAGCAAACTCAACCAAGACAGCACAGAGGAAGGCTGAATCAAAGGAAACTAATGTAGGCAAGGGTGTATGGTCTGATGCCTGGAGAAGTGGATGATAAGGCATCAGTGACTTAGGATGCGGGAGTCATAACAGGTATGAACTTTTTTTGATCTTTAAAGTTGATTCTTTGTGTGGCATAATATTTAGATTGAAAGTGTTTGACAATTTCATTGAATGTTTGCCTATATGAATATTATGCATTAACCTTGTTTGATGGGAGCAAGCTGAACACAAGACCCATGGTAATATCTATGATTCACACGAAGAGAGATGGCAAGTGGGGTAGATGCTTATCTGGTGCAAGTGATGATGAAACCAATGGAAAGGAAGTTAGTGGTGGCAATTCAGGTCGTAGAGGAATTCCAGACATTTTTGAATATGACCTTCCCGGACTACCACCTGTCTGAAAATATGAGTTCACGTTGATCTAGAACTAGGAGTAACTCCGGTGCATAAGGCTCCCTATAGGACAGCACCATCATAAGTGAAAGAGTTGTAGACTCAACCGCAAGAACTCAGGGACAAGGGGTTTATTCAACCTAGTACATCACCTTGAGGAGAGCTCATGCTATTTGTCAAGAATAAGGATTGGACATTCAGAATTTGTATTGATTATTAGGAACTAAACAAAGTGATCATAAAGAACAAATATCCACTATCCATAATCGATGTTTTGTTTGATCAAGTTTAGGGCGCAATTGCATTTTCCAAGATTGACTTGAGATTGGGATATTATCAACTAAGGATAAGGGATAAGGATGTACCCAAGACTACATTTAGATCGAGGTATAGGCATTATGAGTTCAAAATAATGCCTTTTGGGTTAGCCAATGCACCTACAACATTCATGGACATGAAAAACTGGGTATTTTGGTCGTATATAGAATTCCTTTGTGGTGATCTTCATTGACAACATCCCGATCTATGCACGAGATTTTGAGGACCATGTGAACCACCTATGACTGGTGCTCGGAAGATTGTGGGTGCATCAGTTATATGCAAAACTTAGCAAGTGTGAGTTTTGGCTTAATAAAGTTAACTTTCTTAGGCCAGTCATCTCTCAGGAGGGTGTGGTCATGGATCCCAGCAAAATCAAAGTAGTAATAGCCTAGCAGCATCCCATAATAGTGCATGAGATCAAAAGCTTTTTGGGACTTGTAGGTTACCATCAAAGATTTGCTGAAGGTTTTTCTAGCCTTTCTTGGCCACTCACAGTTTTGACCAAGCACTAGAGCCACACAAGCTATTGGTAGTTTCCAACAATGCTTCCAAATTTGGTTTAGGGTGCATCTTGATACAAGAAGGGCAAGTTGTGGTGTATGTGTAACGTCAATTAAAGGATCATGAAAAGAATTGTCCCACACATGATTTGCAGCTAGCTACAATGGTCTTTGCCTGAAAAAACTAGCAACATTATCTGTATGGTGAGACATGTGGAATTTATACATATCACAAGAGTCTGAAGCACCTTTTCACTGAGAAAAATCTCAACATGAGATAGAGGTGATGGTTGGAATTAATCAACGACTATCAATGCAAGATCAAGTACCATCTAGGGAAGGCGAAACTAGTTGCTGATGTGTTGAGTTAGAATTCCCAGATGGTGGAGTTAGCTAAAACTTCAGGAGTGGATTCTCTCCTTTATGGAATAAGTAGGCTGCTAGTGGAGAGTTTGCAATAGGAGGTCTTGGCCTTTATGTAGGAGGCCAAAGTTGTAGGCTTCAAAGAGTTGAAGGCCCATCAAAGGAGAAACTCGAAACTATTGAATATCTGGCAAAAAGTCAGGAAATCGATAGGGCCTGTGCATTACAACTTTTTTAGGGATGGTACCTTATTATACAAAAATCGTATAGTGATTCCTGTAGGTTCATAGTTTGAAGAGAGGATACTAGCAAAGACTCATGCAGGACCCTACTCAATTCACCCAAGGAGTACAAAAGTGTATTGGGATCCAAAGAAAAATTCCTAGTGGGAAGGAATGAAGAAAGATATAACCATGTTTGTCAAAAAGTGCCCTGCTTGTTAGAAAGTAAAAGTAGAATATCATAAACCTGCTGGGAACTTGCAGCCTTTCTTGATTCCTGAATGGAAATGGGATGACATAGCTATGGACATTGTAGTAGGTATGCCAAGAACTCCAAGCGGGAAGAATTCTATTTGGTGATTATCGATCGTTTGATCAAGAGTACCCATTTTCTACCTGCCACAAATACTGACACCTTGGAGAAGTTGATCGGACTTTATATGAAAAAGATAGTCAGATTGCGTTCGAATATTGCATTTCCACGCTATACCCATTCGAATATGAAGAAATCCATTCGAAACATAGAACAAAATATGCGTTCAAACATAAGAAATGGTGTCCAAAGGCTTGGCCACAAATGTAAAGCAATAAATAGAAATAAATATGAAATTCAAATACAATAAGTATTAAATAATTCCACAATTGTTAAAATTGTCACCAACTACACTCAAACTATACGATGGTATTCATTCATACAAAATATTAAAAACAATATTAGAAAATATTTCTAAGGTGGTGAAAGCATAAATTATTTCGACATCTTCATTTGAATCTCTTGAATCATTTCTTGGCACTGAATTGCTAACATCTTCTACAACTTCTCTTATTGTTTATCTCTTGATCGCATGCCATGTTAGCTTTATGTGACAATCCTAACTCCTCCAACTCTCTCTACCTTCATCTTAGTTGTTCGATCTCCAATCTTGCTTCATCCAAGTCCTGAAAAGAGTTACTTAATCTACTCTTAGATCCTGAAGAAGCACATAAGGTTTTACGCACCGCGTCACACCTCTCAGATATCTAGAACAGGATCCCAAAACTTGGGAAAAAATCTCAATGTCACTCACTGAGGGTTCTTCAGAAGTAGAGTCTCTACAGAGTGCGATCATCTTATCGTTCACAATAAAAAGTAACTTAAGCTATTAGCTATGAGATAGATATATAATTAATACTAAATCAAAGGCTACCCAACTCTTAAATAATTTGATTGTGCTTCATGATGGATCCATTTCCCATCACAATTAGTATGTTATTTAGCATATAAAATTGTCAGGTTATAAGTAGCAGGATTTTCTTCTTTCTATTTACATTTAAAAAAAAAGAACTAAAAGAGCAAAAGCTCATTTAAGATAAGGAAAAATAATTTAATTTATGAGTATTAGTTTCTTGGCAAACGATGGAAAGATCTTGAGCCAATATGATGATAAATCTTCAAGTTTGATCTATTTACTTTATTGACATGACTCATCTCCTACAAAATGAAGTAAAATTATTAGACAATATGAGATCAACAAAATGAATAGAATATAATGAAATAATGCATTTAATTAATATTTTAGATCTTCAAACATATCACGTAGGTTCTTCGACTCGTCTAGCTAGATGCCTTGAAAAGGATTTTGGTGCACCTCCTCAGTATTTTCAAATTTCTAACAGTGTTTGTGCCATCTACTCTTATACTTGTAGTACGCATTATTCATCAATTCATCAATAGGCTTGTGGTCCTCTCGTCACCAAAATTAAGTTCAAACTCATTCCTGAATATATTTTTATAAAATAATTAATAAACAATATGAACATTATACAACACACCATGTTTAATAGAAAAAGATATAAGGTATTTACTTATCAGACAACGCTTCTTTATATGGTCCTTAACAACTTGAGGAAGTTTGGACCAAGATGATGTAGCCATATTTGCATAGGTATGAGTAAGAGTACCAACATGAGAAGTGAGCCAAGCCATTAGACTCCATTGCCACTAGTGTGGCCGGCATCGATCTCAACTTTGATTTTTCTCATCTTGTGCAATTTCTCCATACCAACACCTCGACCTCGATGAGATAATGTAGCCATTGTATGGTTCATGAAAGAATGCATTTCATTTGTTTTTAATCATAATTAACTTCTTCTTATTATATGTACATACTTAATCTTAAGAAATATATCATGCTATGATTCTTGGGATGCCAATACACCATCTTCACTAGGTGAGTCCAACGGAGAGTCATAATATATAGGTGTAGACAAATAGATTTATTTACCTTCAAGTGACATAGTTGTCTGTAACTTAGAATTATCGAGTGTAAATAACGTGAAAAGTACCAATTAAAATTATATTTCTAAACATGCAATAGTCAATCAGTATTAGTTTCGCTTGACCATTTTTTTTCATCATCATTTGATACATACAAGGATTCACTATTTTTTGCATTTGATATATCAGTAACTTTGGGCTCAATGTATTCCCTACCAAGTGAAATCAAAGCATGTTGACTAAGATCTATAAATAATGAAATGGCATTTTCATTATAGGATTCAACGCTAGAAGGAATGTTACATTCTTCATTTTCTTCATCAACTTTTGGGGTTTTGTTATTAATATTATGAGGAGCTTATTTATGCACTATTCGCCAAGCAGTCACATACTCAAGATCATTCAAGTAAAAGACTTTATTTGCCTAGCAACCAAACACAAAATGGTCATCTTCATACCATTTCTGGATGTATTAATAATGATAAAATATTCATGGTATGAATTCCCAATATTTGATTTCTTATATCCCACCAATTGCACTTAAACAACCAGACAATATATTCTCCCAAATATTTTACTTCAATTGCACTATTTTACATTCTTCTATTCCTTTCCCTATCAATGACGTGAAATCTATAACCTCACACATTATACAATTTTATTTATTAACGAAGTTAAGGGAGTTCTTTTACTTGTGTAACACCTCGCCTAAAAAGCCCGTTAGACTTATTCATTAGCTCCCTTAATCTTAGTTAGCATAAGATTGTTATTATTATTAGAGAATTATTTTTGAGATTATTTTAGTAAGAAAATCACACATATCGAAAGGTTTATAGTATTTTATTTTAGATTAATTTCCAAGAAGCCAATAGTGGAATGACATTTGGCATCCTTAGTGGGCTGAGCAAAAAAGGCCAAGTATGGATGGATTTAGAGTTAAGCCAAATAGTGTTTTATTTATGGCCCTCAATCACTAAGGATGTCATGGGCTAAGGATAGATGCCATAAGCCAAGACCCATGAAAATTTAAGAAGCTTAAGCCTTTCTTGACAAAGCCTTAGAAATTAGGCCCAAGCATGAGGAAGGTTTGAACCCTTTGGGTCTAACTTGGTGATAGTAGAGGCCCTTGGCCTAACCTTAAAAAGACATGCCATTTGACTCAATCTTGGTAGATCTTTGAAGCCTTATTTGAGACCTCAAATCTGGACATAAGGACCACTCATTGACCCACACCAAAAGCCCACATACAAGATATTACACAAATGGCCCTATAAGCCCATTGAGACCTAAAAGCCTTGTCTTCTATTTTTACACTTCTAATTAAAGCCTACATGCACCATACCGGTTTCCCTCAAGTCCAAGAAGTTTCGCACATCCCTAAGGTTCTCACTTGACCATAATTGAGCTTCTAACTTGAGTTTAGGGCAAAAATTAACTCAAACATGATTAGTGGTATCGAAACCATGTTTTAAGCTTAATTTTCCTTTTAATTATTCCCCACACTTTTGATCTGAAATTTCCTGATTTTATCACTAAGTCACTTCATTCTTAGACCAAATTAGAAGTTTAATCTTGATCCAACACATATCAATAGAGGCAAAGACATGTCAATACCCAAATCACCACAATCAGCACACATGTGCACCTTCATATGCTTTGCACCAAATCAGCCCCCTAGCCCATGCCATTTCCATTATATTTTCAATTATAATTGTACCAATCACACATCATCTTACCACTTATGGACCAATTTTAGCATTGGACTAATTGGCTCAAAGAAATCAAGCCAAGAGATCTAACAAATTCCATTGCAAGCCTAGTTGAAACCAAACAAAGTGGCCTTAGGTTTCAATTGAATTTCCTACTCTTAATTGAGCCAACTCTGCGTGCCACCACCCCTTCCCTTCAATCCCTTAGAATTACTTCAAAGCACTCATAAGAATATGACCAAATATAATCCCCCAAAGAAAGCCAAACCGATTGGCATTGGTGAACCACTTCACTTTACCCTCTTCCATGAGCTGCACACACTTGAGCACTTGGCAGCCAATCTTCCTTCTTCCTCCACCTGAAAAAGCCTCAAAAGAGTGTCATGATACTTGCAAAAATCAGCCACAAAGATAAAACAAAGGTGATGCAAGCAAGAGATGAAAACCTATCCAAATTTTCAGACTACTACCAGATGGCATCATGCCATGATTTCAGGCCTTGTTTTACGTGTTTTTCTTTTTATTTTCACACCATGGAAGCACTACACACATAGCACTTGAAATTAAGAAATCATGAGGGTTAGGGAACTATTCACCTACACAAGTGATGACACAAGTTGGAAATCTCACCACCACACTCCACCACCCACTAAATCAACCACCAAGCCCTCCTTCAACCAAGGCCAACGTCCCCTCCCCTCTTGAAGCCTATAAATACTTTCCTCACTTCCTCATTTCTCAACACCTCTCCTCCAAGCCGGCCTCCTCTTGAGTTCTTGAGAGCTTTTCTTCCCTTAGTAAGCAATAGAGTGAAACTAAGTGAACTTCTTGAGAGTTTTTGTGTTGGGAGTTTTAAGGGCCATGAATTTCTATAAGTAATCTTGGCCTATATATTTTTAAGTGTTATAATGACATATTAGGCTGTAAACTATGGCATGGAAATAGATTTTGAGTGAGTTTAATTAAGGTTTAGCATGCTAATGTCAAACCAGGTCAAATTTGAAGTTTTGATAAAATAAATTATTTTGAGTTGAATTTTTAGCCATGGCATGACTTGATATGATTTTATACGATTCAAGAATTTCTTAGAATGAATTTTGAAGTTTCAATTTTGAAGTTGGAAGCATGCCATAATAGGCTTTAATTCTATCTTGTGTTGATCATCTAGCATACATCGGTTTTGATTAGTTTATGCTGAACTTATAGAAGTTTTGATTATTTTTACCTAAGATTGAATAAAGTGCATTTAGAAAAGCCTTGTGATTGGGATAAGATAGGAAATGCATGATTTGATTAAATTTTTTAATCATCTCTTGGTGAAAAAAGCTAGAAATATTATATATATGCATAATGGTTGGATTAATGAAAATTAAGGTCTCAAGGCCATGATTAAGTGTTGGAATGAACTAGTATGACCTAAGCCTAAGTTAAACACAAAATCAACAAACGAAGATCGTCACTACATCTCCCTCCCTCTATCAACTGCCTCTTGCACGGTTTCTCTCCCTCTCTCATGGAGTCTCCCCCTCTCACTGCATCTCCCTCTATCACCTCAACTCCCTCCCTCTCTCAGTGTTTCCATTTGTGACTCTGTCTGTGTGTGTGTGTGTGTGTGTGTGTGTGTGTGTGTGTTTAAGACAATGTAAAACCAATCTCTCCCTCTTCAATGGGTGGACTAGTGTCTAAGGTGAATGATGTGAGCTTCAAGTAAATGAGATTCACATTTGAACGTGAACCTACCCATTCAAAGAAAAAAAAATTATTTTAGCTTGACTTCTATGCACGCTTTATTTCAGGGAGCATAACTACTTGAACCAACATGCTTTGCGTTCGAACAAATAGGACCATTTATGTTCGAACTAAAATGCTTTTATGTTCGAACTAAATGAAAGTTATATTCTTCTGAACATTCCACAGTAGATAAGGTGTGTATTAAGGAGAGTAATTGTATTAAGGAGAGTAATCTTCCCACCCATGCAAAAGATCTAGTGCCATATTTTTTTTCAGTTCGAATAGAAAATAATACCATAATTTAAATGGTTGTTCGAACTAATTATCTCGATTTGAACGGACAATCTCATGATACTATTTAAATTAATAGATTTATAGTCTATTAAACTATATAGATATTATAATGCTTTGATATATATGTGTATGTATATATCTAATAATATATGACTATATAGATGTATAATACATATACTATAAGTCTATATAAACTTTAAAATAGTTATAATATATATAGCTTAATAGAGTTGTAAAGTTTAATAGATTAATTATCTATATAGTTTAATATATTAATAGAATTAAAATATTTATAGTTTATTAGATCTAAAATATATATAGTTTAATAGCTTAATAGATTTATAATATATTAAACAATATATATTATATAGCTTTAACATCTTTAATAGATTAAACCACATTAGTAGTTTAATCCATAGATTAATAGATTAAACTACATGTATATGTACTATATAATCTACTATATAGTATAATGGTATAAATATTAGATTTATCTAGATTTAAACTACATAGATTATACATATATATACACAATATGTAATATATATTTATATATCTCTATATAAATATGTCTATATGTATTAGATATATATATTATCATATATATACAATTCATAAGCTAGCTTTTGTTCGAATAGATATATATTGTTCAAACCTAATAACATGTTTAGTTCAAATGCTTATTTACATGTTTGAATGTACTATGTGTTCCTTTCGAATACTTAACAGTTCAAACTTACTGTTCAAACTATTACTTCAACCGTTTTGAAAGGTAATTTTTGCAATTCAAACCATGCCACAAATTTTGTTCAATCATGCCTACTAGTAGATCAGAGGAAACATTCTCTAGTTCACAGAATCAAGCTGCTAGACCCATGCGTGTCAAGAGGCTAGTCAGGTTGACCGACTTCAACAATGTGATCTAGGAGGAGAGGAGCATCAAATCTATATTTAGAGACAGTGGATGGAGTCTAATCTATGAATACTCGAGGGTTGCCTATCTTGACCTTGACTATGAGTTTTATCAGGGGGTGACTGAAATGGGTGTCATACATGACGAATTCACATTTACTATATGGGGGCGTCAGCATAACATTCTCAGCTAATTAGATTGCTTAGATTCTAAACATAGTTTGTGTTCCATTGCAAATTTTGCTTTGCAACCAGTTCAGCAAGAGAAGTACTGTGAACAACTTTTGGAGTAGACAATACTAGACGAGAAGATTGTCTATGAGGATATAAATTGGTTGACTGTTGATGATACAATTCCTCTTTATCATGGAAGCAAGGTCATCAAACAATTGACTACAAAGTGCTCTTTCGGATGTTGGCACTAATTTTCTTATTCAAAATCAATTTGAGGAAGCATAAAATAGATTTCAGCATAGAACGGACAAGACTTAATTTGCAATTGGCAATAGGCTATTCAATTTTTATGCCCTTGTATTACCTTAACCGCATCCGAGCCTAGTCACATTATTTGACTAGAAGTAGTCTGCAAATGAGCTAATGATCTCCATACTACTTGTGTTTGTGGGAGTGGAGGTGACCCCAGTTGAGGGTCAGCAATCACAGATCGGGCCCCTTAACATCGTGACCTTGGGAAAAAGTAAGGGCCGCCAACATAGGCAGCAGCAGTCAAAGGCTGGTGATGGATCGAGAACTCCTTACTCAGCAAAACCTACTACACCAATAACATTAGTTGTATGTACAGATGACCTCACTGATATTATGCACAAGGAGATCCAAGTGGCAATTTTCTAAGGTGCGAACTAGTTTGATCGATGATATAGAGAGGATCATGATGCCTATTGTTGGTAGGCTGGGGGAAATGGAGGGTCGTATTTTTGGTATGGAGGACTTTATTAGAACTCTAAGACTGTAAAATAGGTAGCATGTTAATTTTATATCTTTTGCTATTTTCTTAATCTAGATCATGGTATTAAACATTATTGGTAGTGTGTAAAAATGTTTCTACATCTATTTTTGTTTTTTCGTTGAACAATTATTAAGGTATCTTCTTGCTTGTCCTTTAATATGTTGTAGTAACAATTTTCCAAAACAACTTTTGAATTATCATTAACCTGAAATTAATACTAGTTTTAATAAATTATATTTTATTATCTATATCCTTAGAAATAAATTTACTTCAAAATATCCTAGGTTTTGTTGATTAAGTGTCAAACATCATTTTAAAGGTTTCTAGGCGAAGTTGACAGATTTTGTAAATTTTTCATTAATTTTATCAAACTAGTCAAATCAAATTAATCAAATACATGCTTTCCAAAAAATAGATAAACTCTTCTGTTTAATAATTATCTTGTATGAGTAACATTTTCATCTTTTTAAATACTCTAAATTACTAACATAAACAATATTTATAATATAGTTTTTTACTATCACGTTTGATGTTTTTGAAAAAGCTCAAGAATAAAATATGTATTGAAAACCATTACTCCAAGAATTAGTTCAAACAACATTATTTCTCTGTTTGAACTACTTGCTTTTGTTCAAAATTCTACATATTATCGTTCAAACAATCTGATTTCCTTTCGAATGCATTTAATATTTCGAGATAAAAAAGTATGCAATTTTCGTGCCAACATGCCCATTTGGACTACTATTATATGTTCGAATGGAAAAATATGTTCGTTTCAAAGGTAGACAAGCCATTTGAACGGTTAACCTATGTAACAGCCCGCTGGAAATTCAATTGTAGAATTTCTATTGACTTTAGGAACCTCGTGAAGATTCTATAAGTTTTCACAAATCCATTAATCATATAGGTTTTAGTCTAACCACATAGTGTTATTATTTATTATGGTATCCGAAGTGTGTTTTTGATTATTGGAGATAGTTAGAAGTGTCAAAATGTATTATGGTTTGTGCCATTAGACTCGGAGAGTTATTTAAGGTCTTATGGCGCAATAACACTTTTTCATATTTTCGGACGAAACGTCTGCTCAAAACTGTAGATATTAGTGGATAAAGATATCTTGAGCTAATTTTTGTAGATATTATTGGATAAAAATATTTTAAACTAATTTTGTGGATATTATTGGATAAAAATATTTTAAGTTAATTTAATGAATATTATTGGGTAAAAATATCTTGAGTTGATTTTTATATATATTATTAGGTAAGAGAGTCCTACACTCCACTTTCACTTCGGGTAAGAGAGTCCTACACTTAACTCTCACTTCGGGTAAGAGAGTCCTACACTTAACTCTCACTCCAGCCTCATCTCTTCCATATCTCATCCATAAGTATCTCCAGCCATCCCTCCCCACGAAATTATCTTCATTTACACTTTCCATTGAAAGAATACCAAACACTCTCTCTCAGACAGCTTTTAAGAGTTCTTTTGCACGCCAATTTCGAAGGCTTTGTAAGTATTTTATCATAAAGTCTCCTTCATATAAGTTATTCCTTTTTGAGTCTAGTTTACGTGGATATCTTATTTTTCCCATTTAAAGATCATTTGATCAGTCAAATATTATGTAAACTATAGAAAGGTCATTCTGGGAGATAAACTGGAGAATATGTTATAGTTTGGAGTTTTTGACCAAGCTAATGGATAGATATGGGTCCGAAATTTTTATAGAGTATTGTTAACATGTATATATGACTATTGGTTGAGGATTTTTGCATGATTAAAGGTTTTGATGAAAGATTTTCTTAGATTTAGAAACTTAGAAACTGGAAGAGGAAAAACAGTTTCTGTTTTGAGAAAATTTAACTCTTTGGTGGTCTAAACCTATTCCAATGACTTTGATAATTTTATTGGAGGATTCTAAGCATCTTATATACATGTTATATTATTATTTTGAAGATATTTGATGTTAGTTTCAAAGATATGAAATTTTATGCAAAGAGATATTCAAATAAGTCAAAGTGTGGATGTTCTTGGCTAAATTTATGTTTTGGTTAATTTTTAATGATGTGATCTTGAATTAGAAGCTTATATATGTTTTAGGATATCTTTTTAAACCATGTGATGATTTGGTTTGAAGATCACATATTTATAAGTCATAGATCAAAAGGTTGATCAAAACAAGTTGGAAACAAAAATCAATAGAAATAGCATATGGGAATTTCGGCCATATGGAGTTTTAATAGTTGTGATTAGTTTTAAATTTTTCTAAATTGATATTTGAATTGAGGATAAAATTTACATGAGGCATGTAAATTTTGGTGACTTTTGGAGTTAGTATGCAAAATCCTTAAGTTATGGGTAAAACGGTCATTTTCCTACATGCAGAGAGTAAACTGGAAATTTTACTCTTTAAGTTAGTATTTTTCATATTTCAATTATTAGTGATTTAGTGCTAACTTTTAGAATCACTAATTACAGTTCCTCGTGATCGCATTTAAGGTTTTATAAGAAACGCGGAGATCGAGGTAAGTTAGCTTTTAACTTACTAGCAGTCTACTGTGTATGTGTGCTAAGTAAAGGAACTACAGTGTATGTATGTGTGTTATAATATATATCATGTCATGCCAAGTCATCACGTAATTGTTTGTTATACAGAATTTATTCTGTCATCAGTTTTTATCTGTTACATAATATATTCTGTCATGTATTGCTGTATATTATAAGTACATCATGCTAAGTATGCCATCTATTACATGTATGTCAAGTCAGGTAATATTCACTGTTGCAAGTATGTCATGTTAAATATGTTGTCTATTATATGTTATGTCATGTTACGAAATATTTCGATCTCAAGTTAGTCATGTATTTCAAGTTATGTTCAAGTAACGTTATGTTACATCAGGGCTTCAGTCCTTTCGTATTCCAGTCACGTTTCATCTTGATTACTTATGTATGGGGTCACAGCAATTGTGATGCACACACTACGTGAGACACAGCAATTGTGACACGTAGAATACATGGGGCCACAACAACTGTGGAGTATGTATTTAAGCAGTTAAAGAATAAGTTTTTGTAGAATACATGAGGCCACAACTGTGGAGTATGTATTTACACGTAGAATATATGGGGCCACAACAACTGTGGAGTATGTATTTTTCATGTTAAGTCAAGTTTGTGTAGAATACATGGGGACATAACAACTGTGGAGTATGTATTTTTCATGTTAAGTCAAGTTTCAGAACAAGTTCATGATAAGTCAAGTTTCATATCACGTTCATATTAAGTCAAGTTTCAGAACAAGTTCATGATAAGTTAAGTTTCATATCATGTTCATGTTAATTCAAGTTTCAGAGCAAGTTCATGCTAAGTCAAGTTTCAGATCAAGTTCATGTCAAGTCAAGTTCAGTTCATGTTTCAATTTAAATTATGTCAATTATGCTATGTTGTACGCCAAGTTATGCTTTAATTACTTATGAATTTGATTATGCATTTATGCTTTTACTGTCATCCATGCATCATTAGCTTGTGTGGAAGTTTTGTTTGTTAACTTACTGAGATTTGTAATCAAATCTCACTTTGGTAGTCCCAACTATCATTCCTCCCAAATGGTAGATCTTGTTACAGGACCTGAAAGAGAATTAGGAGCTGATCAACTAGACACAGTTGACTAAGCGACGGTGCGACATCAATGTTAATATAGTAATTAACGTAAATTACTACTTGTACGATTGAGTTACATCTTTAGTACTTTTTGGATCATAACTATTTTGGACTAGTGTTGTGATCTTAGTTGTTCAATGGGTTTTTATGTAGGAAGTATGTTTTAAGCATTTGGGATATTTTCAATTTGGTGCATAGTATTGCTAAAGAAAAAACTTATCCACTGCGAATATTGCATATTGTTAGATGCATGTTAGGAACATTGCATCTTATATGTCATGAACAGGGGCAGGTAACCTTGTGTTGCATGTCTCGACGCTTCAAATGTCCGTCCGATCCCAAACGGAATTTGGGGGCGTCACAACCTATTTGGGGACGCTCTATGTTCGTCCTAGATAAATATGTTCAAACACATATTGGATTGCTAAGTGTTTCTACGACGAAACATCAATTTCGTCCCAAGGTAGACAAGCCATTTGAACGGTTAACCTATTTGGGGATGCTATATGTTCGTCCTAGATAAATATGTTCAAACACATATTGGATTGCTGAGTCTTTCTATGACGAAACATCAATTTCATCCCAAAAAGTGTCCCAAACAATTTCATCTCAAAAGATTAAGTTTGTTGTAGTGTGGATAACAACCATTTTATTATAAAAGATATGAGTGTTTTGTTCAATGTATCTCTAAGAAGGATTAGATTGGTAAATAAAGAGAAAATTATTTTAAAACTTTTATGCAACTTTTCAATAGGATATCATTATTATAAAATATAGCTATATATTGTAATTATGACAATTACTTTGCATTCATTAACATGACCTTAATTACTCTAATTAAGTTATAATTATTTGGAAAATAATTAATACCCTATTTGGTGTCATTTCCAAAATATTTTATTTAGCTATTAAAACAGTACTGGAGAGGCTTGCCAGCCACTCCTATGTATATTAGCTCTCTCTTGTTCCACACACACACACACACACACACACACACACACACACACACACACACACTCTCTCTCTCTCTCTCTCTCTCTCTCTCTCTCTCTCTCTCTCTCTCTCTCTCTCTCTCTCTCTCTCTCTCTCTCTCTCTCTCTCTCTCTCTCTCTCTGTGTCTATGTAGGTCAATATGTCACCGATCATAAATTAAAACAACTCTCAAAACTCCAATACTAAATAGGAAAGCATCATAGGTTGCAAGATACACTACAAGAAATATAACCTATTCTAGCGATTTTTTAATCGCTGCCAATAAAATTGTTGGGAAATCCATACTTTTGCAGCGATTTAAAAATCGCTGTAATTTTTAAAGTAAAATCCAGTGAATCATTCATTGGCTCATTAATTTGAACTTTTACAACGATGGTTAATTGTTGTAAAAAATATACATGTTTTCTTAACGCGTTGATTTAGTACGGGGCGCCAACTCTTATACTTTTAATTTTCCCCCCGCCGCCCCCGAACCCCCATTTTTCTCCCCACCAAACACATTTCCCCCCAACACCCACTTCGACGGACCCTCGATTGTGAGCACCTGCATTTGGCCCCTTCCCAGCATTTTCGCACAGCGTCACCTCCTCCTCCTCGTTTCCATTGTCCTATTTTCCCACACTCTTCTCCCTTCCGTCGTTGCTTCTCCATTTTCGGCTACCTCCAAAATGAAAAAATCAATTTCCATTTGTTTCGGCTAGTAACGATGTTGTCCCTACGTTTCCTTCCCTTCCAACTGAGGTTTTGTGCCTCTTTTTTATTTCCTAAGTTGAACTTATGCCGCAGTCCAGTATAATCGTCGTCTACTCCTTGGAATATTTCCAAGCCGAACATGTATCTCTTGTTGCCAATTTATTTGTTTTTCCCCCTTCATGCGTAGGTTGCATTGCAAAAGTTGTATTTTTTCTTTTTTTTGGTCAATATTTTTGTTTATGCGAAACTGATGTATTAGTTCCTCTGTTTGGTTCAAAATGTTGTGTGCTTGCCTTTTGCGGTTTAAGTGCCGATTTTGAAAAAAAGGCTTGGTTTTCTTTGTGTAATACTATTGTATTTAGTGTTTATATATAGATTTAGATCAAGAGCAAGCTTAAGGTCGAACTGTTTTTTGAATTGTTGCAAAACAACCGTTCAAAATTTGTCCAGATTTGAGTTCACAGTTAAAATCCTATAGGAAAATGTACCAAACTACAAGAACAAATATTAATTTGGTAAAGGGGAAAAACCAACTCTTACATATTATGCCAGAATGAATTTCGTATATTAAACCCCTAAAAGGAAAAAATAGGCCAACTTCAGGTAGGACTAGCTCATATAAGTGACAAATTGATGGATTTTAAAAACTGTTTCAGATTTATTAGACTACTAACTTCTTCATATTTTTCGAATTTTATAAGATCATAAAAGTTGATTTCTAGTTATTTTAGTTAGGATCAATATTAAATATATCTTAACTATATTAGAGTGTATAAGTCTTGCATAGTCTCATTGAAAACCTTAATTAATCATTATTAAAAAATAAAAATATTCTTATATAGGAAGTCCAGCTTGGAGAATATGAATAAAAATATTCTCATGAATGACCTTAAGCTTGAAATATACATGAATCTACCCATTTCATTATATTAAAACCATCTCAACTAAAACCTACCTATCATTCCCCCAAAATAAAATGTTCACAGCTGTTTCTTTCAGCTTGATTCTTATTGGAAATGGGGTCTTAGAATAGTTCTGATCATATTTTAAATTTACCAAAGAGATCATATTATATATAACTACTGTAGGCTGGTGAAGAAAAGAGAGGTGATGGTACTCATCATCAACCTGTTAAAAAGTTTGTGTTGATTATGGAGCAAAAGAAAAAGATCATGTAATATAAGTTGTGCCAATTAATTAAAGATGGTTCCTTTCTCCATCTCACAGCTGGTGTTTTATTAAAGTTAATCTTCCTAATATTGATAGTGATTGGTATAAGGAGGCCAATGAATTACCTGTGCATCTTCTTTAATTTATGTGCCTCAAGTACTGAATTAATGTTTTAGTAATGGTTTGTATTATCTATCTTGTCTGATCTCATCACAGAAAAAAATAAATAAAAACTGGTTTGTATTATTCCTTGTTTTTAATTAAGAATATCTATAGACCACTTATCCTTTCATTGTGCTTATATCAAAGAAATTAGGTTCCTTACTAAGGGTGAATTCGGTCCGGTCCGGTCGGTCTGTTCGGTCCACCTTATGAGTTTTTTTTTTTTTTTTCAATGACATTTTGTTTAATACTTATGTAATTATATTGTGACATATTTAATATATATACATATAGTATACTATTATATATATTAGTAATACACTACTACTATTAGTAATAGTGATAATTATATATGTAACTATATCATGTAATAATAATAGTAATAATAGTAATATATGTAACTATATGTAATATTAATAAATAATACTATTAGTCTATTAGTACTAATAACTATACTAGTACTAATACTATAACTAATAAATATATGTAATGATAGTGATAATATATGTAATATTATATTAAATAATAGTAATACTCTTATTACTAATATTCTATGTAGTTATAGTGATTTAATGCTAACATATTACATATTAAGTTAACTATACTAATACTATTATAAATTTACAAATATATGATATATTATAATTTATACTATAACTTTTATAATATTTTAATACATTAATATATATACTAGTACTATATTTTTTTTTTGATCGGTTATACTAGTACTATATATTATAGTTAATAGTTATATATTAAAGAATATAGTAATACATTGATACTAAATATATATATATAATATAGTTATAGACTTACAATGATTTAGTTATTATGAATTTATAATTAGTATAACTATATAATTGTATTAGTATTAGACTATTAGTAATTCAATTTGACTATATTATATTAGTAATATTAGTTATGTTGAACTTGAATCAGTTAGTTAGTATAACTGTATTCTATATTATTAGTATTAATATAAATATTAGTATTAGTTGTAACTATATAGACTATATTAAAATTGAGAGTCTTAGACTATATAATATACTAATAGTATTAGTACAACTATATAAGTATACTATATAGCTATATATTAGTTTTAATTATAGTGATTAGTATAACTATATAATAGTAGACTATTAGTATAACTATATATTAGTATTAGTTATACTGTTATAGTGATTTAGTATATTATAATTTATATATTATATTTATACTATAACTCTTATAATATATTAATATATACTACTACTATATATTATAGTTATATATTAAAGAATATAATAATACATTCATACTAAATATATATAGTTATATTTCTAGTGATTTAGTTATTAACTTATTATGATTAGTATAACTATATAAATTATAATAGTATTATACCATTAATATAGCTATATATTAGTAATATTAGTTGTGGTGAATCAGTGCTTTAGCATAACTATATAAGTATTAACTATAATGATTAGTATAACTATATAAATTATAATATAGTGATAATTATATTAATTAAATATAAGTATATTGATAATTAAATTATATTAATTATAGTGATAAATATACTCTATAGCTATACATAGTATTAATTATAGTGATTAGTATAACTATATAAATCATATGATAGTATATTAGTATTAATAGTAAACCATTAGTATAGGTCACTATAACTATTGTTGAAGTATTAGTTATAGTGATTTATATAACTATATTAGTATAAGTATAACTACAATCTATATTAGACTATTAATATTTTTTTATACCATATGTAATTGTATAATTAATTATATACAACTATTATATAAATAATAATTTTTTTTTTAATCAATTCGGTCCGGTCCGGGGTGAAAAATCCTCGGACCGGGACCGGACCGAATACCTTCGGTCCCTTAAAAATTGGACCGGGACCGGACTGGACTCATTCGGTCCGGTCCAGTCCAAAAATGACCGGTCCGGTCGATTTTTCCAGTCCGGACCGTTCGACTTTCAGCCCTATTCCTTACACACCAAGTGATGAATAAGGCAATCAGCATCTATTATTGTTTTTTAATTAGCAGGCAAAGAATGACTAATCATCGTTCTTAATCAGTCAATATTCCCTTTAAAAAATACTAAACACAAGATATAAGTAAAGCAAAAAGTCTTAGTTTCTGGGCAACCACATCCCCATGTTACACATCCAATCCATTTTTCCTTTATGAATATCATTTCCATTAAGTACTCATTATGACTTTTTTCAAACTAGATGCATGAAAAAAGATCCAAGGTTTTCAAATATAGATAGAATCTTTTTTTTACTCACTTTTCTCTGTTACAAATCCAAAAAGCTTATAACAAAGGGATATTGTATGATTGTTGAGAATGAGATGTCTCTCCATTGCTAGCTGCACCAATAATAGCTTTCTATTTAGTTATTTATAATTAATTATCTATGTATTTGTCTCTTTTTCTGCATGAATATTCAAAGTGAAAGAGGTGCATGGTCTTGTCAACAAAACTAAGTAACCGCTATACTGCTATATACATACATACCACCATATATATATATATGATTAGAGATTTGGAAGACATCTTTGTCTGAAATGTCATTGTCAGCTTGTTTCCCAATGTCTGCATGGGTTCCTCTTCCAATGAATATTGCTGTCATTTCAAATGTAGGCTTATTGAATACTTATATTTATTTGTACTCTTTTTAATATTGATTATTTCCTGTTTTTAATATTGAGTTTGAATGAATGTTTTGAGAGCCTTTAACCTTTATGACTGTGTTAAACTAGTAGATCATGGGAATGTACTTTGATAACACTTTTCCCCAAGATTAATAGCTTAAGTCCTAGGGATGGTATAGTCCCTTGAGGTTTGGGATCGGGAGAAGATTGTAATAATACCAGACCATTACATATTCACGAGTGATGAACGTGCAAACCGTAATGTGGATATACTAAGGGATTTCTGCATGGAGCAAAATATCAAGTACTTTTATGATATTAAAGATCTTGGTAAATTTAAGGTATGTCTCTACTCTCTCATTTGCTCTCTTTCCATTTTGCTAATCCATTATCCTCAAGAGGTTATATCTAAATTTTCCTTCCTAACTTTTTAGGCTAACCCAGATTACAAAGGTGTATGCCATATTGCTCTTGCACAAGAAGGTCACTCTAGGCCTGGAGAGGTAAGTTCTTTTATCAAATACATTGCAAAGTCAATAAATAATTCATGTCACTTTTGTGCCTTAAAGTTCCAATGTTGTTAAACCCTATTCATTGCATTCAGGTCCTGCTGGGTACAGACTCTTGCACTTGTAAAATTGGAGCATTTGGCCAATTTGCCACTGGAATTGGCAACACTGATGCAGGTTTTGTGTCGGGCACTGGGAAACTCCTGCTCAAGGTCTATGTATGCTTTATTTTGGTGTCGATATAGACTTCCTCACTTTAACAACTTAATTTTTGCTCGGAAAACTAATTTCATATTAAGGTTTCAAAAATATGATCGTAATTCTCAATTCTAGGACTTCCAGCAACTGTAAGAACTTAGATATTCTTCACTGATTGGAAGGTAGTTAAGATACTGTCGTCTAGTGTGTGAATATATACCCATACAGATTATTTATTTGACTTTGGGATGTATCATGTTTATCCCTTTTGGTAAGTTCAGATGTCTTATTTTATTAGAGCCATGCATTCTTGTGTTAGACTCTCTAACATCTTTGTAGTTTGAATTATTATTGAAAAGCCAAGAAAGATGATTAAAATACAATTTTTTTGCTCTTTTTAGTATTTCCACGGATAAGCATGACCATGATTATACGCATTCTGTTAAATTTTAGAAAACTAGTAGATCCTCAAGTCTTAAAACTTGCTACTGTTTACATATAAGAGAACTAGAAACCAGAGTATGGAAAAATTATGTCTTTCAACTTCCTTCAAGCTATGAGAACTAGCAACTCATGTACTGCCCCACCATTAAGTACAATAGCTGAAAACTAACTAAACAAAAAACATATAAAGAATTCCCAGATTTCATCTACATTGCGTTCCCTGTTATTAAAACACCTCTCATTCCTTTCCAACCAAATACACCACATAATACACAAAGGAATCATCTTCCATGCACCTGCCACTTGAGAGCAAGGAAAAAGGTCTAGGCCAATATGCAAGTGCTTCTATTACTGAATTAGGCATAACCCAGGACAGTTCCGATCTACTAAGCACACCATCCCATAACCCTTTAGCCACATCACAATGAATAAGAAGATGGTCCACAAATTCTGCAGCTTTCTTACGCAAAAAGCACCTTCCACAACAAAAAGAACATGGTTTTTTTTTTTTTTAAACCATGTTCTTTAGTTTGGAAAAACTTCAACAAGATAATGAAACACTTACCGAGTTAGTCAAAAGATTTGAAATTATGAAAAAATGACTACTGTGGAAAACCTTAGCAAATTTAAGTGCCACAACAAGGCATTGCAAGATCAATTAACTGAAATTCAAAATGATGTTCAAGAAGGGAAGTATTCATTTATATGTCTTGATTTGCCACTGGTTTTCCCATACTGAAGTTAATGATATTCAACAGAGATCAACCATTTGTGCATTAGAGAGGTTTATTGTTTTTTTCACTCTATTAGTCAACAAAGATCTTGCTTCTTTCTCCATCGAAGGTAGAAGAAACGACACAAGTGCATCCTGCAATATGAACTTTCTCTGCTCATTCCACAGTTGAGCAGATTTACTAACACAATCGCTAAGATAGTACTCATTAAAGTCACTTGTCAACTTATTCAAGTCTTCTTCTGACATGTTAATAGTAACTTGAAGAAGCTTTTCCTCTTCAGCCTTCTGGATAAGGAGCCATTGTGCTTCGTCAAATGCACTCAAGGGCTTCTCGCGCAACCACTTTACCCCGGCAAAGATTGATGAAAAGGATCTATTGCCGCAAGGCCATTGTGTGTTGGACATGTTGATACCAGAGCATGATCCATAAAATTGCTATGCAGCAGTTTCCTAACGCATGGCTCACGTACAACTTATTTCCACAGCTGCCTAGACCAGTAAAAGAAATTTGGCAGTCAAAATATTTTGCCTATGATCAAGTATCATAAAGGGAAACTGCTACATTGATGGCAAGAAACTAAAAAACATGTGCCTAGCCCCTTTAAGCACAGCTTGAGGTGTCTCAAACATGGCACATATAAAGTTTGATGCCATCTCCTCTGGTGTTTCCTTAGGATCCTCAAACTCGTCATTTCTCTACAATCTAGTGAAACAGGAACCCTGAGTTTCATTCAACAGAATAACAAAAAGATGGTCAGAGTGACTCACCATCTTTTATAAAGATAGTTGCAATCTAGGTTGCTCAGAATTGTCGTTCAAACCCACTGCTTGTTGTTGATGCCTCTTTGTTGGTCTATCATGTTATTCTAATGTGCTGTAGGTTGGATCGTGACAAGTTTTAGCTTGGGAGATAATGCTAGCATGATGTGTCTCATTTGTTCTTATTTAGGAAGAAAATAAGAACTTTGTTGGTGTTTTACAGAAGGGAAGTCTGTGCAAGAAATGGTGGATGAAGCTCTTCGACATGTCCCAAATAATGATGGTAAGCTTCAACCTTGATTGCATTCATCACTGAATAAGTTCTGTTACAGTACCCTCACTGCAGTTTTATAACAAAGTTTTGGTTGTGGTGCACTTGTCATAATGGCAGGGGACAAAAACATTGAAATGGTAATATCTTCCTGATTGCTGCTTGCCAATTTTGGTATAGTATGTCCACTCTGGAGTTCTAAGCTTACTCTTTCTGTGACTTTTATCAAGTTAATCAAATTAGGGACTCATTGGCCACTATGGGTGATAACAGAACAGCCGACAGCTTGCCACATGTATTTCCGCCCATAGATTTATAATCTCTTTCAGCCACCTTTGGTTCCTTATTTGGATTGCTATTGATAAACCTAAGTACTAATAGACAACTAGGTTACAAGGCATGTTGACTTCCTAAGCTTATTAGGTGAAAAGGACACTTAAAAATGTGGGAGGGACCCTTGTTGGACATAAATATGACATGGAAAATAGGAAAAGTGATTTGCGGGCTTTGGATATGAGAAGTATTCAACTTTTGGTCAAACTCGTGCCCATTAAATGTGTCTGGCAAAGGGAAAGAGTTTATCCATGATCTGTTTGATGTTTCGTTGGTTGTTTTTGTCATATTTTCATGTTGTATGTGGTCAATTTTACACAAGATGAGTCGGGTGAATATCATTTTTTCCTTTTATACAATTGTCTGAATATATTCAATTGGGAATGAATATAGATTTTGATGAATTTATAAGATACAATAGGTTGATTTAATTGTATGATAAGGATGTTGTGTGTTTTAGGCTATGACAGGCATATAGGTTCACCTGTATTATAATTTTTTTTTATTTTTTAAAATACTATTTGCGGCGATTAAAAGTCGCCGGAAAAGGATATTTTTTCGCGGGAAAAAGATTGATAAAACTGCAAAGGGTATTTAATGGCGGCACTTTTTTAATCGCTGGGAAATCCTTTGCCAGCGATTTTTGAATCGCTGCCAAAGGAATTTAATAACCGAAAGGTCTTTTCCAGCGATTAAAAAATCGCTGGGAAATCCTTTGCCAGCGATTTTTGGATTTGCCAGCTATTTTTTAATCGCTGGCAAAGAAATTTAAAAACAGAAAGTCATTTTCCAGCGATTAGAAAATCGCTGCCAAATCCTTTCCTAGCGATTTTTGAATCGCTGGCAAAGAAATTTAAAACAGAAAGTCATTTGCCAGCGATTCAAAAATTGCTGGGAAAGGATTTGGCAGCAATTTTCTAATCGCTGGAAAATGACTTTCTGTTTTTAAATTTCTTTGCCAGCGATTAAAAAATCGCTGGCAAAGGATTTGGCAGCAATTTTGTAATCGCTGGCAAATGACTTTCTGTTTTTAAAATCCTTTGCCAGCAATTCAAAAATCATTGGGAAATCCTTTAGTTTTAGCGGCGATTTTTGAGTTTCCGCTGCAGTATATCGGAAATGGCTGAATAGTACCAGCGAATATGCAGCGATTTTGTAATCGCCGGTATATGTATTTGGCGGAGATTTTTCCACTTTTACCGGTGATTTATAATCGTCGGGAAAAGTGCCATCTGTTGTACTGATACTACCATATGTTCCAAATCCAACATGGGATTAGGGTTTTTGCATCTCCCACCCTGTGATGCTTTACAATTCCTTCAATACTGAATTGGAAAGCATCCAAACCTTGATCATAGCCAGCTAGTACAAGTACTCAAAGAAATGATTGTCGTAAGTACCTTGTTCTCTTCAGTTGATTGTAGGTTTATTAGTTCAATGTTGGTGGAATATGAGTAGTACTACAATAGGATGATATACGAATATATATGATTTTCACAACCCATTCTAACTATGTCTCATCTCTCATCCAAGTTACAGCAAACATTGGTTGGGCAAACAAGACACAAGATATGAAATCACTATTTATCTTAAAAGTTTAAGTTAATAGGAATAAGTAAATTTAATTATTTGTGTTATATTTTTAATACTCCTCCTCACTTGTAGATCAGACTCTCCCCTAATGAGTAGAACCAACATGTGAAATATTTAATTAAATAAGATAAAATGTACATTAGTGATTTGATTTTAGAAACTCTACTATGATATAATGTGAAATCACCATTTATCTCAAAAGATTAACTCATTGGAAAGGTATTTTTATTATTCCATTCTAAATGGTTTGCTTTAGGTACTTGTTGAGTAACTCAAGAGACCAAATACTTTTGCATCAATTCTATCTCTTTGTGTGTGTATGTCTGTGTGTATTAAGTTACCCTACTTTTGTAATGATTGCTTGATTTTCTTATAGTTACAAAGGTCATCGATGCATAAATTTTCTTTCTTCGAGAGGCTTCAAGGATGGAGAACTGAACATGACAATGCAATAATGGAAGATTTGACTCAGTAATCATGTTTACTACTTGTTTTGATAATACTAATTTTTATTGACTCGTATCATCTTTAAAGCAAGCAAATTATTAGCGAAACCAATTCAAATCTATAAAATCCTATGGTATCTATTTACCTTGTAAATGATCATAACTCAAAGTTTGTTTTGATAAATTATATGTACATATATGTATATCGACGATGGAATCTTCCATGCATGCAATATAACCATTACCGTGAAAGGACATGCCGAACATTTTGGTCAACTATTGAGGTTGTCAATTTTCTACTTTATGAGTCTTATCCAAACAAATTCTAGAATGCGAAGCGTCGCCTAGAAGGATTGAATAGAATAAAGTAGGGTTTGAATATTCTCTCCTCTGGCTCTCTCGCTCTCTAGAGAACAAAACCGATAGTCCTCCCAAGAGGGAGGTGGGAGCCTCGGCTCCCCCTCCCTCCCATCTCTCCGGTTACCTTTGTATTTGGTTTTAGGTCGGTTTAGTTCTAAAAATAAGGCTTGAGGTGGTTGTTTAAACGGTGGCTTAAGGCTTTTTGGTGCATCTCTCACGCAGTGGTTCTAGTAACCACCTCTGCTCCGGGGTGGTGTTTCTGTGTTGGTCTTTGTTTGGCCTCCGAAGCTGGGTATCTGCACGCGCTCGTGAGCTCTGTTCTCATCTTCAAAAGCAGGGGCTTTTGTTCACGTCTGGGATGGTTGGGATAGGCGTCATGACCGTAACCTACTACCAGCTCTGTTCTCATCTTGAAGCATGCTACCAGTCCATCCGAGTCGCTTGCGAGTGGACCGTGTTTCTCCAGAGTCGTGTGCGAGTGAACCGGGAAGAACTCCAACCGCATGCTGCGCCGGACTGGTTTTTGGATGATTTCCGAAGCATGCTAAGCACGCACGCCGGACTGGGGTAAGACTGGGCAAGAGACTGCGGCATGAGGGTGAGGGCCGGGGCGAAACTTCAGTGTTCTAGGTGATGAGGCCCTTCTCGTGCGCTGGTGCAGAGGATTTGGCGGGGGAAGATGCAGATGAAGAAAAGAGAAATATGGGTGGCGGCGCAGAAAATGTTTTTGGAAACCCTAACGGGTTGGGCCCCCACAAGCAGACCAGATGGGCTTTTGTCTCGGGTTGGGCCATTTGTATTTACAGTCCATAGCCAGCTTTTTTTGCTTTTTTTGTTTTGCAATTGTTAGTTTAGTTTAGTTTTTTATTAATAAAAAAGAAAAAGGTTAGTGTCCCACTTCTCTTTTGGAGGAAAGATGGTGGGTGTTTAGTCCTACTCCTCTTTTTGGAGGAAGGTAGGTATTTGTACTCTTCCTCCTTTGGAGGAGAGAGTGTGGTAGTACTCCTCCTCCTTGAGAGGATGGAGCGTGGTTGTACCTCTCTTCTTTGGAAGAAAGGTCGTTTAGCTCTGTTTTATCAGAGCGCTTTCTCTTTTTGACTGCTGTCAGGAGAGAAGGTATAGAAGTTTAGACAATGTCCGTCACAAAGAAATTTGTTGACGGGGAAGCTCCTGAGCAGTTTGCGTTAGTTGACTTATAGTCTGGTTTTCCTGTATTGATAAGTCACAGTTGTAACTTCGCTAGTGAATATGCAATGAAGTATTTTTCCATCAAAAAAAAAAAAAAACAAATTCTAAAATGCAAATAATGGGCATCAAAAAGAAGATAATTTGGTGTGTTGCATGTGCGTGCCCACACCCACTCACCCACACACACATGGGGGTGAATTCGGTCCATAAGAGGTTTTTTTTTTTTTTTCTTTGACCGGACTGAACCCTTTCAGTCTATGATTTTTTCATTTTGGACCGAATTGAATACCCCTTGGAACAGGACCACATCAGTCCCTTCCGGTCTGGCCTAGTACCAAATGGACCAATCCTAATATCCTATGCTTTCTAGCCCAACAGTGAAAATTCTGGTTAGTTTTTATCCTACTAACATTTTATCCAATTTTGAGCTAAAAAAGATCAAAAAAGAACTTGAATGGAAAATAAAAATAATTATAAAAAAAAAATGTACGTCTATTTACAATAAATTTGAATAAAAAGGTTTTACTATAAAAAATAAATGTCTATATGCATCCCAACAAGGTTATCAATCATAGTAATAAAAGTTTTAAAAAATAGAGATAAAAAAATTTTAAAAAAATCTCTAATAAGTAATCATCCAAATTTCAAACTCTAACTTGAAAAAAAAAAAAAAAAAAAAAAAAAAAAGAAGGAGGTAAAGGCAACTAACCATAACACAAACTCCAAGTCCACAACTCCAAGAGTCCAAATAAAAGGAAAAGAAAAAGTTAAAAAAAAAAAAAAAAAAAAAAACGTAAAGTAAATGACACATAAAAATTATTACAATTTACAATACATGCTTCTAGCCATAACCCACCTACTTATAAGGTGATATTATAAATTATAAATGACTGAATAATAATAATAATAATAAGGCCGAACGCTACTTAATTTGTAAGGATGGATCACCAAACAGCAAACGCTACTTGATCTCCTCGCAACTTACAGGCAATAATTTAAAATCACGTACACGTGAAGTGATGATGCCCTGTGGATCAAATAATTAATTAAGCAGTATTCAACAAATTAATAAAGGCTGCATGCTTGAAAGTAAAACAATGAAGCTGCTGGATTAAAATATTATCTGCAACTTTTTAATCGTATTATCAATGAGCACTACATAATCTGTTGACGCAGTATCGATCATTGTCTTATGGGATTGTGTATCATTAATCTTTAGTTATATCCCAAACATACAATTTGTTAAGATCCTGTTTTAAAATGCCCAGCAAGCTCCTGTACTCATGTTGAGATAGAGAGAGCAACAAAAAAAAAAAAGGAAAAATGAATTTGAACGAGTCTTGATTCTCTTCTGATTAGCAATATGGGGCCTTTGCTTTTGTTGCTCACTTTTGGGTTTAATCTTCTTTTTTTTCTTTTTGGGGGGAATATTGATTCTTTACTGTTGAGATAGAGAGAGCAAAATAAAATGAACTTGAACAAGTCTTGATTCTCACAGCAACGATATTAATATACAGATACATTGGGTAATACTTTTTCATGTTGAATGGTGTAAAATGACCTGAATTTTACCCCTTTTTTTTCTGGGCCCATCCTTTAAATTTCAAGTACTCAGCAAATTAATTCAAGCCTTTGTAGTATATTCTTCTCACCTCATTAATCTGCATTGGGTGTATATATTGTATTTGACGCCTCCATAGAATTTTCAACCTCCCGATTAAGTTCTATATATAAAAAGATAAAACAAAAAAAAATTATATAATTTTACATAACATATAAATGATAAAAGATATAAAATGAAATAATTATTAAAGTCCTAAGGTTGATGGGTGAAGTTGTCATATTTGCTAATCTTTTTCATTGGCATTTTAATTTTATCAAACTAGTAAAGTCAAATTAATCAAATACATCTTTTCAACTTTTTAAATATTATAAATTACTAATTAACATGCACAATATCTATAATATAGGTTTTTACTATCATATTTTATATTTTTCAAAAACTTGAACAATAAAATTATATATATTAAAAACTATTACTTCAAGAATCAGTTCGAACAAAATTGTCTCTTCGTTCAAACTACTAGATCTCGTTCAAAATTTCATATATTATCGTTCGAACAACATGATTTTCTTTTCAACGAATCTCATTATTTCTTGCCCCAAAAAAAAAAAAAATATGCAATTCTCCTGCCAAAATATTTGGACTACCATTATACGTTTGACTAGAAAAATACGTCCATTCCAATGGTAGACTAACCAGTCGAATGGTAAACCTATTTGGGGACGATATATTTTCATCCAAGATCAATCAATTCAAAACTAAAATCTCTTATTTGAATGCATGTTAATCCAAAAATCTCAACTCAAACTCAAAATTCGCACCTCATCATTATAATTTTTTCAAATTCTCACACAAAATATAATAAACAATTCAACTTTTTTAAATCCCAATACAATTTTTTCAAATCTCAAAATAATAATAATACTAAAAACTAATATTTTAAACTTTTATCTCAACTCAAAATTCTCATCTCTACCCTCAAACCTCCTGACTGCTGGGATTTTTTGGACCAAAATATAAATTTTGTCTGTAAAAGTTAAACTTGTTAAATCTCTAGAATACGCGCATCAATTTCAAATCCATCCCAATGTTAAAATTTTTAGTTGCGGCGGCTAAAGCATTTCTCATTTATAATAGTAGGAAAAGGTGCGCCTAGGAGTAAGCCGACTCACAAGTATATTGTAGAGACGAAACTTGAGGAACAAAGGCGGAAAAATCGAACATGATCAGTAGGCCGACTCACTGTCATTGCTCTCAATTAATTAAGACAAAGGGCGCCAATACTACAACATGCATTTGCGGAGTCTGAAAGCTTGATCTTTCGTGGATGGTTCTCATCTGAATCTAAAATTTATAGTAATTGAGTATTTTAGTGTAGCTTTAACCTCACAGAAACACAATGGTACTTGACCCAAGGTTCGTTTAGCAAAGGATGAAAAAGACATTGACGATGATAATGACATTTCTAGATGAACCAAAATAACAATCAGGTCAAATTGAAAAATTTTACATACTACATTCTCATCCCATGATGATGTTGCATGACCACCAACCTTTGAATTTTTCTACAATAAAATAAAAGATAATCCATTGTTGATAAGAGTCTCGCATTTTACATAGTAAAATAAAGTGGGACGAGAGCCTAGGATTATTCTTTCAAGTTTTGGAAAAAATACCTATCCATTTGAATTTGGTGGAGTTTAGTACTCGATACTTGGTCCCGGACTAACACTGTAAACCTACTGTGTAAATTTTGGAAAAATCTATGGTCTGCTAGCTTCTTAATTGCCTTTTTAACTCCTTTCTTGATTTAGTATCTATTTATTTTTTATTTTTCTGGGTTCTATTGACACAATTGAAGGACTTAAGAGTAATGTTAGAAACTATATCACTGTCCCACCATTATCCCACTCATACTAACAAGGCAGTCATTGAGTTATACTTGATTGAATAATGATGCATACTACACTCACATCCCACTTTCATCATACTATGTAAAATGTGACACTTTTATCACCCTTGAATCATCTTTTATTTTTTTAACAAAAAACTCAAAGGTTGATGAGCAATACCGCATCGTCATAGGGGGATGTAAAATTTTCCTACTTAATTAAATTCTGTCACATATACAGAGTGGGATAGTGTTGTAGTTTTTAGCATTACTTGTCTTTCATTGAGCTATGCTTCTTTTAATGACACATTATTTTGGTCTCTTGGCTTTTTATTCCTTCAGTGTGTGTATATTGTATCATAGAAAAAAACTACTAAGGAAATCATTGCTATTTAAAAAGATAAAAAGGGAATAATCCCTCTAATATGTTCCATTTTCTTTGTGCAAGATCAAAAGCTGAACTATCGATTAGGTCCATCTATGTTCTAATAGGTTTCATGGTTAGCATGCATGGATGGCTAGAATTTTAGTAAGACCAAAATAACAGTTTGGGCAATATAATTTCTCACTTATTCTCTCCTGAGAAAAGATAAGAAAGTAAAAAATTCTATATTTATGGTTTTGAATTTTAAAAATTCTAATCTATCTTGGCCTTTCTTTTGTTGTAATTTAGGGAAGGTTGTCATCTGTGGCTTCTTGTGGTTTTATAGAATCCAATGGGTTCAAACTAAACCTTGGAATTTAGAAAAGTAATCCCCAATTTTAAGTTTTTCTTACAATAGGGTATATCGATATCAATACCCACTAAATACTGTGTCCACAAACCTAAACTATTAACCTCAAACAGTCTTACCACACAACGACTATATCATTTGTGATTTCAATAATTACATGACTAAAGAGTTATTGACTTCAAAATAATCATTCAAAAAATCTACCATTTGCAATAAAGGGATGCCAAGCACATTATGTACAGAATGTATGTTGGAAACTAAAACCAAAACACATAAAAAGGAGAAAACGAACTTGATTTGAAACTTGGCCCGATTGATGATTCTACCAGTTTTTTAGGGCTAGGATTAGGGTTTGGCTTAGGATTAGGGTTAGGGTTTGGTTTTGGATTAGGGTTTTGATACTGTGTGGGAACGAGATTTTCAGATCTGGGTGGCAAAGATGAAAGGGGTTCATGGGTTTGTGGGTTCAAATTGAGTTTGGGGCTTTTGGGTTCAAGGCTAGTTCGCGGGTTTGTGCGTTCTTGGCTCTTTGGTACGAGGCTAAAATGTGGGTTTGTGGATTTGTGGCTCTTGAGTTCGAGGAGAAGACGAAGATCCAGTGGCTTCATGGAGAAGATGAGGAACCACTGGCTTCGTGAAGAAGACGAATACCTACTGGTTTTATGAAGAAGACAAAGCCGACGGGACAAAGAAGAGGTTTTCGATTCAATGAAGGCTGGTTTCGTGGGGGGGGTGGAGATGGAGGCTGGCTTCGTGAGGAAGACGATGGGAATGGGGATGATGGTTTTGACTAGGATGGAGGGGGATGGAAGGCTAGCTTCCTGGGGAAGGCGATGGAAATGGGGATTCCAGCCTCCAGGTCTCAACTGGGATGGAGGGGGATGTAGTGTTCGTTTGAATTAAAACCAAAACAACACCATTTTGAAATGTGTCATATAGGACATGATGACGCGGGGTTCCCCAAGTCGGTTGTAAGCAGATTTTATGGAAAGCTTATCACCCCCATTAGCTTTGTAAATCATATCCAAGGTCTTTGCAAAGGGAGACAAGTTCTTGACTCAGTACTAATTGTAATTGTCGATAAAGTAAAATCAAAGTGGGATTGTCAGAGTTAAAAAAGTTTGAAATAGATATGCAGTAGTAAAATATTATCTCTCTCCCATTTGAAACTATCAAATACATGTAAGAATTTAGGAGAATCTGGATCATTCAGGACAACGGAAATAGATATAGCATGGATCATAATCAAAAGAGAAAAAGAATAAAGCATTGTCGTGAAATGGAAGTAGCGAAGATAGAACGCAGCGTGGGAAAAGCAACATGAATGCTTTAAGTTCAAGGAAAAAGCCAAAAAGCCACAAGCACGGCTTGATTTCACGAGAAAAACTTGCTCAAAAATAGAAGTTCTACTAAATTATGTCCGTCCAAATGTGCCAAATGAGCACTTACATCATTGGAATTTAATAATCAAATAGATCAAAAGGCAATTATAACATTGAGAAAAAAAGACCTAGATTCCAAAGGCTGAAACAAAAATTACTATACATAAATTCTTGAGGTTACACTTCTCAGAAGACAATCCTACATATCAGAAATAGTATTCTTGCATATATATGTATAAGATGGGACTACCACCAAACAAATTCTCACAAAGATATACAGACTGGTTTAGTTGAAGGCCAAATCAAGAGAATAGCAAAAAACCTTTCCCATTGAGGCCACTGGACATTAAGGTCCTTGTGGACCTCGAAGATGAACCGAAAGTTCTTCTATCAGCATCGCTTAACACTATTTTGGCTACAGCTATATAGTCACATTGTTGAACTTTCAGATTCAAAGCAAGTGCAAAGGAACCTATTGCACCTGTAGTCTAACGGTGCCACCTACGGAAATGGAGAAATTCCTTTAAATACCACCAACCTACTGCAAAGGGAGATGTAAAAGGTAAGTATGAAATAAGAGAAGTACATACTACCTGTAATTTGTAAGGAACTAACCAGTTCAACAGGATAAATCGCTGGTCTGCTTCTTGGCAACAAATCCAGCAGTAACTCCTGTTCTGCTATTGATGTCATATGATGATAGGACCTTCCTCTGAATCAATCCATAAAAATCAAATGGTCAAGTTCACTGAACAGTTATCCAAGAAATGCAAATGTAAAACCCCACACTAAGGAATAAGTACAGAACCTGTCCAAGGAAATTTTTCAGTTCTTTTTTTTCTATTTTACTTTTCTTTCATCTCCCCTCCCCTCCCCACCCCCATCCCATCTCACTTTCATCACACTATGTAAAATGTAACACTTTTATCACCCTTGGATCATCTTTTATTTTTTAAAAGAAATATTCAAAGGTCAATGGGCAGTACCACCTCATCATAATGGCAAGGAAGTGGGATGGCAGTGTGGCATTGAAAATTTTCCTTTCTAGAATCATACAATGCATATATTTTTGTTATTGGATATTAAACTCTGGTGTGGGCATTCACATATTTTGGACTACTTAATGATATTTGTGATTGGTTATTCACCATGTCTATTCCGAATCTCCATTTCTCTCAAGAATAAGAACAGTTCTAGTACGATATATAGTGAAAACCCAATCACCAATTAGTGAAATAGGTACTGATATTTACCATTATTCACTAGTTTTCCATCACATAGGTAATGTGTCTTTGGTTGTAAAATCTTTTATCTAAAGCATCAATACTAATTCTATAGTAATGAGAGTAGAAGTACGACGAGAAAATTAAAAAAGAGACAAAGGGTATGCTGCAGACCTCAAGACTCAGCAGAACAGAGAATTATAATATTGAATTCAACCACCACAGATCATTGCTTAGGGATGGCAATTTCTGTATTATAATTACAAAGAAAAATGTTTGGTCTGTATCTTGCATGCCCTAAGACTGTATCTAGCATTACCCTATACTAACTGATGTGGCAGGATTTTATATCAGTAGTGTATTTATTGTGTCAATAGGCCAGCTTGCAAATAGTATTTTCATATAAAAGCACAAAATTCTGCAGAGAGACTAAACTCTAAAGGAAAAATGAGGCCTGAGAATTTAAACCAAAATCTACTTAAGAGACATGACATGTAAACGCATAACAAGAAAGAAAGAGATGTACCACAGAGTTATGATCATAGAAAGAATGAAAAAGACTTACAATTGGCTCAAAATCAGGGCTAGTCAAGTTAACAGTGAGGTTTCTCATCAACAACAAGACCTGCACAAGTCACCAATTGAATTATAAATGCAATGCATCTTTTCAAACAATGAAACACAAAGTTCGGACTTCTTTTATCTTTTCTTTTTGTAATATTCAGAAGGGGGGACACTGTATGTTAGCAATTTCATATTGGCAATACATGAGACTATCATAAAGCAAAGCAACTCCTGTAACTGGCCCCCAGCATGTATTGTCAACCATTATTCTTCCCACTGAAAATATATTTCTCCATGGTGCTGCTGGAAGATCTAAGGCATCATTCTACATATCTGAATATATTATTATTCACCACAGACACCAACATACCAGGTCCTTTAAAATGGATTTTCTACATGGTAAAAAAAAAAAAAAAAGTTGCTCCCTATTTGGGCTTGGGCTCAACCGATGAGCATCTCAGTGATCTGCTGATAATGAAATTGCGTATCTTTGCTAGTGGCTCTTACAATAAATTAGTGGAACTGAATTCAACTCACAGTTTCAAAATTTATGGGATCCATTTCCTTGAGCTTCTGCACATGGCCATCGGTTTCTGGATCAAATACACTCCCAATGAAGCTATAAACTTCAGCAAAATCTGGTATACCTGCAAAACATAGACAAATATAGCCCAGATTTATCATTATTCTTGTTTCATTTTTAAGTTAGGTGACGTGGGGAATTAATTAACTAAGGACTAGAAGATTACCATGAAGCACAGAAGCTTGTTTCCCCTGATTTGGTATTTCAGAACATGGAAGTGTTATACATGAGCTTCCAATGCCACTAAAACCACTGTTACTAATCCTTGGCACCCCCTTTGATGCAATATCAGCTGAATCAATAACAGTGTATAGCATGATAAGTCAAAGAAAATTCCCCGAATAGTGAGTCTACCAAAATTATCATCAAGACAAGTACAAATAAAGGAGTAGGCATACCTTCAGTTCTAGGAAGACTAGTTAAGTCATCATGTGATGTCACAATTTTGCTTGATGAAGCATTTATCAGCATGGAAGTGTCATCCCACGGAGAATATCCTGGTGCAAGATTATTTAGCAAAGAAGGATAAGCTATGGATGCTTGTAGTGGCACCAAAACTGCCAATCCAAGAAATTGCATGTGAGAATGTCAAAAAACCAATATTGCTGTTTTAAAGGAACGCAATTCATTATCCTAAAGTCAGCCACACCATTTTTGGAAGCTTTTTGTGGGTAAGGATGAGATGCCTTCCGCTTTGGACGAGGAGGAGGCACATGTGCAATTGTCCCATTCTTTTGGACCTTCAAGAAGTACTTTTGGGCATGACTTCGAATCTGCAAAACAAAGATACTTAGAAACAACTGTTACCTCCCAAAAAGGAAGAAAAGAACATGAAAATGAAACCACGTCAGTAAATCAATGTACTCAACCTGAATTACTGTCTTTGAACCCACAAAATCTTCAATTTTCTTCCAGTCACGGTCAAACCTAAATAACACCAAAAACAAGGGGGAAACAACTCATTTCAGAGTATATCCCGTCTAAAAGAAATCATTGAAAGTTTAGTCAATTAACGAATACAGAACGTCCCCAAATTTTGGTCGAACCATGACAAACAAAATTAAAAAAAATTAATTACGTTTCAATTTCCATAGAAAAGGCCTTTTGCAGAGATAGCTTATTGAAACATAACAAAATAGATTGTTAATTCAGTCGAACTCGTTACGATAGTCCTGTATCAGACCTGAAAGTCTCGGAGCTACAACAGAATTACTAAGCGGTAACAAAAATTTGCCTAAAAAAAGAGACCACACAGAGTAACAGGGTCTACATTCAAAATCACTATAAAATGTTTTTAACCGGGAAATACGATGAAAAAAGTAGGAAAGAAAGAAAATTAAAAGAGCTAAGACGACCCATAAGATTGAGAAATTAAGAACAGCAATCAAATCACTACGCCTAAGCATAATTTCCCTGTGAGACTAAAGATCAAAGAAGTTCACATGCAGTTCGGGTATATTTCCAGAAAGTGGTCAATTCGCTTTCAGTAATAGATGCAGGCTAAAAGTTTGCGTTCAACCTCAAGAAAGTTAATATGTATGATGATTTAAGGGAATCCGAGAGGAAAGTTTGAACCGAAAAGGGAGATGGAGGAAAGCACTGAAGAGAATCATCAACTCACAGCTGAAGTGCTTCAAGGAACTTGTCGTGCTCTTCCTCGGTCCAGCTCTCTCTGGACTTGGTGATGGTGTACGGCTTCCTAACCTTCTTGCCGGAGCCATCGCCGGTCGTCGATGTGGCCATGGATTGAGGGTTTACAGACTGTGACTTCAGGTTTAAACGCGTAGATAAAAGTCGAGAGAGGGAGGGAGTGAGTAGAGAACTGTGGCGGGCAGGCCCGGGTGTTTGTGCGGTGGGTAATTCAACCATTTGAGGCCGCTCATTTAAATGGCCAGTATAAAAACATCGGCAAACGACGATTTAATCGTCTTGTTTTTGTTTTTTTTTTTTTTCTTTTTTCTTTTTTCTTTATTTTTAGGTGAATTGACGCTTGCGTTGCGTCGTCTTATTTGTACAGAGATGTCTAATGAGCAATTGCAGCTCTTTTTTTAAAAAAAAAAAAAAAGAATTAAATAAATATAAAATTTCTGTGAAAAATAATTAATTTTTAATAATAAATTATTTTAATAATTTTTATTAAAATAATTGAACGATATTTGTATGCTCGGCGACTATAATTTCTCTATCATAACTAATGAGTTGTATCATTAATTTTTAACTTTTAATAATAAATTACTTTCACACTATGAGTAGTATCATTAACACTCAGAGTATTTAATAATTATTCTTCCATATATATTGATATTCTATTATTTTTAATATCAGAAAGTGATTTTTCATCATTTAAAAAAAATGCTTAAAACATCATTAATTACACTTTTATAGTAATTTCTCTATCAGTAACTAACCACAATAATTAGTAAATAATTACTCTTTTAGTAAGTCATTAACAAAGTTTTCCCAAATCAAATACAACATTGCTATAAAGTAAAATTAAAATCTAAAAAAGAAATTTTTTAAAAATAGTTCGGTCCGACCCAAATAAAGAAATAGGCCAACCAACTTGATTGGTTATTGAATAATTTTATTTAAAAGCATTTACATTATATATCATCTGTATTATATAATTTGATTTAAAATATAAATTTTTAAATTTAAATTTTATCAATTAAATTATGTCACGTAAATAATATATAATATAAAAATATTTAAATAGCACTACTCTATTAAAATAGACATACAAACTTCTAGTATGCATAATATAAAGACTTTCAGATAGCTGCACCCTATTAAAGGAGATAGCTGCATACCTCCAGTATGGTGTTGTCTAGCAATTTTTGTTGCATCGGGATGGTCGTTAGCCAGACGTGAATCGTTGTAGGCTGTAGTGCTCTACTCCCTGAGACAGATCAGGACTAGTATGAAAACTCGTGAGCTACAGGAGAAGCGCGCATGCATGCATGCAGTAACACGGTGATCATCAGGTAGGCGAAAGTTCTTTTTACTAATAATTCTCTAAGAATAAATCTACATAGCAGTCTCATACTTTTTTACATCATAAAAATAAATAAATTTATTATTTTATTCTCTATTATTTTATACTGATATATTAGATGTGGGGCTACTGTATAGCAATGCTCATTCTCTAAATATGACACCCGTCTCATGTTATTAACCTGGTAAAATCTATAGAATAGTCGTACATATATACCGTACTACCGTACTATCATTTTACAATATGATAATTTTATCATTTTTTAATCATCTTTTATCTTTTTTTAAAGATAAATTCTAAGAATTGATGGACAATATCGCTAGAATAAAAATAAAATGAGACTATTATATATAAAATTTTCTAAATTGATATTATTGTTGAGAAATGTCTTTATCTGCAATGTTTTATTATAAAATATATGCAATGTGTAGGAATTTAAAATTTTATTTTTTTATAAAATTCCATCGCATAGTTTTCTTATTATTATTTAAAAATTTCTACTCATCATTTTTACACTACACATTATATATTATTTTTTTATTTTAGCAAATATATAATATAGAAATGATGAATAGAATAACTTAATTAATCTAATAATAATAAAATAATGTTACATATAATCATGAATATTTAAATATCGTATAATTATTTTAAAAAAATAAAATTTATTATTAAAAAATTAATTTTTTATATAAATTACATATTTATTTATTTTAAAATAATTATGCCACACCACTACCACCTTTATCATTTTCTTATTATTTATTTACACCTTGAGTGACAGCCGAGCCGCTTTGAGGACGCGGCGTACGAAATCGAAGAAGGGATTGACTATTATTCCTCGACAGCATCGCCGATGTTTTGGAGTTTGGCCGAATAATCGCAACTAAAGTAGAAGAACTGCCTGAACTGGGTCCCATCCACGATCTGCAAGGCAAAGTGTGCGACGTGCGTCTCGTCCACTAGTATGCGGAACGAACACTTTCTGCCGTGCCGTTCATTCTGGACCTTTTTCGCTGCTCTGATTGGGTGATAGCTGATTTGGAAAGTCCAAATTGCTCGGGTTTGGATGACCGCACGATCTAAAAAGATGACTATATATCTGACGGCCAAACGGGAATGACCTCTAGCTTGTGGTTGATAATGGATCTCACAAGAGCCTAACCGTGGCCAACTATCGTTGCCAATCTTTTTTACATCTTAGGGGACCCAGTGACACGTGGCATACGAATTATCCACTCATGAATTGACATGAATTTGTTGGTGCTAAACCAACCTGCCGACTATGTCTGTCTATAAAGGTTCACGTTATCATGATCGAATCCTAATTTTTTCTTTTTTAAAAGGAAGCAAACTTCGTTATGATATATGTTACGGGGTGGGATTTTTTAACAAATACCCTAACACAATAATTACAATATAAAAATTATATAATAAAAGAAAAAAATGAATTTTGAGATCAATTTTTTTATCACAATTCAAGTCTTACAAAAAAATTACTGTCTTAAAAGATATTCTGAAAGTAAACTACCGCTAGATAAAGATGGTGTAAGTGGATGCAATGTAATTTGTTGTTTTGAGATACTTTTTTATAAAGATATTTAGTCCCTTTTAACAAGATCATGGGCTAGGAAAAGTGATAATCTGGATAGACCAACATCAAAAGAGTAGATCTACAGCGGAGGGACATTCAAGCCATGCCTCTAGAGCGGCACATGATGGCCACATGCTGGTGGGATGGAGGTAGGGTGGGGCCATTCTGAAGGATCGGATGGAGGAAAATTTCACTACAAAAAAAGCAAAATTGGCGGCGTTTATATCTGTGGCGTTTGTTTATGCGCCGGTACATATAAAATTTTACCGGCGCTTAATATTTCCGTCGGTAAATTATTGAGATTCCTGGCGTTTACATTTTTATGCCGGTAATAATGTATAGGTTTAGCAGCATTTATAACAACGCTGCCAAGATAGCAATTATGCGCCGGGAAACTAGTAGTTTCCCGGCATTTAGATTGTTACGCCAGTAATAATATATATTTGTGGTGGCGTTTATACAAACGCCAATATTTTATTAATTATACGCCGTTATATTAACCGTGTTTGCCGGCGTCTTTAATATACCGCCGGTAATAATATATAGCATCAGCGGCGTTTCACAAAACGCCGACAATTGATAAAGTTTATGCCGATAAAGTATTGAGTGTTTTGGCATTTATTTCGTTTGAACAAATGCCGGCCATTGATTAATTTTACGCTGGTAAATAAGTAGTCTTTCAGCGTTTATAATGTTATGTAGGTAATAATTATATAACATTGGCGGCATTTACCAAATGCTGAAAATTGATCAATGAAATGCCGGTAATTGATAAATGCACCGAAGTATTTATTGTGACGTCGGTAATAATATATAGCGTCAGCGATGAAGGCTATTATAAATTTATTGATAGTAAAATAAATAATAAAAATAATAAAAAAACTTATTTAAATGATACGAAAATACCCACAAAATCTTAGTTGAATTTCTAGGATGCCCTATACCTGTAAATGCCATATATCGCATTCCAGTTCTGGAGGGAGAGAGATTAAATAGAATTAAAGAAGAGAGTTCGCGCATCGAGATCTTAATGTGATGCCGTTTAATTTCTTTCATTTAATATTTAATAAATAATGTATAATACAGTAATGTAAGTATCGTGCGTTCATTTTAAAAATTGTGCAAGTGTCGTACAATATTCCTTTTGAAAAAAATAGTCTACTATTAAAAATGTAATCTTTTAATATGGATCTCTTATTTATTCTAATTTTTTAAAAAAGAATGTGGCGTTTGCGAATTTTATGACAAAATATGTTAAACATCATACTAAGATTCACAACTTCCAAAAAGAGTAGTAAAACATATGCATAATCTAGCAGTTATCCTTTTATAATCCATCCTAATTCCAACTTAGCAAAACAGAGCAAACGTCGATATATGGCATAACCATAAATTTAGTCTTAATTAAGGAAAGTTGCAAATACCATTAAACAGAGCAAACGTCGATATATGACAAATACCATAAATATAGTCTCAAGTATAGTCTAACTTGTAATCCTGACCCTCAATCATTGTCTTCATCTTCCTCTTCCTGTTCTTCATCTTCCTCTTGATCTTCCTCCTCTTCAGCATTTTCCTCTTCTTCATCTTTCTCTTCCTCTTCATTCTCATTTTGATTTTGTCTTGAAGCCTTAATATAAATTCAAATTAGAGTCCAAAAATTCCAAAATAGGGTTAACTGATATCAACTAAACATATGTGGGGTGCTCACCTGTGCATGCATGAATGTGTTTACTAAGTTCCGCAATTCAGTTAATTCGTTCCGCATTTTATCAAACTCTTCTTTCGATATACCATCTTCTTGGTTTGAAGTTGGTAGTGAATGTTGAGAAGTTTGCCTTGTAGGGGTTGGCCCAAACCCCAAACCGCGCACACGTCCAGGCCGTTCTAGGCCCATAACTTTCGAATAAACATCATCTGATTTCCAAGTCATGGTTCCTCCAGATCCCATTTCTATAGGATTTGTGTCTTGTGTTAAAAGTTCCTCCATCTCAACCTGTAATAGACAATTGAAAAAACACATTATTCTCCATCTTATAAATCCATTAAAATTAAAAAGTAATAAATTTAAAAATAAACATACCACTTTCTTTCTCGTTTTATCATTGTAGTGTGTGCCATCCTTTTTCTTATGGGTCTTGACAAACAATTGGGCTCGACTTGGCAATGCCCCAGTTGATTTTTTCTGCTTCCAATCTTTTAGATTAAACACATATATCGAAAACAAAGAACTAACAAATATTCAACAATAAATAAATATTAATTAAATAAATACCACATCATGGGCATATCTTGCTAAACTTTTCGATCCTCCGCTGTGAACAATCAACTGCTTCTTACGACACTCCTTGTTTTTATTACATTTTGACTACAACATCACAAAGATTATGAGAATTATGAAAATAACTAGCTGGTTGACTTTATAAATATATAACAAAAATGTGCGCACTGTTACCATATATTCTGGATCAAACCAAAGATTGGCCAACTCTGCCAGTTGCTCTAAGTCCACTATATCGGGACTTGCCCTTGCCACAACTTGTGCTGCAGATGTGTCTTTTTCATTAAGTAACTTTTTCTTCAACTCATGCTTGTAGTCTTTCCATTTCTTCCCCAAGTCCTTTAGTATCCATTTTTTGAATACATCCAATTTGTCATCAGGAACTTTAAACTTGCCCTATAGTCAAAATAAATTTACAAAAGTGTGTCAGTAGCTTTCTAAAAACAAATTTCAAAATATACCTATTAATTATTAATAATGTTTTAATATGATGTTATAAAAAACCATACATTTATAAGACCCCACGCTTCCTCCTTCACGATATTAGGCACTGATCTCCAATCTTTGTAAATTATTGGAACCAACTTATTACTTCTTGCTATCAGACCACCAAACCTTACCACCTTTGAGTCTTGCTTTTTTATAGGTTGACCAAGAAGATTGAGCTCTATTTCAATGCGCTCCCCTTCTGGAAGATGCCAAATGTCAGGAATCGAGTGCAATGGTCTCTTTACTCGATCGCCATTACTGTCTGCAAAAATGGATTTAGTTACATTGTTAGTATTTTGTAAATCTTCATTCATAGTTAAATAAATAATAAGTAAGAAAAACAGAGACATACCTACGACGACGACAAAGCGATCTCTAATGTCGGAACACGAGTCAACATTTTCTGCTTCTGAACTAGGTGCTATTGGTAAAGATGTGCATGGCTCGGTCTCTCTGCTCATCTCCATATGTGTGGATAGTTGTCCTCCCATTTGGTTAGATGGAGAAGGTTGGGTCTCTTGCTGTGAAGATAATGATGGTTGTGAAGGACAATCTATAGAAGGTGATGACTCTACCATCCTATTAACGGAAAGAGGTGGCCCATCGACAGAGGGTAATGAATGGGCCGCCCTATCAGATTGTGTCTCACTATGAACAGCTTGTAGTCTTGTAGATTGTCTTCGCAAGTGTGGTATGGTAGTCTTTGCCTTCTTTTTTGGACCCATTGTACCTATACACAAAAAAAAATAATAATAAAAAAAATTGCATATATGAAAATCAATAGAAATAATAATATTTTGAGCATGAAATGAGATAGATTTATGTGATAAGAGATATCATATTCCTAATATGATATCATAGATTTCATGCTCAAAATAATAATATGTAATATTTTGAGCATGAAATGAGATAGATTTATGTGATAAGAGATATCATATTCCTAACAAAAAAATTAAAGAGAGGGTAGTCACATGTCCATTAGTGACCCCCGCCCGAATTTATTAATAAACCCTCACTTGTGGCGGAGGAATACCGTAGTAACAATCAAAGTTCTTGGATTTTACAAAAATATAGAACAAAATTAAAAAACCCAAGTACCAACAAAATGATATAGCAAAAACAGTACCACTAAACAGGCCTATATAAAAGAAAATTGATGTAAACAAGCCTATAAAAATATAAACGAAACCTCAACACTATTAGCGAGTTTCGATTGTCATTCCATCTATGTCACTTCGCGTCCACACAACATCGTCAATACCAAGTTCAATAGCTTCATTGTTGGAAGTGTTAACACAATATTCATTGACGAAATATTCATCCTCATCATCGTCAGTCACTTCCTCTTCACCAGTGTCATACACGTCTCTTGGTTTTGTCTTAACGACGACGACCCAATTTGGGCATCTTTCATCTGCCACATAAAATACTTGAGATACTTGAAAAGATAAAACAAACGGATCATCAGTTATCCGACTACCAGTGTGTATTAGATGAGAAAAATTTACAATAGTAAAGCCAAACTCGTCCTCCTTGAAACCTCTACCCTGAGTAACGTCTGCCCAATCACATTTGAATAACACATATCGGGACCTATCATAATACATAACCTCAATTATGCGTGTTAATTGGCCATACCAAGCAGGGCCATCTTGATCAGTACACACACTAACACCACAATTTTGAGTTTTCTTCCCATTTTCGTGATTCCTAGTGCGATATTTTGTGCCATTGATGACAATTCGTTTAAATTCTTTGGCAACTCGCATGGGTCCTTTAGAATGCATTACGACTTTATGGCCCAATTTGCTTCTTCCATTGTCATCCATTTTCATTACCTGAAAGGTTGGATTATTAGCATTGATTAAAATGATAAAAACTAGCTACAGAGGCATAATAAATTAATATTGTGATACAATATTGAATGGTGTCTAATCCATACATAGTCTTGGAACCAATTACAAAATTGGTTTTCGTGCCTCTTCTGTAGTTCATCATTCGATAAATGATTCCCATCAACTGTATGCCTCATTATTTCCAAGTGCATCCTATTATATGTTTCATATAGGAAATGTCTGTTACAATTTCACAAATATAAATTAAATATAATTTAATTCATAGGTATCAAGCATTGCAACTCACATGCGGAATGGAGTGAAATCGTCAGAGTTGAAGAGAATATAGCGATGTGCTTGGGTCCACGACATAAAATCGAGGTGAACGTCAACAACTTTCCCTTTAGAATCATCCGGGTTTCTAGATGGTCTATTGAAAACCGTTAGAGCGGATTCTAAATAACGAGAACAAAATGTCAATAATTCCTCCAGCAAATATCCTTCAGCAATGGAACCTTCTGACGCAGCTTTGTTACGCACATGAAACTTAAGTCGGTGAAGGTACCTACCACATAAATCATTAGATGACTTTTATTATTTTTAAAAAAATATGTTCTTACTTTAATGGACGCACATGACTTTTAGTACAATAACTAAAGCATACCTTTCAACGGGATACATCCATCGATAATGAACGGGTCCTCCAAGCTTACATTCTGCAACTAAATGTATAGTCAAGTGAACCATAACCGTGAAAAATGATGGCGGAAATATCATTTCTAATTGGCACAATATGTAAGGTATTCTAGATTCCAATCGGTCCAAATCTTCAAGCCGCAACATTTTGGAACAAACTCCCCTGAAGAATCCAGATAGCTCGATTAATGGTTCTATTACCTTCTTAGGTAATGATCCACGTAATGCAATTGGCAGGAGCTGTTGCATCAGTATATGGCAATCATGACTCTTCATGCCCACTATAGTACGGTGTTGAAGCTTGACACAACGTGAAACATTTGAAGAATAACCATCTGGTACTTTTACATTTTGTATAACCTTTAACAAGTCTTCTTTTTCTTTGTTACTCATTGTGAAAATAGCAGGAGGCAAATATGTCTTGTTTGCATCTGTTATAATCGGATGAAGTTGTGGTCTCAAACCCATCTCTTGTAAGTCAAGGCGTGCTTTTATGCCATCTTTTGATTTTGTATCAATATTTAATAGTGTGCCAACAATATTATCCACCACATTTTTTTCAATGTGCATCACATCAAGATTATGACGCAATAAATTATCTTTCCAGTATGGTAAACTAAAGAAAATACTACATTTCTTCCATGAGTGTTCCTTAACACTAGTCAACCCCACAACTCGTTTTCTTTTACGATCTGTTCTATCATTACAATTTAAATCATCTAATTGTTCCAAGATTTCATCAGGTGTTGGCATAGTAGGTGAAGGATCAATTTCTCGTGTACCATCAAATGTTTTTGCCATCATTCTCCACCTATGATTACTTGGCAAGAATCGTCTATGCCCCATATAGGAAAACTTTTTTCCATGTTTCAGCCATCTAGATCGTGTGTTACCCATACAAATAGGACATGCTAAACGACCTTTCGTACTCCACCCAGACAAATCACCATACGCAGGAAAATCATTTATCGTCCACATTAAAGCTACGCGCATTGTAAAGATCTCTCTAGAGCAAATATCATAGGTTGGTGCTCCAACCTCCCATAATTCCTTTAATTCTGATATTAGAGGCTCTAAGTATACATCTATATTCATTGAAGGTGATGATGGTCCCGGTATAATCAACGATAGCATGAAACTTGATCGTTTCATGCACATCCAAGGAGGTAAATTGTAAGGTACCAACATAACCGGCCAAGTACTATAAGAAATGCTCATGTTCCCAAAAGGATTAAAGCCATCTGCAGATAAACCAAGCCTAACATTGCGGGGGTCAGAGGCAAAATCATCATGTTGTGTATCAAACGTCTTCCAGGCCATGCCATCTGCTGGATGCCTTAATACCCCATCATTTGTACGGCCCACAGCATGCCATTTCATTTGTGAAGAAGTCTTCGATGACATAAAAAGCCTTTGCAACCTTGTTTTTAATGGAAACCACCTTAATATTTTCGCTGGACTTCTTTTACCTTTTTTAGACATATCATTCATAGACTCTTTTTGCTTCCACTTTGATGCTCCGCATACCACGCATGTTTCCAAATTCTCATTGTCCTTCCAAAATAACATACAACCATTGGGACATACTAATATCTTCTCGTATCCAAGTCCTAACTCATTCATATACTTCTTCGCCTCATATGCATTTTTAGGCAATGATGCTCCTGGTGGGAGCAACTCATTCACAAATTCAAGCAGTTCTGTGAATATGCTATTACTCAATCCACCCAAACACTTCATATTCCAGAGACGTACGATAGCACTAAACTTAGTATGTTTTGTGCACCCTTCATATAATGGCTCATCAGCATCTTTCAACATATTGTAAAATTTATTAACTCTTTCACTAGAACCTTGTCGATTCTCATTTTGCACTCCAGCCTCTCCATCTTCCACACCTATTTCAGGCCCACCCTCCACCATTTCAGGATCAAACATGGGGAAAACATCATGTAACATGGTTGTCATCCCACTAGAGTCTTCATTTATTTGCTCATTATTATTTTGGGCATCATTAGCATGGTAAGATGCCCCCCCTATTCTTTCCCCATGAGCATGCCAAATGGTGTAACCTTGAGAAATTCCATAACTAATCAAATGATCATATACCATGTTGGGGATAAACATTTTACGTAATCCACATTTTCTACATGGGCAACAAATCGACGAATTTGTGTCACAATTCTCGCATGCAAACTTCAAAAACTCATTGACACCATCGAGATACTCTTTTGTATGTCGAGGTTTTTTCATCCAATTTTTGTCCATAGCTTAACTATATTTTAAATATAGTTACAAAAACCTATGAGAATGCAAGATCATCAATAACTTAAAACATAGTATGGAAAATAATTGAATTGTATGAGTAAATCAAAATAAAGCTTAAATTTGCATATAATCAGAAGCATAAAATATATATATTCTATTCTCCCCAAAGAAAACTATACATTGAAGAACGTGTGTATATATATATTTGCATCAATATATGCCAATCATTTCCTTACTAAGGTTTCTAAATTTAGGAGAATCAAACATAAATTCTCCAAAAAAAAAAAAAAAGGAAGATTATCCTTTGATTTTTTTAATACTATGTAATAATGTTAGTTAAAAATACCATCTGACCGATAAATTCAAGTAGCTCAATAGTTGTACTATTTTTTTTCTTGCGTTTTTTTTTTCTCTCTAAGCATATATTAGTTTTCTTTATTATGTATTAAATAACAAATGGAGATAACACAGTGTCATATATCAAGTAATTATTTTTTTTAAAAAAGAACCATTATCATCCTTTGATTTTTTTTCATTATTGTTTTTTAAAAAAAAGAATCAACCATTATTCTTTTTATTTTTTTTCATTATTATTTTTATTGATCGTTTCTGCCCATAGTATTTTTGTATTGATCATTCTTTGATTTTTCCCATAGTTTTCCTCTGTTTCTAGGTTATCCCTTACAAGTAATTAGACTACTAAAAATTCAAACACCCAAAAATCTTCACAAAAATCCACCCTAATGCATCTCCAAGAAACTTTTGTTATTACTTGAGGTGTTCCATTAAACTAGACTCTTTTACTGTTTAATTTCTCTCTCCGTAAATGGGGTATTGCACATCCTGAATATTAGCTTCCATCCAATCAAAAACATGGTTGTCACGATTAACATCCTGAATATTGCTTCCACTCAACCGCTCCCTTAACCGTCAAAGAATCTCCCCTACCATTCTTGTCTACCTTAATAATCTGCCTTAAGTAATATTTATCATCTCCGGCAGCCAATCCTGTGGCCACCTTATCCTCATCAGCCTTTAGATCATCCCAACTAATATAGTTCGGTTCCTACTCGTCCCAACTAATATACACACACACACAGAGTTATATATATATATATATATAACTAATTTATATATATACACACAACTAATTTATATATATATATATACACACACACACACACACACAGAGTTATTATTTACTAAACTAAAAGAACTAGTAATAATATGCATACTTTTCGTTTACGTACAGCATAAACAAGTAATATGAAATTTGAAGAGTGGTAGATATAGAGAATATTAAACACGAGTATTGTGTATGAATCACGCACAATTTTATTGAGTATTCGAATACAATTTATAGTTATAGAAACAGAGCTATAAAAGGAAACTTTTACAAGAAAAGAAACATATAAATGCAAGCTGTACAAGTTTATAGTTATAATATACTGAGATCACGTAATGGCAGATGTAATCCCATAGATTAAGGCTGATTATGTGATGTCGTTTATAGTAGAAACCTCAACCCAAAAGCATAAAGAAGTAATATGAGATTTGATGAAGCTTACCGTGCTTGGCAAAAATGCTCTGTTTCGGGTATGGAAAAACAGGGGACAAACGGTGGTGCTCTTTTCCGTTCGGACTGATGCTGCGCGACGGAGGAAGGGTTGCGTGCTATGGTTTTGCGTGGCTGTGGAAGGAGGAAGGGTTGTTCTGCAACTCAAACTTGTGCAACCGTGGGGACTTGTGTGTAGAATGATCTTGCGCCGGCTTGAGGTTTCTTCCGTAGTGTATATGTAGGAACCAAAAAATAAAACCCTAGGGACGGAAGTGATATAAGCGTGCAAGGAGTCTATGGGGTTGTGTGTGAACTTGTGCAACCGTGAAAATAAAGTGATGAAAACAAATAAATAGATAGGTTCTAATATCTTGAATTTTGGACCTCAATTCAAACTCAAAAATAATAATCTAACTTATTTAAAGATTATCTCAAGTATAAAAAGATTTTTAAAGTTTTTATTATCAAACCCAAGGTTTTATCATAAACTACATTAATAAGTTTATATTGAAAATACATCTCTAATAAGTTTATATTATCAAACCCAAGGTTTTATCAAAATATAACTCTAATAAATTTATAATTTTTTAAATGTATAAATTTTAATTTATAATTTAAATTATATTATAATTTAGGTCTAAAAAAGTTTTAGACATTAGGTTGAGCGGGTGGCGCGTCGGGCGGGGTTGAATATATTAGTTTATATAAAATTTGTTAAAAACTTGAAGTTGAATTCAAGTTAATTCAAAATACAACTCTAATAAGTTTATATTTTTTTAAATGTATAAATTTTAATTTGTAATTTAAATTATATTATAATTTGGGTCTAAAAAATTATAAGACATCGGGTTGAGCAGGGGGCGCGCGGGGCGGGTTGAATATATTAGTTTATATAGAATTTGTTAAAAACTTGAAGTTGAATTCAAGTTAATTCAAAATACAAGTCTAATAAGTTTATATTTTTTTAAATGTATAAATTTTAATTATACTATAATTTGGGTCTAAAAAATTATAAGACATTGGGTAGAGCGCGGGACGGGATTGAATATAGTCGTTTATATAAAATTTGTTAAAAACTTGAAGTTGAATTCAAGTTAATTCAAAATACAACTCTAATAAGTTTATATTTTTTTAAATGTATACATTTTAATTTATAATTTGGGTCGAAAAAAGTTTTAGACATTAGGTTGAACGGGGGGCGCGTGGGGCGGGTTGAATATATTAGTTTGTATAAAATTTGTTAAAAACTTGAAGTTGAATTCAAGTTAATTCAAAATATAACTCTAATAAGTTTATATATTTTTAAATGTATAAATTTTAATTTATAATTTTAATTATATTATAATTTGGGTCTAAAAAATTATAAGACATTGGGTTGAGCGCAGAGCGCGCGGGGCGGAATTGAATATAGTCGTTTATATAAAATTTGTTAAAAACTTGAAGTTGAATTCAAGTTAATTCAAAATACAACTCTAATAAGTTTATATTTTTTTAAATGTATAAATTTTAATTTATAATTTAAATTATATTATAATTTGGGTCTAAAAAATTATAAGATATTGGGTTGAGCGCGGGGCGGGGTTGAATATAGTCATTTATATAAAATTTGTTAAAAACTTGAAGTTGAATTCAAGTTAATTCAAAATATAACTCTAATAAATTTATAATTTTTTAAATGTATAAATTTTAATTTATAATTTTGGTCGAAAAAAGTTTTAGAAATTCGGTTGAGCGGGGGGCGCGCGGGGCGGGTTGAATATATTAGTTTATATAAAATTTGTTAAAAACTTGAAGTTGAATTCAAGTTAATTCAAAATATAACTCTAATAAGTTTATATGTTTTTAAATGTATAAATTTAAAAACAATTTTAAATTATAAACGTACGTACGTATGTGCTTGCCTAATCAATCTCACTTGCGAGTTGCACCTTCTTTCAATTTTTCAATCTGATCAATTTGAATGCATGGCCAAGGTACGGTAGCCAATAGAATAAATGCATATGCATGTCCCCTTTAAATTGTGCACCTTTTTCTTTTAAGCATTGCACCAAAAGATCACGATGAGTACTATATGTGTTGATTTATTGTGTTACGTCTTTGCAATGAAACTGAAGACTAGTACTTTTGGTTGTCTTCGCAAGTGTGGTATGGATAACAGGATTTAATCTCGGTTTTTTTTTTTAAAGACTTTAAAATTTTTAAAAAAAATTATAACTGGGATTAAAAAAAAAAAAAGAGGATCCGGTTATGGATAACAGGGTCTCAAAACCGGATTCAAGTTTATTTTAACAATTAACAATTAACAAATACTAATATATAATTATTCTAGTCATTATAGTCTATAATAAATACTAATATTTATAATGACACTAACAGTGTAATACTATATTATTATTGGTACTATACTTTAAATCTATTTATAAATTAGAATATAAATCACTATACTAAATAATCACATATATACTAATATTAATATTCTAATCACATATATTCTAATACAATAAGATATAGCTATACTAATAGTCTAATATTAATACTATTATATAATCTAATATATTATATAGCTATTATCCTGCCCCATAGTGTAAAAGGTTTCTTCCGTGTAGAGGTCTATTGCGCCGGCTTGAGGTTTCTTCCGTAGTGTATGTAGGAAGCAAAAAATTAAAACCCTAGGGACGAAAGAGATATAAGCGTGCGTGGAGTCTATGGGGGTTGTGTGTGAACTTGTGCAACCGTGAAAATAAAGTGATGAAAACAAATATAGATATATAGATATATATATATATATATATATAGATATATAAAATTTTAATTATATTATAATTAACAAATTTTAATTATATTATAATTAACATTTTAATTTATAATTTTAATTATATTATAATTTGGGTCTAAAAAGATTTTAGACATTGGGTTAAGCGGGGGCGCGCAGGGCGGGGTTGAATATAGATATATAAAATTTGTTAAAAACTTTTTCGTTGAATTCAAGTTAATCCAAAATACAACTCTAATAAGTTTATATTTTTTTAAATGTATAAATTTTAATTATATTATAATTTGGGTCTAAAAAGATTTTAGACATTAGGTTGAGAGGGGGACGCGCGGGGTGGAGTTGAATATAGATATATAAAATTTGTTAAAAACTTTTCCGTTGAATTCAAGTTAATCCAAAATACAACTCTACTAAGTTTATATTTTTTTAAATGCATAAATTTTAATTATATTATAATTTGGGTCTAAAAAGATTTTAGACATTAGGTTGAGAGGGGGGCGCGCGGGGCGGGGTTGAATATAGATATATAAAATTTGTTAAAAACTTTTTCGTTAAATTCAAGTTAATCCAAAATACAGCTCTAATAAGTTTATATTTTTTTAAATGTATAAATTTTAATTATATTATAATTTGTGCATCAAACCCCCTCAATTAACAACCTCAACACGTGACATATTTAATTGAAAATGGTAAAGTGTAGAGTCACTTTATACTAATCCCCTCACGAGTGCACTAGACTCCTCCTCAATAAGCCAGCTCCACACGAAAAATATTCCATTGATCAATTACCGATGAAGTGTAGAATCAAAGTTCAAATTTAGAATCACAGTTATATAAACATGTGCAATTTCCATTTATCCTAAAAACTTAATTAAACATATGCACAATAGAACCAAGCTAGCTAATTCTGAACATTTTATTTAGTCATATCAACCCAAGCTGCCCACTATAATATATAAGACTAGTATTTGATGAATTTTTATTTTTAGCCAGGGTTGAATTTTGGGCACAAATAGCACTAATTACAAAACATCCTATGATTTTTTATCGATTTGGTGTATTGCTTGAAATACCGACCTATTCCGGCGGTTGTTAGTTGCTGCGACGATTGTGATATATATATAGTATAGTATAACTAATACTATAGTGATTTCTGTAATAATTTATATATAAACTGAAAGTATATTACTAATAGTATTAGAGTGTTATTATAAGACCATAAAGTATAAATTATAATTAATATACATTAATACTAATAATTAGTATTACTAATTTTCTAATATAATTATCAAAAGGAATATTTTGGGAATTTATTGAGTTTTAAAATGTTATTAATGTATATATTATATTTAAAGCATATGATCAAATAAATATGATAACATTATTATCATGTTTGGGGTGTAATACCATTATTATATATATTTTATATAGATATAAAATTATAATAACATTATCTTATATGTAATATATTATTATATATTATAATTATATATAATATAAAAAATATTATATTATATATTTTAATTATAAAAAGAATTGAAATATTTGGATGAAATATTTATTAGAAGGAAAGAGGCCAACTATTACATTACGGTGAATGATTTTAGGATCACAATGATCATGCAAATAAGCAAGCCCCCTTGCAGATCTGCCAGATCCTAATGCAATGCGTTTTCATTTTTGGATGGAGAGTTTGAAGTAGTTGTTGGAGAATTTGGGTTGGCTAAACTGATGGATTACAAAGATACTCATGTCACTACTGCTATACATGGCACAATTGGGCATATAGGCTATAGCACCGGAGTACCTTTCAATTGGAAAGTCTTCAGAGAAGGAAAGAGGCCAAATAAGGAAAGAAAAGTCTAATAAACGTGGGTCGCGCGTCATGTGTACGTGCATATAGCTGAGTTCCCTCAAAATTTTTCCACAACAAAAACGGGTCCTGAGCGGCGCCAACTTCAAACTTTTGTCAAATTTTCAATCCAAACTTGAATTTCCCTCTCATTTCTAATTAACCCTAACCCGCTGCAACTCGTCCATCCCTCCCATAAACTTAAGCGTTCTGTCAAGCCAGAGCTTAATTCCTCACGTCAGGCCGGAGTTGCAATTCCTCACGTTCTCTCTTCATTCTCATTTTAATAAGTTTCTGTAAAGCTGGAGCTTAATTCCTCAAGTCAGAAAAACCATGGAAATAGCCCAACCAACGTAAAACCAACGATTTAAAGGAACATTGGAGTTGGAGAGTGCAGCTATTTTACTACTTCATCGAGTCTGAAAGGAGTCCCAAGGATGATCCTCTGGTTCTCTGGATCACCGGTGGTCCCGGTTGTATATGAAATTGGTATGCTACATTTCTTCGCATCCTTCTCGATGCTAGCTCCATCATCAATTTTCTGAACTTTTCATTTTTCTTTTTATATGTTTTTTAAAAATTTTTCAAAATGGTTAAACATTCTGATCTAGGAGGATCCAATCCGCCGATGTGGTTAGTAGTTGACTCTCGAGTCCTGCTATCTACTTTGTCAGATGGGAGATATTGTTAGCAGATGACGAGGAGGATGATCCCAACAATAGGGAAAACGAGCACATGCAGAAAATTATTTCAAAACCAACGTAAAGCCAGCAACGTAACTCTGTTTTTCTATGCAAAAAACAGAGCAATCCAGTCCAATGTAAATCTGTTTTGCTATGCTTACCGTGGCCGCTGTTTTGCAGTTATTTTTCTATAATCTGTCAGGATCCGTAAGCTTTTTTACTGGTTTGGTATTCATCTATGTCGTCTATTTATTTTTACTGGTTTGGTATTCATCTGTGTTGTCGGTCTATTTATAATTACAAGAAATAGATGTTTATTTTGTTAAATTTAACTTAGTTGTGATTTATGCCAATGATCTTTTTTTTTTTTTTCAGACCAAAAAGCCGAGAAAGGCAAGGCCATCTGTGTTGTCTAGTTATTTTGGCTTGGTTAATCGGTTGTATAGTTTTTTTTTTTTTTGATACTTCGCTTTGCTATGATGAATTTTTCATCTTTCCTGTTTGGTGGAAGTCTTTTAACGTTGTATTGTTTAATTTATAATTGGTCTATGCTTGCTATGTTGTGTTGTTTATGCTACTTTAAACTTTTTTTTCGTGTCCTTCTTCAATCAGTTTCATATTTTCTGATGAAAGAGCTTCATTGCAGTGTCCATGCTTACATTGTGTTTAAAAGTGAGGAATCCGCTCAGGCTTCTTTGACCCATAACATAGCTGTGGTATATTCTTATCTCAACTCTTTGTCTGTGTGTGTGTCTGTCTCAAGTTCAATTTTTTTGTGATTTGGATTTCTAAGCTACTAAATGTCACTATTTTCTTGAATTGTTTCTAAGTTTTAATCTCAAAACTTATTGGTTAATTATAAGAAATTAATGATATATTGGTGAATGCGTATTGAGCCTTTAAACGACTAAAATCAGGGTAGTGAGGAACTTATAGTATCATTGAAAAACAAAATGTTTCTATCGTATAGTGTAGAAAAAAAAATAGGAATAGAGCTAAAAGAAATTCCACTCACATGATTTGCTTTCAAAGTGTTTAAGAAGCTTCCAAGGCTTTTTACTATCCCTTGCTAGTGAGCAATCAAAGCTCGTTGCGCATCACTGTTTGCAACCGAACGTGATGACCCCTTAACTAAGCTTGCTCTGGATGTTCTTGGTGCCTGTTACATCATAATTATATAGCAAAGTCTCAGTTTAAGTTAGTTGTAAGGAATAAAAGGTTGATAACTTTAGTGAAAAACATGAACTCGTATCGTTAACAAAGTTACTAAAAAGCCAAATTGATAAACCTGGATGCACAATCCCAGCAAGGGAGAAATTTCTTTCTTCAGATTATCTCGAATCATTCCATAGATCTTTTCTACATATGCGGTAAGCTGTTGTTTAAAAAGCAAGGCTGGGTACGTACTTGGCTTCAACTTGCCGTAAGGTTTCCACTCCACCATTTATGTTACCATTGATTAAAGAAAGGTTGACTCCTTGTGGAGCACCACAGAAACTCTAAATGAAAATAATTGAGAAAAGAATTAACTGAAAAATGAAGTTTTTCCTGGATAGAAGTTGATATAGCAAGAAAATTATAGTTTCTTGCCCAAGAAGAACAAAAAAAACTTCTACTTACTTGTGTCATCCTCCCAAATAAAGTAGCTGATGAGGACCGACGGCGTTGTGGAGTCATTCCTGAGGAACCAAAATCAGGGTAGTGAGAAACATCCTGGGTTTAATTCCTGTAGATTATGTAATACATGATTTTTTTTGGGGGGGGGGGGGGGGGGGGGGGGGCGTGTATTCAAGCTTCACTCCCTAAGGGTGAGTTCAAATTAAAGGCCCTGCCTTGGTGAGGTTTCACATCATCCAAAAAAAAAAAAAGAGAAGCCGCGCTTGCCGCAAACCCAACAATATGTTTATTGAGAGGGATAATAATGCAAGTGGGGGAGAAGAAGGGGATGGGGTGGGGGTTGAAGAGCCTTGTAGAATAGCTTGAGTTCATAAAACAAATCCTATGTATATTTATTACGGTAATGATAGAGTTACGACTATTCTACCACCACTTTACTACTTGTAATGTATTTATTTTTTCTTTATTTTCTTTTAAGTATTTTTTTTAAAATACTTAATCATTAAGTAAAAGAAAATTTTACTTAAAGTAAAAGAAAAAAGTGGTAAAGTAAAAGAAAATTTTAAAAAATATTAAAAAATTAAAAAAAGTGGTAAAGTGGTGGTAGAATAGTGGTAAGGCTATCATTATTTTATTTATTATTAGATTTCATTGATTATATATGTTTTTGCATTTGCATTAGAGGTCCCTTGTAATTAACTAGATTTTCAATCTCTATGTTTTTGCATTTGCATTAGAGGTCTCTTGCATTTACAAAATAGTTTACATTTTTAATCTCTATGTTTCTGAAATATATGAAAAGTTGATATAATTCTATGTACTTACAAGATTTATATTTTTCAGATGCCGTGTAGATCATTTTTCAAATGTCGTGCCCAAGGTATACTCTGTTTTTTGGTATTTTGAGTAGGATATATAAATGAGCAGATCATTTTCATCTTACCCATTGTTTGAATCTGAACCATTATGCTTTCAGCTACTAGATTAGAAGCTCTCCAGCTTGAGGATTGTATGATATTGAATATGACCCAAAGAAACATTTTGCAAGCTCAACGATTGCATAACTTTTTTGGTTATCGATTAGAAGTTTCAGCTATTGATTTATGGTTACTCTCTATTAATTTAGTATAATTTTTTTGATCTTTTCCAGGCTCAATGATTGCATAACATTTTCCAAAAAATTATTGGATAAATGTGAAGAAGAAGTACCCATGAAAGAAATGGTCTTAAAGCTAATGACCAACACAATGTGAAGACGAAGAATTAATCATGAAGAACTTTTATGTGTTTTGATTTGTAATTTTTTTTATTATATGAATAATGACCCATTATATCATATTTATTATTAATTGATATATTATATCATATTATTGGTGCGTTAATAAATACCATTAATTAATGCAATGCGCCAGTAATATATTTATTGTGGTGTTTATATTAATGTTGTTAATTTAAAAAAATATGCTAGCAACAAATTAGTAGTAGTGTTTACAATTAGCTGCAATGCAGAAAAAAACAAACTCATGGTGACGTTTAGATAAACGTCATTAATAAATTCAAGGTGTTGCTAATGTACTATTAGTGACATTTAAATAAAAGCTGCTAATTTGTATGATGTGCTGGCAACATAATGTGGTGGCGTTTATGTAAACGCCGCTTTTTTAAAAAAATACCGTCGTTTAAATAAACGTCGTTAATAACTTTGCCAAAATACTATTAGTGGCATTTAAATAAATGCCGCCAAATTGTATGATGAGTCGGCATCGTACTAGTGGCGGCGTTTATCTAATCGCCATTAAATTAGGTTATTAGCGACGTTTAGATAAACGTCATTAAATTATTTAAGGTGCTGCCGCCAATGTACTATTAGTGGCATTTAAATAAATGCCACCAATTTATATGATGCGTCAGCAAATTATTAGTAGCGGCATTTATCGTAATGCTGCTATTTTAAAAAGTGGCGACGGTTAGAAAAATGCCGTTAAAAAATTCAATGTGCCGCCACCAATATACCATTAGTGGCATTTAAATAAATGCCGCCAATTTATATTATGCGTCGGCAATGTAGTAGCAGTAGTGTTTATAGTAACGCCACTATTATATGTAAGGTAATGGCAACGATAAAGTAGCGGCGTTTCGAGAAACGCTGTTAATGTAGATAATGTGGCGGCGTTTTACGAAATGCCACTAAATTGTATACAAACGCCGCTAATGAGATTTACCAATACTGGCGGTTGCGCAAACGCCGGAACATGGGAAATAGCGACCCTCCAGTAACGGCGGACGGTTACGCCGGTAGAGAAACGCCGCGAATTAATTAGCGGCATTTTTTTGGATAGTTGCCGGCGTATAACCAACGCCGGCAAATTTGATTTTTTTTGTAGTGAATTTGCTAGTGTGGCGCGTGTAACCGGCGGAGCTATCGGAAACAAGCCTCGCTTAGGTCCACACTTCAACATTTTGGAGGTAGTTTCACGTCATCCCAGCAAATCAGTAGCAGGGTAATGTCATGGTGGGGGGGCATGTGTCGACTTTCCATGGTCAGAATACAGTAGATTTGAGAAAATTTAAACCGGTCAAGAGAAGAAGGAAAAAAAAAAAAAAACTACCTTATAAATATATTTACATATAGGAAATGAAAAAGAAAAGGAAAAGGAAAATGAGATTGAAAGGAAGGTGAAATCGAGACTCACATCTTCCTCTTCGGCAAAATTGATTGAAAATATGAGTTTTTTTTAGAAAAAGAAGTCAGAGCTTATTTTTTATTAATATTTTAACAGACAAAATTTAAATAATATTTTATTAATCTCTTAACTTTAATTTTAAATTTTATAATATCTAAATTTTAAACTTTAATCAAAACGATCCCTTAGCTAAAAATCTGTTACAAATATATTATAATGTCGTATCCCAACGAGGGACAACCACTTCTCTAAAATATAAAAAACTATTTTAATACTACAATGTGTTATAAAATCACGAGGAACACTGTGTGGATAGTGAGTTTCCTGAGAAGGCCCAAGTACGGCACCTAGTCGCACGTAGAGTGTAACGGTTTGGTTTGATTAGATTTTAGATATATTTTATAACCGAATCAGTATATATTGATTTTGAAATTTAAAGAACTAATGCTTTATCGGTGAAATCCCTAAACTTGTATTTTCAGTTTGATTCGATCCAATTCTTCTGATTTTAGTATATTATTAATGAATTATATACGTAGTATAACTATACTATAGTGATATAGTGATATATAGCGGATTATATAGTATTAGTATAGTTATTTATATATAGTAGATTACTAATAGTATTAGTGTTAGAATTAGTGTATATATATATATAATAGTATCATATAGTGATATAGTATTTGATTATATATATTAGTGATAATATGATGGTCATATACACTTTTTATATGAGTGTGTATGTTCAAATATTTAGAAATGTATTTATTAAAAAGAACATATATTATAATTTATTATGCTATAAATATATTTATCCTTAATATATATAGGTTATATTAATTTTATATTATAGAATTAAAACTTTTAATGATAATGTTATATCAAATGTTATATTAAGATTTATAATATTAATTTTATGTTATATTAAATTTTATATTAATTTTACATTATTAGATTATTATTATACATAAATAATAGGATTTTAAAATTAGTGTTATATTAATTAGCAATTTAGCAAATAATGTAAAAATATTTTACATATAATTTTATAAATTATATATAAAAATCATATAAAAAATAGCTATATAATATAAAATATTAATATATATATATATATATATATATATTTATATATGAATTGGTCTAGTTCAATGTTAGAGAAAAGAAAACTAGAATCGGACCAGCTTCAACCAATTTTCAAAAACCTAAAATCGATACCAAACAAAACTAGTTTTGAACCGTGTCAGGGGGTATTTTCGTCAAGGCCTAAAGCCCATAATACTCCCCTAGACCTATTACCTCGCTAGGCCCCATGAGCCATGGGAGTGCCGGCCCAAGCCCAGAAAGGACCCCCCAGGTAGCCCAGGGCAGGTCTCAAACCCATATGAGTCGGGAGGGCTCCAGACCCATGTGAGTCGAGGGTAATCATTAATATTGAGATGAAACATTGCGAAAGAACGCGAGAAACCATGATCGGGGAAAATGGAAAGAGATGACATCAAACAACTCTACCAAAGACCCACGCGCATATTAAATGACTAACACCAAAAAAACTACGCCGCATTAAATGTAGCATGATGGTGGAGACTCCGAGGAGAGGCGTTAATCTGCCCCAAAACACAGGGCATGACCCACCTAACATAAGAGACCAAGTATAAAGGCTGCCCAAAACTACGAGGTAAAGAGGATGAACTCAAGTATGTTGTCAATTATACTCCACTGTTGTCTTCTTCTTTAAAACACTTTGATCTCTATTCTATACTGACTTTAGCATCAAAAGTTCCCTAGGCCACCGCAAGCCACCCCTCTCCTCCTTCAGGACTCAATTCGAGTGAAGACCCGAATCGGCTGAGTAACCCTGCCCAAGGGCATATGAAACACGACGTTAACATTTGGCGCCGTCTGTGGGATCCGACTAATCTTACGGTCGAGCGTGTCCTACGTATGCCTACGAGGACCTGTTCTCAGTTGGCACGGGAGCAGGACGAAGGCATGGCAAGCGGCATGGAAGCAAGGTTGACAGCTATGGAGCAGCTCATTAGAAGGCTCAATAATGAGATGAATGACCTTCGGGAGGAAAACCAGGCCCTCAAGGATACCTTCTGCAAGTCGGTACACTAGGACAAGCCCAGTATTAGCCAACACCATTTGAGAAAAGAAGAGGAGGACAACAATGTCCAGGATGAAAGGAAAGGCATGCAGCAGGACCTCCCCTGAGGCCACACACCTCAGGTGGGAAAGCTCCCCCGAGGGAATGCTCCCCTGAGAGAATGAACCAAGGCTCCCTTGAGGGAAGAAACGAATCTCCCCCGAGAAAATACTCCTCACGTGGGAAAGCTCCCGGGTGGGGGAAAGCTCTTTCGAAGGAATGCTCCCTTGAGAAGATGATGATCCTCCATTGCGAGGGCAACTGCAGGGCACAGAAAAGCTCCCATAAGAGAATGCTCTCCTAAAGGAATGTCGAACCTCTCCTGAGGAACCAACTCAGGCAGAAAAACTCCATTAAGGGAATGAATGAAGGCTCCCACGAGGATTCACCTCGAACAGGAAAGCTTCCCCAAGGGAATGCCCCCCTGAGAGAATGTCGAACTTCCCAGGAGGAACCACCTCGTGCGAGAAAGCCCCCCCAAGGGAATGAATAAAGGCTCTCCCGATGATCCACCTCATGTGGGAAGGCACCCCCGAGGATCCACCTCTAGCTGGAAAGCTCTCCCAAGGGAATCCTCCCATGAGGAAATGTCGAACCTCCCTCGAGGAACCACCTCGAGCGGGAAAGCTCCCCCGAGGGAATGAATGAAGACTCCCCTGAGGATCCACCTTGCTCGAGAAAGCTCCCTCGAGGGAATGCTCCCCTGAGGGAATGTCCAATCTCTCTCGAGGGAATGAATGAAGGCTCTCCCGAGAATCTACCTCGTGCGGGAAAGCTCCCCTGAGGGAATGAATGAAGCCTCCCCCAAGGATCCACCTTACATGGGAAAGCTCCTAGAAGGGAATGCTCTCCTTAGTGAATGTCGAACCTCCCCCAAGGAAACTACTTCATGCAGGAAAGCTCCCCCAAGGGAATGAATGAAGGCTCCCCCGAGGATCCACCTCGTGCAGGAAAGCTCTCCCAATGGAATGAATGAAGGCTCCCCGATGATCCACCTCGCGCTGGAAAGCTCTCACGATGGAATGTTCCATTGAGGGAATGAACGAGGGCTCCCCTGAGGGAATGTCGAACCTCTCCCATGGAACCACCTTGCGTGGGATAGCACCCTCGAGGGAATGTCGAACCTCTCCCGAGGCCACACATCTCGAGAGGAAAAGCTCCCTCGAGGGAATGAACCAAAGCTGGTAGAGTGGTCTTTTTTAAAGACTGTAATGGAAAAGCTGGGTTTCAGTGAGAGATGGGTAAACTTAATCATGGACTGTGTTACTTCAGTCACTTACTCAGTGTTAGTAAATGGAGAACCAGGGAAGGTGATTTGCCCAACAAGAGGTCTGGGGTAGGGGGATCTGATCTTCTCTCCCCTTACCCTTTTCTGTTATGTGCTAAATGCCTAAGTACTTTAATCAATGGGGCAGAGGTTAGGGGTGAATTAAAAGATGTAGCTGTGGCAAGAGGGGGAAAAAGACTTACCCACTTGCTCTTCGCAGATGATTGTATAATTTTTTAAAAAGCTTGTTGGGAAGAATGGCAGAAAATTAGTGGCATCTTGAGGATGTATGAACAAGCATCTGGACAGTGTTTGAACAAGTAGAAGACTTCCATAATGTTCAACTCAAATTGAAGAAATGCAATTTGGGACATAATTGTACAAGAGCTTGGAGGAAGGGTACAGAATAATTATGAAAAGTCGCTAGGTCTACTCACAATGGTAGGTAGATCTAAGTATAACACTTTTAGAGGCATCGAAGATAAAGTCTGGCTCAAGATCAACAACTGGAAGAATCAGTTTCTCTCACCTGCAGGGAAGGAGGTACTCTTAAAAGTTGTTATACAATCCATTCCTTCTTATAACATTCCTACTTATAACATGAGTGTATTTTCTTTACCAAAAAGATTGTGTAAGGAGCTTGCTGTTTTAATTTTCAAATTTTGGTGGGGTCACAAAGAAAATGATAACAAGATAAAATGAATGAGTTGGGGAAAGATGGGAGCCCCGAAATACAATAGGGGATTGGGGTTTAGAGAGTTAGAGAGCTTCAATAAAGCTCTACTAGCTAAACAAATGTGGAGAGCCCTCAATAACCCTTGTTCATTAGCTGCAAGAGTATTGAAAGAAAAGTATTACAAATAGACAAGTGTGCTAGAAGCAAGGTTTGGAAACAATCTCTCACTGATACGGAGAAGTCTGGAGTTCTTTGGAGTTGTTGAAGGAATGGTTAGTGTGGAGGGTGGGTAATGGGAAGAAAATAAAAATTTGGAAGGATAAGTGGATCCCAAAACCATCATTTTACAAAATTCAAGACACTAAATAATTGTTTACCCACAAAAGGAAACTTATTCAAGGGAAGGGTGGTGGAGGATCTGTTATGTCCCATTTGTAAGCAAGAGGTTAAAACAAATTTCCATGCTGTCTAGAGTTGCCCTACAACAGTTGATGTATGGGTTGAGGAGGGTACTCCTGTTCAAAAATGGGTAATAAGGAAATGGACATAGGGGTGATCCAGAAGAAATTGGTGGAAAGGTTGAAAGAAGAAAAAATTGAGCTATTAGCCACTGTGATGAGACATATTTGGTTGAGGAGGAACAAATATGTGTTTGGAAAGGGTTCAATAGTCCAAAAGAGATTTTCATATAGGCTAGGCATGGCATTGCAGAATATCAGCAAGCTCAATACTGTAAAACAGAGTCAAATACACGAGTGTGCAAAGACTTGGTTAGATGGCAGGTTCATGAGGGTATAGCTGTTAAAGTAAATTAGGATACAGCCTTTGACAAAAAATCTTTATAGATGGGGGGGTAGGGATAGTAATTCGTGATGCTGATGGGGAAGTTCTGGTGTCCCTATGTATGTCAAAGTCACATATTGGTTCTCCAGTTGTAACAAAGGCAATAGCTTTGTAGAGAGCTTTGATTCCTTGTACAAAGTTAAACATCTCAAAAGCTGTTTTTGAAGGAGATACATTGGGGATTATTAAGGCTGTAAATAGCATAGATGAGACTTGGGAGTGGAATGACCAATTGATTGAAGACATTAGAGGTTTGTTAGCAAATAGACATTTTTGGAAAGTTCAACATACATACAGGGAAGGTAATAAAGTAGCACACTTTTTGGCAACTTTTGCTTATAATGTAAATGAGGAGCAAGTTTAGATAGAAGATAGCCCAGAAGGCTATATTCGATTCATTTTACAAGATAAAGCTTGTATTGTAAACAGTTGATGAATGGAAGAGGTAAAGTTTTGATTAAAAAGAAAAATTTGGATTGAACCATTCTAGTCCAAAAATGGCTAGTCTGGTCGGTTTCTCCTATCCTGACCGGCCGAATCTCACCTGTGGCTGAAAAACTCATCATCTAATTTTATGATAAAAAATATTGTATTAAAATCAAGAAAACAAAGTGGGATTTTAAATTTAGTCTCGTTCCATTTCTTTTGTTATTTTCCTATTTTTTGTCATACTTATTATATTCTTTATATTTATTATAGGTATTTTATATTCTCTATAATTATTCTTAGTCATTTGTTATTATGGTTTGGGCGGTGAATATACTTCACTACTATTTATTATTTTATTATTATTTTTTATCTACTTTTTATTATTTTGTGTTATTATTTAATATTTTTTTATTACTATTTATAGAATATTTGAAATTGAAAAAATCTAATTACAAGCATAATTGTGCACTAATATGTGTACCAATTTATTTTGATTGGTCAAAAAATAAATTTTATGAAAAATAATGCTAATTTAAATTTTAAGTATAAAGAAATTAGTACTGATATATAAATTAATGCGTAACTTTATTCGTATATAGTAAAACTCTTTAAGATTAGCTCGCAATTCAACGCAACAAACTAACGCCTATGTGCCGTCACTGCCTTAGCCAGCACGTAAAAAGGCCCAAAGCCTTAGGAGACAATCCAGTCCAAAGGAAAAGGCCTAAAACTACGTCGTTTTGAGACAAAAGCCTAATTCCCCTCCCCTTTTTTCTTCCCTGAGCCGTCCCCCCCTTCCCTCCCGTGAACCACTGCACTTTCTTCCTCCCTCCTATCTCACCGCACCACCCCCGAACGTTCAGCTCAACGCATGTAACGGCTGTCTCCAAGGGATTTCTCACACGGTAGCGTTCTCTCTCTCTCTCGAATTATTTTCCCCCAACTTGTGTTGGGTTGTAACTTGTAAATGTGTATGTATTTTGAAAAGGCTAAGGGATTTCGTGAAGATTGGTTGGACAGATTTGAGTGTTGGGTGTGTTATGCATAATGGTTGTGCGATCGATTTGTGTTGGGCTCAAGTGATAAATGAATAGAGTATGTGTACCTTTTTATTGGTTCTTCGTATTGGGTAGATTTTATGCATATTGAATGTAACATGTTGTTTATAAGACTAGATGGTTATGATTTTTTGGAGCCATGAATGAAGCTTATAATGCTTTGTGATTGTGTTTGTATTGGTGCCTAAAGGGTAGAGAAAAATTTTATATATTGAGTTGTATTGAGGTGTTTGATAAGAATATATGAAGTTTGGATTGAGATGAATTGTCTTGAAGTGTTGGGAGCAGGTGATGAAGTTGTAATTACATGTGAAGTGTAATTGGGTTAAGTTATGGAAGTTGTGAATTTATTATCATGGTTTTGACTGTGTTATGCAGTTGGATGTGAGTGTTGTGATGAAAAAAATAGGTGGTGTATGGTGTTATGGGCTTAAGTGTAAGTGAAGTGTTGTAACAACCCACTAGAAATTTGGTGCATGAATTTCTTTAGACCTTAGGAACGTCGTGAAATCCCGGAAAAATTTCACGAATTGAGCGACTGTATAGTTTTAGTCTGCTAGCATAATTAATTATTCGAGGTACTTAGGAGTATGAGATTGAGAAACAGTTTGCACCATTGGTCTCCGATGAATATTCGGGATTTTGCGATACAACACTACGTTTTTCATTTACTGGATGTAAGTTGCTTAGAAATGCACTTCTTCGTCTCAACATCGCCTCTCCATTTGAGACAAGGTGAAATCCATTTGTTCCACTCAATTTGTTTGGATTTTAATAATTAATAAATGCTGCTGTTTGTGTTTGGTATTGATCCAGTTGTGACAAGTTCTAGACCTTGGGAGGAAAATCGAATTTTGGGATTAATTTTGGATGTGATGGGTTAGGTTTGAAGAGGGAGTGAAAGTGATGGGTTTTGGTGGGAGAGGGTTAGTGCAGAGACTGATTGTGGGCGGTGGAGATAAGGGGTGGAACTTGTGGAGTGAGGCAAACGAAATGGGTTAAATGGGCAGCTGAGATTCGTGACCCATTTAAAGGAGCCAGGACTTGGTTGGGCACTTATAATACTCCTGAGGAGGCTTCCTAGGATTACCAGTGAAAGAGGCTCAAGTTTGAAGCGGCTATGACTGCCGATGCCGCCATTAAGAAGAGCAGTAACAATGTGGCATCTTCATCTTCTGCTGTGGCATCTCAGTCACAGAAAACCCACATTCTGGGTTCTGCTGTTGCAGCTTCATCTTTTGCTTGGATGAATGAACCCCTCAATATACCGTGCCTATAACTTTTGCTGCTTAGGAACTATTACCAGCAGTTTTTTTTTAGTGTTTTCAGAGTGATGTTGTGGACTACTTTTAATTTATTTATTTAATTTTGTTGCTAAGAGATGAGAAAGGGATGAGCCAACATTGTGATGATAGTCCTCTGGGTTTTCCCATGCTATATGAGCCATCCAGAGGGTTCTCAAAACTGTCCTCGATAGGTATTTTCCTGATGAAGAGGGAAAATTTTGGCCCATTTCTTCAGCATCTGTGTATATCTCTCCATTGTAATGTCATGAGTAAGAAAATGAACTGAAGTTTTTTATGTGATTTGCGCCTTGAAATGTGTTGTCTTGGGCCCTGTGGTTGCAGGTTGAGAATGCCATTGTACTGTTCTTTAGTTCATGTTATTTTAATGGTCTCTTCCTAATTTGTTCATATGGACTCTGAATTTCCTGCCAGGTGAATAAGTACAGACCTCATGTCATATTATCACGTCTTTTCACTGAGATGTCTAGTGTTTGGGATGAAAATTACATCTTCCATGATTTTTATTCTGTTTAGCTGCTTTTTCTCTCTGGGGATGGAAAACGAGTAGTGAATTTGGACTTTCTAGCATGATTTGAGAGTGGTAAACTTCATGCTTGTTTATATTTCTAGGCCTGCATTTATTTATTTATTTTATGTAGATGGTGAGCATGGTTATGTATATGGCAGACAGATGTATTGCTAGTCTAATCTGCTGCTTTTGAAGCTTGAAACATTGATTAGTGCTCTACCTTTGTAGGTTCTTGTGCTTTAGTTGGTTAAGCACAAAAAAATGGGAGTTAGAATTTGATATATGTTTGTATATGTGTATATCAAGTTTTTTCACCAATCATTTAAGTAGAATTTGATATATGTTTATGTATGTGTATGTGTTTGATATATGTTTGTGATCTACTTTTGTAGGTTCTTGTGCTCCATTCAACAAATCCTCCTTACAACAACATCCAAACACAATTCTCCGCCACCGGTTTACAGCAAACTCCAGTCGCTGCCATCCCTCTTGAACCCCAGAAAATAGCTGTTACAGTCAAGACCACTATCAACAAATGAAGCGGGTCTTTAAGATCTCAGACGTGGCCCAAGCAGAGCTGTTTTGCTTCGCAAAGCCGAAAACTCTTACTTCCTCACCATTCATCTTTACCCTCACCAAGTCCTCTAATCACCAACTCGAGACTCGAGACCTCAATGTCCAAACCCAACGTCCCTCCAAACCCAACTTCTATAGCATCGTTAGCTTGTTCTGGGACAAATTATCCCCCTCTGATTCACTAGCCAGGGAGGATCTGAGAAACAAGGTGACGCAGTTGAGAGTTGAATTGGTTATGAATTTCGAAGATACTGATAAGATTGCAAGTGTTTTGAAGGAGAAGGGGGACTCTTTATTTCGGAGTTATTCTGATGGCTCCGCTTGTGTTGAGCTTTTGAAGCAGCTGGGTTCATGGCCTCACCTAGCCCTAGAGGTGTTTTTCCCAGATTCTTATGCGTGGCGTTATCTGATATCTTTGCTTGCAATTTTTGTTCTTTTGTTTTCTAATGGAATTGGTTTGCTTGATGTAGAATTTATGTGTTGGTGCTTTTTTAACTATTTGACCTCTTTTTTTTAATATATTTGTGGTTTGTAAATATGTACCTTATGAGCTCTTATTGGAAATTGAGGGAAATAGGTTTGTTGTGCTTTTGGTAGCATGTATACTGGTTTACATGCTTTCAGAAAGACGACTGGAACATGGCATGTTGAGATTTCCATGAATGAGCTGATTTTGTTTGTGGTAATGTTTTCTATACAATGGGTATTGATAGTATCAAGTACTGTGGATTGGTAGTACAAGAAAGACATTGGCGAATCGATTATCTTCATTAATAAGAATACTAGATTAAATATTATAAAATTATTGCAAACTTCTCATTTTCTTTTCTGTTGCAGTTTCTGGATTAATATATGATGGTTTTTAAACTTTCCATATATATAGAAATAGAAGCAGATAGACTAGAAATGGCATCTCTTATCTCAATGACATCAAGGGATGCTAAACAACTGGAACTGGGACATGGATGGAATACAATGAAAGAGAGCCACTTTGAGGTTCCCCATTATCCATTTATGGTGGTTGGAGCCCATGGTTGCAGTAAGCTCGTAGTTAATGGTTCTTAAATGTATCTTAATGCTATCTTAGAAAGAATGGACTGTTTTTGTTTTTGTGGAGGGTCCTATTTGTTGGGAACATATGATCTTTAATTCCATGAAAATTTTAGATAACTTAAATTGACTATAGTTCTGTTTTGACATTCAGGTTTTTAATTGGAGGAGAAAACAGGCGGATTCTGGCATTCCCATGACTTCGGAGGAGTATGCTAAGGGTATCACAGTTGCTGGTAGAAATAAGGATGTTGGTCTGGCAGTTGAGCTGTTTACTGAGGCTACCAACAAGCGAATCACGACAACATCTACTTATAATGCACTTATGGGTGCTTATATGTTCAATGGTCTTGCTGATAAATGTCAGTCATTGTTTCGGGACCTGAAGAAGGAAGCAGTTTTTGGTCCTACTATTGTAACATATAACATTCTTATTTCTGTGTTTGGTCGTTTGATGCTAATTGATCACATGGAGGCAACTTTTCGAGAAATAAAGGATTCAAATCTCTCCCCTAATAGAAGCACATACAACAATTTAATTGCTGGATATGTTACAGCTTGGATGTGGGATAGTATGCAACAAACTTATGAGATGATGAAAATCAGCCCTGTTGATCCTGACATTAACACCTACTTGCTAATGCTTCGGGGTTATGCACATTCAGTTAATTTAGAAAAGATGGAGGAAACATATGCATTGGTAAAGCATCATGTTAATGACGAAAACATTCCATTAATCAGAGCCATGATATGTGCATATTGTAGGAGTTCTGCAACAGATAGAGTCAAAAAGATTGGATCCCTAATGAAGCTCATTCCGGAGGAGGAGTATAGGCCATGGTTGAATGTGATGTTGATTAGGGTTTTTGCTCAAGAAGATTGGTTGGAGGAGATGGAGAACTCAATCGATGAGGCATTTGAGCACAAAACCTCTGTAACAACAGTGGGTGTTATGCGGTCCATTGTTGCAAGTTATTTTCGGTGTAATGCAGTGGATAGGCTTGCTAAATTTGTGAGGCGTGCAGAATTTGCTGGCTGGAGAATCTGTCGGTCCCTGTATCATTGTAAGATGGTCATGTATGCATCACAGAGGCGCTTGCAGGAAATGGAGAGTGTCTTGAATGAGATGGAAAATTTTAACCTTGATCGCACGAAGAAGACATTTTGGATAATGTATAAGGCCTACTCTATGTGTGATAAAAAACACAAGGTCAAGCAAATATTAGGATTGATGTGTAAGCATGGTTATGAAATTCCTTTGCAGGCATTTCCGTCGTAACTTATCTTTCAACAGCAGCATATTAGATGCCAGTATTGTAAAAAACAATCAATTGATTGTTGTGATAGATTAACTGCACCTGCTTGATGGGATTTAAGGTTCAACTAATTGAAAGGTACACAGCTAGTCTCATACTTTTCATGATAGTCTTATTATTATTATTATTATTATTATTATTATTATTATTATTCTAGTCCTGGGTAGTTCAAAACCTCAATTGGTCATATAGGATGATCGGTTCTAAATTTGCTTTTGGCTATACAGTTGCAAAGTAAATTTTTTTATCGGTAACCTTTCTGAAATTATTTTATCACAACTCGCTCTAGACCTTTTAGTTTAACTGCTTCTGCCGGGCCGTGTACTGAATGTTTTTGCTTGAGGTTGCTCGAGGGTTGTGGAATGAGGTTTTCTGTCGATTAGACTTGGGTTGGGTTATGCCGGAAACAGTAGTGGCGGTACTTGCTAGCTGGATAGGTCTGAGAGGCAACAACCAGATCAAGGCAATTTGGAAGATGATTCCGATATGCATTATGTGGTGCGTGTGGCAGGAGCGCAATGAATGGACTTTTGAGGATAAAGAGAGATCAATGGAGGAGCTGAAAGTTTTCTTTTTTAGAACTCTTTGTACTTGGGCTGTTGCTGTTAGCTTTAATGGCCAAAATTTACATGACTTCCTTATCTCTACTTTTCCTACGTAGTTTAGGACATTCTTTCTACTGAACGTGACTTTTTGCCTATTCTTTGATTAATACAATTATTACTTCTCAAAAAAAAAAAAAAAAAAATACTGATGAATAAATTGAATTACTGACACTGTTTACCATTCATACTTTGCATTGAACACCAATGTCATAGACCAATGCCATGCTCCTTCCAGATTTGCAATCTTTTATCAGAACGACATATAGGACCCCAACTATTTAGGTTGGCCTTATGAAGAGAAGTATAATTTCTTAAGCAGTTGAGTTGGATAACCAACTTGCTAACTGATGTCAACCTTTTATAAATTGATCCTGATTCCTGATGGAGCAGCTGATGCAGGAGGCAACTTGTAATGATGCCTTGGTTGATGCAGTAATTGATACTTGCTAATTAGTGAAGCCTACCGTATGGTTTGCATAGTTTTACTGATAGTGAAAAGGAGGAATCCTTAATTCTTCTGTTGTGTAGGATATGTAACTATGGAGAAGTAAAAAGATTGATGTAGTGCAACCTTGGGAATCTCCAGTGTCTTGTACTAGCTAGCCTTATTGTTGCCTGTCTGTTTTGGGAGAAGCATGTTCCTCCCTTTTGCATGTTCAGACAATGTATTGAGACTAGCATGTGATAATTTTTCTGATAAGTAAAAGATTATATTAATGAGAATAGGCGTAGCTCAAATACACAGGTATACAAGAGCTAATTCTTAGGAGGAAGGAATAGAAACAAGAAAATTCAAGAAATCTAGGCCATTGAAATCTACTGCTTTAGCCCAAAGGAATAAAGTTTTAACTAAGAACAATCTAATCTCCTCCAATGAGCACTCCCTATCTTCAAAAGGGTAATCATTTCATTCCTTACGTAGGCACCATAAAATACATATAGCAACCATCTTCCACACAGCTGTGATTTGTGGAATCCCACCCAGATTCTTCAAGCTGGCTCAAAGCTCAACAACTGTAGTAGGCATAACACAGGCTAACTCTAATCTTCTGAAGATCTCTTACCCAGGCTAAGTCTAAACCATGAAGGTATGAAACATATTGAAGTACATTGTCATTCCATCCGTGACTCATTTGACAAACATGTGATTACTCTTCCTCACATCTCCACCAAACGTCAAACTGCAGACATATTTATGAAAGCACTTTCTCGGCACCGACATCAGTTCTTGGTTGACAAATTGATGTTGGTAGATCAACAAGCATCAATTTGAGGGGGGTGTTATGAGAGAATTACGGAGAGAATTATGGGATTAGTTTTGTGGTTGTAAATTAGGTAGAATTCGTTGTAAATTAGGTAGAATTAGTTGCCGATTGCTGTAAATAGTTGACATACGTGAGCATCCTATGTAAATGTAATTTCTATATAAATGAAAGAAATCCAAGAGAAAGGGTATTGAGATCAAAACTGACAATTACCGCATCATGGGAAGCCTTATTATGATAGAGATCACAAAATTGCAAATACAAGACAAATTCCTAGGTCACCAGGGTAAGCCAGAAACTGATCATACCATGTAGCATTGGATGACATTCCCCAGATATCCCAAAGTTTTATACTTTGGTCTTTTACTATTTTGGTATTAAATAACGGCCATCGCCTCGGCTGTCAATAAATGTAATTCCCTCTAGATGTCGCATCAGGACCCCAGCTGGCTTATCTCTAGCAACAAAGCAACGTCTGTCCCACACCTACAAAGTGTTCAATGTGGTTGTTGATGACCATCTGATCCAAAGAAACTGCCTCATCTACCATCAGTGTATCAATAGCATTTTTCCTCCTATGAGAATTAGCCATCCTATGGAAGAATTTCGTGCACTTATCCCCCTCCTTAAGCCAGATCGCCCTTGATTTCTGTCTCCATGAAATCTTCTCCATCAAAGTTACTCTTTTAAGTTCTACTACTACCTGACTCTTGCGAGTTTTTTTAGTTTCAGAAAGAATTATGGCCTCCTCCTCACCTTCTAGGCCCTATAACTCCACAAGAGCGAGCCTCTGTTGAAGCATATTGCCAAAACTTGTTCATTCCATTGCTTCAGATCCTATTTTAGCGCTTTCAACTTCTTTGCCATGATGAAACTTGGGGAGCCGTGGAAATTGTAAGAAGTCCACCAAAGTCTGACCCTGTCTACAAAATCGTAAGTTTTAAGCCACATATGCTCAAATTTAAAATACCTTCTACCCCCTTGGATGCCACCACAGTCTAAGATGATGGGAAAGTGACCAAAGCACAACCGAGGTAACCTTCTTTGAACAACATCAGGGAAGTGAGACTCCCAATCAGGAGTTGATTTGTAAAATTAGGGTTTTAATGATCCTTTTACATAGAAATGAACTTTGTTTCTGATCAAACGAGTCCAAGAAGAAATTGTGAAACTTCATATTTTTTTAACAGAAATGGAAGGCTTGTGTCAATTGGACCTGATGGCTTTACTAGGCATGTTTCAAGTTGCTTTCTTAGGTCCCAATTTGTAGAAGGCATGAGCTCTGAAGTTTTTATTTCTTTTTTATTTTCCCCTCATTGCATGTCCTTAGATACAAAACTAAGCACAAGGATGTATTCATGTGTCATAATAGTATCTGACTGTGTAACTTATAAAAAAAAAAAAAAGTATCTGATTGTGTTTGATGAAGACAAAATCATGTGTTATAATGCGGTTATAACAACTTTTTTTTTTTTATATGTAAATAAGAATATAATTTTGCTGTAATTACAGCAGGTATAACCCAAGTATACAAGAAGTATGCATGGAACTAGAATAATAACTTCTTGTTGCAATAACAACTTTTAAACATCTATTTCAGGGAAGCCACATTAGAATATACAATGTGGATCGAGGATGGACAGTTCAAAAGAACATTCTTGCCAAAAGTTTACGATGGACAGTTACAGATACATCACTTTCTCCTGATCACTTCCATCTTGTTAGTTCATGTCTTTAGGCCCTTCTATTTAAAAGCCATGTTTATATGTATTTACACTTCCTAAATTTGTGATGCTAGGGGTCTGGCCTCCTAAAGGAACTACCCAGATCTGGAATATGTGTAGGTCTATTTAATATATATATACTACTTTTAGGGTTTTGGAACAGTATTCCCTTTCATATGAAGAGAGGATACTGTTGAGTAAAAGTTTACTCAAAGGACATCAACCTCAAGAAATGAATTTCAGGGAGTAAGTGGATGAAACTATTAAGATATCACTTTATTTTGTCTTTAGGTGATTTTAAGATGCTCAATGTTCCAAAACAGCTACTGGTGATTGGGGTCAGATATTTGTTAATAAAATAATTCATGTGCTGAATGTCATGTAGTGAGACAAATTGGTTCTTCTGCTCCTTGTTGGAAGTATTACTTTTGAGTTTTGCATCGCTGGTTCTACTGTTGTTTATGTTCATTTATACTGGGAATCTTGGGTACAAACCCAAAAAAGAAAGTACTTGTGGTTTTTATGTGACACTCTGTCTCAGTGCCAACTTTGTAGTTGCCTAGTAGCAAGAGTGGATGGTTTTATAGAGAGAACGATGTTCTGCATGGACCACTTCACAAAGATGGAACTTGAACAATCTCTTATCCTGCTTGCTGCTGGAAATCTGCGAAATGTATTATTGTGTGCACTTGCTTGTGTTTGATATAACCCTTATTCCGGTTGGAAAAATAAAAGATTTAACCGACTGGAAAACAGTCCTAAATGTCCGAAATGTTAGTGATGATAGTGAGCAACATTAAAAGGTGTCCCATTGCTGACTGTGCAGTTTCCTCTTGCCCTCATATTCATGGTCTAGAGTAGTAAAATGATAGAAAACTCCCAGAAAACTCATCACAAAAGATGTACCCTTAGAACATGACAACAATCGGCTGATGAGAATCTCCCTCTTCCTGAATAGTTACACTACCGACGAGCCAACATCTTCACTGTGGAAATGGGTAATTCTCGTCTGCCAGGTGTGACTTGGCTTAACAGTTCATAGGTTCCTAATTGTAATCTCGTGAGCTGGGAAATCTCATTATCTACATATTTCAATGGCTTGTTGGATCTTTGGTTATGACTGACTTCATGGATTGTCTTCCCCTCATCACGAAGGTTTGCTTATTTGTCCAGTCTACTCATTGCATAACCCATTTCATTGACTGTAGCCCCGCTGGCTGTAACATACATTTTAGTTTAAGGTTATCCCGATAAGTGAAAGAAAGTAAAATAAAATAAAAAGTGAGATGAAAAAGAGGAGACAGGAGAATGGGGGAGAGAGACTTTGAGGGCTATATTTTCTTATTCAAAATTGTGATTAAATATAAAGCATAAGTCTCTATATATAGGAAAATTATACAAAAATGAGATAATGTAAATATTTTGATTATTTTGAAAATAAAATCTCTTGATTTGATAATTACGAGAACCAAATCACTTAGGATAATAATCAAATTAGATTACAAAGAACATGATAAAAAAGGCCCACAACTAATAAAGATGAAAGGTGCAAGGTCTATCGAAGTGAATGGTGCATTTCTGCAAATTTAATTTAATTTTTTTATTTTTTACTTTGGGTCTCCGTACAAGGGCCCAATAAAGATACCCTAAAGGTAGGGCTGAGCACCGATTGAACCGGAGTCGGATTTGGCATCCTCCGACTCCGACTCCGACTTTGTCGGAGGCCGAATCCGACCTCCGACTCCGACTCCGCTTACACCCTACTCCGCTCCGACTCCGACTCCGACTTGTCGGAGCGGAGTCGGAGCGGAGTCGGAGTTGGGCTTTTTGTTGGGCTTTTTTATTGGGCCTTTTTTTAGACTTTTTTCTTTAACCCAATTAACATTTCAATTTTACAATTTCCAACTCTAATCGGATTTGGACTTCTATATCAATTTTTTTTTTAAAATATAATTTGAGATTTCTAATTTATCTAACCAAAATCATCACATTAGAAAATAAAACTAAATTCAAAATCTATCACTATAAAAAATAAAACTAAATTCAAATGTGCAACTAAAATTAAAAACTAAATTAAAACTAAATACACACATTAAAATTACATAACCAAAATTACAAAATGTTAATTAAAAAATACATAACCAAAATTAAAACTTAAAATTAAAAATACATAACCAAAAGTCCAAAATTACAACCTAAAATTAAAAATACATAACCAAAGGTCCAAAAAATGTAATTTTTCAACTTGTGCCTGAAAAAAAAAAAAAAATTAGTAAAGAAATAAGATATCATATAAATTTATAAAAATAAAGAAAGCAAAATTGAAATAAGATACCAGAAACAAGATTGTCAATCCTCTTCACGGAGTATGTTGGCCATAGAATTGGCTAATTCTGCATTAAGATGTTAAAGTATAGGAAATTAGTATTACAAAATGTTAAAATCAACTCATATAACAACTTAAAAAAAATCTCTAAATACATTACCTGAGTCTAGCTTATAACTCTCTGCATCATCAATGGCTTCAGAATAATTTTGACTCAAGCATATGGGAGTAGACTTCAACCAATTTTGCGAGCACACGAGAGCTTCTACAGTTCTAGGAGCCAAAGAGCTCCTAAACGGATCCAGGACACGGCCTCCTGTGCTAAATGCTGACTCAGATGCAACGGTGGTGATAGGAATGGCCAAGATATCTCTTGCCATTAGAGCAAGAACTGGATACTTGGTAGAGTTGACTTTCCACCAAATTAAAATATCGAAACTCCCCGTAGGAATCTCAATATTCTCCAACAAATACCGCTCTAACTCTGACTTACAATCCATCAAAGATGCTGTATGCTCTTTATGGAACTCCCTCAAAAAATCCAATGGATCATAGTCTGTAACTGTACTACTACTCCCCATTGATGCACTAGCTTCACCGCTTTGAGTTTTGTTAGCACCAGTTACGCACCCACCACCAAACTCTACATATGCCTCATACAAATATTCCATATCCCTCTTGAGGAGTGCAACAAATTCCTCACCCTTCGCCTCACCCAATGTTTTCTTGAACCAATAAGCTTGAGTAACCAATTTAAACCGCGGATTAAGAATAGCAGCAATAAACAACAACCGATTTATTTTTTCAAGATCACCCCAATATTTATTATACTTTGTCTTCATTCTGAAAGCCATTGAACTCAAACGTCGATTACTATTGTCACAAAAATTATTCAAGTGTTTATGAATGGCAATAAGCTCCTGGACATAATTATTTGATGTGACATATAGTGTACCAGAAATGCGCAATGTAACACCATAAAATATTTGAAGAAACTTCGAAAAGTTTCTTATGGTCTCCCAATCATCCGGCCCAGGAGCTCCTAGACCCTTTCTCCCATGTCCATCCTCAGACAAATAAACTCGTGAGTAGGGATCTTCATCAAGCAAAAGTTGGAAGGCTTTTTGATACTTCTCAGCCACGTCCAACATAAGAAAAGTCGAATTCCATCTAGTAGGCACGTCAAGAGTCAAAAAACTAGAGCATTGAACTTTTGATCTATCAACACAAGACTTGAAAGTGGCAAGTCTTTGGGGAGAAGACTTCACATACTTAATCAGATTTTCCTTACAATTGAGTCATCAACATCTTTCAAACCTTCACTCACAATAAGGTTTAAGATGTGTGCCGTACACCTCATGTGAATAAACTCGTGATTTGCTATACAATCCGCACTTCCTATTTCCCTTGTTCTCAACCAATCAATAGCAGAGTCGTTAGAGGTAGCATTATCCACTGTAATTGTGAGGATTTTGTCAATGCCCCAATCAAGCATACACTCCTCCAACTCCCTCCCAATCGTTGCCCCCTTATGCTCGCTAATCCGAACAAATGAAATGATCCGCTTATGCAACTTCCAATTATTATCAATGAAGTGAGCGGTCACACACATGTAATTAATATTTTGGATAGAAGTCCAAGTGTCGGTGGTTAGGCATACTCTTTGTTTGGTGGTCAAAAACATTTTCTTCAAGCTATCCTTCTCTCTCAAGAATACCCTCATACAGTCACGCATTACGGTAAATCGAGAAGGAATAGGAAACCTTGGATCAAGGGCTTTAACAAATTCCCGAAACCCTTCTCCCTCAACACATCTAAATGGTAGCTCATCCACTATCACCATCCTAGCAAGGGCAGCTTGTATTTTTTTCTCATTATATTTGGCCATCCCTAAGGTTTTCTCCCCTTCCCCTCCTTCACTTCTTGCTTCCGGGACCAAGAATGTTTGACTCTTATCCAATTTACTCTTACGGTTTTTGGGGCAAAGTTGGATGTGTGTTTTCATGGCCGAAGTGCCTTGCCTTTTGGGATGGCATTTCCATTGCCTATGACAATGATTACAAGTAACTATAGGCTCTTCGGGATCACAATCGGGCACTCTTGTGAAGTGGGACCATACCTCAGACCTATTCTTAATATTTCTACTACCAGGTGGAGGGCGAGGGGTAGAATGAAAGGCACTAGGAGTACCTACTGAAGAGCCTATTGGTCCGCTAGACTCATCAACTATTGGAATGGGAATATCAATCGGTTGTTCTGGGGCTGGAATGCCAGGACAAGATGCACCTGTGGATGTAGGAGTGTTTGTGCCTTCCATATCCATTATTTAATAAATAGAACTGTAGAGCACAACAAATAAGATAAACATAAAGAAAATAAATTCATGAACTAATGTAAAGATTACTCAAGTAACTTATATGATATACATATATACTTATATAGTAGTAATGAGAAAAAATGTCCTAGGAATCTATAAATGTGGTTGCATCGCTCGACCCTCGCTCGACACTTCGCTCGAGCGAATTCAGGCAGAGTGTGCCGCTCGACCCTCGCTCGACACTGAGCTCGAGCGAATTCAGGCAGAGTGTGCCGCTCAACCCTCGCTCGACACTGAGCTCGAGCGATTTCAGGCAGAGTGTGCCGCTCGACCCTCGCTCGACACTTCGCTCGAGCGATTTCAGGCAGAGTGTGCCGCTCGACCCTCGCTCGACACTGAGCTCGAGCGAATTCAGGCAGAGTGTGCCGCTCGACCCTCGCTCGACACTTCGCTCGAGCGAACTCAGTGCTTACTGGGTTAAAAGCTTCTGCGAATCTGCTTAAACCCATGACCCCCATCCATCTCTCATGAAGAAAACCCATGGCCTTTCATAAATAGCACACAACAATCCTAAAATCCACAACTATCCAACGATTCCAGCACACAAACAAACCTAATATCCACAACTATTTCGAAAATGAACAAAAATAATGCAAAAATAGTTAAGATATACAAATTATAGAGAGAGAAAGAGAGAGAGAGAGGCACCTCGGTTTTGCAAAGAATGGGCTTTCAGAGGAGTGACGGAGGTCGGAGGGGCGACGGCACGGCACCGGTTCAGATGAGAGGTGAGGCACTGAGGAGTGAGGAAGAAAATGACTTGTGAAGGCAGTGGGCACTAAACTGTCTAAACACTGAAAGTCTGAAGGGGGAGGGGAGGGAATCGGGGGGGGGGGGGAAAGGGGAGGGAATCGGGGGGGGGGGGGGGGGGGGGAAATGAAAAGTGAAAACCCTAATGGGTTAGGCTGAAACGGCGCCGTTTCAGCCTAACCCATTAGGGTTTTCCACTTTTCACTTTTAAAAAATTGAAAAAAAAAAGTTAAAATACAAATTATTAATTTAGTAAAAATAAATTAATAAGTTAGTAAAAATATATTTAAGTTAGTAGAAATGTATACTAATAAATATATTATATATTAGTAATATACTAATACTAATACTATTAGTCTATTAATATATAGTAAATTAGTAATATTTATTAACTTATTTACTATAGTCTAATAACTAGATAGTCTAGATGTAATAACTACTAACTAGTAACTAATAATATGTCCATAACACTAGTTACACTAGTACTAATAGATAATAACTTAAAGATATATATTTAATATATATAATAACTTAAAGTTATAACTAATAACTAGTATATTACTAATTTACTATAAGTATATAAGTATAACTATATATATATATATATATTATATAAGTATAGTTAATTAGTAAGTTAATATATAACTATATATATTATAGTATATAAGTATAACTATATATATATATACTATAAGTATAGTTAATTAGTAAGTTAATATATAACTATATATATTATAGTATATAAGTATAACTATATATATATATTATATAAGTATAGTTAATTAGTAAGTTAATATATAACTATATATATTATAGTATATAAGTATAACTATATATATATATATATATTATATAAGTATAGTTAATTAGTAAGTTAATATATAACTATATATATTATATTATATAAGTATAACTATATATATATATTATATAAGTATAGTTAATTAGTAAGTTAATATATAACTATATATATTATAGTATATAAGTATAACTATATATATATATATACTATAAGTATAGTTAATTAGTAAGTTAATATATAACTATATATATTATAGTATATAAGTATAACTATATATATATATATATTATATAAGTATAGTTAATTAGTAAGTTAATATATAACTATATATATTATATTATATAAGTACTCCTCCAATATATTATATAAATATAGTTAATTAGTAAGTTAATATATAACTATATATATTCTAGTATATAAGTACTCCTCCAATATAGTATAGTTAATTACTAAGTTAATATATAACTATATATATTATATTATATAAGTATAACTATATATATTATATAAATATAGTTAATTAGTAAGTTAATATATAACTATATATATTATATTATATAAGTATAACTATATATATTATATAAGTATAGTTAGTTAATTACTATACATAGTATAGTAACTATATACTATACAAGCCCTTAATATATATAGTATATATATAACTATATATTATATATTGACTTATAGTAAACTAGTAATGTAAAATATAAAATAAGCTATAGTAACTTATATAGTAACTTATAGTAAATTAGTAATGTAAATTAACTATATAAGGTATAGTAACTTATATAGTAACTTATAGTAAATTAGTAATGTAAATTAACTATATAAGGTATAGTAACTTATATAGTAACTTATAGTAAATTAGTAATGTAAATTAACTATATAAGGTATGGTAACTTATATAGTAACTATATTAACTTATAGTAACTTATAGTAACTTATAGTAAATTAGTAATGTAAATTAACTATATAAGGTATAGTAATTAGTAACTTATAGTGTAACTAATAACTATATTAACTTATAGTATCTTACTAACTTATAGTAAATTAGTAATGTAAATTAACTTATAGTAACTATATTAACTTATATTATTCATTATAATGTTTATAGATTATTATTTATTAGATGTTAATATATTATTGATAACAAATATTTTTATAAAATATGCACAATATCGGAGTCGGAGTCGGAGTAGAAGTCGGAGTCGGAGTCGGATTGGAAGTCGGAGTCGGAGTCGGATTGGAAGTCAGAGTCGGAGTCGGAGTCGGAGTCGGATCGGAGTCGGGACACCTCTGCCTCCGACTCCGACTCCGACTCCGACTTCCAGGGGGAAAAAACTCCGACTCCGACTCCGACTTGTCGGAGTCGGAGCGGAGCCGGATCGGAGTCGGAGTCGAAGTCGGATTTTCGGATTTCTGCTCAGCCCTACCTAAAGGTGTTGATTTGAGACAAAATATGGTTGAATGACAATAAAGATTCTATGAGAGAGATAAAGCCAGTGGAATGATTGAATAAAAATAACAATATTCAACACGATCGAGCTTGGTGTTAGCGGCTTTAATGCCATGAAAGAAATTGAAAGAAAATATAAATTGAGATAGAGAAAAGAAAAAGAGAGAAGAATGAGAGAGAGAGAGAGACTTCTTGGACTATATCTTTCTTATTTTAAATTGTGATTGAATACAAACCATAATTCCTTATTTAAAAGAAATTGCATGAAGATGAGATTAGATAAATATCTTAATTATAATAAGAATCAAATATTTTGATTTGAGAATTATGAAAATCAAATCACTAAATTAGGATAATTTAGTGAAGTTATCAGATTTCAAGGGAAAGTTCCCTCAATCCGTAGCCTCTAAAAATGGTTTGCACTCAAAATGATTGACATTATTACTAACAATAAGTTGTTGTACATAAGTGTATATGATAATTTTGTAGTTTCATATCACCCCATTTGTGTTATAATTTCAGTACGGAAGGGGATTGAATTTTCCTCCAAATGGGATTGAAGGAAACTTTCTCCTAACCATATAAGAACTTGTCATGTGTGCCTTAGTCACGTGAGAAGAATATGTTTTTTTTAATGAAGGGAGGGGTATGTCAATCTTTTTACGTAAGACATTTAGCATGACCAAGGAATTGAGGTTTCTAAGACGGGACAAAACAGTATTAAGTGTCATTTCTGTAAATGGTTTTCATAAAAGTAGGAGATGATTTGAAAAGAAATGTAAGCTTTTAGCTTGTGTATGTTTTGAATCTAATTTTACTAAAGTTCTTTCCACCACTTAGTAGATTGACTCATTTCTACTAAAGTTCTTTCCACCACCTAGTAGATTGACTCATTTCATTGTTTATGTTACTAATTCGATGCAGGGCTCCTTACAATCTAGACCATAAAGCTAAATGAAAACTTCATAGTCATTGGAAAAGGAGTCAAAGTTCCAGTTGTTGCTATTGGGATTTTTTGTTTATTTTTAGATACTGAATGTTACCTAAATTTGTTTTAGACACTTTGTTCCTTCTATTTCTCATAATTTGATTTCTTTGTCTAAACTTGAAAGTTTAGTTTATTTAAAAATGCATCTTTTGTTGGTTCTGGAAATTTATGTGATGGTTTGTACAAATTAAACCTCAATAACTGTTTTGTTGAAAGTTTTCTAACCCTGCATCATAATGTTGGAACTAAGCGTAACTTGATTGATGAAAACTCTTCTATCTTGTTGATCGGTGCAAAACTGCAAGTGCACAGTATCGTAGTTTTATAATAAAGTGGTAAGAAGAGTATCGTCCTCAGGGATTGGTACCTTACTCTTGCCAAATACCAAAATTATACTAATCTCAATTTTATCTAGAGGAATCGCTAAGGTTTTTGTAGTTGCAAATAAAACTAGATCAACTCAAAGAGAAATAAGCAAAGAAAATAAAACTGACTTTCAAAGATCAAATTCAATAGGGAAGAAAACTTCTAGGAAATCGATTTCACCATAATTCTTCACTATGCTTTTCTCATCCAGCTAATTTAACTTAAACCTCTTTTGTCTATTAGCAAATCTCTAATTCATCCAAAAGCCTCTTTCGATAGTCAATTGGAAGTGATTCTAGTTTATCAATTCACACAAGAGTATGCAAATTAAATAATCAAGAACGCAATAAGACCAATGATTTAATTACTACACAGGTTCATACAAGTCTTTCGATCTCTATACTTACCTATGCTGAAATATCCAAGATCTACCCTATGATTCCCTCTTTCGATAGCAAATCACAAGATTAATAATCATCTAATCAATGGCCAGTTAATTAGAAGCATTAAACTCAGAATAAATCAGATAAACAAAGAGAGAATTACATTAAATTAGCATGGACAAACGAGCATAGTTAGGAAATAGGTTACATCGTTTTCCTAGAATAAAGAAAATTTAGCTCATGCTAGAAATGGAATTCAACATAAACGAATTCACCATAATTGTTCTGAGAAGATGGGAAGAAGAAAATAAACACTGAAAAATCCTCCTTGCAGCCTCAACTCGTCGTCAAAAGCTCAAGGGAACGATTCAACGCTTTTCTCCCGTCCGTGCTCGTGTATGAATCCAACGTACGTGCAATAAATTGGAATTCCGTCTCTAAACAAATGATTTGAATCCCTCTAGCTATGTTTTTCTCTCCCAAAGAGTGTTCTCCCTTCCAAACTCGCGGCTCTAGAGTGAAAAATGGCTTTTATATGGTCCCACGGCGGAAAACTTAAAATCTGTCAAAATACGATGTTCGCTCGAGCGGGGTGTCGAGCGTGCGTCGAGCGTTCGACTCTGCCTGATTTCGCTCGAGCGTCCAATGTCTCTGCTCGAGCGATCTTCGTTTTTCAGCAACCCGCTCGAGCTCCCTGTCGAGCGGCAGTCGAGCGTTTGAATCTGCCTGAATTCGCTCGAGCGGCCAAAAGCCTCCGCTCGAGCGAACTTGTAAAATCTGCAATATGAAATTTTGCAAGCCATCACTTGTGCCACAGACGTTTGGTCAAATATATAATTACAAGAAAACTGTTTTATTTGTTGCCAGTTTTTTCTTCTCAAAATGAGCATATTTTCATCACAAATATTCATTTTCATCGCAAATAAATCGTCATAAATGCTCATTTTTCTTGTAGTGAATATTCAAAGAAAAAATGAAAAGATTAGTAAAAGATGGGATTTTTTCAAACCTAAATTTTACTTATCCCGATGTGGGTTTGGATTGTATTAAGGGAAGACAAACCAAACATACAAAAAGAAAGGTGCTACAAGAAGGGGAGAACTACTTAAAATTGTCCTGACGGACATTTGCGAACCTTTCAATTCTCCATCTTTTGGTAGAGAGAAGTATTTTATCACAATCATTGATGAATTTTTCCCTTAGTATTATATCTATTTGTTGCATGAAAAGTCTCAAGTAGTGGATGCCCTAGAGGTATACATTGTTGAGGTTGAAAGAAAATTAGATAAAAAAAATTGAAAATAATAAGATAAGATAAAGGTGGTGAATATTATGGAAGGTACGATAGATTGGGTCAATACCTTGGCCTATTTGTGAAACTCTTTGAAAAGCGTGGCATTTGTGCACAATACACTATGCTAGGAACATCTCAGCAAAACAGAATAGTTGAAGTGCATAATTGTATAGTAATGGATATGGTTAGCAGTATCTTAAGTAATTCCTCTTTACCCATTGCATTGTAGATGGAAGCCCTAAAACTATTGTTAATATATTGAATTAGGTTCCTATTAAAGTAGTTCCAAGTACTCATTTTGATTTGTTGACAAGAAGGAAATCAAGTTTAAAGCACCTGTATGTCTGGAGTTGCCTCGTGGAGGCTAGAATTTATAATCCAAATGAAAAGAAATTGGGTTTCCAAATCATTAGTGGTTACTTTATTTGCTATCTAGAAAAATCCAAAGGGTATAGGTTTTCTAGCTATCCTACTCATAGTACGGAAATAGTTAAAACAGACAATGTTAGATTCATGGAGAATGGTGAAATCAATAGAAGTGATCAATCATTAAATAAAACTGTTCAAGAAGTTAGGATGCAAGTCCCACCACCGTTAACTTCCAAAGAAGGTTGTTCCTACAGTTGTAAAATCATCTGACAACATTGAATAGAAGAGTAATGATCAATCAATCAATGACGCAGATATCACCAATGAACCAATTATGGAAGAACCATAAGAAATAGCTTTAAGGAGGTTTAAAAAAAAGTGTAAATTTTCTATTTCTAATGATTATGTGGTTTATTTACAAGAATTTGATTATGAAATAGGGATGAGTAAGGACTCGATTTCATTTTCACAAGCATTGGTAGTAGTAATTCTAATAAATGGATTGATGCTACGAATGGTGAGTTCAAAATCAATGGACTAAAACAGAGTTTGAGAATTAGTTGAGTTGCCTAAAGGACATAAAATAGTTGGCTGTAAGTGGATCTTTAAGACTCTAAAGGAAACATTGAACTACATAAAGCCAGACTCACTGCCAAAAGTTTCACTCAGATATGAGGCATTTATTATAAATAGACCTTTTGTCCTATATCTCAGAAGGACTCATTCAGAATCAATATGGCTTTGGTAGCCCATTTTGATTTGGAATTACTCCAAATGGATGTAAAAATCGATTTTTTGAATGGAAGTTTAGAAGAAAAAATCTATATGGATAAACTTGAAGGCTTCTCCATAAAAGAAAAAGAATACATGGTTTGCAAATTACAGAAGTCAATATACTTAAACAAGTTTCTAGACAATAGTATTTTAAGTTCAATGATACTATTACTTCGTTCAAGTTTATGAAAAACACTATTAATCGGTGTATCTACTTGAAGGTTAGTGGAAGCAAGTTTATAATTTTGATTTTATACATTGACAACATATTGCTTGCCAGTAATGATCTTGGTTTATTGCATGAAACCAAGAAATTTCTCTTTATGAAGTTCGAAATGAAAAATATAGGCGAGACAACTTACGTGATTGGAATATAAAGATTCCAAGATTGATCATGCGGTTTGTTAGGGTTGTCTCAAAAGTGATACATTGAAACAATTTTAGAGAGATTTAGTATGGAAAATTGCTTGGCTGGTGTTCCCAAGTTCATAAAGGGAATAAATTTTGTCTCATGTAATGTCCGCATAATGAATTGGAATGTAAATAGATAGAAATAATTCTTTATGCTTCTGCTATAGAAAGTTTGATGTATACATAAACTTACACTCGGCCAAACATCAGTTTTGCAGTTAGTACGTTAGTCAGATACCAAAGTAATCCTGAATGGATCATTGGAAAGTTCCAAAAAAAGTGATACGATATTTGCAGGGAATAGAGGATTTTATGCTCACTTTTAATATGTCTAATCACTTATAGCTTATTGGTTACTTTGACTCAAACTTCCCTGGATGTGTTGATAGCAGAAAACCAACTTTTAATTACATTTTTATGTTAGCTAGATGAACAATCTCTTGGAAAAGTGCAAAACCGACCATTAGTGTTGTATCCCAAATAGAAGCAGAGTTTGTGACATGCTTTGAGGTCACATTTCATGGTTTATGGTTGCGGAACTTTATCTCTAGACTTGGAGTTATTGATACTATTGCCAAACTGCTGAGAATTTATTGTGATAATTCTGCAGATATATATATATTTTTAATATGACAAATATTTTAATGGTGCTAAACATATGGAGAGAAAAATATTTTTCCGTTAAGGAGAAAGTTAAGAAACAATAAATGTCTATAGAGCATATTAATACAGAGCTCATGGTCACAGATCCATTAACAAAAAGGTCACCACAAAAAACGTTATAGTCTGATATGGAACAACACGCAAAAAACAATTCAATCTTTTCAAAATTTTAAAATAAAAATCATATTAAAAAGTTATAGTCTAAAAATATTTTAATTTTATAATATTTTTATTCAACTTTTTCTCTCTCATTTCTTAAAATCTAATAAAATATTTTAACTCAAATTATTTTATTATTCACTTATTTTTTTTTATCTCATCTCATTTTTCAAACAAAACTTAAAGGTTTACCATGTTCACTAGTTAAGGGTATGGTTTTTATAACCATGCAGGTACAACAGAGCAAAAATGATAAGAAGTCTGATATGGAAGGTAGGGCATGTGCTTCCTCAAGAAATTCAAATGTGCATTCTTATTAGATTATATAAATATAAATATAAAATTTACATAATATGACATGATTTTAGATTTAACTATTCTATCCAAAACTTATTTTTACATTAGATTATTTATCTATTAATTAAAATAATAATAAAATATTATAAATTTAATAATATTTTTTAAAACTTTTTTTTATTAATTTTTTTTTCTAAATTAAGATCTTAAATGAAAATATATTATTATTTTTTATTAAATAATATGGAGAAATAATGTAGAGGAAGAATGAGAATGGGGAGGGAGAATAGAGTGAGAGAGTGTGTATAAAAATATTATTTTTCATTCATTTGGATGTAAAATAATAACAATTAAATTTGATTATAAATCTTAATTTTATTGTAGTTAAAAATTAAAAAATTTTAACATTAGATAATTTAATATAGGGTATTTTTAAATTTTATCAACTAAATTTTTCATTAAATTTATATTTATATAATCCAATGAAGTGCTCACACACAGAGAAAGAGCATTTTAAGAAACAGTACTGCAGCGTTGCAATCATAAATGTCAAGGCTTGACCTTGATTTGACTGTGGTAACATCTCTCTCCTTCTCTAACACGCACACGGGCAAGTACATGTGTCTACTTTTTATATTTTAAGAGCATTTCCATTCGATTTTCTATCCCTCTTCTGTTTCTTTATTATTTGTTAAAATTTTTAGGATTATCTTTAAAATTAGCCCTCCATCCGGTTTCTTAAAATGAAGTTTTAATTTTTGAGGTGTACAGAAAATTTCCATCTTTGGGGACTTACTATATATTCCCAAATCTCATTTCCTTATCCTGTCTCATGTTGTGCGAAGCCTCGACAGTTTGGTTGCCCAGAAAATTACCCCTGATTTTCTGCTTGTATTTTCTTTCACGTGCTGTTTGCCTACCCCGAAAATGCATGCCATATTTTTCCCATGATCCCCGTTTGGTTACTGTGAATTTAGACTACGGTTTGGATTTATTTTTTCTAAAGCAACCCGTTTGGTTATTGTGAAAATGTGGGTTTGTTTGGTTGGTAGGAAAATACTCCATTGATTACCCCCTTGCGTTTTGATGATTATTGCCCCTGTTTGGTTGGTGCGAAATTCAGAAAAACTTTCCTTCTGTGATTTGAAAATCAGTGACTATTTGGGAACCCCAAAAATCATCCATGATAGAAACTGTTAATTTTTCATTCTTCTATTGTTTGGTTGCTGAGAAAAGGTTGATTATTTGGTTGGTTGCCCCTGTTTGTTTGGTTCCTTTCTCTACTGTTTGAGAACCCCGAAAATCATCCATGATATAAGCTGTCAATTTTTTCTTCCTCTATTATTTGGTTGTTGAGAAAAGGTTGATTATTTGGTTGGTTGCCCCTGTTTGTTTGGTTCCTTCCTCTACTGTTTGGGAACCCCGAAAATCATTCATGATAGCTCACATGTATTGGATAGTCAAAATCTCCAAAAAATATTTAGTAGAATTTGATATTTGAAAAAAAAGATAATAAGACAAAATAATTAATAGTTAAGATTGTAAATTGAAGAGAGAGAAAAAAGTAATAAACATTTTTTTAGAGATAAGGATGGAGAATGAGATGTATGAGGTTTTTAGAAGATAAACAAATTTTAGGAAATAATTTGAGAAAATAAGTATTTGAGTTAAATTATAGGAATTGAGATGAGGAACCGAATGGAAATGCTCTAAGGGATATAGATGAATGCTACAGTGATGGAAGTACCTATTTCACCATGTTTCCATTTCTATCTAGTGTACGGCAGGATATGGTGCCACCCAAAGATCCGTACGTCCAGGTGAGAGTCCTCGAAGATGTCGGTGTGGCACTCAGTGATGATAAGACGACCAATTTTGCTCGCCACTCTATGCACTTTCTTAGAACGAACTGATGCTGAGCAATTCATCTCGCGGGTGGGTTCTCCATTAACTTAATTTAGCTAAAATTCTCATAGCAGAATGAATGGCCTTTTGGAATTCTTCTAACCATCTCTTTCAACAGGGTTTAATGGAGGAACTCACAGGCTGATTTAGAGGAAGATTAGACAGTGAATTGAAATAAGATAAGTTAAGATAAAAATTAAAAATTAAATAAAATATTATTTTTTAATATTATTATTATTTTAAAATTTGAAAAAATTAAATTATTTATTATATTTTATGTGAAAATTTAGAAAAATTAAAATTATTAAATTAGATAAATTGAAATGAGTTGAAATACATTTTATTTTCAAATGGTTAGAGTGACAATTTCTACTCGTGTCATGTCAAGTCATAAATATTAATAGGTAATGTGACAATTCGAATTACTTGTTTAATAATTGACTTATATTGGGTTAATTTAGGCACGATTTGTTTAACCTGTTTTGTATAAATAAGTGGAGCTGATCCATATATTTATTTTTTAATCTATTGTATATATAATACAAGGATAACTATATAAACCATTCATAATTATAATTAGATTTATGATAAAATATTTTATCAACAATATTCAAATCAATAAGATATAAGAGAATTAATATTCTCATAAACTAAAATTACATTAAAAAAATTTAATAATTTAAGATCTTAAGTAGTTAAATAATAATATTAATATTACATCCTAACAATAATAAAGACATATAAAACAAAACATTTATATAATTAAAAATTAAATTTATTCATTTTATACATCGGCGGAACCATGTTTTCCTCTAATTTTTTTAAGTTTTCTAAAATCTGTTTATACATAGAAATGTCTCTCTCCAATTTTTTTTATATGTTCCTTTAATTTCTATATATCATCTATTTACTATAATGTGGTTCCTTCAAAATTAATTTCTTTGCACCTAATAATTAATTATTTCAATTTAATAGGTAAATTCTAAAAAGCTTAAAAGTAAAATTAAATGTATGAGATTAAAAAACTATTAATATGGATTCCAAACTTCTTGAGTAAACTATTCTAAGCTTCTTATTATGAAATTCAAAGTGAAATAAACATTTTTTCTCCTTTAGGATTTTATTAAGTAAGAAAAAATTTATTTGAGACCTCAGTTGTAGCATTATGTACTAAATATGGCACCAAAATATCCAAATTTTACATAAATTTGTATAAATTAGCTTCCATATTAGAATGAAAAATGAGTTTATGAAAGATCACCTATTAGTTTTTATTGAGAATAAAATTTTTAAAAATATCTTTACAAAAATGATAATGAATGAATTTTTTGATTTGGAAATGAGAAATTCTACTTATCAAATTTCAAAAATAACTTCGTTGAAAAACTTCGTCAATCCAGTTTTAGTGAGTTCGCTACTTTCACAAAATTCCAAAAAATTAACCTAATATTTTTTTTTCTTGAAGATTTAAGAAAATCTCACGAAAATTGGAAGGTATAACCTATGTGCATACATAATCACAATTGGTAACTTTAAAACTTATTTCATATGTCTATTTCTTTAGTACACTGTACATCAAAAGATTCAAATCCCATTAATGCATTTCCACTCGAATTGATTCAAGATATGAACTACTTTAGAGAATTTTATGTAATTAGTTTCTGAATTTACTTTTATGAAATCTCTTTGTGAGTATCACTTCTTATTATAAATGTCCCCTAAAGCGAAAAACTTACCCTTTAAGACTAATTATATATACTGCCTAAACACAGATGGAGATATATATACTCTACTTTTTCAACCCAAAAACTTTATATATATATATATATGGGGCATTATAACCTTTTTACAGTAACTCGTGCATACCCAACATTTGTACACTTGTAATCCTTCCAGGCTTAGGCTACAACTATTCAGTATTGACCCCACACGTGCAACATCTTTGTTAACATGGGACACAAACCATTTTATGTTCACACGTGAGATTTGGCCCTCAGCTGTGCAAAAGCCATGTTAGCCAAAGTGGGCAACACTCGCATCATCTTCTCGATGATAATGTCTGAGGGCTCTGCTCAAGGGAGTGACAAGAGGAGCCCATCATTCCTTCATAAGTTTGTCAATATATAGGTTTTTTGGTCTATGCGAAGCAAAGGATCATCATCGTTCTTTCCATTCGTTTTATGCTCCTCCCACACGTACGTACAGTACGGTACACCTTAGACTTAGACCCCAATATATATACATATTTATATGGTTGTTATGACCATCCTATTCAGTTTCCACTTCTTATGCTCCCTTTACCAGAGGAAGACACCTGTAAGGCTTGTCTGCTCTTCCCCAATTACAGGGGTTCTTCGGGTCCATTTCATGGGAGACAATCTCAGAAATCCTTTCTTAAGGTGTCGAGTTCATCTGTGTTATAATTATGTGTAGGGGATCGGGATGCATCCAGTTGAGTTCGAGCGATTAGTGAATCTTGATCCAGTTTAAATTTTATTAGAAAACGGTTCGAGTTGGGATATGTTATCGAGTTATATATATATTTTGATACAAAGGGTGGGGGTTTATATTGAGTTATATTTTATGTCTACAAGCAACTAGTTTAATATTCAAAGGAGTTCGAGCTTATTTACAAGTTGTTTTTATTTAAATATAAATAAATTATTTTATAAATTTTGACAAACTAACATTTACTTTGCTAGTATCTTTCTAAAGTTCATATATACATTTATTAATTGTTATATTAATAATGATTTAAGTAACATGTTTAGTATTATGATCACAATTTTCCCTAATCTCTAAAAATATTTTTTTATTATAAATATATAATTATTGTAGAAAGTAATTTATATGAAATTATTCGAGTTTATACGTGTTTATACAAGTAAAGTCTTATCGAGTTTTATATAAGTTGTATCGTTTAACAATCGAACGTAATTTTGTATTCATACATGACTCCTTTAATAAATGAGTTCTAGCCGAATTCGAATTTGATTCAGCTGATCTCGAATAATATTATTCGAGTAATATTATTTATTCACAGCCTTAGTTATGGGAGAAGCTCATTTGTGCTATTATCAAAAAGCTACTTTGAGCAAAATTGTAAGGATGATATACTAAACACTCTAAATAAGTGGGTTCAACTGATGAAATTTTGACTTGTTTGGTTACACAGTTTAGATAAGATGAGATGAGATATTTTGTTAAAAGTTGAATAAAATATTATTATAATATAATTTTTTAATATTAATTTTATTTTGAGATTTGAAAATATTGAATTGTTTATTATATTTTGTGTGAAAATTTAAAAAAATTGTAATAATTAGATGAGATAAGATAATTAATGAGGGTGAAATATATGGGTTTGAACAGACCTCTACTTTGATACTATCACACAATTTTGTTAGATTCGAGATTCCGGGATATAGAACATAAAAAATGGGTTGAAATTCAGAGTCTCTTCAAATTAAAATAGCTAATAGACAGTAAAAACAGAGAATGAGGAGATTGGAGAATGGACTTGGGAATGGCTAAGAAATTCCAAGCTTGGGTAGTCTTTGTAAATCAGCTTTGAGTCACTTAGTTCAGTAGGTCATCACAATAGATTTACCTTGCTGAGAAGCCTGTAAATCAGATTTTATCAGGTTAGAAATGCGAGACGTGTCACCCATGTCAAGGAAAAAGAGAGGCTGTTTCTGTACAAGAAAAATGTTGTCATATGCAGATATGGCGACTGTTTCCTAAAATATCAACCTTGTTCTTGAAATATATCCTTATTTTCATCAGTTTTGTCAGCAACTAAACAGTTACATGACAATTCTGCCTTTTTGCATGTGATCCAAGTAACAAGTATTGATGGATACGCCCCCTCAGCAGTATATAAATATGGGGCAGTGGCACATCATTCTCCCTCCCTCTACGCTCACTTTCTTCTTCACCAAACCAAACTTGTTTTTCTTTCGTCCTATTTTGCTTTCAAATACAGGCTCTTTTGGCTCTTGTTTAGTCATTTCAGAGTTCGGAACTCCTCAACTCAGCAAAAATGGATACAAAAACTGCAACAGCCCGGAACGCTAGGCTTCCTCCAAAGAGAGGTCAGATCAAAGTGAGAATAATTTCCAAGTTCGTGAAGATGGTAGTCGGAGCAGCTTCAAAAGCAGTAAGAGGACTGGGAAGAAAGAAAAGGGTAATAGGGAAACCCAAACTCCACAACGATAAGGCTCCAAGCACATGACTTACAAAAGGGCATTGTGATATCTAAAGCTAAGCTGAGATCATCAAAATAGCATCATTTCTCAAACATTGTTGTCCAGCTCTCTAAATTTGCAGTACTGATCCTATTATTTAGCTGCATTATTATATCAAGAATGTATTACTCGTGTAGGCTTGTGACAATGGCCATAGATTAATCATTATCATACACCTCTCTCTCTCTCTCTCTCTTTCTCTCTCTCTCTCTCTCTCTCCCCATTTGATACTTATGGTTTTTCTTGCATATGTTGAAACATTCCATTCTCTGGTTGTTCAGAAGCAAAGCTTTATGCACGACATAAATATCTAGGTCTGGGTGTTATGACTTCATTATTTTGTTGTGAAGACCAAAAGATATCAATTATATATGAATTCTGTTTGTGGGAAAATGGCCTGATATTTGCATATAGCAGCAGAGCCTGCAGATGAGTAGACTGCTTTCCTTTTTTTTTTTTTTTTTTTTTTATTATTTTTATATGTCCTCCTCATATCCTCTGTTTTTCTACTAATATTTTGTGCACCATATGATTGCTACAATTTGGACAAAAACCCATCGCTCTGACCAAAGCAAAGAACATGTGGACCAATCCCTTATGTTTGGTGTTGGCCATGATAGTCAATAGACCAATTGATGGTGAAGGTGAAACCCAACAATTAATGGCATTTAATCAGGGAATAAATTACCCTGTATTGAAAAGGAAATATAGTTTACTTATTATAGGCTTTCAACAACAACAAAGAATTTTGTGCAGAAATTCTAGCTTTTGATTTGTATTTCATATAGATATATGGTTTTCAGAGTCAACCAACTAGTAATTGGGGCCATTGGGCATTAAGATAAACTTGGATTATGAAATCATACTACCCAAAACAAACAAAAAAGGAAGATGAAGATGAAATTTAAAATTTGATTATGTTTTCCATGATATTGACACTTCTTCCCCCAAGCAAATGAAAAACACGACCTTCTGATAAACACATAAATGCCCACTTCTCTAATCCTAATTACAAGCTATAAGTTAAATCAAAATATAGATGTTTGAGGCTCTCATAATTGAAGAATGTCCATCCAATAACCCATTATACACAAGAGTAGAGCTAGTGTGCTGCTTGTAGCTGACCGCTGCAAATGATAGCTAGTGTAAAACTAGTGTTTTTTTATCTAATTTTTTTTATTATTTTTAAATATTTTTAAAAAATATAAAAAATACATCAATACATTAAAAATCACTTTCTTAATTATTAAATAAAAATAAATAAATAAATTTCACCTGGCAGTCAAATGAAACGATTGGGCGGCCAACTAATTTTTTCCTATACACAATTCTAAGCCATTACTTTTTGCCTCTTGGGAGAGAGAAAAAGTGCTTAATCAACCATGTGATCATCGCAAAACAATTTTTTTTTTTTAACTTAAAAGAAACATTTGGGACCACAAAGCATGAATATGTTTTTCTTCTGCCCTACATTTGTGTCAGTCTTACCTTATCTGATATGGGTCTCACTATTAGCAAGCAAGCATGAAGAAGCACTAATTAAGGAGCCAAAAACAACAATATTATTGTCATTACCCTGTGAAAGTGTTGGTACCGTACCATACTTCTTGTAACCCTTATTAAGGATCGTGCACTGTTGGTAAATTTGTTTCAGGCCATTGGCTTGAGGTGGGGTTTCTGCTCTCCCTCTCTCTCTCTCCGAACATAAGAATGAAACCCCAATTGTACAAAACTAGGAATGATACTAAATAAACAAACAACAAAGGATTCCCTCTCCATTTCACTTTAAATTGACAGTTAGTATCTATTTAGTTTAAAATATGATATATTTTAATTATTGCACTTGTTGATTGATCATCAAAATATTCTCATATTTTATACTAAATAAATACTATTAATAATAAGGGGGATTCTCTAGTGTCATACTAGAACTCATTCAGATGGGGTTGCTCGCTTTGACCTTGTCCTGTATGTAAAATAATCACTTGTCATAAAAGTTTAAACTGATAATATATATATATATATATATAGATTTTTTCATATATTTTATATCCTAATACTCTCTTTTATGTGTGGGTCAGATTTTTCTACAATAAGTGAACCTAACACATAAAATATTTAATTAAATGAGATTGAGTATAGAATCAAGGTTTGAACTCAGGACCTATGCTTTAATACTATTTAAAATTATCACTTGTCTAAAAATTTTAATCTAATAAATAAAGATATATTTTATTATATATTTTATATTTGCATACACATAAGCTTTTGGCTTTTAGCCAACCGACCATAATATCTCATATTTTACATTAAATGAATACTATCAAACAGGGTTCTCTTGTTCTACTAGAAAATATTGAAATAATGAGGTTGAAAAAGGGGCTTTATCCCTGTCCTATAGGCCCATAAGCTTTTCTTAATCCATGTATTAATGACCTAATGTTACTAATGGAGCACTGATGTTTTCCATTGACATCTACAACTCAATCCCATGAGGAAAATACTGCTCTTATTGCAGGGAGCTCTCGTTAGGAGCTCTGGTCATTTTATTTTTATTTTTTGTATTTAGTGATTAAAAAATATTTTTTTAATTATATTATAATTTTTTTTTTTTTTTACTTTTATAAAAGAATATTAAAAATATTAAAAAAATACGTGTGAAAAGAAAAATATTCAAAATACACTAACGGGAGCCTATAGCCGTAGCTGTAGAGCCACCCATCCCATATATCCCATGTATCAAACACGTGAGGTGATTAAGATACTACCATTACACACTTTTACACAACAATCTAATTAAATATTAAATTTTCTTAAAAAGGTCCTTGGATTTTGTTTTGGTTTTGATGGGTTTGAATTAAAATATATTATCTTATTATGAAATTACGAAATAATTATAAATGAGTTGTAACTCTATCGCCTGTAATTAATCAGATCGATAATGCATACATTCAACATCGGGCCTTTTTTGTGCCCTTTCACGTAAGGGTGATGTCCGATGCCCACGTTTGCCTAAGGAATATATATATTATATATATCAACAGGGTTGCTTCTGCTTTCTATTTGCAATCTCAGGTAGTTGGCTTATGCAAAAGAATTTTATTGCATGTTGGGTTAGAAGCAGACATGGCTGTCTCTTCTGGTCCCTGTAATGGTGTGTTTGTCCCCATCACAAGTCATCTTTCATTCTTTGGACTCATATGCATACTTTTATGTTCGTTTTGGGAACCAGGCCACACTCGATGCTCTTTCGAGTTTTTTCAAAGTCTTTTGTCGAAACATTTAACAGCCCTCAAATACATCAGTTTCTGAAACCCATGTGAGTGCGGCTTTCCTTTTCTAGTGGAAGGGTGATTTCCCCTTCAATAATTGTGCGATATAAGTGAGGTTAGGAGTGGGGTCTGTGTGGGTAGGGCGGTTTCAGCTGAGTTTGAGTGATTGTCAGCAGTTCAATTTTAATATTGGTTTTACTTTTATTTGAAGATGAGTTGAGTTCGAGGGTTTTTTTTTTTTTTAACTAATATTACGTACGGTTCTAAGATACGTAAGTTTCAAGTACTTCTTTTAAAAAGAAGTATAATTTATTATTAAAAAAATTATTTTTTTTATGTGAGTATTATATTTACCTACTTTTATCAAAAGGAATACGAAAGATTTGCACACTCTAGAACTGCAAATATCATTTATCTTTTTATTAAGTTTAATTTTGTATTCATGAACAACTCATTTAATAATAAAAATAAATTCTAATTTATTCACGAGCTACTTTTTATTAAGCTAATATTATATTTTCACTAATAAATTTTGATTCTCTGCTAATGTTTATGATGTTCATATATACGTATCAATAATTATATTTGTAAGGATTCAGGTGACACATTTAGTATTAGGAACTTAACTTCTCGGAATCTTTTTAAATATTAAAAGCATTCTCATTATAATTTTATAAATATAGAAATAATACTATAAAATGTAACAATTACAAAATTATTCAAGCAAAGATGGAGGAGAGTAAGACATGTCTGAAATGGCAGTTCATCATCTAGTGATAATGGGCCACAACAAAGGCCATACGCTTCACACAGGCATTTTAGTGTCGGGGGTTAACTTTTAAGTTCTGACAATTCTTGCTCACCTTTACTTTTAACGAGATAATGCACCTGGGGAAGTAGAGACTTTTAGCCCTTTTTCACCTTTTTTGGGCCAAAAGATGCTCTCCCGGATGCAACTCTCTTCCAAGAACACTTTCCTACTTACCAACGACGTGGAGACTTGACAAAACATGCATAGGAATATAGGTAGATGAACAGAAAGCATGAAGATATAAACGAGCCTAGATAGTCTATTAGAAGAAGCATAAACCACAATAATAATAATAGGCTTCTACCCTTTTTATTTTTTATTTTTTGTTTACTTAATAGTTAAGAAAGTAATTATTAGTGATGTATATTTTTTTCATTTTTTCTTAATAATTAAGGATATTAAAAAAATACTTAAAAGAAAATAATAAAAATAAATAAAAATTTCAAATACACTAAAGTAGTAAAAAGGTGATAAAAGGGTAATAAGTGTATCATCATCCTAAACTCAAAGGATAAGTAGTTGTATGCTTCAAGCCTTCGATCAATTCCCTAGAAAACTACTGAGTGATAAATCACTCTCCCAAGTACCTAACCTCTCTTCCTACTCTAGGTAAAGGAAATGGTCCAGGAAACGAAATACAACCTGCAAGAGAGCCCTATCTTTGAGCAAAAACAGTGCAATAGTCCCAAAGCAAACCTGATTTACTCAAAGCTAGCCTATAATCATCATTGTTTTGGTATGTATAAATTTTATAAATAAAAAGGTTGGTATAGTCCAAGTATACAGGATCATGCATACAAGAGGAAGGGTGTATAATCATTTTGATTCTTATTGACTTGATAATAAGGATACTGACAACTTTAACTAACTTCGGTAGCATGGAAACCTCGCCTTTTAACTTACCAGGCCCGTTGAAATTACCATTATGAGGTTGTCAGGACCGGGGGCTTTATTTTGTGGTAGCTGCACAACCTCAAAGATGCACGTCCAGACTAAGTTTGGACTCTCGGGATCAAGTATGATTGCCTGGCTCTTGAATTTGGTGTGATGTCTTTAATAAGCTTGCTTCTAACTTGAAATTCCCAACGTACCCCTGTAAAATTACGAAATTGTCTATCAATTTTTTTGAACAAATAAGTTAGATCTCAATTATCAAGATTATGATACGAATCAAATACTTTAAAATAAATGATCAAACTTGCAAGACACAACGATTGGTTACGAAGGGAAACCTTTTAAAGAACTCTTTAAAGGTAAAACCCTACGGGGCAGCCAAACCCAGGAAAGTCAATCTTATTATTTGAAGAACAATTACAAGCAATAATCAATTACAAAACCTTTGCAATTCGACTCTCTTACTTGCCTAGACAAACGACCCATTTGTCTTCTACCACAGTAGCAGCCAGAACCTCTGGCGATCTTCAAATGTTGACTTCCCTTTTGTAACTCCAGAGGCTGAAATCCAATCGATATTGCTTCACCCTCAAAGCACGATCACACACAAGAAGATATGAAAAATCCCATGAAAATTCTCAAGTGAATTTTCTCTCATAAACGCTCAGAATCTCCTCTCTAAAATTCGTGGCTTAAAGTCCTTGAGAAGATACAAAACCGAATCCCTTTAAATAGAAAGTCTGGAAAGAGTTCTAGTCGCAGTAGGACTCTGCTGACGGTTAGCAACAGACGCGAAAACGCGTCCCGACGGACTGCTAACATTTCGTGATAACTTCTTCTGTTATAGACTAAACTCTGTTCAGATTTCTTCTGGATAAGTGCAAAACTATCAGAACTCGATTTTGACTTCAGGGACTTATCTAAACAACTCCTAAAACTTCTAGATAGACTCAGCATTGTTTAGATATAAATCAATAATTATTTTTACATTCATCCAACAATAATACATAATATGATAAGATAAGCCTTATCATTTACTCATCTAATCCTAGCCAATTTCTGCCTTTACAATCTCCCCCTTTGGCGGATTGATGACGAAACCAGTTTGATGAATGTAAATTCCCTGAAAATATGTTAATTATCAAATCACAAAAAATATAGAAGATTATAAAGAGTTGTGATTTAACAAAACAGAATTGACAGTTATCCTAATCAAAACACATGTCAAATTGTATCTGCATTACAACCACATAAAAAAACTAAACTGGAAAACAGAAAAGTAACACGATAAAGTTTTTTTTTTTTTTTTTTTTTTTTCAGTTGTGTCATTGTCCTCCCCCTTTGATGATGCTGCTCCCCCTTAAACTTTTCTCCCCTTTTTTGTCAACAATCAGCCATGGAGATTTATATTTCACCGTCAGAATCAGCTACACTTGCCATAATATGTTGCACATCCAAAGAAAGTTGAACTAGGCGATCATTTGCTTGCACACAATCAGAGCGAACCGTAGCCAATTGTTGCTCCAACTTGGACTGACTGGCTTCCCACTTAGCTGTGAAGCCATCAATCTTCTGAGATAACAAGGAAATTTGTTCAAGAACTTGAGAGATGGGGATGGAAGGTTCAGGTGGAGAGGATGCTGACTCAGTAGTGAGGGGGCGCTTCTTAGTGATGACAGCCTCTGATTTAACCAATGTTAAGGCTGAAATAGGCCCTGGCAGCTTCATGGTAGGTTCATTTGCTCGAACTGGAACGTTTGCAATCATGGCCAATTTAGTAATTAGACTTCCAAATGGGAGATTTAACTCTTTTTCCACATGTGAATGATAAACAATATCAATGACATGCCGTGAAAAAGCAATAGACACACCAGTAGCAAGAGCATACATAAAATAAGCTCTCTCTAGAGAAACTTCTGTGTGACGACTAATAGGCCAGAGATTGGTCAAGACAATTTTGGCCAGGAGCCGATACTGAGGGAGCATATTGTGAAGAGACAGTCTGTGCGTTTTGGCAGTCCATTTGGGGCCAGTGGGACCAACAAACAGATTTCGCATCGCAGTCTTGGTTGGGGCTCCCATGCCCTTATATGGGTATAGAGGGGATTCCACCTCAGGAATAGTAAATAGATTTCGGAGAATAGCAGGAGATACCTCAATTTGAATCCCTCGAACAGTAGAGATGATGCTATGATCATCTAAATTGAAGTGAGCGATATTGGAATAAAATTCCCGGACAACCTCGACGCAAGGTGTAGGAAGGGCATGAGTGAGCTTCTCCCATCCTCTTTCAATGAATATACGGTGGATAATTTGGAAGTCATATTTATGTTTACCTCCCGTTCACCCAAGACGGGTCTCTTGGAGAAGGTATTCCTATAGGCATTCTCGGCTTCAATGGATGTGAAGCAATCAGGAGGTGCTTCTGTGGGCATAGGCATAGATGGAGATGGAGATGGAGATGGAGGAGGGGCTGAAGTGTCTCCTAACTGCATTGGTTCAAGTGAAGGGACATCCTCACTTGAGGAGTGCTTGGATGGTACAGGAGGGGTAATCTTTTTGCGCTTTGCCCGTTCTTTGAATCTCATCTGAATCAGTACAATAATCAAGTTTAGAAAAAAAAAAATTCAAACTTTTTAGAAGATAAGGATAGATTGAGATGAAACAACCCATATGAAAATTTTTTTAATAACCAATTTTCAAACTTTTTTTTTTTTAATAGAATGGTGAGAACAAACCAAAAACTATATATGCATAAAACCTTACTATGGATAGATAAGAAAAACCGTCCAAACAATTGCCCAAACCAAAACGGAGATGAGTCAGGAAATAACATAAGCACTTGGTGTGCACCCGTGGAGAACAAAAACAGAGAGTCCGTATGCAATGGGGCTTTGTCCTCAATACATGTATATAGTGGATAGAATCAATACAACCAACCCATTTACGAGTAGTGCAGCTCAACCAAACAACCAAGATTTCAAAAAAAATAAAACCCTCCACAAAAACTCTAGATATTAAAAAAAGCGAAACTTGAGAGAAGAAAAGAAGAGAAAAAAAAAAAAAAACAGAGGATTTGAGAATACTTACCTTGAAAATGGATTGAGGAGGAATGAGAGTGAAATGAGCACCGTGTATGGAGGCTTGTGTGGAGGAAACAAGCTGCTGTGAAAATGGGTAAAGGGGAGGCTATGAGGGTCGGGCTGAGTGTAGGAGACAAAAGGCAAGAGGTATGCTAAAAGGTTTTAAAAGAAAACACCCCCCCCCCCCCCCCCGGCCCCCCGTGCACGTGCTGGACTAAAGAGTCCCATTAGGACTTCTACACTTAGACATAAAAGGACCCAATACATGTATTCAACACACTGGGAAACCTTTTTTTTATTTAAATTAAAAAAGGAACAACAGAAGAAAAAAAAAACCGAAAAAAAACTCTATATTTTTTAGTAAATGTTTTTTATCTATAAAAGAAAAATAAGATAACATGCCTATAAACACCTTAGTTTAATCAAGTCAGAATATACAAAAAAAATTCAATAATCCTTAGCACACTCATGTTTGCAACAGTCCCTTTTTGGATGTTCACTCCTCATAGAATCGGTAATGTCAAAGTTCATGTGAGTGTGTGAGTGAGTATACTTATACCATAGCATGTTATGAACTTCCTTTTTTTTTTTTTTTGTTTCTTTCTTTTGTTTTATATTTTTGATACCTTTGTTCAAAGAAAGATATTTGTTTTTTTATAGATGCTCTCAAAAGTTTGTTTCTTGACCTTAAAAGTCAAACTTTATGCTAGGGCCTAGATACATGAGCATCTCCTCCAAACACTAGTTTGTACACCCCCTTTGTTCATGTTGGTTGCTCATCTTTTTCCATAATGATTAGAGCAACGATTGTTTCTGTAAAAACTCAAGGTGGTAGATCCATGTAGGGTATTTGTCTTTTTCCGCAATGAATAGACACTGACTTTTTCTATATGAATCACTCTTTGTGTTTGGCAAGAAGAGAGCTTTTTAAAGATGTACTAGGTTCAACTAGTATTAGTCAATTCAAGGCATGAACTCCCTCTTTGATGAGCATCTAAAAAAAACATATTAATTATAGGATGCTTACATATAGGTTCCTCACAGTGCATTATAAATGAACTTTGCCAAAATGACCTATAGGGTTAGTATACTTAAAGAGAACTGCACAAAGAAGAGCAGTACATAAGATCAGAAAATTTTAAGGCAATTCCATACATGCTCAAACTGTGATGTATCAAACATGTATCTTAAAGAAAACACACAACCCAATTTTTTTTAAAAAAAAAAAACTGAAACATTTATGCTTTAAAGGAAGAAAAACTAGAAGAAAATATCCTAAAACTAGTATGATAGAAAACCTCTCACTTGAGATCACATATACCAATGGTTTTCGTAAAAACTTAAATCTAAGTCCATCCAAAGGTTTAGTAAACAAGTCAGCCAGTTGATGTTCAGTAGACACATGTTCCAAGGATATTATTTTAGACTCAACCAAGTCTCTTATAAAATGATGTCTAATATCAATGTGCTTGGTTCGAGAATGCTGGACAGGATTTTTGGAAATACTTATAGCACTTGAATTATCACAATATATTGTCATAGTATCTTGAGAAAAACCATAATCATCAAACATTTTTTTCATCCATAATAGCTGAGTACAACAACTCCCTGCAGCTATGTATTCAGCTTCAGCAATAGATAAAGAAATAGAATTTTGCTTTTTACTCATCCAAGCTACGAGATTTCTACCTATATAAAAACACCCACCCGTAGTACTCTTCCTATCATCAGCATTCCCAACCCAATCAGCATCCGAATAGCCAACAAGTGTAAGATTAGTGTCGTTTGAGTACATATCTCATAATCAACAGTTGCATTAAGGTATTTTATGATTCTTTTTACTGCAATAAGATGGGATTCTTTAGGATTAGCTTGAAATCTAGCACATACACCAACACTGAAAGCTATATCAGGTTTACCTGCTGTAATATATAATAGACTTCCTATCATGCTTCTATAAAGAGTGGGATCAATATTTTTACCTGTGGAGTCATTGCTGATTTTCACTGAAGTGCTCATGGGAGTGTGAGCATTGCTTTTTCCTTCCATTCCAAATTTTTTTCACAAGATCTCTTGCATATTTAGATTGTGAAATAAATATTCCTTCTTTACATTGTTTTACTTGAATACCCAAGAAGAAATTTAACTCACAAATCATACTCATCTCAAATTCAGATTTCATTTCATTTGCAAAGTTATAAGCAAGAGATTCAAGTGTTGCTCCAAAAACAATATCATCAACATATATTTGAGCAATTAAGAGTTGTTTACCTGATCTTCTTATGAATAAAGTCCTATCAGCTTGTCCTCTAACAAAGTCATGATCAAGTAAGTAGGCAGTTAACCTTTCATACCAAGCTCGAGGTGCTTGTTTCAGTCCATACAGCGCCTTCTTCAACCTGTAGACATATTCAGGGTAGAGATGATTAACAAATCCTTTTGGTTGTTCGACATATACCTCTTCTTGTAACACTCCATTTAGGAAGGCACTCTTGACATCCATTTGATATAATTTGAAGTCTAGATGATAGGCAAGTCCCAGTAGAATGCGAACAGATTCTGGCCGGGCCACAGGAGCAAATGTTTCATCAAAATCAATCCCTTCTACTTATGTGTAACCTTGTGCAACCAGCCTTGCTTTATTTCTCACAATAGTACCATGCTCATCAGATTTGTTCTTAAAGATCCACTTAGTCCCAATGATGTTATAATTTTCTGGTCTAGGAACCAACTCTCATACATCATTTCTAGTGAATTGATGGAGTTCTTCATGCATGGCGTTGACCCAACTTTCATCATTTAGTGCTTCCTCGACTTTCTTGGGTTCAACCTGTGACAAATAACACACAAAAGAAACTTGATTTAGTACTCTCATCTAGCTCACCGAGAATGTTTTCATTAGGATGATTTTGAGTGATTCTTGAAGAAGGTTCTTTGATTTGAGGATTTTGTGATGTCTCTTCTATATGATCTTCCTAATTTTGCACTTGTGAGTCTTCTCCACTGGTCTGCCCCAGTTCCTTCATATTTTCAAGCTCCTTCATGGTAGTTTCAACTGAAATGTCATCCACAACTACGTTAATTGATTCCATAACAGATTGTGTACGTAAGTTGTAAACTCTATAAGCCTTACTATTGGAGGAATAGCCAAGAAACAATCCCTCATCACTTTTGCTTTCAAATTTATGATTGTTTTCTCTGTCTCTCAGAATATAACATTTGCTACCAAAAATTCTGAAATATTTTACCGTAGGCCTTTTATTTTTCCACAAACCGTAAGGTGTTTGATTGGTGCCGGGTCTTAGAACCACTCGATTTAAGATATGATTTGCTGTATTTACAGCTTCTCCTCAGAAATATAAAGCCATCTTCTTGTTGCTTAACATTGTTCGTGCCATTTCTTGAATTGCTCTATTTTTCCTATCCACCACTCCATTTTGTTGTGGAGTGATAGGTGCAGAAAATTCTTGATGTATTCCCTGTTCATCACAAAAAGAAGTAAAATTAGTATTCTCAAATTCTCGACCATGATCACTGCGTATTCTAGAGATAGAAACTTCCTTCTCTATTTGTAGTTTCTTGAATAGCTTTTTGGCAAGATCAAAAGCTTCAGATTTTTCTCTTAAGAGCATTATCCATGTGAACCTTGAAAAGTCATCTACAATCACCATGATATACTTCTTTCCTCCAAGACTCTTAGTTTGTGTTGGACCCATCAAATCCATATGCAATAGCTCAAGAGGCTGAGAGGTAAGAATATGAGAAATCTTCTTGTGTTGAGCTCTAGTTTGCTTTCCTTCTTGCCATGCTCCACACACTATTTTCTTCACCTTTATTACCTTGGGCAGTCCATCAATAATTTTTCTTTTTGAGATTTTTGATAAATTTTTAAAATTAATATGCCCAAGGCGTTGATGCCATAATTCAGCTTCATCAAGTGTGACTCTATGACATTTCTTCAATGATTTTGGAGAAATTCCATAACAATTGTCTGAGGTTCTAATACCTTTTAAGACCCATTCTCCACCTTTATCATATAGGTTGCATGCATCTTTTGAAAACTGCACAGAAAAATTATTGTCACAAAACTGACTAATGCTGAGTAAATTAGCTTTCAAATCATTAACAAATAAAACATCATGCAACACAGGTAGTCCTAGTATTTCAATACTCAATTTCCCTTCTATGACAGCCTTGCTTCCATCTCCAAAGGTCACAGTGCCTCCATGAGATGTTTCAATTTTCTTGAATAAGTTTTTGTCTCCAGACATGTGCCTCGAACAGCCGCTGTCTAGGTACCATAGACAATCTTCCTTTGATCTAAGTGCTGTGTGAGCAACAAGACATACTGCATCTTTCTTTCTCACCCATTTTGTCTTGAGTGTTGACTTGTGTTTTTCTTTGCTTTGAAGGAAAATATCTGCTAGTTCCCCAAGCTTAAGTTTTATTAAATTGATTTGTTGACTCATGTCATCAACTTGAGTCTGTAGGCTCTTCCCTTTTCTTTTTCCTTCAAATTTCTGCACTTGATTCTTGTTAAAACAATGTGGTCTTATATGACCTACTACTCCACACTTATGACATGTAGGGACAAATTTATCATGCAGATTTTTTGAATAAACTGGCTTAAGTTCAACATGATTTTGAAAACTCTTACATTGACTTCCTTTAACAAAAATAATACCTTTGGAGGTTGTAGCAGCGGATGATAAGACCAATTTTTCTTTCCCTTTAGAAGTCGTGTACCCTAGACCAGTTCTGTCACTACTTATTTTTTGAAAACTCAACATTTCTTCTAATTTTTGTGTTGCTGTTTTTTCTTCAACCTTTTCCAATTCCTTTTCTAGTGCAATATTTTGACTTTTTAATCTGGCTATTTCACTCTCAGAAACTTTTAAGGCTTCAGATATGTTGTTTTTCTCACTCTTCATATCAGTGAACTTCTTATACAACTTCTTGTTGAGTTTCTTTAAGTTGATCACTTCTTCACACACATCATTGTAAGCCTCCTGTAAACTCAGTTCTTGATTAGCATCAACAATTGATACATTTGAATCACTGCAATCACAACTACTTTCAGATTTTGTTAGTTAATTTCAGGAAAATCATTCACAATAGTAGAGAAAGCCATAAAAGATTTTTCATCATCAGAAGAAGAGTTTGAACTTTCAGAATCTGAAATATCACTAAGTGTGACATTCAACACTTTCCCTTTGTTTTTCTTGAAGTTTGGACATTCAACTCTTATATGACCATACCCAGAACATTCATGATACTGAACTTTTTCCTTTTTCTCAGTTTTTTCTTTTTTCCAATTTTCAGATTCATTTTTTTTAGCAAAAACATTTTTTCCTCGTTTTTGTTTACCATTCTCTTTATTAAACATGAACTTTCTGAATTTTCTAGCAAGTAAAGCAATCTCTTCATCATTCAAACTTTCTTCATCAGAAATATTTTTATAATTTTCTTCTATAGTCTTTAAAGCAATGGACTTACCTTTTCTTGTTTGAGGAAGTGAAGATTCATATGTTTGCAAAGAACCTATCAGTTCTTCTACCTTAATTGCATCCAGATCTTTACTTTCTTCAATTGCAGTAACTTTGGGTCGAAATCTTTCAGGTAAAGATCTTAGAATCTTCCTTACAACTCTTGAATCTTCCACCTTTTCTCCAAGATTAAACCTGGAATTCACAATATCATTCAGTTTAGAATAAAAGTCATCAAAACTTTCTTCTTCCAGCATTTTAATCTCTTCAAATTTAGAAGTTAACAATTGTAATTTTGAGTTCTTCACAATTTTTGTTCCTTCATGTGTAACCTCCAGGATATCCCATGCCTCTTTAACAATCTCACACATGGAGATTCTCTTAAATTCTTCTGGAGATACAGCCATGAATATAGCATTCAGCCCCTTGCTATTCCAATTACAGTTAGTGATTTCTTCTTTCGTCCAATCATCAATATTTCTTTCTGGTCTGATCCATCCTCGTACAATCGAGTTCCACACTCGCTCATCCAATGATTTGAGAAAGGCTCGCATGCGTACTTTCCAATATGCATAATTTTCACCATTGAAGTGCGGTGGGGCAGTCAATGATGACATATTGTAGGGGCACGGATCACACTCGAAAGAGTGAACCACGCTCTGATGCCAATTGAAATTCCCAACGTACCCCTGTAAAACCACGAAATTGTCTACCAATTTCTTTGAAAAAATAAGTTAGATCTCAATTATCAAGATTATGAAATGAATCAAATACTTTAAAATAAATGATCAAACTTGCAAGACACAACGATTGGTTACGAAGGGAAATCCTTTAAAGAACTCTTTAAAGGTAAAACCCTACGGGGCAGCCAAATTCAGGAAAGTCAATCTTATTATTTGAAGAACAATTACAAGCAATAATCAATTACAAAACCTTTGCAATTCGACTCTCTTACTTGCCTAGACAAACGACCCGTTTGTCTTCTACCACAGTAGCAGCCAGAACCTCTGGCGATCTTCAAATGTTGACTTCCCTTCTGGAACTCCAGAGGCTGAAATCCAATCGATGTTGCTTCACTCTCAAAGCATGATCACACATAAGAAGATATGAAAAATCCCATAAAAATTCTCAAGTGAATTTTCTCTCATAAACGCTCAGAATCTCCTCTCTAAAATTCGTGGCTTAAAGTCCTTGAGAAGATACAAAACCGAATCCCTTTAAATAGAAAGTATGGAAAGAGTTCTAGTCCCAGTAGGACTCTGCTGACGGTTAGCAACAGACGCGAAAATGCGTCCCGACGGACTGCTAACATTTCGTGGTAACTTCTTCTGTTATAGACTAAACTCTGTTCAGATTTTTTCTGGATAAATGCAAAACTATCAGAACTCGATTTTGACTTCAGGGACTTATCTAAACAACTCCTAAAACTTCTAGATAGACTCAGCATTGTTTAGATACAAATCAATAATTATTTTTACATTCATCCAACACTAATACATAATATGATAAGATAAGCCTTATCATTTACTCATTTAATTCTAGCCAATTTTTGCCTTTACACAACTCATTTAATTCATTCATGTCCAGTCCATCATCTTCGTCTTCTGTAGCATTATCACTGGCTTTCGTGGAGCTGCTTGTTCCCTCTCCAGCAAGATGATCATTAACCTGATGTTGAATGCAATTAAAACATGGGCATGAGATTGCAAAGATCATGTACGCGTAGTCCACTTAATTTATATATATACCAGTCCCATATTTTACATCCCAAACAAAGCAAAATTACTGGGAAAATATCAATCAATGCCCCAATTCACTGGCTGAAACAAGATCAAATCATATACTTTATACTTCGGCAGGAACGTGAACAAAACAATTGGGCAACTAGTTTTTCCCAAGGCCAAAAAGGGAAACAGTCATCCCACCTGAACTACATCAGATGATGCACTTTAGAAGATTGTGACCTCAATAAATACCAACGTTTATCGTTGCTTGATTTAAATTTAGGGAAAAGGCCATGGAGAAATAATACATTATTTAATGAAGATATTTTGAACAGTCAACCATTATTTCAAGTGCCAAGATCATTTTAAAGAATCATTAACAGCATTTCCAAAACCAAAATGTGACATGGAAGTTGATGCAATGAGGACATTCTTCTGATATCAGTACATATTAGTCACTATATTCCAAACTTATATTTGGGCCCATTTGCATGTATCGGCAGTTCTTTGCAGAGTGACAATAAGCAAAAACTAATATGCATAGCATCAAAGGATAACATTTTATCCATCAGGGTAGCTAGTGAAGGATGGAATCTAGGGGAAGACGAAGGGCAACAATTCATTGAAAGATTCACCTTTTGCTTAGAAACAACAGATTCTGGCCCTCTTTGGTACTCCTCATACGCCTCAGCATCATCCACAAACAAGCTAGAATCCAACAGTGTTGGGGACCTTGGTTTAGTCCCCAAACATTAAGGTCCATAGGCTCACCTTGTTGTGATGATGACCGATTGTGCCTATCCAACTTGCTTGGCCTTGGGCTTACGTGGCAATGGAGTGTCCCTAGGTTGATGAAGGTTTAGTATTTGAGTGATGGAAGTGATGGTGATGATGATGTAGTAGGGTAATTTAAGTGATGATTTGGTGTGTTTGATACAATGTAGAACGGCTTGAAGGTTGCCCTTGATGTTGGCAACACTTGGATGATGCTTAGGGTTGGTATGGTGAACTAGGGTTTTGGGTGGTGGCTATAGGGGATTACGAAATTGGGAAGTGATGTATTAGGGTTGGAGTCTAGGATGGGTTGCTAGGATTTGGAAGGTGTTTGGAAGAGTCTAGGGTTGCTCCTTGACTTTAGGGATTGGCTAAGATAAGACGAGGAAGGTAGGATTTGGATATGGTAAGAGGATGAAGTTGGATGGTGTTTGAATGAGTCTAATGTTGTTCCTAGAGTGTAGGGATTTGGAGATGGAAGATAGGGTTTGTATGATGGGTAAGGTGGCTAGGGTTTGATCCTAAATGATAAGATCGATGAAAGTTGTTTAGGACTTGGGGTTTGACTAAGGCAATGGATGCATTTCGAATTTGGATGAATTGAAAGATAGAAGATGAGTTCCTAAAAGGTAGGAGATGATTTAGGGATTAGGTTATTTCAGCTAAGGCAAGAATGGAGGGAGTGGTTTAAACTTTAAGTGATTCTAGGGTAGTTCATAGAATGAAGGGATTTGATATGGCAAGTAAGACTAGGATTCCTAAAATGACGGAATGTGGATATGGAAGGAAGGATTTAGGATTTCCTAAAATGTAGGAATTGATTATGGAGAATGGATAGGGTTTCCAAAAGTGTAGGAATTGATTATGAAGGCTTAGGAATTTTGACTAGGGCTTAATGGAGGAAGGAGGCTAGGTCTAATGATTCCTAAGGCAAGATATGTATATGGAATGATGGAGGCAATGGCTTAATTGGTGGAATTGATAAGACAATGATGAATTTCAGCCAAGGCAATTGGTGAAGTGGAAGAAGGCTTGATTATGGTAATCACAAATATGGAGAAGTGTTGGTGACTATGTGGTAGGCGTGTGAGATGTTTGGGAGATGGGAATATGTGAGAAAATATATGAACACAATGAAGAGTTGATGAACACGCAAGAAAGTATATGAACACAAAGGATAACAACTCAACAAGGGAAGACGAAGACTTTCTTTTTGGTATTTGTAGATATTTTGAGAAATCAAGAATAAGAATAATAAGGTTTAGGATATGTTTGATATGCAAGGAAACGTAAGAACAAATAGGAAAATACATGAATAAAGGTATATGGAAGAACAAAGATAGATAAAGAGATTCAACACCTATTCATGAATTGTAATGTGTGAATCCTCTCATTGGGATTCACGAATTGCACTCAAAAGAGCCCAAGTACAAAAGCACCGAAAGTGTTCATAAGAACACTCCAAACCGTTCAACAAAGGAAAATGTCAAATGATCAAAAAGCCAAAAGATGAAAATGAAATGACTAAGGGTCCTATTTATAGAGCTTACAAATTGAAAACCCCCAAAAGGTCCCTAGCAAAATAAATTAAATAAATAAAGTAAATAATATAAGGGATAAATGGCCCTATGGCCCTGGCACGCAAGGCCCATGGTGGGCTAGGATGGTTAATCCTGGTCTGGTCCAATGGCTGGCTGCATGGCTTGGCATGGTGCTGTGCGTGGCCTACTGATGGTGGTCATGCATGGTGCCATGCCTAGGCCTGATGGTGGACACAGGATGGTGCCATGTTGCTGCTGTGGTACCCAGTTAAGTGGCTTGGGCAGTGGTCCTGCATAGCCCAGGCTGGTGGCCTGGGGGATGGGCATGCATGGCCCAAACTGACGGTCTGCACTGGGGCTGCAAGGCATGAACTGGAGCCGTGTGCTAGATGGCATGCCTGGTGGACATGCCACTGGCTTACCTGCAAGGAAGGGGCTAACATAGGCGTGCCATGGCAAGGGCCATGGCATGCTAGCTGGGATGTCCTGGGCATGGCATGCCTACGACATGTTTGTGCTGCTGACATGAGTGTGCCATGGCATGCTAGCAATGTTGTCAAGTGTGTGTCATGGCAGGGGCCATGGCATGTCCATGGAGCTGTCAGGGGCATATTGATGGTGCTGGACATGCTGGTGGTGCATGGGGTTGCTAGGGCATGTCGAGGCATGACCTGTGGGGCTGTCATGGTATGTCAACAGCAGTCTCAATGGGTCGTAAGGGCTTGCCAACAGTAGTATCAATGCGCTGTCAGGGCTGAGCCATGGCCTAGTCAAATGGAAAGATGTGAGCCATCTTCCAATTGACCCATGCCACTCCTACAATCTTTCTAGGGTCTGCACTAGACTTCTAGAGAAGTCTTCCAAGGCTAGGCTCAACCCTATACGTGGCCAAATCGCAGATGTCCATGCATGTCTAGGACCTTATCCTAAGGTGATTTTTATTGGGTCTCGACAGACAGGAACAGCTCACGGTCACTGAAATGTAGGCAAGAAAGTAGATGTTCAGAAAATAACATCAAACATACTGGACACTTGCCTTTTTTCCAAGCAGTATCTATTCTCCTTTAAAAAGGGGAGGTACATGAGAGAGGGAGTGGATATACCTCATAAGGTCATTCTTTGCTCTCTCTACCTCTTATGCAGCCAAGCTTGAATTCGTTCAGCCAGTTTTTTCTTCTTCCATTGCATAAACAACTCTTGTGTCATAGGAGTTGTGGTAGTTAATTTTTCATGCTAGAGTGAAAACCAAATATTTAATTAATTAGGTGACATAATAAAAAATGACTTACATGATAATACCATAAAGACAACAGATGATCTGTAATGTAATCAATCTTTTCCCCCTTTTTAGTAATTTAATAAGACTAGAAATCCCACCACTGTGGGGATTACAAGGTTTGGTCCTGAAAGTTATATAATCACCTGAGTTTGATCTCCTCTTCAATCGTTATCTTCTCAGTCTCTTCCTCTAACTGCGCTTTCATTTGAGATTTCAAAACATATCCTAGAGGAAGAGCATGCCTGTAATGGCAGTCTTTACCCTCGTTTGGGTAGAACCAAAACCAACCATATTGTTTCTTCTCCACTGCTTCCAAAAAGTATTTACAAACCTGTAGGGGTGACCAGAAATAAAAGACTATTCATTTTGACCTCTACAAAAAAATTGTGAGGTGTAAAGAATGTGCCTTCTATAGACAGATCTCATATTAACAATTAGTTATTTCCAAAACAGCAGAATTTATATTGTCAGTCTGCCCCAAATTGTAGCCTTGATTCCAATTAATCATATAGAACACAAGGTTTTGCTTGATACTTGAAGAAAATTAATTTTCTTGCACTTAATTTTTTTCCCCAGTTAATCATAGATCACAAGGTTTGTCGGCAGATTTGGTGTAAAAAAAGCTTAGATCTAGGGGAAAAAGCTTAGACCTACAGGGTTGCTTCACTGGTTTGCTGCTCCAGTGGAATGAGAAAAGATGGCTATTTTCGGTGATGACTGGAGGAAATAGTTATCTGTTTCTTTTAGCAATCACATCATTATGGGCCAACTTTTGCTCTTTTTGGTAGAATCCAAGACTTTCGAATTTTCCTCAGAGAAATGGAGGTCCTCAATAAAAATTGTGGTAAACAATAGAAGGGTTTGGAGGTCTCTAGATAGGGGATGTAGCGGTATTAGGTGGCTGGTGGATATGGTGGAAGCTGTGTTTCAGGCAGAAAGAAAATTGGAATTCATCAAACATATGCGTGAAAGAAATAAAGACGTCATGGCTCAACGATGCTCCAACGTACATGGTAGATTCTTATCTATAACTAAATATGGAGGATGTCATTGGGGGGTTCTAGTCATTCTGGAAGGATATGAAGGCATGGATTGTGAGAAATTTGTTGTCAAGTTGCGCAAATTTCCTGATCTTTTTCCTCGCAATCGTGGAGTGGGGCATCGGAGAAAAGCCAACAGAATTTATCTGCTCATGAGAACAACATTATGGGTTTGAAACAAAAAGACCTGAGCCCAACCACAGTGATGAGGCGATCATATGCAGAAGCTCTGAATACGAGTCCTGTTTCGGAAAATCAGTTTGCTACTAGGGGCAAAAAGGGAAACAGAGAAAGGGGTCTGCACCCTCTACAGATTGTACATGGAAATATTCCAAGTCAGAAGGGGTTCGACTTGGATGGTTTAGGTCTTCCTAATGGCATGCACTGTTTATATTAAGTGAGATGCAAAACCAGCAGTTGCTATGTTATCAGAAAAAATTGAAGGACTAGATGTGATTAGAGGTGGTAATGGTGCTATAAGGTCCAATAAGGGCGAGCTTGGCGTGTTAAGCAATGGGCTGAATGCTAAAAAATTAGAGAAAGGAAAAAAGAAAATTGGGTTTGGCCCTGTTTCAATATCTAGACTTAGGCTAGTGTGGAGGGTCAAAAGGAGAAGCGGGTCATTTACATTTGAAGTGGGTTCTACATCAGGTTTTGGTGTGGAGACGACTAAAATGGATTGCCCCTCACCAAAAGTGACCCAGAAATCGCCGACCAGTTGCGCATCCAATGCTCTTTTCGTCGAATTGATGGCACCACGACAAAACCTGAGGTATTGTCGAGTTTTGGGGGGTTTCCGCTAACCCCAAACTCCAAATGGCAACTTGGGTTCCACCACCCATGTCGGAGTGAACCAATGTACCTATTCAGGTATCTTGCAGGTTGAAATATAACTTTGGCCAAGGTGGTGACAACATCAATAGCGTTGTGGAAGAGACGCGAGTTTTAGGAACTGGTGTGGAGAAAGAGATAGGGTTGTCATTGGGGCCTTACGAGGGGGAATTTTTAGGGCTTGGTCCATGGTTTAGAGCGGAGTCTATAGAAAATGTTGTCTCCCTGATATCTCTCTCATTGATTACCAATATTGCTAATTCATCATCGAATTGGGTTTTGGATAAGATAAATGAGATACAACAGTGTGTGGGGATTACTTGTGAAGGATTCAAGGACCAATTCACAGTACTACTTATTGCAATAGAGGCGATTCATGTACTTGGCACAAAATCAAAAAGAGCAGAGAGCTAAAGCATCTTACTTGGGCAATCAACTATAACGATAAGGGAAGTAGTTTAAGTCAAGGAAGGACCAGAGGGAAGACAGAACCAAATGTATATTCTTGGTAGGACCAGTGTGTTGGGGAATTTACATGGCTTGGTAAATGGGCAAAATATGGTTTGGTGGTATAGGCATTGGTGCACTGGTGGTGGTTTGGGCCAAGTGCATATTTGGGCTTGTGCTAGAGCTTTGTTATGTTCCTTTTCCTAGATAGGTTTGTTGTTGGGCTAGGGCTTTGTTGGGTTCATTGTTCCTTGTATATTTTTTGCACCCCAACTAGGTGTTTTCTCTTGTGTACATCTAGTGTACCTGGCTACGCCTATTGGTATTAATAAATTTTTATTTATAAAAAAAAAAATTCCCCAGTCTGTACGTCACCAAGTTGATGGGAAACAAAGTTTCCAACAACAATCCACACATGCAAATTTGGGATGGGATCCTTTACAATTGGATTTAGAAAGGCCTAGAACAATTCTTTTAAATCTTCCACTTAACTTTGTATCCATGGTTAAGTATTTTCTTTTTATGTTTCAAATATAAATTTTGATAATTTTCCAATTAGATTCCTCTTAGGTTTTCAGATGGATTTTAAATGGCTTATGTTTCAAACATCTATATACAAATTTTAAAGAAAATTACTTTTTGGAACTATTAAAACTATTTGCAGCTTCTCATTGTATAGGCTAACTACTAGACAAGAACTAGAGAATTAAAATGAATGTGTTACACTAACTCAACCCATGCAGCCCACCAAAGAAAATATTAAAACATAGAGAGAATATCAGCTTTTAATTTCTAGAAAAATTCACTCTCAAAGTATTCAATGGCCAAAGTTGTTTTTGTCACTTCCATGCTTTAAAAAGTGATGCTTTCTCATGTCAAAGAGCATTAATCCTTTATTTCTACCAAGTAACAACCATTGCCAGAATTGCTTGTTCACTTTCGTGCTTGATGAATCACAACGGACCTGTTAATGCAAGCTCAGTGGAAGCAACCAGAACATCTCTGGCATGAGATTGAGCCTATAACCGGTAGAAGAGTATGAGATTGAGCATCAAAAATGAAGAGAAAATTATGAAAAACACATCTTCCACAAACAAAATATTTATACACCGTAGAGAGAACATTATAGAGACCACTTACAATATCAGTTGGCTTGTTCTGCTTATACTCAGTTTTCTTTGATTCAACAATCTTCTCCAAAGTCTGTTGATCCCAGTCCTCCATTGTTTCTTCAAAATGAAAGTCATGTGAAACTCACAATGAAGTTAAAGAAATCAAAGTAAAGTAAAAATAGCAACCAAAGATGGTATCCTATTAAATACCTTGGTCACTCTTATCACTGTAAAGATCAATCTTTTCCCCCTTCCTCTGAACATTCAAATCATGTGAAAATTTGCATTAAAGCCTTTAGCACACTAACCCACTTTCTAAAATTCACATAATATAGACTTGGGATCAACACCTGATCACCAACCCAATTAGTAGAAATTGTGCACCGTCCACAAAATGAGTATAACAAAATTATTTACTAACGACATGGGTAAAAGAACCAAAGAAATAAGATGTTTACCAACAGGCACTTTGGGCTGACTGACAGCTATCTTGAACAAATCATCCAATTCCTTATCTTGGGCCTTCCCTTCCTCCTCCTTCTGTTAACCATACAAGTATTCTTAGCAAAATGTCTAAAAAAACATATCTCAGTGTTCTGCCACTGAGAAATTACATTAAACAAGTACTTTAACCAGTTAAAAAGTGAAAACCTACAAATGAAAGCTTCAACCACGTGAACAAAATGTTGTATTGGGCATATCCAAGTAAAAATTATCGATAACTAATGAAAACGTGAAATTCATCGGTTTACTTTATTTTCTTTAGTTAAGTATGTTAGGCCACGACATTCTGTGAGGATGGATGTGAGGTACGTGGAATGTACGTAACAAAAAAAGTTGAACGTGAAAAGCTTGTTGTATGCGACATGCATGCAGAGAAGAGCTTACGGGCACGCGAAGAATGAGAAGGTTACGCTGGGGGGACTGGGTCATTGGCAGTTAGAGTGATTTTTTCTCCATATTTAGTTCGTTTGTTCGTGTACACTATTTTTCTGCATGTTTATTTGGTGTGCTCCATTTTCTATTTTTACATGTGTTTGCATCTAGTTGTTGGTTTCTCATTTTCTTTTGTTTCGATTTACGTTGTATGAGGTTTTTCTTATTTAAGCAGCCTACAGTTGTCAATGAAGAAGAAGAAATCATTTTGTTATTCGACACTTGCGGTACTTTCTCACCCGAAGAAAAACCCATTTACTTATTCTCATATTATCTGGGCTTGGTGAAGGTCAAGATGGGCTAGACCGGATGGAGCTCAGCATGGCTGACAGACTGCGGCATGTGGAAGAAACTCTTAACCGTCTCTTTGATGTACTCCTTGCAAACCAGGAACCTCCAAACCATGGTATCCAATACCGTGAAAGTCACAATGGGGGACGACTTGTTGTATCCTCCAAAACAGTGAAGCTGGAATTTCCTCAATTCTCAGGGGATGACCCGACGAAGTGGTTCAACCATGTGAACCAATTTTTTGAATTTTAGAATACTCCCGAAGCCCAGAAAATGGCGTTGGCCTCCTACCACTTAGAATGAAAGGCCAACCAGTAGTGGTAGTGGATCCGCAGGACTTTCCAAGAAGAAGGACGAGTTCTCTCATGGACAGATTTTGAAGAGGAATTATGGGCGCTTTGGGCCTTTGGATTGCGAAGATTTTGATGAAGCTCTTTCACAAATCAGGTAGACTAGCTCCCTGGATGAATACCAGTGGGAATTTGAACAATTAGGCAATCGGGTCAGAGGTTGGACGCAAAAGGCTCTTGTGGGAACATTCATGGGTGGTTTAAGGAGGGAGATCTCAGATGGGATCCGCATGTTTAAACCACAGACATTAAAAGATGTTATCCGCTTCGCGCAGATGAGAGACGATCAACTCACACGGCAGCGGGAGTTCTTACAACCATCCCCACTTGAAAGAGCTCTTCTAGCTCTTCCACCAGCAGCTTGTGTAGCTCCGTAGCACTTGCTGATCCGATCAAGCGATTATCATGGGAGGAAATGCAAAGGAGGAGAGCACAATGCCTCTGTTTCCATTGCAATGATTGTTTTATAGCCGGGCATAGATGCCAAAGACCCCAATTGTTATTCTTGGAGGGACATGCGGGTAACGTGGTATGTGAGGACATCACTGATCAACAAACATTGGAGGCTGACCAAGGTGGGGGGGAAGTGGAATAAATTTTAGTGTAATGGAAGCATCTTCTAGCCAATGAGGCAATGTGGGATCAAAAAAAAAAAAAAGCTACGGGAGATGTTTTTGAATATGAACCTTGAGGACGATCCACTTGATGGGAGAGGTATTGTTAGGCCATGACATTCTATGAGGATGGACGTGAGGTATGTAGAATGTACGTAACAAAACAAGTTGAACGTGGAAAGCTTGTTGCATGCGACATGCATGCAGAGAAGAGCTTACGGGCACATGAAGAATCAGAAGGTTACGCTGGGTGGACTGGGTCACCTGTAGGACTTGGTCATTGGCAGTTAGAGTGATTTTTTCTACGTATTTAGTTCGTTAGTTTGTGTACTCTATTTTTCTGCATGTTTATTTCGTGTGCTCTGTTTTCTATTTTTACGTGTGTTTGTGTCCAGTTGTTGGTTTCTCATTTCCTTTTGTTTTCAGTTTACGTTGTACGAGGTTTTGCTTATTTAAGCAGCCTACAGTTGTCAATGAAGAAGAAGAAATCATTTTTTATTCAACACTTGCGGTACTTTCTCATCCGAAGAGAAACCCATATACTTATTCTCGTATTATCTGAGTTTGGGACCTATCAAAGTAATTGACAACAACACCTTTAAATTCGCTTCCTGTCCAAAATACTTGAAATGCAAAATGGTAAGAACAATCTCTGTCCTATATTTATAATTGCAATAAAGTCTTGTAGGTTTGCTACACCAAAACATGCAAGAAACAGAATAACAACTAAAATTCACATATCATCCGCAATCTAGCGCAGTAAAATAAAAGTACGGTTATATAAGGGAACAAAATACGGAACCTTGGCAGCCGACTTGGTAGGATCAGGCTTGGGCTGTACCGACTGCTTGAGGCTCTGGACGTACTTCTGGACATTCTTGCTCTTGCTTTTGTTCTTGAGCCCGAAGGACTTTTCCTCTACGATCTTCTGCTTCTTCGTCAAATCGGCCTTCGATTGCTGCTTCGGCTACATCTCTTATCGTCATTAAAGACGATCTTCTTCTTGATTTTTCAGGTTTCAGATACCAAAAATCGTAGCTGTTAGGGTAGTCGATCTGACTCTTAAGGTTTTGTCAGTGAAGGGTCGGAGTAACCTGTCCTGTGAGGGAAGAGACGGTACAGGGCCAGAGGCTACAGCGATGTCTTGTTTTGTCATGGGTTCGAGAAGCTCATCCAAAGCCAAAGGTGAGTTTCCGGCCGTGCCCTTGATGCTCTGTGAACATGGCACATAATTAACCAGGCTGGCAATGAGGAAAAAAAACAGTATAAGGCTAGGTTTGGTTTCAAATATTATTTCAATTTATCTAAAGTAAAATATTACTCTTATCAATGGTTTGTACCGCTGGTATTTACTATTGTGACTTTTTTTATTTTTTTTTATTATTTTTTTACTTAATTATTAAATAAGTATTTTTTAATAATATTGTAAATTCTTTTTAAGAATATTTAAATGTGTTAAAAGATATATGTAAAAAAAAATCTCAAAATGCACTAGCAGGAGCCCCAGCTGGAGCTCCTAGCGGTGGGAGTAGCACCGCCCTTATCTAAATTGATGTTATTCCATTATTATAATTTTTTTAATTTTTTATTAAAAACATAATAAATAATTAATTTATTTTTAAAATTTTAAAATAATAATAATATTAAAAAATAATATTTTATCCAATTTTAAATTTTTATCTAAACTATGACATCTAATCTCACCGTCTAAACCTCACCTAAATAAACCCGAAATGGGTGAACCTATTCGTAGTACATAGTATGGACTTCCCAACAGTCTCCCTGAATTGTGCTCATCCAAAAATCAAAGGGAAAAAGAAAATACTTTTCTTTGTTTGGTTTAATGGTAGGGCAACAGAAATGGGGATAGCTCTTTCCTTCCGTTAAACCTGGATGACGACTCCAACAAAGATTCTAATGTAACTACTATTGTAAACACAAATAAATTCAAAAAATGAAGTCAAATGAATACTTTGATCTCGTGTATTCTTAGCCCATCGAATAAAAAAAGGGAGTCGTTACCAACATGGTTAATTTGACGTTTTAGAATCTTATGAACTACTAGGCTTTGATTGTTGTGCTAGGAAATAAGAAAAGGCCAGCACAACAATCAAAGGTATGGATGAGCTTTTTTTTTTATTTTTCTTTTTCTTTTTTTGAAGAAGAAATGTTCTCTATTGATTAAACATCTCAAATGAGGGAAAGAATACAAGGACAACTTTCCATATCAATAACGTCGTCTGAAACTCCTAGAGCATTTTTAGCGGGTACATCTGCAGCAACATTTTATCCTCTTTTGATATGAGTAGCTTCCCAAAACTCTAGCTATGAAAGAATATATTTTGTTTCCCAAATAAAAGCTCTCGAATTGTGACAAGAATCAACAATCTGATTAAAGTTTCTAATAACATTTAAAGCATCTCCTTCAGGAATAATCTTTTTTATTCCAATCTCCAAAACAAATTTGACTGATTGAAGAGCCCCATAGGATTCAGCCAGGTAAGGATCTTGAACAAAGCTTTCATGCATCCTCTTTGTAGCAATAACCTGCCCTTCATTATCTCTTACTATTATCTCAATGCCCACCTTGCCAATAATCCTACTAAGAGTTGCATCCCAGTTCATTTTGTAGACCCCAATAGGAGGAGGTTCCTAGCTAGTAATGTTGGCATTCAAACCTGCCTCATTGTTGCTCTCCATCTTATTAGCAGCTTGAAAATCGATGGTTTCCTGTTTTGATTGAATCATAACTTCTGTTAGATGAGTAAAAGATCCTTTGAAGAGAAATGTATTTCTTCTTTGCCATATCTTCTTAGCTGTTGTGACAATCTCCTTCACTAGCGGAAGATGCCAAAAGAGTGCTGAACCAATTTGCTATCTGGTCAGCAGTTCATACTAAAAGAGAGGGCAACAAAGCAGCACATGCCCTGGCAAAGAATGCCCTCACCCTTTCTGAAGATTTGTTAGAACTTGAAGTTACTCCAAGATGTGTTTAACAGATTGTAAGAAATGATATGTCTGTAATCTCTTGTTAAGGAAATGAAATGATTTTTCTCAAAAAAAAAAAAAAAAATCTCCTCCACTAGCTCTCAGTCGAACAATTCAAAGATAGTTGCAAGCCACTTCAAAAACCTGACAGCAGAAAAACCTCACTTATGAAGCTTTTTAGCACACATGCACCACACATCCTTTGCAGCAGGGCATTCCCATATTGCATGAGTACCTGTCTCTTCTTCTAGCTGAAAAATGGGAAATAAAGGTGATTCAACAACCTTCCTCTTAAAAATATTTAAGTTTGTTGGTAGAGAATCCAGGCATGCTCTCCATATGAAAACTTTAGTTGCATTAGGAACACTTATTCTAGATTAGAGACCAGACTTGTCTATCAGAATTAGAGTTTGAACATTGCCCTTTCCATCTTTCTATCAATTCCTTCAGTAAATGGTAAGCACATTTAACTATAAAAAGGCCATTCATACTACACCTCCACACTAACTTGTCTAGACAATTTGAAAAACTGACATGCATATGTTGAATTAGCTCCACTTCCCTACTTGAAAAGCAATCTTTGATCAATGGAACATTCCAACATTTTGTGTCTGAGTTAATGAGAGCTACTACCTTTGTATTAGAGTCCAACACAACAGGCATACTTTGGATTTTGAAAGAAGATGGCTAGGAAATCCAACGATGCTTCCAAATCCTTACTTGTTCACCATTACTCATGGAGATCCCTCTTCCACCAGATTCTTTGCTGCAAATAAACTTCTCCAGATAAATGATGGGTTAGCACCCCATTTAGCTTCAAGAAATGAGGTTGTAGGAAAATATTTCAGATTGAAAACTTTACTAGCTAAAGCCTCTGGGTTTTGCATAAACCTTCATGCTTGTTTTGCAAGTAGTGCCAAGTTGAAGCTTTCCAAATCCCTAAAACCCAAGCCTTCTAGTGACTTGGCCTTCTCCATTTGACTCCAAGAAACCCAATGAATCTTTCATTCATTCTATTGTTGGTTCCACCAAAACTACCTCATCACTTGGTTAATTTTATTTAGAAGGGATTTAGGTAGTTTGAACACACCCATGCAACAAGTGGGCAAGGCTTTGGACAGGAGCTTGGTTTTCTAGTTACTGGCCCAGCTTCTTACTCTATCCAATATGCTAGTAAAAGCTTGGTAACAAGATCTGCCAATAAGAGCAAGTAACCCCAAATACTTTTCATAAGATGAAGAGGATCTTAATACTCAGAATGATCCCCCTGACTTCCTTGTATGTGTTTCTACTAAAATTAATAGAGGTCTTGTCTTTATTTATTTATAAACTTCCCTTTCTTTGTCATAGTGTCGATTCATATAAATGACTTGAAAAGATCAAAGATGAAGTAGAATCGATAAACAAAAATTATGTTTAGGAGTTAATAGATCTTCCAAAAGATAGAAAAACTATTGGTTGCAAATGGGTTCTCAGAAGAAAATTTAAAGTTGATAGTAGTTGAGAAAGGTATAAAATAAGATTCGTGGCCAAGTAATATACACAACAACTAGATGTAGACTTTGTGGACACATATTCCTCTGTGGTGAAGTATGTCCATAAGGATTATGATGTCTATTGTTGCCGGGATAAATTTGATATTACTTCAATTAGATGTAAAGAAAGCTTTTTTTAAGGGCGAATTAAAAGATGATAGCTTTATCATTCAGCCAAAATGATTCTAAATTAAAATATATGAAGAAAAAGTCTACAGATTGAAGAAATTACTATATGGACTTAAGCAATCTTCAAGATAGTGGTACTTGAAGTTTCACCAAACCATTTTAGAAATTGAATATAAAATGAGTTCACTAGATCACTAGTAAAAAATATGAAAAAATGATAATAAAGTAACATTATTATCATTATATGTTGATGATATATTATTGATAAATAATTATCCAGATCTAATAAATAAAACAAAAGAACTCTTGAAATCTAAATTTGAAATGAAAGACATGGGTGAAGCCGCCTATGTTCTTGGTATAATAATTTTGAGAGATAAAAATTCAAAGATGTTATATTTAGATAAAGAAAAATATATAGAAAAGTACTTAAAAGATTTGGTATGGAAAACTGTAAATCTTTAAGTATATTTGTTTGCAAATGTCATGCTTTAAATAAAAATATGTGTCCAAAAGATGAGGAGGAAATAAGCGAAATGCTTAAAGTTCCATATGCTCAAGTTGTGGGAAGCCTATGTATGAAATAACAAGTATAAGACCAGACATTAGTCAGTAGGATTGGTAAGCAAATATCAATCCAATCCAGGTAAGGAACATTGAAAAGTAGTGAAACGTATATTAATGTGTTTACAAGGTACCAAAAATATGAAATTGTGTTTTGGGATCAGTGATATAGAATTAATTGGCTATAGTGATGCTGATTTTGGAAGTGATGTAGATGATAGAAAATCAACAAGTGGATATATATTTCTATTTGGTGGAATAATAGTTTCTTGGTTGAGTAAGAAACAAGACTGTGTTGCTAAGTCTAATATGGAAGTAAAATATATTGCTTGTCGTACTACAGTGAGTAATGCAGTGTGGATGAAACGCTTTTTTGAAAACTTAAATTTGGGTACATCCAAAGAACCAATCAATCATGTGTCTTTTGATAATTAGTCTGCTGACTCATTAATAAAAAGTCAAACACAAGTTCTAAGGGAAAACACATTTATATGCATTGTCACTATATTTTAGATATAGATGCGAAGTCAATGTTAATTTTATTTCCTCAACCAAGATGGTAGTAGAACTGATGACCAAGGGATTTTCTTTGGAGAAATTGTGAGAACATGTGGCTCGAATGGGGTTGAGAGATACCTAGGTAAAATAACCTCATGGTTGACATGCATAACTCAAGAAATTCTAGGGACAACTAGAAAAATAGAGTTATGGTGATTTACCCGAATAAAAATTTTGGCCATTTGTAAAGTCACTAATAAAGTGATTAAAAAAAATATCATAAATGACCTTAGGGTGAGTACTTGATAAAATTTGAGCGCAAGTTAGTTAACCAAAAAATTGGTTGATTATTTGTAAAGTCACTAATAAAGTGATTAGGAAATTTAGCCTTTAAAGGAAGTACTTAATGAAAATTTAGTGCAGGTCGATACATGTGTTATGTATTCAGTTGAAGTCATCAATTGTGACAGGGATATTGATTATTGATCCAATCACAGAAAAATTGATGCCGTTCACTAAGATTTCTTTTAGTGAAATGAAGTCACCTTTTATATGTGGTGATCAGTGAGAGCACCAATGGTGGAGGGTGCAGTCAAATGAGGTAATGATAAAAGCGTGTGCACGTACAGGCTTGTCATACTCTGATGCCGATTTGCAGGGGTATGTAGATGAGAGTTGAGTAGTGGAAAGCTTATATTGATATCAAGGTAAAATATTCTATTGTATCATCATCGTTATATGTGATCAAGTGAGAGATGTAATTCTAAGGGGTGTGATCACTAAACCGTGTACCCCTTAAAATGACACACTCTCCATGGTGATGGTTCCTGTGAGAGTGATGGTTGAGGAAATGTGAAGAGACAACCTTTTGATTTAGTCAAAATGTTGTGTCACTAACTAATGATTGTGTTCCTTACCAACCAGTACCTCGTGGTCTATAAACAGGGATCATTTGTGCACAATGAACACACTTAAATTCCCATTTGTCCATTACTAACTTGTGGGACAAATACCTTCACGGGATTATCACTATATTGTCAAAACTCTGCCCAATTTTCTTTCATATTTATTCTATAAAATTCTACATAGACAGCTTGTGAAAGACTTGAAACAAGGCATCATGAAGCAATATCCAAAGTGGTTATTCAGTTTCACTCCTAGGAAAGGGAATAATATATATATAGAGTAGATCTTAAAACCGATTGAGCTATTCCACTCCAAACAGCAGCCCTTCAACGGGCGACCTCCATGTAGGCCTAACACTATCTATCAGGACAAATGAAAAACTTGAAATAGAGATCTGAGAAATTGTCTATGAAATTAAAACTGGGATAATCCATCAATCAATTAAAATAGAGAACCTGAAAAACGAGACTGGCGAGAAGGTATTTCTAGTTCTCTAAAAGAAGGTTGATCTCTGTCGGCGTCTCTTCGCAAACTCTTTTCCATAGCTTCGCATCCCCGAGCAGTAAGGAATCAAATCGATAAAAAAAATTCAAAAAATTGCATAATTTCACAAAAACACTACCAAGCAAATGGAGGGTAAGTGGGTAACCATTAACCAACCTTGCAAGCCTCACAACCAATGTAAAGCGTCAACGTGAGTTTTCTTTGAAGGGATGGTGCTTTCCTTTGAAAGGATGGATCTCGTGAGTTTTTTATTAAGCCTTGGGTTGGATTCTATTTTCGTTGCATTGTAGGGTTTGGTTAGTTCTCTAGCAAGAACAGGGGAAAATGGGAAAATGGATGAAACAATCTAGGAAGTGGTTCCTAAAGATTACCAGACAGGGAGGTAACAACTATTTTATTTGTTGGGCTAATTATTATGGGCATTACGAGAGTTAACAAAAAAAAAATAGTGATATTCAAAGGATCAAACAACGATATGGAGATTGCAATCCGATTAGGAAAAATAAAATGATGAAGTAAAAAAAAGGGCTTTGAGACTTCAAATTGGTGGCTTTACACCCAGCATTATTCGATTGAATACAAAATCGAAGAAAGATAAAAGAAAAAGGGACCCTCTCTGATTCTCTCTCTGGCTGACTACTCGGGCTTAGAGGTGATGCAGATAATAATCCAGTGTGATGTAATTTTTTTACTTAATGTGATATAATCCAGGTGTCAAAATATAATTAGTGTCTGCTATTTGCTGAAAAATAGCCCAATATATATATATATATATATATCAGAGCCGCTTTGGAGCGGTCCGGCCATTTTTATGAGAAAAACAGCCCTCTTATCATGAGGGGCTACATAAGATATCACACCAAATAACCATTACATAGACCCATCCACACCGAATCACAAACGTAGGTCACTCAATCCCTCCCTCCCTTTTGTCTCACTTTCTCATTCTTGACACTATCCTCACCATCGAAGCATGAGGCAGACCTCACCATCAACAAAATCGAAGCTCATCTCTTCCATCTCTTTGCTTCGCCAGCCAATAGTTATCCTCGTTCCACGGCAACCGTCGGGCATCGAAAAATTGTGCGATTCTCTCATGGCAAATCGCGTGGATGGAACTTGGGAAGATGATTATGTAAGTACTTCTTCTCTATTTTTCTCTAATTTTTTTGGTTTGAATGGATTTTAGAAATTAAGTGGATTGAAATTTATTCCAACTATTTGATAGAATAAGTTGAAATTTCTGAAATTATTTCGATTGGATTTTAAAAGAGCTCAAATCCATATTCTCCCCTCTAAGTCTATCTACCCAAACATATCTTGAGATTATTTCGAAATAACCTATAAATCACAAATCTTAGATCAAGTAAAAAGATTTTGTGAATCTTGAGCCAATGGTATGTCCATTTCATTCATTCAAAATTGACTATCACACAAGGGATGGTTAATCCAAAACATGGAACAAGAAGGTTTGATTTTGGAGAAAAACCATCGACCTAAAAATATTGGAAGTACAAAAAATATTACGAGAACGCATTGAGATAGGTATGCTACAAGTGCTTATTTGCTCAGACTGTTCATCACTATTTGCAACAGATCGTGCTCTATAAAGACTGAGTACATAGATCACTGTACTCACCGATATAAAGTAGAAAAAAATAAGTAGCATACTAAATAAAAGTAGTGAAAAGTATTTAAAAATCTAAAATGGCAATCTAGAGTGGGTAAAAATGAATCAAGATAAAATATGTATGCGGTATGCCATGATAAGAACGAATTGGCTTTAAATAGAGTGCATTATATTCTTTAGGATAGTGTTTGATGAAAGATGCCCTTTAAACACATTCAATATTTGTTTGAAGCATCTAGATATTGCATTAACTCGATTGAGATTTTGAATAACTAATGATTTTATAACATTGTGTTGTTGTATGGAAGGAATGAATTTCTTGTTATGATAGTGAAGAACTTGAAGTTGAAAGTGTAGACATTCAATGTGATGTGAATGTGGAAGACAGAGTGGATGTTGAGGATGAGGTGAATGTTAAAGATGGATTGAATGTGGACGGAGGAGTCAATTCGAGTAGTCATCCTTCGGAGCCATACATTGATATATTATTTGACGATGTGGAAGGCGCCCAAGCATTTTACAAGGCATATGCAAGACGAGTAGGTTTTGTAATTCGGACAAATCATACTCGGTTGTTGAAAGGTGATAAAAGACTATGTGCAGTAGACTATGTTTGCACAAGGGAAGAATTTTGGCAGGTAAGTCGAAAAGAAAAAGAACGAACAATTCCTGAACCTGCTGAGACAAAGATTGGATATAAAGCCTTGATGGGTATAAAAAAATATGGTGAAAAGTAGATAGTCAACAAGTTTGTGGTTGGGCATAACCATGTTTTACTTACACCAAGAAGTACTAGTTTCTTATGTGGAAGGGAGTCACTAAAGTCCAAAAAAAAACTTATAATGACTTTGAATAAGTCTGGGGTACCGACAAGGAAGATTATGTCGGTGTTGAGTAAAGAATTAGGTAGTGACTTCAATGTTGACTGTATTGGCAAGGATGTAGAAAATTTCTTAGGAACCAAAAGGAGAAAAGTATTTGAAGAGGGTGATGCATAACGACTATATTCCTACTTTTGTAATCGCCAATTTAAAGAACCTGGGTTTGTGTATTCCATGCAAGTTGATAAGGATATGTGTATGGGAAGTTGCTTTTGGGCTGATGCTTGATTAAGATCGGCATACCAATATTTTGGGGATGTTGTCACATTTGAAGCCATGTACCTGACCAACATTTATAAGATTCCATTTGTGCCGTTTTCAGGAATTAACCATCATCATCAGACCATCATGTTTGGTTGTGTTTTGTTAGTTAATGAGACGGCCGAATCATATACATGGTTATTAAGAACATGGCAAGAGGCAATGCTCGGGTGTGCCCTTTCAACTATAATTACCGATGATGATAAGGCAATGGTGAAGGCCATTGTAGAGGTACTATTGAATATAACTCATATGTTGTGCTTGTGGCACATTTTCCAAAAGTTTCTTGAACACTTGGCCCATGTATATAACAAGTTTCCGGACTTTCAAAGCGATTTTTATCATTGCATCTATGAGACAATTACAACTGATGAGTTCGAAGAAGAATGGGTTTCGATATTGGTGAAGTATGATCTAGGAGAAAATACTTGGCTGCAAAATCTTTACATTCGACGAGAAAAGTGGGTTCCAGCTTACTTGCGTTCAACATTCTGTGCTGGGATATCAACAACTCAACGGAGTGAAAGTATGAACAAATTTTTTAAAGACTATGTTCGTTCAAGTACTATGGTTAGTGACTTTGTTCATTAGTATGAGGTGGCTATAGATGCACGTTACTTTAAAGAGAAAGAGAAGGATGTGCGGACGAAATTTACTCGTGCAATATTGAAGACACCTTTTAAAATTGAAGAGGAGGCGACACTGATTTATATAAGAAAGATTTTTATGATCTTCCATGATGAGCTGTTTGATAGTCTGATAGTCTACGGTACATATCAAGAAAATTGTCCAAAGAAGGTGAAAGCAAGACATATGGAGTGACACCCTATGGTAAAGAAACACCTGTTACCATATCACATTGGAGAGTGGTGAAGGTGTTGCGACATGTACATGCCATATGTGGGAGTTTATGGGGATTTTTTGTAAACATATCTGGTGTGTTTTTTGCAAGAAAGCTAAGTTAGATAATTATGTTCTAGAAAGATGAACTATTAATGCTAAGAGTTGACCAATTCCTGACATACCAAGTCCTGAAGGGCAAGTTCGACTAGGATTAGATGATCCTACGATGAGAAAAAGTAAGTCCATGATACAACTTTATGACATTGTTGAACTTGGGTTGCAGTCACAAGAAAAACACAATCACCTCACCCGTGCATTAGAGAAGGTTCACGAAGAATTACTTGCAATGTAAGATCATGTAGATACTCAGGAAACACATTATTCAGATAAAGGAGAGACTTGCAATGATGATCAAATATTAAGAAGTCAAGTTGTTTCGAACTTTTACAAACGGTCCAAGACCCTCCACGGGTGCCAACAAAAGGCCAACCAAAATCTTTGAGATCGAAAAATCCAAAAGAAACGCAAACAACAAAGAAAAGACGTTGTATCATTTTCAAAAATGAGGGACATGCTAAAAAAAATTGTCCTTTAGTAAGGTATAGTAGCTTTTGAATTATTTGTGGTTCATTGGTTTTTAATTGAAGAAGTTAGTAAAATTTGTGTTTTGTTGTTTTTTATGTAGGGATTTTGGGCCAACAACTGACAACATATCACAACCATTGGATTCATAGTGCAAATTATCTTATATTATGCATGTGATTTATTTTTCTTCTGTTACGTTTAATTTAGCTTATATTTATCTGAACGTTAATTTAATGTCTTTTATTTTGATGTGATAGGGAGTAATGTGGAAGTCTATGAGTTTTATTGCGAGTTTTGAAGAGCGGAATCTAATTTGTATTACCAATGGTGTTGTAGTATTTCGTGTGTTCTAGAATGGATCAGACTAGACTATGAAGATGGATGTTATGTCCTAAACTGTCATAACTAGTTTTTTTCGTCTATTAATTTTAATGTAGTTACTTGATTGTTAAATGTTATTGACTTTGGAACTTTACATCAGTTTAATGTATTGATTGTTAAATGTATCTGTACCATATAAATGCTGAGATTACAATTTCCCTGATTCCCATATTGATCGGTTTATATTTTCTAGCATGCCATGGGAATGAATGTTTTACTCCCATTATAGTGGATCGAAACAGATAGCAAAACAAAGTTTGATTTCGAAAGTATTAAGTAGCCACACATCCCTGAAACTCTTCAAGAGGCTCCTGTGGTTAGAAAGTCCTAAAACTATTACTAGAGATATAGTTCGAAAATCACACATCATGGATCAAGTCTTCACACTGAGACTTTTCTTAATTACCAAAAAAGCACATAACCAATCTGGTCAAACACATACAATTTCTCACTACATCACAGGATGCCCATTATAGCTTTCAAACCCAAAAATGATGGAATGAAATATTCCTAGAAGCTATACAACAAGCTAAAGGCTGAAAGAGAACTTCAGCATAGTTGTAACAACTGGAGGGCTGTATAAGCCTTCACATTCAAAACATGTCCAAAAGTTACAATGGGTTACAGTTGGGTAGCATTGGCGGAGACACATTGTAGTTTTTTGGAGACTTTAAAATTACAACACAAAATAAGAAAAAAAATGACCATGATAAGATCAATGCTTTTCAATATTCCCTTGTACTTCTTCTCCATTGCTTGGAATTTGGATTATTCGATGCCGAGACGTTCATGAAGTACCCTCTCATTCCTTCACTCAGTTAACTCCAACATTATCTTACAGCAATTGTTCTGGTAACTTTGAAGATCAATCCATTCAAAAAATGAACATTGTGCTTTGTTTTTATAATTTGGATAGTTGTAAAATTTTCTACCAAAACTTTTAGACTTCCCAGAAATCCGTAGTTTCGCTTGAATGCCACAATAGCAAGATTATCTCTCTAGTGGAACTATGTCTTCTTCTCATGCAGTCCATGAACTTGAACCGGAATGAGAACCCAAACTTTTCATTCTCTGTCATAATATCAAAGAAAGTAATCACTACTCTAAAAGCATAAACTATCATAACCCATAATTATTGAAAACATTTAAAGTTCAACAAGCTTACATATAAGAACCATGAGAAATAGCAAAGTAACCATAAGTAGCCCTATAACTTAAAGCATATTGAGTCTTCAAACCGAGTCTTCAAGATACTATACCACCGCAAGAGTATATTCATTTGGTAAAGGTATATAAATTCATGTTCATGGTCCATGGTTCATATTAAGCAGTCACAAAATTGATGTCAAATTAGAAGCAATTGATAACAACTCAAGTAGTACAATATTAATCTACAAAGTGAATCTGTCTAAGATTCTGAATCCACAATATTAATCCACGATATTAATCCACAATATTTTGAAGACAAAGGAACAAAAAAATCTAAGATTATGAATCCACAAATCTAACAGAAAATAAAGAACCCACGAAGTGAATCTGTCTACTATCAATGAGTAGTTTATTAATCCACAAAGTAGTAGAACCTAGCCAAGATTTTGAAAAGAAATGAATGGAAAATTCTAAGTTTCTGAATCTACAAAGCAAAATCCAAAAATCTAAGAGAAAACAAAGAACCCACAAAGTGAATACGAGTATAACCTAGCCAAGATTTTGAAGAGAAACGAACTGAAAAAAAAAAAAAAAAATTGAAGAGAAAAGAAAGAACCCAAGTTGTCGCTAGGGTTTCTGAATATGTTGCAATTTTGAATCTGTCCATCTCCTTGCCACGGTCACGGGATGGGTAGGGTTTCTGAATATGTCGCAATTTTGAATCTGTCTGTCTCCTTGCCACAGTCACGGGATGGGCTGCCGTCACGATTCGAACCATTGCAGCAAGAAGGGTCTGAAGCCATCTCGATTCGAACCACCATAGTGAGAAGGGTCCGAGGAGTCGAGGAGGGGATGGGACCTGGAATGGAATACTGGGTTGCGGTTTAGGAGTGAAAGACGATTTTGGGAGTGAAAGACTACGGATTGGGTGAATCGTGGTTTAGAAATGGAGACCACGAGACGCATACATGGCGGCCAATTACTGAAGGGCTGTTATTTGAGGGTTAAAAGCCCAACCGGTGCCCAGGTATTCTCTCTCTCTATATATATATTACTTGGAGCTCGAGACTTGTTGATGTCGACAAAGACGTACTATGGTGGTGGTAACATTAAGTTATAGACAGATGATATGCAACTACAACGTTTATATTATAATTGTTTCTTAAATGATTAATTCTGTTATACCCTTAAGCTTGCCCTACACCGATCAACTAATGAGTATGACCTGGCATTATTTTTAAAGATTTAAAAATAAAATATAAAATAAGACCTCATTTGAATAGTAAGAGAGATGAGATGATTTGTGAATAATAGTAAAATAGTTTGAATTAAGATATTTTATGAATTTTTGGAAAATGAGAGAAAAAAGTTGAATAAAATTATTATAAAATTAAAATATTGTTATGATAGAATTTGTTAATAATATTTCTTTTTTTTTTTTTTTTAGATTTGAAAAAGTTGAATTGTTTTTTTGTATTTAGAAAATGTTAGGGTGCACACCAAATATACATACCAGTGCAAATGATTTTTTTCCTTTTTAAGCATTTTTTAAACATTTGGGGTTTAAAAAAAATGTAAATCAGTTGAATTGGACTAGACTGAACCGAATCGGTGGGTTAGGTTCGATTTGTAAGCGATCTGATGTGGTACCGGTTCTTAAGAATAAAAACCTATAATGCCTAGTGTCCAGATGGGCGAGAGAGTTACACATCCTATCGCCTAAAATCATATTTCACAATACAATTAGACATTTCAAAAGACTCCATAAACATAACCTCATCCATTCTCCAAGACTTCATAAATATAAGTTCATCTAATTCCACCAAATATACATATGTATCCCTTTACAAGTCATTAAAATAATAATCTAACAAATAAATCGACAACTCCTTAAGACTTAAAAAGTTGTCAACATCCCAATAAACCAAAGCATTAGAACAAATCAACCTACTGAATAATAGTCTTCAGTAAATTCAGTATTTATTCCCTATACTCAACAATCTTGTACCCACTTCCTATTATTGATTCTCAGCTGAATTGTTCACTTCATCTGAAAAATATTGTGGAGATAAGGTGTGAGTTATGAAAAACTCAATAAGCAGATAACATATACTAATATGTAAACATGAGCATTTACAGAGTTCATAATGTATAACAAAAACCTTTAGTTTCATAATGTAGAAACAAAACATGTTATAAAAAAATATCCAAACGAACAATTTAAAAACATTCATATTCAAAAGTTTCCTTAGGCATAGCATAACTGAGCATCATCATCACGCCATATCATATAAGAGCATCATGTCATATCATATTAGAGCATCATGTCAGGGTGGCGTGAAGGCCTGGCAGAGGCAGTCTCTATGACATGATGGTGTAGAGAAGCGGATGAGGGTACATGAGAGAGTTTAATTGAGATTTAGAGAGAGAGAACGTGAGGAAGAGAGTGGGTGGATCTGAAAAGAAAGCAAAAAAAAAAATAGAGAGAGACTAAGAGGAAGAAACAAAGAAGAGAGAGAGTTGGGCATGGTGAGATAGAGAGGGAGTTAGGGTGTAGCAGTTACAGAGAGAAAGGGAACGTATAGAGTTGCTTCGTGGGGGAAGAGGTGGCTCTGAGTGGAGGTTGCATGAAATAGGGGAACGGAGTTATTGGGGCTAAGGGAAAGATAATAGTGAAGAAAAGAAAGAAGGAAAAAAAAATCCATGGGCCTAGGCCTAGGCTAGGGTTTGGGTCTAATTGGCTTGAGTATTACATCCTTCCCCTTTGTAAAGATTTCGTCCTTGAAATTTGGTAAAACCTCAAGCAAAACCTACACACTTATCCATCACATCCATCCATTCCACACCTATTTTAATCCTCTCTCTCTCTCTCTCTCTCTCTCTCTCTCTCTCTCTCTCTCTCTCTCTCGGTTGAACCTAATGTTTCATGTTTATAAGCCCCTGATATGTAAGCATGATGCCTCAAATACCTCCTAATCCTCTAGGCCTACAAGTTTGCACACATAGTATCAATCGTGATACACTCCAAGGTCTAGTTAACATTTAGAAATGTAACCCTCAACAATGGATCGATTAAAAGTCTAATAATAACTTTACCAAGGTCTGAACTTAACTTCATATCAAATAGTAAACAAGAGACTTCACATTATATAATCCCTCATATGCAAAGCAAAATCACAAGTCTCCAAAGTCTTGGATATCTAATCTCACACTCGGTTCATGAAGGTGTCCAAATTGTGGTCCCTAAGAATCCATTATTCCTAATAATCCTAAAAATTTGAAAATCCATAGGCGAGATTTAAGTCCTAAGTGATCTCAAGTCAACTAGTTTTCAAATCTTTACAAAGTTTACTCCTAAGCTATCATGCCAATCTCCCATTGTGAACTCTAATAATTCTACCCAAATGCATTAGGTTAAAATCTCATAAATAAATCACTGTTGTAACTAATCCACTTTCACACCTACCACGACAACTCTTACCAAAACTTTATGGGAACAAAGATCAGATACTCATTCCTAACTATAATGCCCCAAAGTTAAATAACACTATATAATTTTTTGTTAGAGAAGGATTAGAGTACTTGTACTGTGTTAAACTTAGGCCGACACTTTATTGTGTTGATTCTTGCCTCGTGCTGCTGAATCAGTCCTTTAAGGCGGGTTAGGGTTCATACCCCCATCTGATTGCCATGGAAAATCTTTGACAAGGTGGCTATGCTTACCACATTGAAAACAACATCTGCTTTCCCTTCTGCATTCCCCAAAATGTACTACGTTGCATAACTTGCAAGGGTTATTTTGTAGATTGTCTCGCACCTATTTCTGGCTCGAGTTGCTCACTTCATTCATCCTCTTTCGTAATCCTTGATTCTTGCTTGAGGGAAAACCCAATGGTGTCAACCTCTTCCTTTGCTCTTGAAGTTCAGCACTTCTCTTGAACTTTGCTCGAGTATTGTGGCCTTATCTACTAACTTTGTGAAATTCTAGACTTGAATGGCCACCAGTCGCTCATATATCCAGTTATTCAGTCCCTCCTCAAACTTTCAAGTCTTTTTCTCCTCATTGGGTATCAAATAAGAGGCTAAGCGTGACAGTTCAACAAATCTGGCCGTGTACTGGTGCATCATCATAGTCTAGTCCCCTGCACTAAGTCGACAAACACCTTAGCCCTAGTGTCCCTGATTGTTCTTAGAAAGAAACGGTCAAAGAAAATCTGTTTGAAGTGAGGCCAGCTAACCATTCCCATCCCTTCAGTTTCCCTAATGGTTCTCTCTGATATCCACCATCTTTTAGCCTCTTTGGTCAACCTGAAGGTGGAGTATAGTACCTTCTACTTATCAGTGCAATTAAGGACGTGAGGGATTTTTTCAATGTCCTAAATCCAATCCTCTGCTAGGGTCAGGTCACCTCTTCAATCAAAAATGGGTGGGTGCATCTGATTAAACTGCTCTACAATGCATCTGCCCTCCTCACTAGTTGCGTTCGGGTCTACAAGATTTCGAACACGACGACAAGCTACCATCCTGGAAGACTTATACTTGGTTAAACGTTTCAGCGATGATATAAAAAATAATAATTTAAATATAAATGTAACTACTAAATAATATATGTATGCAACAAATCAAAACTTTCTTACCTTACCCATTCTTCCTCATATACTAAACTAGATTTAAGTAAACATGCTCATCAATAGTTTGTTAAAAAAATAAACCTTACCATTTTTTTTGGGGGCCTACACTCTAGAATTCACATATGATAATCTTTACTTGCCATCAAGACAAACTTACATTCTTGATTAGAATCTAAACCCGTTATTCAGTCAATTCTTACCTTAAAGTCTACCAACTCTGAAGCCTAGTTTTCATTCCAGCCTATGTATAGCTCTACAATCTAAATCACAAATTTCCATCTAAAGCCTCAAATGTCACAAAACCAGTTCTCAAAATCCACAAAATCTAGCACATCAAATTTCATAAAATATATTCTCAAAACCTGCAGATTCTGAAAACCTTAAATATAAGCAAAAATATTTCCTAAAGCCAGCAGAATTCTAAACATCAATTCTGAAAATTATTTCCTAAAGTTTGTATAAATCCAAGACCTCATATATTAGGCTCTACAGCACCTTGAACTTGGCTCTGATATTAACTATAACGCCCCGTGTCTGGATGAGTGGGAGAGTTACTTCCTGTTGCCTAAAATCATCTTTCACAATACAATTAGATATTCCAAAAGACTCCATAAACATAACCTCATCTATTCTCAAAGACTCCATAAATAAAAGTTCATCTAATTCCACAAAATATACATATGTATCCCTTTACAAGTCATTAAAATAATAATCTAACAAACAAATCGATAACTCCTTAAGACTTAATAAAGGTGTCAACATCCCAATAAACCATATCAATAGAATGAATCAACATATTGAAAAATAGTCTTTAGTAATCTCCGTTTTTATTCCATACACTCAACAATCTTGTCCCCGCTTTCTATTCTCGATTCTCAGCTGAAACGTTTGCTTCATCTGAAAAATATTGTAGAGATAAGATGTGAATTATCAATAACTTAGCAAGAAGAGAACGTATACTAGTATTTAAATATGAGCATTTATAGAGTTCATAATACAAAACAAAACCTTTAGTTTCAGAATACAAAAACAAAACATGTTATTAAAAATATCTGAGCGAACAATTCAAAAACATTCATATTCAAAAGTTTCCTTTGGCATAGCATAATTGAGCATCATCATCATGTCATATCATATCAAAGCATCTTGTAATATCATATCAGAGGCCATATTTAACCCCCGTGGTACGGTTGTGCATGTCTATGGTTAACTAAGCAAAACCTATCACTGTTCGTTACCCAAAGTAATGCACTTAGAAGAGAGACCACTATTATATCAAGCAGTGTGGCCAAAGGCCACTATTGTATCCCTTGGCAGGGCTAGAGGTTACTATTATCTTCCATGACAAGGCCAAATATCACTATTACATTCCGTAACAAGGCCAGAAGTCACTATTATATCCCCTAAAAGAACCAGAGGTCACTGTAATATCATGTGACAGTGCTAGAGGTCACTATTATATCTTGTGATAGGGCCATATATCATAGCAGAAAAGAACCATTGATACCATCACAATCACAGAATTAGAATCATCGAAGCAGAACCAAAAACAAAATTAGATACAGAATCAGAAAGTTATGCCAAAAGTTTTCAGATGCCCAATCATATCAAAATAGAGTACTGAATAGATTCAAATCATATCGAAACAAATTGAGAACATCTTCCACATAACATATACAAATTTTCAGATTTCATATTCGCTTTATTTTAACACAGTTCAAAAACAACATATTAAAAATAGCTCATGTATACACTAGTTATGACAGAAAATATTTTCACTTATTCAGATTCCTTGAGTGATACATATAAAATGACCGAGGTTGCTTTCAAGTTTTATTTTCATAACAAAACATACATATTTTTCATAGAATCAATTTTAGTCCATTCATTTTATACAAAATTTAGCATAGGAACCTGCTTACTTAACCCTTTAACTTTTTTGAAAAATCCTCTGAACCGTGTTAAGCAAGATGTGTTCGTTAACTAGACATAAAAAATATATACTAAACCAATAAAAAGTACAAAAAAGTTTAATAAAAGGAAAAAATAAATTGTTTGTTATAAATGTGTAAAAGTTGGACATTATTTATCAAATTGTAAGGTTAAAAAAGAAATTAACGAATTAGATGTACCTGAAACAGTAAAAGAAAAATTACTAAATATTTTTATACAATCAAGTGAGGAAGATGAAAGCTTTTCAGAAGAAGAGGAAATTTATCAATTAAAATAATCAAGTTTTTCAGAACAATCTTCTAATAGTGAGTCAGAAGAAGATGAGATACATGTTTGTAATTGCTTAGATAAAAATAATTGTATTTGTAACAAAGCTATTAATGTATTATCAACACATGAAAATATTATATTGGAATTAATAGATAAGATTAGTAATCCATAAGAAATAAAAGAATATTTAGAAAAATTAAAGAATACTTTTACTAATCAAATCACTTTTGTACCTACCTCAACTTCCTCATCATATAACTTTCTAGAGATAGTAAATAGATTCAAAACAGAAAAACAAAATATTACTTTAAAAAACTTACAACAAGAAATTAATGAAATAAAGAAAGGAATTAGATACTTGAAAGCTTCTAATATTAAACTTGAAGTTTCTACTGAACAATTATTACAAGAAATTATATTATTAAAAATAGATAAAAATATTGATACTCCTAAAAAAGAGCAAGAAGAAAGCTCAGCAATAATTATCAAAAACAAAATCCAATAATTTTATTAATATACTTAATAAAATAAATTTTTAAAAATAGTATACTGAAGTAACTATCTCTATTAATGAAGAATTTTTTTTTAGCAATCGCTTTATTAGATACAGATGCAGATTTAAAACTGTATACAAGAAGGAATAATACCTTCTAAGTATTTTGAAAAAATAAAAGAGATATTATCTCAAGCTAATGGAGCAAAATTAAATACAAATTATAAATTATCAAATGCACATATTTGCAATAATAGAATTTGCTTTAAAACAACATTTATTTTAGTAAAAAATATCAACACTAGGTAATATTAGGAAATCAATTCCTTACTTTACTTTACCATTTCTTAGTAACAGAGGAATGAATTTCTACTAAATTATTAAGAAAAAAAATTTATTTTAAATTTTTATTTTCTTTGGTCTCAAAAGAAATTAATTCCTTAAAAAAAGCTTCATTAACCAAAAAAATTAATTTTTTAACAAAAAATAAGATTAAAAGAAAAGAAAAACAAATAAAGTTCTTAAAACAAAAATTAAAATATAAAAGGATTGAAGAACAATTAAAAGATTCGTTATTAATTTCAAAAATATAATTGAAAAATAAGTATGTTCCAATTTACCTAATGCCTTTTGGAGTAAAAAATAACATATAGTTGAATTACCTTATGAAAAAGAATTTTCTGAAAAGAATATTCCTACTAAAGCCAGACCAATCCAAATGAATAATGAATTATTAGAATTTTGTAAAAAAGAAATTAATGATTTATTATCTAAAAGACTTATTAGAAAAAGTAAATCACCATGGAGTTATACTGCTTTTTATGTAAAAAAAAAAAAAGACAGAATTAAAAAGAAGTGTTTCTTAATTAGTCATGAATGAAATATTTACGCATTTCATTCATATTTCTATAGTTTATATAGATGATGTATTAATATTCTCTTCATCTATTGAACAACATTGGAAGCATTTAAATACTTTTGTTCAAATTATTAAACAAAATGAATTAGTAGTTTCATTATCTAAAGTTAAATTATTTCAAAGTAAGATTAGATTCATTGGACATGACATTTATCAAGGAACTATTACACCAATAAGTAGGGATATAAAATTTGCTAATAAATTTCATGATGAAATAAAAGATAACCAACAACTACAAAGAATTTTAGGAAGTCTAAATTATGTTGCTGATTTTTATCAAACACTTAGACCATTATGTAAACCATTATTCAAAAGATTAAAAAAGAATCCACTTCCATAGACAAAGGAACATACAAATATTATAAAATAAATAAAGACTCATGTTAAGAAATTACCACGCTTAGGACTCTCATCTCCTAATGCTTTTAAGATTGTTGAAACAAATGCATCTGATATTGGTTAAGGATGAATTATGAAACAAAAATTATCAAATGAAACGGAACAGATTATTTGATTTCATTCTGGATGTTGGAATCCTACACAAAATAATTATAGTACTATTAAAAAAGAAATTTTGGCTATTGTATTATGTATTTCTAAGTTTCAAGATGATTTGTTAAATCAAAAGTTTTTTTATTGTAAATCAGCCAAGGAAGTTTTGATTAAAGATGTTAAAAACTTGGCTACTAAGCAAATATTTGCTAGATAGCAAGCTATATTAAGTAATTTTTATTTTGATATTGAACATATTAAAGGAAATTCTAATTCTTTTCTTGATTTTCTATCACGAGAATTCTTACAAGAAAAATCATGTCTTCCTCGAAATCTAGAGTAAAGTCTAAATCCTCTTATACAAGACCATCGTCTCATTCTTATTCTTCACATTGTCCTTTCGCCACACCAAAACCCTATACGGTATTAGGAACATTATCACAAAACATTAGGTCATCCTATAATCCATTTTCACCATTATTTTCTCCAAAATTACCAACATATTCAAAAGTTGTTACTTCTTCTGCATCTACTCCTTCCCAAATTATCAATCTTTTATCATTATTTCAGCCTTCTACAACTCCTATTATCCTCAAAATCCATTGGCACTCAGTCTTTTCTATTTAATCTGAATTGCAGCACCTATCTAATCCTAAAAAATTACTTGATGCTTTTTTATTACCAGATTGGTATTATGTTCTACAAAACATTACGAAGACCCAGAATTTTTATGAATTTATTTTATTATATACAGACTCTATTATTATTTATGAAATCCATTGTTCTCTCAAATCTCAACCTTCTCCACCTGCAGCTCTGATTATTGCATTTCACAAAGTCACTATTAAACAAGTTCTTACCTTAGAACAATGGGGAAAAAACACTTATCTGACGAGAAGATTTTCTTAGCCATATGATCTCCTTATATTGATTATTATGATTATCAGCAAGCATGGACAAAAATGTTTTTAAGACAGAACAAGAATTTGCGTCCTTCCTGGTTTCTTCATTTTGACAAATTACAAGAAATTAAAACAATCATACAATGGTTCCTAACATGGTGGGATTCATTTGGACCAGAATCTCTCATTTTTCCTATTCCTCTCCAGGAAAATCTCCATGCTTTTACATTACAACATGATTATCCACCTTGATTATCACATTGTCCACCACTTCTTTTTTTCTTCTTTAAAACCAAATTAAACTAGATTATGAAGTGAGAATATGTCATTAAACCTCATACTTCTCTAAAAAACATTATGTTCTTAGCCTGCCAAGATTCTATAAAATGGTAGAAAAAGTACAATTATGATCATGTTGTAAACATGTTTTCAAAGATTACCAAGACCCCTGAAGTTCTAGTTCAGAGAAGCAGATTTCAGACTCAATTAGCATTTATTACCAGTAAAAAGGACTTGAGAAAATTAGTTGAGGCAATGTCACAAGTCTCAGACAGTGATGAAGAAGAAGACTATCAAGTCAGATCATCTCCTGCACAGCAAGCAACATCATCACCATTACAACAAGCATCTCCCTCTCAACAGGCCTCTCATTCTCAAGACAACTCGCCATATTATCCGTCACAGATGATAGATTCTTAAGATCCGTTTGAATTAAAACTTGCAAATTATGGCCCTCAAATTATGTAATTTTAGAAGATTATTGTCATTTTTGTCTATTATCAGATGCTTGTTCAAGATACTCATCAAAATATGTCAGAAGCATTATCTCTTTTAGATTATTGTTCAAGATGCCCATCAGAATATGTTAGAAGTATTATCTCTTTGAAAAAAAGTCAGTCATCCAGCTGTCCATTTACTGTTTAGCCGTCCACACCTATTTAATGTTTAATTGTGTAAGAGTTATTGGAGTTACTATTTATGTCAGACATATCATTATAAATTATTGTTTGTTACTGTTGTGGTGTCTATAAATAGATTGATTGTAAGCATAAAAGGGCATTCAAAATTTCTCATTTGAAGCCATTCCCATTCATTCTCTCGTCACTTTTAATCTCCAAAATACTCTCTCTTGTAAACTCATTTTCATGTCTCTTGCTCTTCAATCATTTGAGAATTAATCTCCTTATAAGTATTATGTTTTCAATTAAGTTAATTTCATCATATGCTGTCCTTTACTTTTATTCATGCATCAAGGACTGTTGTACCACCTGTCCTTATATTTTGCACTTCATGCATTTAATTATTATTATATATTAATTATATATCTTGATACACAGCTGGTATAAGAGCCATTTGTTATTATATTGGTATATTATATCTTATTTTTATTTTATTTTATTGTTGGTTTATTCTGTTTATGTTTAATTTCATGAAGAACTATTACGCTCATGATATTGGTTTTTGTGATCGTTATGAATTAAATTGTTTAAAATATAATACAAGACTTGAATTAAATAATTTAATGGAAAGGATAAAGTATCTTAAAGAAAAACAATTATGAATGAGATTAGATTATGACTCAATGATGGAAAGATATCATGTATATCAAAGTAGACAAGCTGCAATATAAGAATTAGAAGATCATTGCGACTTCTTAATATCAAAAATTAAAAGTGTAAGAAATCATCTAAGTATTCTTGCTTTATTAAAAAAAAAGAATAAAAATTAGATTATAATATAAATAGACTAATAATTTCGTATTTGTAAACATTATATTATTACTAACATAGATAATCTGTAAAATCAAAAAAATGGACCAAACCAGACCAAAACTGAAAAAATAAAAAATTTCAGTTTCAATATTGAAACGGTCTAGTACTGATTCTTAAATTTTTAAAATCAGTGCATATCGATTTAGTACTAAAAAATGTACAAAATCGGATCGACCGGACTGATTAAGAAGTTTGGAAAATTCGTAATAATTAGATGAAAAATTTAAAAATTTGAAATTAAAAAGTATTTATGTTATGGTGGTTGAATATTAAGATAAGATTGAATGAAATGAGACGTGAGACTCTTGTTATCTAAACAAAGCCTAAGTCTTATTAAAAAACTAAAAACAAATTAAAAAATAAAAAAGCTAACAAAGAGGGCCACTCAAGGCCACCATCTGCCACCTATTTGGACAGCCCTTGGTGGCCACCCACGAGGGCCACCTCTTGAGTCCTGTTTGTGGCTCTTTTATTTTTTATTTATTTTTTCTGTTTTTATTTTATTTTTAATCTTAAATTCTATCTTTATATTATTTTTAACTATTTTTTAAATCTTAAAAGTTCGGTTTTTATAAAAGAAAGAAATTCGGATATTTTTCGAAATGTAAATATATACTTTTAGCTCCGAGTTTGAGTTTTTCAAGATATTTAGAATCAAATCTATATTGGAAGTTAATATTATTTTTATAAAACGTATGTATAAGATTTGTATATTTTAAAATTGTATCTAACATTATTATTTCTCAAATCTTACATCTATTTATTTCTATTTTGAATTTCTTATAAACTATTATTCTTTAATGAGATAAATATAAAAATATATTTTAAGAATTTTTATAGTCACTTTTACATATTTCACTTCATTAATATGATTGATCAAAATAATTATTTTATATTAAAAAAATGATGCAGTCAATCACATCAGTATAGTACATAAAAAATATGTAAAAGTGACTATATATAGAATTTTTGATATTTTTTTAATATAAAATTATAAACAATTTAAGAGAAATGATACTTACAGTTGTAAGTGTGCAAGTGTTACACAATCACTTTAAAAAAATAAATAAATATGAAACTCATATAAAAAAAATTAATTTTTTAATAATAAAATTTATATTTTAAATAATTATATAATATTTATATATTTCACGACGTATAATTATTAAAAATTTAACTCACTCTTTAAAATAAATAGATTTAATAAATTACGTATATTCTTGTTTATTTACGTCCTTCTATTTTTGATAAAGGAGGATGGGGTTTTTAACACAGATTTTCGATTTACGTGGTGGTCGTGTGGTCTGGCATTTTAGCCATTGACGTTCTTTGATCGACTGATCTCTTATCTCTTGGGTGTGATCTCTGTAGGCCGGGTTAAAATCTAACTAACTAAAGCGAAGTCATGCCTTCCAAAAGCAATCAAAACGCCATGCGTACACTGTAGTGTACAAAGCGCCTATAGTACCCCACTTTCATCCCCAAAACGGTTGGCCAAGGATGAAAGAGTTCGTCATCCTTGGCTCCTCCTCCTCCATTGCCACTCCTTTCCTCCACCTCCACCTCCACCACTCCCCCAAACCCTACAAGTCCTCCCTTCCCAACCCCACAAAGCTATCTTCTTCTAAATCACCACCATCGCCATCTTTCTCTCCGCTAGTCCCCATCCTCCATTCTCCTTCTCCTCTCCGCTCCGCCCGCCAGGGCGTCCTCCTAAAGTATTATGCCGACCTTGCATCGAAGCTCGCAGGGAGCGGGAGGCTCGAAGACTTCTCAATGATTGTGGAAAGCGTTATTGTTTCGGGGGCAAACACTTCCAAGTTTCTCGCAGCGTTGAGTTCTGAGCTCTTGGTCCAGGGGATTTTGACGTGTCTTCGATGGGGGAAGGTTCGGACTGTAATTGATGTTTTAAGGAAAGTGGAGAAGCTTCGGGTTAGTCCATTGAAGTTGGCTAACCGGTCTGCTACGGAGTTGCTGGGCATAGAGTGCCGCCGCCTTATGAAATGCGGGGAAGTGGAAGAAGTTGTTGAGTTAATGGCGGTTCTTGCAGGTAATTATTATGATTACTTTGTCGTTTTGTGTTTTTTTGGTTTATCTCCTTTCTGCAGCTTATTGTATGATTGAATTCTTCTAGCACAAGAACTTTTTCAATTTGTTATATTGATGGGGAAATTTGTTTATATTTTGTATTACTTTAGTGCAGCTACATTGTTATATCTAGCCTTTTTGGCTGCAGGGCTCTTGGTTTTATATTTGGTCTAAGAGAGTATTACCTCTAGAAAGTTTTGTGTTGGTTTCAAGTTCAAGGTAGGCTCTAATTTCCTATTCATGAAAAAAGGAAAAAGAAATATTAGTAGTTATTTTTAAAGTACTTAAATTTGAGGTGTTGTGATGTGATTGTTCTTGATTAAACTGAAGGGGCTTGTCTAGAAAGGAGTAGAGAATAAATTAAAAGTTTCTTATATGTATATTTTGGTGGGAATTTATGGTCTCTGTTAACTTTGTCACAATTGGCTGTTGCGCATTGGATAACAGATGATTCCTTAATTCAGGTTTCCGTTTCTCAATCAAAGAATTACTGAAGCCTTCTGAGATTATTAGAGTTTGTGTTGACAAACGTAACCCAAAACTGGCTATAAGGTATCATTCACTTTTCTGTTATTCATATGTCTTTGTCAGGTTCAAGTTCTCTCTCTCTCTCAATAGGCATTAGAGAGACATCTTTGCCAGATAAGTTTTTGTTTAAATCTGTTATATTTTCTATAATGTAAGTTTTGCTTTGTAAATGGCTCAATTTTCATGAGTCTAGCTTTGGGGCCCATTTAATGTATTAATGTATGCCATTTGTTCTTATGTAACTTACCACTTATGCATAACTATCATATTTTGCAGGTATGCTTGTATTCTTCCACATGCGCAGATATTATTCTGTACTATTATACATGAATTTGGAAAGAAAGGGGACCTGGTGTCTGCTTTGAGAGCATATGAGGCATCCAAGCAAACCATCAGTGGTCCTAATATGTATGTCTACCGCACAATGATTGATGTTTGTGGCCTTTGTGGAGATTACATGAAATCGAGGTACATTTATGAGGTACTTTCTTTGACTAAGTCATATTAATTTAATTGTATAACTTGTTTGTGACTGTTTGTTTGGTAGGGATCTTTTTAAGATGACACTAATGCACCCTTTTTTTTTTTAATTTATTTTTTATTTTTTATTTTTTTTATGATTTAGTTCTCATGTTACCAATCTTTTTTTTCCCTCTCTTTTTACCTTTTTTCCCATGAATTGAGTTCTTTGGCATGGTGTGTAACTCCCTTTATGCATATGGAGCTCAACATGTAGGGATGATTTGAAGAAATTAATAGAAAACAGTAGTGACAAAGGCTTTAAAACAATTTGACTTTAGAAAAAGATCACGTAAGATATAAAGGTAATTGCTTATAAAAAAAGATATAAAGGTAATTGCATAAATGCAGTATTTTAAGAGAGGAGGAGGAGAGAGAGAGGGGGGGGGGGGGGGGGGGAGGGATGGGAGCAGGTGATGATGAGATCTGTGAGATCTGTAAAAACCTGATGTTTAGATATAACTTTCCTCTATAAAGAGAATAAATAAAATATTCCAAATGTGGTTAATATGGTGAGCATTATCATGACCAGGTTAAAAGTTTTGGAATTCAATGGCTCAAGGTCCCTCATTCTATGAGCGCTTTAAGCATCACATTAAGCTTCAGTGGATTTTATTGATAATAAAGTATAGGCGAAACCCAGGTACATGGGAAGATTACAGAGAAGACACCTAGTTAAGAGGTAGAAGTAGATACAAGGAAATCATGGAAGCTTAGTCCATTGAAATTTGTAGCTAGTGCCCAAAGGGGCAAACTGTTTTGAAAGAGGCATATAAGTTCATCCATTGTTCTTTCTCAATCTTTGAAATTCTGACCATTCCTGTTTTTTCAAGTGCACCATAGAAGACATATAGGGTTCATATTCCACACCACTGCAATGTGGATTGCGTATAAACCTTTCAAACTTGCAAAGAGCTCTACCACCCTTCTCAGCATTACCCATGCTAATTCCATTATGCCAAAGAAGCCATTACATAGTGCTTTGGCTACCTCGCAGTGAAGAGGCAAGTGATCAATTAATTCCCTTTTCTTCTTGCACATGCAACACCACTCTATAATTATGACTTGGCGTCTCCTTAGGTTGTCTTGTCAGATTTGGCTGAATAATCCATTTGAGGTGCTTCCTTCTCATTATATAGAAATAATTACAAAGATAAGACTGAGAATTCAAATTTGAATCTCAACAAACTACATCTTTATCTCTATCCAATCTCAACAAACTAAATCTTTATCTCTATCTAAACTAATCTGATTTTATCCTATCTAAATATGTACAAGTTGAATTTAAATACAAGATAACTATTAGAAAACATATCCTATTAGGAGACTGCCACATCTTAAGAAAAGAAAACCCTAGTTTCCTTTGATACCCTCCCTCAAATTGATGCTAGTGAGTCAACTAGCAGTAATTTGCTAACTAGATATTGATGTCGTTGTCGAGTTAAAGCTTTGGTGAAGATATCAGCTACTTGGTGTTCAGTTGGCACATGAGGGAGAATGATAGCTTTAGACTCATAGGCATCTCGGATATAGTGACAATCAACCTCAATGTGCTTTGTACGTTCATGAAAAACTGGATTGGCTACAATTTGAATGGCACTTGTATTATCACCATGAAGAGGTGTGGGATGTGTTTGTGCAAACCCGAGTTCTGAAAGAATACCACGCAACCACATGATTTCTGAACATGCGGCAGACATTGCCCTATATTCAACTTCTGTAGATGACTTAGATACACAATCTTGCTTCTTACACTTCCAAGAGATAAGCGAATCCCCAAGGAAGACACACCATCCAGTAGTAGAACGTCGAGAGTCTGGACAGCCAGCCCAATCTGCATCACTATAGACAGTCAAGTGAAGAGAAGAACCCTTAGGAAAGAACAGTCCACGATTAGGAGTCCCAAGTAGATAACGAATAATCCGACGAACAGCTACCAAATGGAGATGTCGAGGTGAATCCATGAACTTACTAACAGTGTGGACAGCATAAGAGATATCAGGGCGCGTGATGGTGAGATAAATCAAGCTACCAACTAACTTACGATATAAGGTAGGATCTGGGAGTAGTTCGCCTTCATCTTTTCTATACTTAACATTCACCTCCAGAGGAGTATCAACTGGAGTAGTATCTTCCAATCTCCCTAACTGAATTAAGTCTTGAATATACTTGTGTTGATTGAGAAATAAACCATGTGGCTGAGACCGAACTTCCAACCCTAGAAAGTAGGTAAGATCCCCAAGATCCTTAATGTGAAACACATTATGAAGATGTTGCTGAAGTTTTTGAATCAATGGTCCATCCGAGCCAGAGATGATAATATCATCTACATAAACCAACAAAAATACTACTCCAACATTGCCCTTGTGCAAAAATAAGGAAGCATCGTACTTACTTTGCTTAAAAGAAAACCCTAGCAAAGTATTACGAAATTTCTCAAACCAAGCTCGAGGAGCTTGTTTGAGACCATACAATGACTTCTTCAATTTACATACAGCTGTAGGGAAGGAAATAGGCATACTAGATGGGAGCTTCATGTAGATATCTTCCTTTAGATCGCCATGCAAGAAAGCATTCTTGACATCCATCTGATGTAATTGCCAAGATTTAGAAGCAGCAACGGCATGTAACAAGCGAACAGTAGTCATCTTGGCAACCAGAGCAAAGGTCTCATCATAATCTATGCCATACTCTTGGCGATTCCCCAAAGCAACCAATCTAGCTTTGTATCGTTCCAGTGAGCCATCGGAAAGAAGCTTGACTGAGTATACCCATTTACTACCAATGGGTTTGATCGAAGGAGGACATTGTACCACATCCCAAGTTTGATTATCCTCAAGTGCATCAAGTTCTGTTTGCATGGCTTGCTTCCAACACTCATGTTCCATAGCCTGTTTGTAAGAAGAAGGGATAGCAATGGAAGATAATGTAGCAGTCATAGAAGTAGGGGAAGAAAAACCATACCGATCTGGTGGGCGAGAGACACGGATAGATTTCCTAAGAACTGGAGCAATAGGAGCTATGGTGGGTGTCGGATCAGGTGCCGGAGGAGGAGAATCTTGAGAAGTCATAGAAGACTCGGCCAAAGGAGTGCGATGACGTCGAGTGTAGACAAAACCAGGTTTAAAACGAGTCACTGGAGCAAACAAAGTATCTGGATTTGCCATGGGGAAGGGAATGGGCTCATCATGAAGAATTGAAAAACTAGGTGAGATAGGATCAACATGAGAGAGAAAAAATTGTTGATGTTCAAACAACACAACATTCCTGGAAATTCGAATTCTTCGTGCATTAGGATCGTAGCAAAGAAATCCTTTTTGAGTTGAACTATATCCAAGAAAAGCACACCGAACTGATTGAGCAGTCAATTTATGTCTTTCATGTGGTGGGAGATGAACAAAGCACACACAACCAAAGATATGCAAATCAGAATAGTTAGGTGTGTGACCAAATAGTATGAAATAGGGAGAAACATTACGTAAAACTGGTGTGGGCAATCGATTAATTAAATGGACAGCAGTAGCTAATGCTTCACACCAAAAACGAGATGGAACAGATGAATCAATAAGAAGAGCCCGAACCATGTCAAGTAAATGTCGATTCTTACGTTCAGCTACCCCATTTTGTTGTGGTGTAGATGCGCAAGAACGTTGGGAAAGAATACCTTTTTCTTGAAGAAAATTCTGAAATTCATGAGACATATATTCACCACCAGAATTAGATCGTAAGACCTTGATAGAGGAAGCAAATTGTGTCTGAATGAGTGCAAAAAAGGCCTTGAAAACAGAAAAAAGTTCACTTTTATTACGAAGAAAATATATCCAAGTGAATCTACTGCAATCGTCAATAAAAGTAACAAAATACTTGTAGTGAGCATGTGATATAACCAGAGATATACCCCAAACATCGCTATGAATTCTATCAAACACCCGAGAGGCATGAGAACCAGATTGTGGAAACGGTAACACTTTACTTTTGGCAAGTTTGCAAGAGTTACAATCAAAAGAACTCATTTCCATTGAAACTGAATTTTTATTGTCAATAGCACCAGATTTAAACAAAGTTTGGAGTACATTAGGATTGGGATGGCCTAAACGACGATGCCAATCTTTAGTACTTGTTTTGACAGCATGACAAGAAATAAAAGAACTAGACTCAAGAAAAGCTGTACTAGGATTTATTGGAAATAGCCGACCCTCCTTAGGACCCCTCGCGATCATCCTCCCGGACACTCGATCCTGTACAACACAACCAGAAGATGAAAAAGAGACATTACAATCATTTTCAACAAGCTGTCCAACTGAAAGTAAACTGGAGGAAAGGTTAGGAGAAACCAAAACATTTCGAATGATAGTAGACACATCACCCACGGCAGAAATTGGTAGTGAACTACCACTTGCCGTGTGTATTTTGAGAGGACCATTATAGGACCGAAGATTATGTAAGGAAGTGGAAGTATTAGTCATATGATTTGAGGCACCAGAATCTATAAGCCATGAATTAGGGGATGATTTTGTTTTACCTGAGAGGCCTAAAGCGGAAAAGGCAGAAATAATCATTTGTTGTACCATATCAGGAGTAAGAGTTGTAGAACTGGAACCAGCAGGCACTGAAACATGAGTGGCAGCAGTAGGAGCTGTAGAAGAGGATGCACCTGATGAATCAACCAAAGTGGAGTAGGCACGTTCTTGCTTTCGAGGTGGTTGGATTGGACAATCCTTGATAATATGTCCAGATTTTTTGCAATAATTGCAAAATTTCTTCGGACAATGGGTGGCAATGTGACCAAAACCCTTGCAACTATAGCATTGTGTAGTGCTATAGTCTCGGCCCTTTGATTTCCCTTGTGCTGTAAATGCCACTTGAGCTGGAGGAGCCAGCTGCTGGTCCATTGTACTCCGAGTAAATAACCGTTGCTCCTCCCGAAGTAAATCAGCCAAACAATCATTGAGAGAAGGAACTGGATCTCTATTCATTAATTGAGAATGAACAAATTCAAAATCTGGACGTAGTTTCATAAGAAACTGATCCCTCCTACTGGTTTCATGCACTCTTTGCACATGAGGGAGACCAGCAATAGTGACAGAGGAATACACAATGTCAGTGTATTCAGCCCACAGATTTGAAAAACCAGAATAGAATTCCTCTATAGATAAGGCACCTTGAGAAAAATTAGCCATCTCAAATTCTAGCTGAAACCGTCTAGCAGAATTATTTTGAGTATAGATTCTCTTCAAATACTCCCACATAGCCTTGGAGTTTTGTAGGGTCGAAGATTGAGAATGATGTGAGGCTCCATAGAGCTTAGGATCCAAGACATGATCTTGGCATCCTTACTTTCCCATTTAGACTTTTCCGTAGCACTTTCTGGGGCTGGAATATTGCCATCAATATGACCCCAAAGTTCTTTCCCTTGACAAGAAGTTGAAAATGAAATGCCCATGCAGAATAACTTTTACCATTGAAACGAATGCACAAGGAATCAGATTTTTCAAATGCCATGAGAACAAACCTGTCAAATTTCGAGAGTAAAAAAATGGCCAGAACTGGGAAATCCCCACCAAACAGAGTCTCGAGAGCCAGAAACTGAGACAGAGAGTGTCAAAAAATTCCCTGGTGGTCTGGACCGAGAGCACAAAAGTCACTAAACAGCCGAGTGCCAGAACAAGGCAACCCAGTTGCCGAAAACAGTATAAATCAGCACAAAAAATGCCGACAGACTAAGAGAACCCTGGCTGTCTATGATAAGCACGAAGGCACAGAAGTGCCGAGAATACACAGACCAAGAATACAATCCCAGGAAAAAAAAAAATTTGTAGAAGGTATGGCAATTAGGAACCTGCTCTAGATACCATGTCAGATTTGGCTGAATAATCCATTTGAGGTGCTTCCTTCTCATTATATAGAAATAATTACAAAGATAAGATTGAGAATTCAAATTTGAATCTCAACAAACTACATCTTTATCTCTATCTAATCTCAACAAACTAAATCTTTATCTCTATCTGAACTAATCTGATTTTATCCTATCTAAATATGTACAAGTTGAATTTAAATACAAGATAACTATTAGAAAACATATCCTATTAGGAGACTGCCACATCTTAAGAAAAGAAAACCCTAGTTTCCTTTGATATGTCTATGGTTAGGATCTTCTCTAAGGAAGCTGAACAGGCAAAGAAAACTACTTTGAGTGGCACTGTACTCCTCTGGGTACTTCTCCAAGGTAAGAGGAAACTCTCCTGCGAAAATAGGTCCTTGTGGAATGAGCTTACACTGAATTTTCCTTTCTTGGATAGACTCCGAAGCATCTTCTCTGTGCCTCCAGCTCCAGGTCCAATAGAGAATAGTTAGTTGAAGAGTTCTGTGAGTGCACCTATCTCCCAGTCCTGAATCGCTCTAAGGAAACTTACATTCCACCATGTGGAGCCACCAAAGACTTCCAATAAGTTACCCATTGACACCTCATGCTCACAAGCAATTCTATGTACCGTTGGCAGACCATCATCAAGGGCCCTATCTCCACACCATATATTGTGCCAAAATTTGATCTTGGAACTATCACCCACCTCAAGTCTTGCGTCTAGAGAAGAGCCCACACCTTTTCTGATATATTTCCATAGACCCCCCATATGGTCCATGGACCTCAGTCAAGCACCACCCCTCCAAGCACTACCAAACTTGGAATCAATAACAACTTTCCACAGAACCTACCTCTCCAGCTAGTAATGCTAGAGCTCAATTGAACATGAATAAGTTGCGAACTCCCAACCCTTCCCTGGATATTGGAGAGCGTACCTTTTTTGTTTTCTAGTGTATAGTAGGTATTTCCTTTGTATACGTCTTGTGTACTTGGGCTTTGCCTATTCTTGGTAATAAAATTTCTTATTAACTATATATATATATATATAAAATAGATATTGGAAAGCATACCAAATCCCAATTAATAAGGTGATATTTAAACGTTTCTCTATTCCAACCCATAAGAAATCATGTTGGAGCTTTTGGAACAATTTGCCACATAGGAGGGCAAAGGGAAGAATGACAAGGAGTGGGCAAACTAGAAAAAGTGCTCTTAATTAAGGTGATCCTTACTGCCACCTTTTGACGTATACATCCTATTCTAATTTGCCAACTTATGCCCCATCTTTTCAATGGCACCTTCCCAAATGGATTTCTCCTTAAAGGAGGCTCCCAAAGGAAGATCGATGTATTTCATGAGCAAAGATGATATATTGCAACCCAGTATGCTAGCTAGAACCACCCAACCTTAGGGGCATTTCCCATTGGAACCAACTCTAACTTGGCTGAGTTCACATAACTATAAATAGTTTCAAAGCATACAAGAAGAGCCCTCAAAGAATGGAGGTGATTTTGGTTCACCCCATAACATATCATGTGTTATTTGCAAACAACAAATGAGAAATGTTGAGTACAACACAATTACTGCGCCCCACCAAAAATCCAGAACAAAGCCACCCTCCACCGTTGCTGCTAACATTCTATAAAATGCTTCCATGATGATCATGAAAAGGAATGGGGACAGTGGGTTGCCCTGCCTCAACCCGTAGGAGCTCTTGAAGAGGCAACTTGGAGAACCATTCGCCAACATGGAGAAACGAACTGTAGATATACAATGCCTAATCAAAAAGTGCCATTCACCTAAAAACCGCACCTTCCAAGCAAATAAAACAGAAATTTCCAGTTGGCATGATCATCTGCCTTCACCATATCTAGCTCACAACGCATTTTTGGTTCTTTTCCCTTTTTGCTGAATACAAATCATTTTTGGTTCAGTAGAATTAGTTTGCTATCCAGGCATTCATTGGCAATAAGCATCGAATCTAGAATTTGTTGCGCCTATAACAAATGCATTTTAGTGCTCCATTATAATCTTCTCTATTACTATGCTTAGCCATTTAGCAAGAACTCTAGAAATTATCTTATACACCCCATTCACAAGACTGATTAGGTGATAATCTTTAACCTCCATTGCTCTAGCAGTTTTAGGGATTATGGCCATAAAAGTGTCTATAAGACTTTTTTCAAACTTAGCATAGGAATAAAACTCTTGGAATAGCTTTATGATATCATCTTTTATTACATCCCATCCCATCAAGCTTGAAAGAACTCTATAATGAACCCATATGGACTTGGTGCCTTGTCACTAGTCATACTTCTGACCACTCGACAAACCTCAACCTCTTCGAAAGGCCTCTTAAGCCACATTACTTGCTATTGATCAATGGTCTCAAGTACTAATTTGTCCAGGCTTGGCCTCCATGTGATCTGCTCATGATAATGCACAACATGATCCTTAATCTCAGAGTGCTCTGGGGAAATAAGATAATGTGCATCTAAATAGTGTTGTTTCTCCTATGCGAATTGGCCACACGGTGAGAAAAAATTTTACTCTTTCTTTTTTTTTTTTCTTCGAGGTTCATAACGATTGTGTTTTTGTAATCCTTGTTTGCTTTGTTTTGGGACAATTATAGATGTTATGCTGCCATTGAGTGTTGGGCTTTCTTTCACATGAGTTTTTTTGTAGGACTTGCTCAACCAAAAGATCACCCCGAATATTTATGTTTTCAACAGTCTCATGAACGTGAACGCTCATGATTTGAGCTACATATTGGATGTATACAAGAATATGCAGGTATTGCACTCTCTCTCTCTCTCTCTACAAAACATGAAGATTTCTCCTTTGGTGGGTTCTAGTTACCTTGTATACTTTGGATTTTCTATGACTCATCGTCTGACCAATTGGAGTGAATGATCCCAAGTCAATTCCAAAAACCTCCAGGCTTTTAACATTTTCTGCTGCCATGTTTTGATTAAAGATACACGATAGTGGAACTCTTAATGGTTAGCATGCTTACCATGCTGCATCCTTTATACTTTTCCTTCAATCTTCATTTTTATTAATTTAATTGATAATTTTAAGTTTCAAGCTTGTATCATTGCTATTTCTTTTTCAGGGTAAAAACATGAAGAAAATATGCATTAATTAGCAAGCCAGTATATCTCCTTTGTTACTTAATACTACCTCTGTTTTTTATGCATTCAGAATCTTGGTGTCAGGGCAGATATGGCATCTTATAATATCCTTTTGAAGGCATGCTGTCTTGCTGGCAGAGTTGATTTGGCCCAAGACATTTATAAGGAGGTGCAGCATTTGGAATCAACAGGAGCACTAAAGTTGGATGTTTTCACTTACAGCACTATTGTAAAGGTAACTCAATGTATATGAACCTTAATTTTAATGTCTTCACCATCTTGTTGTTTTGGGCGGTTCATAGATCTTCTTTTCCCTTTTTCTTGCGGAAGTGTAGACTGGTTATTTGAGACTCTTGGGCTACTTTTTTTCATATCTTCATGGCCTGTGCATCACTTTGCAGGTCTTTGCGGATGCAAAATTGTGGCATATGGCACTAAACATCAAAGATGATATGTTGTCAGCTGGTGTGGCTCCTAACACTGTTGCATGGTCATCATTGATCAGCGCCTGTGCCAATGCAGGTCTTGTAGAGCAGGCAATTCAATTGTTTGAAGAGATGCTGCTGGCTGGCTGCGAACCCAACACACAGTGTTGCAACATTCTTTTACATGCTTGTGTTGAGGCTTGCCAATATGACAGGGCCTTCCGTCTTTTCCAGTCTTGGAAGGGAAGTAGAGTCATAGAGACTACTAGTGGAGATTACAAGAGCAATACTACATCTAGCAATTTAAGTACAGAGCATGCGGAAGAAAATTGTAGTAGTACTGTTGCAAATTGCATATCTAATTCACATCACTTAAACTTTTCTAAGAAGTTTCCCTTTACACCCACTACTGCAACTTACAATATTCTCATGAAGGCTTGTGGTACTGATTACTACCGTGCAAATGCCTTGATGGATGAGATGATAGTAGTAGGTCTCTCCCCGAATCATATTAGCTGGTCAATTTTGATTGATATATGTGGAGGCTTGGGCAATGTAGAAGGTGCTATACAGGTAATGTTCAAGTTAATATTGATCTACTTCATCTTTGCTCTTCCTTTTTGCATAACTTTTCTGAATATGTTTAGCTGAATATCTTACACTAGAATTAGCTGAATACTTACCCTAGAATTATTCTTGATGTTGGTGAGAACTGTATCTAAAACTCATTTACAGAAACAACATTATCCTTTCCTTTTTGCTACTCTGGTCTTTATTTACATTCTTTCATCAAGATCTTAGTTCTCGTATAACTACTTTTTCTTCCAGTGCAGATTTTGAGACACATGCTTGGTGCTGGAATTCAGCCAGATGTTGTTGCATATACAACAGCCATCAAGGTTAAATCTTTCTTCTGACACTACTTCGGTTGTAAAATAGTTGTCTTGTCTGGGATAAGTCAAGACTTTGTCCTGGACACCGGACACCAATAAAAAAGGAAAGATGTCTTGTCATGACCACTAATTAAGATGTTTATGCCTTGTGCCCTTGGTTTATAGGTTTGCGTGGAAAATAAAAATTTGAAGCTAGCGTTTTCATTATTTGAGGAAATGAAAAACTATCAGATACGTCCAAATTTGGTACGTGCTTAGAGTTAATCTGCTTGCATTCTTTATGCGTCAGTGTGAATTTTATGGTATAATATTGGAAGTTGAGGGAAGATATTGTAAATGAAAATGATTCTGCATGGTATTTGTAGATGGCAGTTTCGCACTGCATTCTGAGTACAATTTTATGTATGCTCGCTGTGAAAGGCATTCTGAAAACTGTGACAGGGAGGGGAAAAAAGTTCTTTCACTTTATATAACTCGTTCAAGATATTTATTTTCAGGTGACTTATAATACACTTCTAAGGGCCCGCACCAGATATGGTTCCTTACATGAAGTACAACAATGCCTGTCCATATATCAAGATATGCGGAAGGCAGGGTATGTTAGTGTAAAGGGATTTTACCGATATTTCATAAATTGTCCAAGTAACTGTGAATATTGCTTTTATCATTTATCTATCAATTAATTGCATTGCATCATTAGTACTGTCAAGTGTTGAGCAATATCGATTCTCTGGGTGGGTCCTCACTGGCAGCGAAGCTTATCTAACTGATCACTAATATTCATGAATGCCACTTTATGCCATTCATCAGGGATATTATCTTAAGACTATGTTTGATTTATAGAAGTCGGGAAGGTTTTGATGAATAATGAAGAAACAGAGTTGAGATGAAAGTTTTCCTGGATTTTCTGTTAAGTGTCAACCCCACCTTAAAAATGTGTAATGAATTTGTGTAATATTAAATATTTATTTTATCTATATTAAAAAAAAAAAAAAAGGTGGGGCTGGTCTGCTGCTGCTTGTGGGTGGCCAGCCACCTGATCTGGGCCACCCAGGGGTGAACGATTTTAAAGAAATATTTATTTGTAATAAAATAATATATTTTAGTGAAGAGATAAAATAAATTGAGATTAGAGTTTTTTATGTTTGGAAATAAATAATTTTTTACTGTAGATGGAATACTACATTACTGCAGATGAATTTCTCACCTAAATATGGGTTAGTCTAATCATTTTTCTCTTGCCATGACCATTGTCCCGGTACCATCTTTGCATATTCTGACTGTCCGATGAGGCCCAAGTTTTATTGAAAACTGAAATAAGCTCCATGGCAAACCACCTATTATCTAGGTAAAATTGGGCCAATTTTTCATTTCCAATTAGCGAGGATTGAATATTGCATTTGATTATGTTTTGTAAGAACTGATGTATCAGACTCCTGGTGTGCCAATCTTGTTTTAACTTTGCCTTGTTTATTGTGATGTAATTGGATGTACAAACCATTCGCATACTGTTGAAGATTGCTCTTGGGGTGCTCTTATGAGCTAGCGTGCTTTTGTTATTACTTGGTTAGTGAAGATATTCACAAGGCCGAAGATTTTGCAGCCAAAAACTGCTCATTTAGTTTTCAATCAGATTATATTCTATATTTTTCCATTGATTGCGTCTGTGCTGAACATTTTTCAGTTCATATATACATGCTCTGCCATATACAAGTAATGGGCTTACTTATACGTGACAGATAATTAGATATTAGTTGAATACACTCTTTTTGCTATCCATACTCTGTGCTTATGTAGGTACAAATCCAATGATTATTATCTGGAGGCGCTCATAGAGGAGTGGTGTGAAGGAGTTCTACAAGATGCGAATCAAAGCCATGGAGAGTTCAGTTCCTGCAACAAGGCCAACTTTGGGAGACCTCAAAGTATACTTCTTGAAAAAGTTGCTACGCACTTGCAAAAGAGTGAAGCTGAGAGTCTAGCTATTGACCTTCAGGGGCTAACAAAGGTATGGGTAACGTCAAAGCGGTCATATTTTTTGGTAGAGTTACGATTGATATTGGTTCCAAGCATGGATCAAAGTCACAACTGTGTTTTACCGGATTCAAGGAGTGGACGCTAACTCGATAGATTGTAGTTTAGATTGATTGCTATCTCGCTTGTTTGTAGTCTTTCAGAATTATATCATATGTTTTCTCATGATTTTTCTCAAACGGTTTTTCAATATGTAACAACAGCTTGAAGCTCGGATTGTCGTTCTTGCTGTCCTGCGAATGTTCAAAGAGAACTACCATACTCATGGTATGAATGAATCTCGTCCATGTACATCTGCATTGATCCAGAGTCACATATACGTCCCGCACTGAGCAAATGGATCGAAAACCCAAATTCGATATGTACAACTTCATTTTGATGACTTAATGGTTTATCATTGCAGGACATTCAGTAAAAGATGACATCTTGATCATCTTAGGAGTCAGTAAAGAAGATACAAGTGCAGAAAGGCACAATTTAGAGGTGAAAAATGCGATGATTAAACTTCTGAGGGATGAATTGGGGCTTAAGGTTCTTTCTGCAGGACCTAGAAATGCACTTCATGAGAAGGCGTATTTGGAATGCACTCTTGAATCAGATTTAAACCTAGAAGAATTGATAGGAAGAAATAGTTTACCTGCAAAGTTGGAATGTTCCACTAGGAGACCTGCAATTGTACAGAGGTTAAAGATCACAAGGAAGTCATTGCATTATTGGTTACAAAGAAGAGTAGGTGGCGTTAGAAAATGATTATTTTTGTATGTGAAATCAGTTCAAAGAGTTTGTACATGTATAAAATATGCTATATTCTTTACATTTTGCTTTCAAAGCGGAATAAGTAGCTACATGTAAAAACCCCGTATGGCCTCAATGTAAGTAGCAGAACAATTGAATGCAATTTTGAAAAATTGTTAAATAAAAACAGCCCTTCTCATCTGCTCCTTTTGCCTCTTGATATGTTTCCATGTATCTTACCGGTCATAATCTTGTTGACCTTTTTCCTCCAAAGTGGATAGGATCCACACATCTGCAAATGGTCAGATTTTATCGATGTTGTCTAACTTATTTCGCAACGAAGGAACTTGCAGAGACATCATCACAGAAGGAACATTTTGGCTGCGCAGATAATCACAAAATCGACATTATAGAGGAAGACCCATTTTTTGTCCTTCAGCACCGCCCATCAATGAAAGAAACAAACATTTGATTTTTCGCTGTTGATTTTGGATTTTACAAGGGCCATTAATCCCAATATAGACGTGTTATCTCAACAAACAGACATTACTATTATTGATCAGCTGAAGGCATACAAGGGAAGTTTCAGCATAACTAAAGAGAAATTCCCATTTTTCATCCCCAATGCAAATTAAACAAAGAGATACACAAAGGAATTACCATTACACAAATCCTCTGCCGGCTCAAACTACGCCTCTCATAGCCAGTCCCTCTGCTGCAGCTTGAGTGGCAAATAGACCTCAGACAAGTACTGAAAACCAAACGTGCTTAAAGCCTGAATTTCCGCTTTCTGCTTCGTCTTCACCATCAAAGTCAGCTCCTCAACCCATCCGGGATTCTTCTTCACAAAATCTTCCTCCAACAGATCCTTTCCGGTCTTAATATCCTGCTCCGTCATTGGCAACCTACACTGCTCTGGTATCTTATACTTATCCAAATCACTCGGCCTAATCCCCAACCACTTTATATCAGGGGTCGTCAAATTAGCACTATCGTACGACATGTTCTTGGAGCCGCATCCGTAAACGGACAAAATCTTCAACCCGTAAGGATCGCTATCCACCAGTGCAAGCACGGGGAGCTTCAATTCCATCTTCATCTTCCTCAAGAACAACCGAGTAGCAACGTCCGGCTGCCCCTTTGCCGTCACAATTATACATGGAAACCGGTTATAGAACCGATCCTCGGCCAATCGAATATATGCCGCATCCTTCTCAACCAGGAGTATAAACAATGCATCGCTCTGCATATCCCCAACTCTGTCAATGTTGGGGGGAATGGCCTTTCCGCCCATTCCCATTTTCGTGCAATCGATCATGTCGCCATTATCGCTGAAAATCAGCCGACCCACAACAACCCCTTTCTCAGCTGCGATGACATTGAGGCTGGAGCGAGTGCAGCCGAGCATACAAGAGACGTCGTCCAGAACGGAATCGGAGTGGGTCTGGTCCTGAAAGAGCTTGACGTCGGTGTAGAAGAGGTCACGCTTGGTAACGTGGATGTTCTTGGAGCAGAGCTGGTGTATGAGCTGGAGGATACGGGTAGTGATGGTGGACTTGCGGACGGTGGAGATGTTAGCGTAGGGGCGGAGGGAAGTTTTGTCTTTCAGGACAATGCGGTCGAGCTCCGGGACGTAGAGCTGATTGGCGGCGGAGCGGGAGGGCACGTCGAAGGAGAAGCCGTGGCCGGAGAGGATGGAGTGGGCGATCTTCAAGATTTGGGACTCGATAGCGGATTGGACGGAGGGGAGGGAGAGGTCGGTTACCTCGCGACATGTGGAGGCCAGGGAGAGTTCGGTTAGGGTTAGGGTTTTAGAGTTAGAGGATGAAGCGGAGTGAGTTCTGAGGAGGTCTTGGAGGGATTCGAGGATAATCGAGTCGGGTTTGAGGCGGTTCTTGAATGGGAGTCTGGTTTCGTCGTCGGAGCTCGGTTCCGGTCGGCGACGTTTCCTTTTCTTGTCGTCCATTGATACTGTGAGAGAGAGGAGCTACCAAATTGTGGATGGCTTAAAGAACGGAAAGGCGGGAAATAAGTCTTTGAGGGCATCCAACTTTAGGAAAATTGTTGGGAAAAATTAACTTTGTTATAAACCATCTTGTATGATCACATTTAACTAGCTGTCAAATGCATAGTGCTAGTCGTCAAAAGCATAATTAGCTAGCCGTCAAATACATAGTACTAGTTGTCAAAAGCATAGTCTCTTTTATAACCCTATATATATGAGTATATTGATGTTATATGATATACAGATCAATAAGAGAATCTCCTCTCTCGTTCTCTCTCAATCTCTTGAAACTCTCTTTTTTTTCATTGAGTTCATAACACGTTATCAGCATGATTCTCGTTACAATCCATGATCACCGATCTGAAATCTGTCGCTACCAATCATACTCTCGTTTCTGCCTTTCCTCTGAAATTCATCACTCGCTCGCACGAACTCAATCTGTCTCTGAAGGAGACATCAACTGGTGTGAGCTTGTCCGGAGTATTGAACTTCATGGACAGGTCCGTGGGAGAGTAATCATTCGGTGATGGGAAGTTGGATCCAAAAGCCAAGGCGCGACTGCAAGAGATGGACGGTGACAGAGGTTCCCTGGAGTTACCATTTTCCGAAAACATAACCTGAATATTATACTGGTCCGTATGAAAACAGAGGCAAGTTCACCGATCAAAGATTTCCAGCAGAGTCTTTCCGATTCTTCATCTGGGTTCGTGGTTGGGAGCCACGTACCTTGATTTCCCAGTTTCGGACGGACGTAACAGCGTACAAGGCTATGGACCTACACTCCTTGTACTGGGTCATTTTTACATCATCAACAAGCAGATCCAGCAGAACTCACCGTTGGTACCGTGGGTCGACCTCACGTTCAAACTCGGTGCATCTAAGACCTCATTTCTCGGCCTGAAACTTGGCACTGCAGGACGAGTACGGTGCTCCATGTGTAGGGTATACCGGACGCCTCCATCCTTAGGTCGTTGGTTCGGACGTTGCAGCTTCCAGATGGATTCGCCGATGCTGAACTCAACGACACCTTATCTGCAACTTCTTCTTCAGTGCTTGTAATGGAGTTGCTGATGATAGAAACTCAACCACACGATGGGATTAGTCTTGAGCACCGGCACCCAACTGAGGCCTCTGTACCTGCTAACCACATCCTCTGCCTTTCTAAAAGAAGATTCAGTACCACATGGAGTTTTATATTGTGTTGCAGGTGGTGCAATGAGCGTGGATATAGACACAATGGGGCCCAACCATGTTAAAAGCTGAACGTCTCCTTATTGCTAATTTCTTTTTTCAATAATCAATTAGAATGATTGAGTTAGCCACCACGAATTCGCCGCAATACCACGCGAGAATCGCGTCATCGACGAATTCTTCCTTACTTGATTGCCAAATTAAGATGTTATGTTGCTAACAGCTGAGACGTTCGGATCTTTTGCAGGTGATTTCATTAATGGCAACCAGATCGTAGTCCCTAGCTATAATTCTCATAGACATAAAGACGTGTTTTGTTGGACGGTGGTATTTGACGTAAGAAGGCAGAGACTTTGAGTCATGTCAAACAGTTGATCATCCGTGAAGGAGATAAAGAAAATAAATGGGCGAGAAGAAGACAGACTTGGTGAGGATGAGTGGAGGATTTGGTAAGATACTGTCGGGGAAAAGAATCCAAAATAAAGGAAAGATTTACGGAAAGGCACGGCGTAGATAAGGAATCAAATGAGAAAAGTCATAAACAAGGACAAGGTGGTGAAAAATAAAATAAAAAGGTTTTGGAGCCTTTTCAAAGTCAAATATGACTGCTTACCAAGCTACAGTCAAAAAATGGTTGTTTACCATCCACATTAGTCTTATTTAGTCAAAAATAGTTGTCCACTACTCCTAACTATTTGGCATAATCGGGGTTTAACGTAGATAGTATATATTACCAAATCTGATGGCAAGAAAAGTCTTTCTTTTCTTTTTCTTTTTGGTACAGGTTTACTTTGTGACGCGATGATGATGATGGTGAATTAATTCTTCTTCTCATTAGTAATTTTTCTACTTATATGATGCTGGATATTAAGTAAGTTTTTAATATATTATTGCTGAGGTGAATATTTATGATTATATTCATTATTATTACTTGATAAATTCTATGTTTATTTATATAGTTTAGATACAAGTTTTATTTATTGATGATATGATTTATTGATGATATGATTTATCTGAAAATGAAAATGGAGCATCCCTGAAGGATCGCCCTAAATCAATAATAGTTTTTGAGTATCTCATAGTTTAAATGATTGATACTTGTACCAAAAGCTCATTATGATTTATGCACCTGAAGTTGCATAATTGAAATTGTGGAAAGAATATATATTTGAATGACCGTCTCGAATGTGCTCCTGAAGTAGCAATATCAAGTATGCTCCTGAAGTAGCAATATGAAATGCAAACGTTCACAATATATTCTAAATTTATATCTGGTCTTTCAGTGACTGAGCAAAATAATGAGTTTTTGATAAGAATCATTAGTCACGTCTTACTAGATCTACATCATTCCCTGAAGTGAATGATAATGAATTTATATCATTCTATTCCCTGAAGTGAAAAGAATGATGCGTTTTATTCAAAGAAACTAAGAGATTAGACGTGATATGATTTCGGGCCAGAAGCTTGTATTGAAAAAGCTATAAACTTTTTCTTTGAGATGATATTATACAAATTATTGAATCAAATATTATGATGCATCAAAAAGGGCATCCAAAATCAATTATGATAAGTCGAATGATTTTCATATGGACGTCCATAAAAGAACCAGAAGATTCTTTTACTATAAAGTCTTACCACCAGAAGTGGAAAGAAAAATTTGCCAGAAGCAAATAAGATGAAATAATTCGACGTTATCTTGATGCGAACCAGAAGTTCAGATGATAATTAAATTTTGGATGCAATAAGATAAAAATGTCTCACATTCTAGCTGCTAAAATTCCAGCGAGGATTGAAGTCCCTGTAGGACAATTAAGAAATTCAGCAGTCTAAAGACATGTCTAAAGGCATGTGAGACATATTGATACAAAAGATAGAGCATCTCAAAAGAGAAAAGCACAAATAATTTGGTGCTCCTGAAGAGGCCATACACACAGAACAAACAATAAAGTCCATCCAAATTTTCTGTATAAAATTCTCCTATATAAATCTCCTGAAGAGTGTCTCCTGAAGAGATTTTTCATGAAAATGTCTTCCCTTGAAGAGAGACAGGTACCTGAAAATAACGAGATCTCGTTACATTTCATGAATATTAGAGAAATTATGGATAGAAATAAAATCGTTGTCGACAACGTATTTCCATATGAGATGGCAATTGACATTACCAGAAGTAATGATGAAAGTGAATCAAGAACCGTCGAAAAATACCGACGTAAAATATTGGCCAAATTTGAAAGAAACAATTCTTGCAGAATTGATTCACTAGTAAAATATGATGCATCGGGACTTATAGTCCAAACACCTAAAGAGGTGATGCTTGTTGAATGTCAGTGGGTATTTATAAAAAGGAAATAAAAATGTGATATATAAATCACGAGTTAGTTTCTCAATTCCTGCAGAATTGATATCACTAAGTAAAATGTGATAAATATGAACTTGAAGTCCAAACACCCAAATAGATGATTTTTGTTAAATATCAGTGGATATTTATATACATGATATAAAAAGCCTGAAACTTTTAATATGAAAATGTGATATAGAAATCACAAGTTAGTTTCTCGAAGAAACAATATTGATATGATTTTAAAGTGGTTGAAATCATATTGAGATTTTTAGCTTGAAAGTTACCGAGAGTTTGGATATGCATGATTAACTGCATATTTATATGGATCATTGGATCATGATATATATATGAAAATCCCTGAAGGATAGAAAATGTCTGAAGTTTCTAATATGAATACATCTGGAAATATGTATTCTATCAAGTTTCAAAAATCTTTATATGATCTAAAGCAATCCAAACGCAAATGGAAACAAGCTATTATTGCAGTTTATATATATGATTTAAATGTCATTGAAGTTCCAGAAGAGCTCATGAAACTGCACATATTTGAAATATAAATCTGAAACCCTTGCGGCTTCAAGGGGAAGATGGATGATGTTATTAGTCATGAAATACCATCTTTTAAATACAATTAGTATTTCAGATTCATATTATGGGTTTGATAAGAAGTGTGCATTATTAAAGAAGAAATAAAATGAAGCACACAGAACATCTACCAGAAGATAGAAACACAAATATGAATATTTGTGAAATATTATTTTATTATCTTGAAGAAAAAATTACAGAAATTTGAGGCACTTTGCCTCATTCTTCAAATGCTCTTGTTCTTCAAGAATCTGCATGACATCCATATCTAAAGGGATGAGCAATCGAAAAGAAGATTTAAGTAAGGATTTTAAATTCCTATTCTCTTGCTTTATTGATTCTATCTTCATGTTGGACTCCAGAAGAAGTCGCTGAAGTATAGCAATATTCTCGTGCAGATTGTCAACTCCACAAGTTCTGGATTGCAGTCGCTGAGAAAATGCGACAATGGATGATGAGTATCGGGTACCGAGACTCACAAGCTCATAGATAGCTTCATTATCTGACCTATGAGTCAGATCATTATATTGCATGATAGCACCTGTGGTAGAAGTAGGAACAGCTGATGAACGAGGTGCAGAGTACCTCATATATTGGCCATGAGAAGATCGCTAAGTCATTGTAAGATAAGAATGTAGAAAGAGATTGCAGAGTAAAAATGCAGTACGATTACAGAAAAGTGAAGAAGATGAGATGCGAATGAAGATGAGCTGAATATCTCTTTTATAGAGAAAATTATGATACAACATCTCTCGTGAAACAAGAGAAAAGAGATGAAATATAGCTTCATAGCTCTGCGGCGCCTGACAGCACGCCTGAAACCTACAGAAGAGTTGAAAATTCGCGGTGCTTGTCTGATCTAAAAAGGCTGGCCACCGTTTTTATTAAAAAAGGAGGTTAGCGGTTTAATGTTGATGAATTCTTCACTAACTGTGTTATTTACAAAAACTCCAGAAGAGTAGTGATGAGCAGAAAGATCCAATTGTGATTATTTTATCAACATGGATCAAGTCCACAGTTAGTTGGATGTACAGATGCAAGTTATCTTTCAGATACACACAAGAAAATCATTGCAATTCATGAGAAGAAAGTTGAAATTGATATCAAGAAGGTACGGTCAAGTAAAAATCTGGCAGATTTATTCACTAAAGCATTACCAATTGCAACATTTAAGAAGATTATGCAGAACATTGGAATGCTGAGGTTTGAAGACCTGTTATCATGCACTTTTCAGGAAAAGTAATGTCTTGAAGATTTGTGCTGATTGTACTCTTTTTCCTTCGCTAAGGTTTTATCCCACTGGGTTTTTCTTTGCAAGGTTTTAATGAGGCAATCCTAAAACACTCGACGATACACATGAATACTGTACTCTTTTTCCTTCGCCATTGGTTTTTTCCCACTGGGTTTTTCCTTGGCAAGGTTTTAACGAGGCATATTCTTTAAATATGGTCATTCAAAGGGGAAGTGTTATAAACCATCTTGAATTGTATGACCACATTTAACTAGCCGTTAAACATATAGTGCTAGTCGTCAAAAGCATAGTTAGCTAGCCGTCAAATGCATAGTGCTAGTTGTCAAAAGCATAGTCTCTTTTGTAACCCTATATATATGGGTATATTGATGTTATATGATATACAGATTAATAAGAGAATCTCTTCTCTCGTTCTCTGTCAATCTCTTGAAACTCTCTTCTTTTTCATTGAGTTCATAACACTTTGCATCATTAACTTTTAAAATAAGGTCTGTATTTTCCATTTCAAAATTCAAACAACCAATTCACGTATTTAATATTTAAATAATATTAGGAAAAGGGACGGTGTAACAATTAGTCTCCTCTCTATTTTTCTCCAAGGAGAATAGAGTTGGAGTTTCGAGAAAACATTTCAGCCTCCCCACGAAAGAAGAGTGCCTAAAGTCACTGCTGATGACGAGTGGTTATTGTGGAGGAGATGGAGGGATTGGAGGTACCATGGGGTCAATTGAGGTTAGGGTTGCAAACAACCAAATCGAGTTCAATTCGAATAGGGGGTCAAGAGCTCGTTTAGTATATATATATATATGCTCAAACTTGACTCGAGCTCGAAATATATTGGAAATTTCTGATTGAGTTCAACTCGTCTAATGTAAATTATGATCGAACTCGACTCGAGCTCGAGTACAAAAAATAATCGAGTTGATACGAGCTTGAGTAGCTTGATTTGAACTCAGCTTAAATCTGATCCACAATTTTTTTTATTGGCTGAAGCACAAATGAGATTATCTTTTCTTTTTTTTTGATAAATAAATAAGATTATTTCTCTTAATCAATTTTTACTAGAATTATGATAATCTATATTAAATTGAGCTCTTAATGTTTATTAGACATAAATCAATGATTCATCACTTGTCACAATATAATTACAACTTACAAATAGGTAAAATAATAACTTCAACGTCTAAGATATTACAATAAATTATAATTTTAAATGGTAGATCACTAATTACAATTACAATTTCCAGCAAACTTTAAAAAATATAAAAATAATAAATTATAATTTCAAATGGTAAATCACTAATTACAATTACAATATTCAGCAAACTTACAAAAAAAATAAACTGAGTAGCTTCAAAAGTTTAGAGCTCATTACAAATATAGCCCAATTCAAACTTACTAATATAACCCAATTCAATGACTTAGTACTTAGTAGCTTCAGAGCTTTTCAATAATAATAAACGAAAAATTATCACAAAAGGCAGTGGTAGATTGATAGAACAACATCAAACATCAAAGCCTCCATGGTGCACATTTAGAAATCTGACTAAAAATTGGACAAATTATCCAAAAATAAGCCCACTTATCCTTGTTTACAAATCTTTATCAAACTTCAAACCTTATCCAGTAAGACCCTTGTCAGTTGTCCATTAAGATCAAATATATACACCACATAATAAGGACAATGGTTGTCCTTATCTTTTTGCAGACCATTTTTAGTCATACTTTTTCCTACTCCCAAGTCAACTCTCATATACTGATATATACCAATAACTATTGCCCAATAAGACCTTTAAACCTGCATTCTTCTTCACTTAAAATAACCAAAAAACAATAAAATACCACTTAGAGTAAAACCCTTAAAATAACTACTTTAAACAACCATGCATACTAGTCCAATAAGACCCTTTATTTAAAATAGTAGGATCAGTCTTGGTAAACCTGTCTGAACATTTAAAGCGATGAAGAAAACATATTTGAACATTTATCGCTGGTCCAGTAAGTGGTTATTTTAAAGCGATATAATAAATATGCATTCTGGTAAACAGCACAAATAAGACTGATCCTAAAGTGATAAAAATATCATTTAAAATACACCTGGACTAGTATGAATGGTACTCATTCTACCTTTCATTTTCTTAAAAGAATCTAAAACGATAAAATTTGATGATCATATATAATCCAAATAACCTCCATAGAGTAAACAGCACAAGTAAATAGTAAATATCATTTCTTTTAGCACCAAGTACAAAAAGAAATAATAAAAAAAAATCTCCTTATAATTATCCATATTTTTCCATTTAGCACAAGGGGCAATGCTAGGGATCCCATTGGGGGATCCCGTTCAAGCATCCCGCTCAATTTTTTTTTTTTTTTGAAATGTTTTTTAACAGAAAGATTAAGAAAATTATGTTTAATTATATTGTGAATTTTATTCATTTTTTTAAATATTTAAAAGTGTTAAAAATGATATGAAAAAAAAAACACTTTTAAATATTTTTTTCAAATCATTTTTTTAACACTTTTAAATATTTTGAAAAATTGAATAAAATTCACAATATAATTAAACAACATTTTCTTAATCTTTCTGTTAAAAGAAATTTCAAAAAAAAAAAAAAAAGTTGAGTGGGACAAATGAATGGGATCCTCCAGCAGGATCCCTATCATTTCCCTTAAGCACAATTATACTTTTACAAAAAACTAGGGTAGCAATTCAAGTAAGTCAGATATTCAAGTAATGAAATTACCTAAATCCAAGGTTTCAAAAAATCCCAAATTCTCAACCTTTTCTAGCTGGACAGCTCCAAGCCTCCAACCTCCAATGAGTCAATAAGTTTGGTCCACAAAAATAATTACAACTTTTATCTTAAACAACATGTCCTATCATTGTTCATTGTAGTATTTATAGTAGATCAATTCACAAAAAAAAAAAAAAAGGAAAAAAGAAAAAAAAAAAAAAAGAGAGATTAAAAACCAGCTAGATGTCAATCACCATCAACCTATAATGCAAAACACACACGATATAATTATCAACATGATATAACAAAATAGCAATTCAAAAATAAATAGTATTACACCAAAAGGCAAAAATATACAACTTGCCACTTGATTCCTGTCAAGATAGTAAAATCTCCTCATAAGTTGATTCTTCTCTCTAGAAAATGAAAGAGAAAAATTAGTTAAGACAAGTTCTCAATAAGTTAAGACTAGTTCTAGATGGCAATGAAAAATCACTAAATAAAATTATACTTACATTCAATGATTTTTTAAAACCCGAACCTAATAAGCTCCACATAATAACATTTCTATTATTTCAACAGACATTGATGTACGATAAAGATCAATCGCTCTACCACTAGCACTAAATGTAGATTCTAAAGCCACAGTAGTAATTGTAATTGACAAAATAGCACGTGCCATCTTAGATAAAATGCAGTATTTAGATTATTGACCTTCCACCACTCCAAGGCATCAAAATGTGAATCTGAATTCTCACTACAAATATAGACACATTCCTCTAAGTAAATATCCAAATTAGATTTCATTGGACGAATGGTATCATTCCTTCTAACGAATGATTCAAACATAGACTTGCCACTCATCACATTCTTTCCCACAATATTAATAGAACCACTACAAGAAGAACCTATGTCTCGAGCATTTTCATGTCCACTTGACTTCACATTAGTTAAATTATAATCTTCACAATACTCATCATACAGCTTATGTAAGATTCTCAAGATGGTGTCTATGTTTCTAGTGGCTTCAGGTTCTGAATAAATTACTGGAAAACTGAATTGAACAAGCATCATCTTGAACCTTGGATCCAAAACAGCAGCCACTGCCATAAGCAAGTTACATTCCCCCTAATATTTATCAAATTTTGTATTCATCTTCACAACCGTTGCTCATATGTAATCATTTTGGTCAAGAGACTTCTTGTTCAACACCTCTTTTATTCTCCATACCACAAGAAGGAATAAGTTAGCAATAGGATACTCGGTTCTTGAGACAATGTTTGTCACCTCATCAAAAACTGCTAAAATTTGACAGACATTTTCTACAGAGGAAAAAATAAGGGCCCCAAGCCAGTAACTAATGAGAGTTACTAAAGAGCAACTTTCATTTTCATTATAGCTATATCATCTTAAAACAGAGCACCAAAACAAAATCCAAACATATGCTTGATCTTACGACTTACCTCTTACCGATCCATGTGAGGAAACTATCGAAGAAACAAAGCACCAAAGCAATAGGGCTTCCCTCTTTTGAAATTTAGGGTTTTCAAAAATTAAAATAACCCCTGGTAAGCTCGTTGTTCCTTTGAGAACTAGGGTTTCTCCACTAGTTTGGGTTCCTTCGAGAGAGTCCGATTCTTCCTCATCTCTCCACTGTTTGCCATTTGTGTGCTTGATATTTGCTCCTTCGAAAACTAGACTCTCCCGGTTCGTGCCTTTCTTGATGAGCTGAGGAACTGGAAATCTGGAACAGGTTAGAGTCCAAAAGACTCGAATGCGTCACTGCGTGTATGGAACAGACTGGAACACGCCTAGTTTGAGTATGTCTTGAGTATCGGGCATGCTTCGTCACTTTGAATTCTGATTTCTGAGAAGGCCGACGACTATACCTCTTCTCAAGCTGAAAACGTCCCCCCAAGGGACTAGTGGGTGTCGTGCAAATAACTAGAAGAAAGGAAATAAACAAACTAAACAGCCTAAAAGGAAAGGAAAAAAATTATAACATATTTGAGATTGTACTATTTTATTATTCTATGGAGTCATAAATTATAAACTATAATGTAATTGAGATTTTTATTTTTTCCTAGTATTTTTTTATTATTTTTAATTACTAAGAAAAAATTAAAATATATATTTTCACTATTAGTCACTACTAATAGTGAAATAAATAAATAAATTTAAAGGAGTAACAAAAAGAATCGAGATAGAAGGAGCCAGGAAGTAGTAACTTTTTTTTTTTTTTTTAAGAAGAGTGAGCAATCACATGTCCAATAGTGATGCCCGACCAAGTTTATTAATAAAACCATCATTTATGGCGGAGGAAAATCGTGATAACAAAAAAACACTTTCAAACAAAACAAGAAAGAAACATTAACCGGAAAAAAGAAACTACGAACCTTAACTACAACGTATAGAATGAATCCCTAATAAATCTAACCGAATCAAGCCTCGGAGAACCCGAGGCATGGAAGACGTATGAGAATAATCTGAAGAAGCACCAGCCGCGCCAGCTTTAGCCAACCAATCCGCTACTTTGTTACCTTCCCGTAGGACATGCTGGAATTTACAATTCATGGAATGGGCTAAAACGACAATTTCATCCCAATAATCCTCCAAATACCAAACCCCACAACGACCTCTATGCCACCACGAAATAATCACCATTGAGTCAACCTCTACAATTATATTAGAAAGATGGAGAGAAATACACACCCGCAGGCCATATAAAAGAGCAAGGAGTTCTGCTTTATTATTAGAACCCATACCACTAGGAGAGGCAAAGGCTTTCACTAGCTGTCCAGTAGCATTGCGAATAACACCACCCGTACCACAAGAACTCGGGTTCCCAAGACTACTTCCATCTGTGTTCAATTTAAACCATCCTGATGGAGGTTTATGCCACTGCACCACTTTACAAGCCCTTTCTTTTAAAGGAATTGGTCTAATGCGTAAAGCCTCCAGGATCATGCTATCAAAACGAGATAAAATATGATACTTATCACCCATAAGACCAATCGATCGAACCCAAAAAGATATTGACTTAAATACCATATCAAAGGATTCTAAAGAACCCTCCATTCTTGCTAGACATCTTTGCCTCCAAAGTCTCCAGGTAATAATGACAGGCATGAGGCCCACAATAACTCCCACCTGAGAAGATGATTTAGCACGCCGGAACCAAGAGGAAACATGTTGTTCCCAATTTCTACCCATTGGTAACCCAAAACGATTAGAGAACGTTTGCCAAATTTTTCTTGGAAAATTGCCCTCAAAGAGAACATGATTTATGTCTTCATAGTGACCAACACAGCAACAATCACATTTGGAGACAATAGGAATACCAACACGACGCAGCCTATCATCCACACTCAAAGCCCTGTGCCAAGCCTTCCAGAAAAGAATAGACATTTTCAATGGAAGACTATTATGCCAAATCCAAGAATGCCATTCAAACGAATTGCCTCTGACTCTAATACACTGCCATGCAGACTGAACTAAAAACAACCCTTCCTCTGAGTGGGTCCAGACAAGAACATCCTTACCCGAATTAGGACCAGATAATGAGACAAGGATATCATCAACATTCTCTAATCCTACTAAATTTTCAAGCAAGTTCACATCCCATCCATCAGACAAACGGCATTCTTTGATTTTCATCAAAGGTTGACCCATAAGAGGCAATTCATTTATCAAAGGACCATTATCCCGCCATTTATCATACCAAAAATAAATATCTCCTTCTTTAACTCTCCATTTAGAACTATTCAAAACCAAAGGAATACAGCGAGCAGTCATTCTCCAGAATCTTGAACCTTTAGCATCATCAATTAATAACCAAGGTTTCGATCCTACATGTTTAGTTTTGAAGAAATTGGCCCATAGAGAATTACCTCGTAGAAGATTCCAGGTAAACCTCATGTGCAAAGCTGTCTGAACCTCATGGAGAAGCCTCACCCCAATACCGCCTTCTGCCACAGGCATCCCCATATGTTTCCAGGCTACCCATTTCTTCTTATCCTTCCCACAACTCGCCCCAAAAGAACGAACTCATCATTTGATGAATCTTATTTATGACGACTTGAGGAATCTGCAAAACAGTAAAAAGATGAAAGAGCCATGCTAGAAATAACATGACGTAATAAAATCAGTTTCCCTCCAAAAGAAAGAAGGCGCATTTTCCAGCCACTTAGTTTCTTCCTTATTTTATTCAACATATCTTCAAAATGTACTTGCTTAAGACGACCAAGTATAATGGGCACTCCAAGATATTTGAGAGGAAAATGGCCCTCTACAAAACCAGTGGTGCGAAGAAGATGTCTCTTCCGTGAATGGAAAATTTTACTAGAACAAAACATAGCAGATTTATGTTTATTGATGGCTTGTCCCGACCATCTCTCATATTGTCCCAGAATACTTAGAAGCTCCCGAATCGATCTTTGGCTCCCATTAGAGAAAATAACCACATCATCAGCATACATCAAATGAGAAATAATAGGCGTACCTCTACCCTGCTGAAATTGCCCAAATCTATGCTCAGCCACGCTACGATGAATCATCCGAGTAAGGATCTCTTGTTGAATAATAAACAGATAAGGAGATAAAGGATCACCTTGTCTTATGCCACGGCCTCCTGGAAAGAAACATTTAGTTGTCCCATTCATCATAACTGAATACCAGGGACTAGATATGCAAAAATACATCAACTCACAAAACTGAGGGAAAAAACCAAACCGTAACATGATCTTTATCAAGAAATTCCAATTCACACGATCATAAGCTTTTGCCATATCTACTTTTAACATAATATTGCCACCATGATTCCTCTTATTAATAGACTGGACCATTTCCTGAGTGAGACTAATGTTCTCAAAAATACTTCTATCTGGAATAAAGGCTCCTTGTTCCATTGAGACCAGATGAGGCAAAAGGCCAGTTAACCGGTTGACAATAATTTTGGAGCAAGGTTTATAAAAGACCAAACAAAGACTGATGGGACGGAATTTATCAAAACATGTTGGAGAGTCCACTTTGGGGATTAGCACCAAAAAAGAAGCAGTAAAAAACTTCGGAAGGGCTTTTGAGTCAAAGAATTCCAACACTGCTTTCCACAAATCATTTTTAACCAACTTCCAGCAACTTTTATAAAAACCAGACCCAAAACCATCAGGACCCGGAGCACTGTTAACCGGAATAGATAATAAGGCAGCATAAACTTCCTCCAATGAAGGAGCACAAAGCAAAGAGGCATTATCCTCATCAGAAATAACCGGATCAATAAGACCATCAAAATTAGGATGTTCAGAAGTTGGCTCACCTTGTAAAAAAGAAGAAAAATAATCAACTGCACCTTGATGGATGCTCTCAGGAGACTCAAACACTGCATCATTCGACCGCATACTAAGAACCCGCTTACTTCTCTTTAAGGCAAGACAAGCATGAAAGAACCTGGTATTCTGATCACCCTCCGTTGCCCACTTTATTTTTGCCATTTGTCTTAAACGGGTTTCTTCTCGACAACGCCACATTGCCAAATCAACATTGGCCATCTGTAAATCATTATCAAGATTAGCATCCCAATTTAATTGAGATTGAAGTTCAAGCTCCTCAATCTGATTTTCAAGAGTAGAAATCCGTTCCAAAGCGTAACCAAACACCCATCTATTCCAAGCCCGTAAAGCCACTTTAGTCTGTTTCAACTTGATAACCAACTTCTGAATAGCCGTTCCATCAACCCGAACGGACCAAGCTTGCCGAACACAATCCAGAAAATTATGATGATCAACCCACATTTGTTGAAACCGAAAAGGGGAAGGACCATAAGAACAAGGGTCTTTCTTCAACTCTATCATCATAGGGGCATGATCCGAAGTAGAACGAGGCAAATAAGAGCATATAGCATTAGAAAATACCGAGAGAAAAGAAGTATTCATCAGAGCACGATCCAACCTTGCCCAAGAGCGAGCAAGACCATATTGGCCATTACACCAGGAAAACATATTCCCCTTCGAGGCCATTTCAATCAACCCCCCCTGTTGAATCCAATTATTAAATCTTCCACAGCTTGAATAGGTCGAGATCTACCTTTTCGACGCTCGGAATCATTCCGGATAATATTGAAGTCACCCACAAAAATACAAGGTTCAGAATCCAGATTCTGAAAACTCAGAGCATCCCATAAACTATGCTGTTCCACCATGGTACATTTAGCATAAATGATCGTAAGCAAAAAGATTTCAGCACCTTCGCCCACTTTAAGAGAGATAAATTGTCTTCCCATTCGAACCAATCTAGCCTCAATAATACTATCCCAAAAAATCCATATTTTACCACCCTCTGCCTCATTTGAAATAAAATTATCAAACCTCAATCCACGACCCAAACACTTAGCAACATCAATATTTTGAAAAGGTTCCAACAAAGCAACAATTTTCGGCCTCCACTTACTAATCAACTTTTTTAGTCTGCCTTTTGAGGTCCCAACACCCCTAATATTCCAAACTAATATTGGATCAATCATTGAGCTGGATTAGAGACTCGAGCAAGAACCCGAGAGGAACTTCGCATTTTAACAAAACTCTTTTTCTTATATTTTCTCCTGCCTTCTTTTTTTGTTTCAAATTCAGTCAAGTATTCTTTCTCTTGAGATAAAACTTCCGGATTCAATTCTGGGTCCGGTTCAGAAATTGTGTCTTCAAGAAAAACATTAGTCTCCTCTGTTCCACCTTCCGGTGCACCCACAACCACCTCCATTTCAGGAGCCACAACAAGGTCAGCTAGCTCACTTTCTTGCACAATCAAAACAGGCACAGTAGAAGCAGAAATCCCATTCCCTGCAAGAGTGAAAGCATTAATAGGGTTAGAAAAAAAAGGAAAAGAATCCACCTGAGAACCAGCCACGCATTCTCCACCACTCTTCACAACCCCAACACCATTCGGAAGAACCCCTAGAGTAGGAAGTTCCTCAGCTGTAGCATCAAACTTCACTCGATTCTCTGTCAAAGGAATGCCCATCTGTTCTACGCTCGGTTCCAACTCCAGCATAACAACCAGCTCCTCATTCCCCCCAGCTGCACCCATTGGATCATTAGTCAACCCAATTGCACCAACTGGGTCTGCATTATTATCAAGGACAGCTTTGGCCGTTATTTCCAAGACCTCCACTGCACCCACTACATTCGGTTCCTGTTCAAGAACTGCAACCGGTTCCTCATGCCCCCCGACTGCACCCACTGCACCGACTGCACCCATCGCTCCAGAATTTTCTTTCATCCCGTGAACATCAACATGATCCTCCTGATTCTTCAAGCCTTTCTGCCCTGGCACCACTACCCGTGCCTTGTTCCTTTGAGAGATTTCTTCAGCCCGACATGTACGTAAATTATGTCCCTGCATGCGGCATTTACAGCAGTAGGCAGGAAGTGTTTCATACACCACTTCTTGCTTCCTACTAGATGATAACCCTAGAGCTCCAATCCAAAGATGGCCAAGCGGTTCCTTGGCAGCATCGACTTCAACACAAAGTCTAGCCCCGTCGGTTCTAGTAGCACACCGCGTCGGATTATCCCAACGAATGAAACTGCCAATCGGGGCCATCAAAATATTTAAGAACGATTCACAATAAAAATTAGGAGGAAGACCTGGGAGAGAAATCCAAACCGAAACTTTCGAAGGCTCCTCATCCTCAGTGAAATCCAGAGTCCACCTGAAAGCATGGTAAGGGATTCCGTTTATCTCACAAACATCTCTAGACAGTGCTTTGAAGAAATCTGCATCATTTGCCATCCGAACAAACACATTCCTCGGCTGTCGCATGGAGGAGACAACGAGAGAGGTTGAGAGACCCCATTGGTTATGGATAAACGAACGTACAACATCAAGGGATGGTTTATGTTTCAAGAACTTCAATATAACCGAGTAACGGAAAGGCTCGGCAGAATGTGAAATTTCCTCACGCGAGAACTGGAAGTAAACTTCTCCGTCCAGCATCTTATGGGTTCTAAACGGAAGAGAGGTCTCCGGAATAGGCTGGGGGACAGCGGCCACCAGGTCAGCAAAGGAGGGCCGACCGATGCCACCATCAGCGGCGGCCATGCAGCCCACCGAAGGGCCAAACGTAAATAGCAAACGGCAACCCTAATTCTCACGTAGAGAGAAAAAAGGGTAAAACTGGAAACTGTGGACAATAATAGGAAGTAGTAACTACTAACAAATAAGTTATTATAAAACATCACAGAATTACCTGGAAAATAGGATTACATGATTACATCATAAGTCTTTATGCTTGATTGGCAGAACTCCAACTTTCCAAAATGGATGTATGGAGTTCGAACCCCCTCTTCCCCAAACTCATCAGAAAAACAAAAACACTAGCCGTATAGATGTAAGTTGTAAGTTGTAACCCTAGCCTTGTTTTATCTATACACGTATGACATGTTTGGTGTTTCACTTGATATGAGCCACATACACATACTAAAATATAAGCCTATCAAACATCAATGTAACATTGATTTATTGTCAATTTCCAATACATATGGCATCAAGAATGCCTAATACATTTAAGTCATTTAAAAAATTACATAATAAAGCTATTAATTTAATATTAAAGTATTCAATTATCCTTGATATAATATTAAATATGGCCAAATAATCAAAATAGGATTAGTTAAGAAATTGTCACAATCAATTAAAGTTGTTTATTTTTATAAACATTTTATATCTGACTCAATAATTCTTTTATGAACTTAATACATTATTATTGAAAAATAATAAAACATGTTACTTATACATAAACTTAAAATAACAACATATATTACTTATACATAGTATCAAAAATAATATATATAGCATATAAAATATATATAATAAAAGAAAATATGTAAGTATCTATGTAAATATATATATATTACGGGTACTATGACGAGGTCAAAACGAGTTGAATCGAGTTTATATGAATATGGTCCACGAGCCTAAACCGAATCAAGTTGAGATTATACGAGTTTTGCTCGTTTAAAATTCGAACCAATATTAGTGTTCACGAATAACTCATTTATTAAATGAACCGTGTCCGAGTCGAATTTATATGAGTCGATCTCGAATTGTTCACGAGCGGCTCTATTCATTTGCAGCCCTTGAGGCTAATAGTAGAGGAAACTTGATAATAGTTTTGAATGGAAACTCGACAATACTACATATGACATTTATCATCACCTTTTTTTTGCAGGCTTCTTCTGCAAGCTTTTGTTTTAATCTTTTTATGTCATGGTGTGGTTTCACTTCTGGTGGTAGGTAAAATTTCATTTTTAAAAACTTTGATTACGCTCTCATTAATTGTAATAGTTTTTTGTACCATGTCCACGGCCACGGTTGGATAAGATTGATGATTTCTCATTAACAGTTCAGTCACTAGTAAACAAGATATTAGTTCAGACATCTCCACTCAGTGCTATATATTTCATTTCAAACATATGTGCATGGGTGGCCTTTTCTCTAATTAATAATCTTACAACTTTGGGTGCATCAACTCATAATGAGCTTGAAAATAATTTGACGAGTCTTTGCTTTTCTATTCTCTCTAGAGAAAGAAAAGTCAGAGGAGAGAGTCTCTCTACTCCCACTAAGTAGAGAAGTTTTTCAATCATCTTCTACTTTTACCGATCAGCAGGATACAGTAGTGAGAGGTTTTTGTTGGGGCAATGGTGTTTATGTACTCTCTCTGAGTAGAGAGGTTTTGTAGTCATTTTCTATTTTTGCTATTCATAATCCGATAGTTAGAGTGTGCCTTGCTGGTTGTGGTGGAGAAAGAATGAAGAGTTAAGGGAGGCTTGGGAACAATTGTCGCTTAATAATGCTAAGAGGGAAGGAATAGAGGTCAGAATCAGGGATGAGAAAGATTCTAGAGGGATGGAAGAAAGGAGCCTGATTGGAAAAATTTGCATGGATAGATGTATTGGTAAAGAGGTTATTTGATCCACTATGATGAAAGTCTGGCATGTTGGAAAGCCTGTAATCTTCAAAGAAATTAATCCGAATATCCTAGTGATCACTTTTGCTAACACCAGGGTTAAGGATCGGGTGCTTGAAGGAAGGCCAGGGCTGTTTGATAATAATTTGCTAGTGCTTAATCAGTTTGATGGAGTTACTCAGTCGAGCAAGCTTACTTTTACTATAGAATTATTCGGGGTTCAATTACACATTTACCAATTTAGTGTATGAATTCTCAGATTGGGAAACAAATTGGTAAGTCTTTGGGGAGGGTATAAGTGTTGGACATACTAGAGGATGATGTTGGCTGGGGCAGCTATTTGCATGTGAAAGTGGAACTTGAGTTGCACCAGTCTCTGCCAAGGGGACGTACAATTACTTTTCATAACTTGGAAATGTGGGTGCCTTTGAAGTATGAGAAGTTTCCAAAAGTTCTGTTAGAGGTGTGGTAAATTGCTAGACGAGGAGGAGAGATGTTTAGCTTTAAACAGATCTAATGGCCGGGGAAAAGGGTAGGAGTTTCAATTTGGATCATGGTTAAAGGTGGACAGTGGAGGTAGGAACAAAGGGATGGCTTCACAGGTTAGTGGAAATGGCCTGAAGGTGGAGGCAAAGGGAGATCAGAGCAGGAATGATCCAGAAACATATTTTGTGTCTGATGAAAAGGATAACGATGAGGTTCAGAGTGAGTGGTGAGGGGATAAGGTGGTTACGGAGGGCGAAATTTTAGGAGATAGATGTGGGTTGAATAATAAACATAAAGAATAGAAGAATTTTAAAGAAGATTTGAGGATAAGAAGTCTGGTGGAGAGAGAGGAGGATTCTCAGGGGTGGGAAGTTTCATCCTCAGTTCAAAAGGTATTAACGAGGGAAGCCGTTGATCAAGAAGGAAATATGGACCTTGATAAGGTGGTGGGCTGTGACAAAAGTGGCCCATTAGAAGATGAAGGCCAACTAAAGACGGTTGATGGAGGGGGAAATACTTACCAGAATAAGGAAAAATAGTGTGATACTAAGGGTGGTGGTGTGGACAGGAAAGAAACATCAACAAGAAAGTCGTAGAAGATGAGGGCACGTCTGCATGGAAATTTAGAAAAGGTACCTTCTCTATCTTTGGATAGAAAAAGAGGATTCATTATGCGAGATGAAATTGATCAGGTCAGGAAGGAAAAGAGAAATAAAACTGAACAAATGGGAGATGAGTTTTATGTGGTTGATTAAATAGTGGTGGTTGATGCTCAACTCGCTGAGAGCCATGATTCTATTAAGTTGGAATTGTCGAGAGCTTGGGAACTCTCGGTCAGTTCACAACAAAAAAACACAAAATTGGTGGTATTTATATGCTCGGCGTTTGTTTATGCACCGGTAGATATATATTTTTGCCAACTTAATGTTTCCACCTGTTATGTATTGAGATTCCCGGTGTTTAAATTGTTACGATGATAATAATATATAGCTTTGGAGGCATTTATAACAATTCCGCCAATATAGCAAATATGCACCGGGAAATTAGTAGTTTCACGACATTTATATTGTTTCGCCGATAATAATATATATTTTTGGTGGCGTTTAAACAAACATCAATAATTTATTAATTTTACGCTGTTATATTAATCGTGGTTGCTGGCATTTATAAATACACCGGCGTATTTCACAAAACGTCGACAATTGATCAATTTTATACCTGTAAAGTATTGAATTTTTTGGCGTTTATATCGTTTAAACAAATGCCGGTTATTGATTAATTTTACGTCGGTAATTTATAAATACACCGGCATATATATTGTTATGCCGGTAATAATATATAACGTCAACGGTGAAGACTATTATAAATTTATTAGTAATAAAATAAATAAAATAAAATAAAAGAACTTATTTAAATGATACGAAAATACCCCCAAAATCTTAGTTAAATTTCTGGGATGCCTCACCTGTAAATGCCATATATCACATTCCAGTTATGGAGGGAGGGAGGATCAATAGAACTATAGAAAAGAGTTCGCGAGTCAAGATCTTAATGCGATGCCATTCAATCTCTTTTCTTCAATATTTAATAGTAATGTACAATATAGTAGCGTAAGTATCGTGCATTCCTTTTAAAAATTGTGCAAGTGTCGTACAATATTCGTTTTGAAAAAAATAGAGTATATTATTAAAAATTTAATCTTTTAATATAGATTTCATATTTATTCTTTATTAAAAAAGAATGTGGTGCTTGCGAAATTTATGACAAAATATGTTAAATATCATACTAAGATTTACAACTTCCAAAAAGAGTAGTAAAACTAATGCATAATCCAGCATTTCTCCTTTTATAATCCATCCTAATTCCAACTTAGCAAAACAAAGCAAACGTCGATATATGATATAACCATAAATATAGTCTCAATTAAGGAAAGTTGCAAATACCATTAAACAGAGCAAACGTCGATATATGGCAAATACCATAAATATAGTCTCAATTATAGTCTCACTTTTAATCCCCTCAATCATCGTCCTCGTCATTCTCTTCCTCTTCTTCATCTTTCTCTTCAGCATTTTCCTCTTCTTCATCTTTTTCTTCTTCTTCATTCTCTTTTTGATTTTTTCCTGAAACCTGAAATTCAAATGAGGGTCCAAAAATTCCAAAATAAGGTTGATTGATATCAACTAAACATATGTGGGGTGCTCACCCGTGCATGCACAAATGTGTTTACTAAGTTCTACAATTTAGTTAATTCATTCCTTATTTTATCAAACTCTTCCTTTGATATATCATCTTCATGGTTTGAAGTTGGTAGTGAATGTTGACAAGTTTGCCTTGTAGGGGTTGGCCTAAACCCCAAACTACGCACACGTCCAGACCGTTTTGGGCCCATAACTTTTAAATAAACATCAGCTGATGCCCAAGTCATCGTTCCTCCAGACCCCATTTCTATAGGATTTGTGTCTTATGTTAAAAGTTCCCCTATCTCAACCTGTACTAGATAATAAAAAATACACATTATTCTTCATCTTTTATAAATCCATTAAAATTAAAAAGTAATAAATTTGAAAAAAAAACATACCACTTTCTTCCTCGTGTCATCATTGTAGCGTGTGCCATCCTTTTTTTATGGGTCTTAACAAACAACTGGGCTCGACTTGGCAATGCCCCAGTTGATTTTTCATGCGTCCAATATTTTAGATTAAACACATATATAAAAGACAAAGAACTAACAAATATTCAACAATAAATAAATATTAATTAAATAAATATCACATCATGGGCATATCTTGCTAAACTTTTTGATCCTCCACTGTGAACAATCACCTGCTTCTTACGACACTTCTTGTTTTTATTACATGTTGACTACAACATCACAAAGATTATGAGAATTAAGAAAATAACTAGTTGGTTGACTTTATAAATCTATAACAGAAATGCGCGCGTTGTTACCATATATTCTAGATCGAACCAAAGATTGGCCAATTCTGCCAGTTGCTTTAAATCCACCATATTGAGACTTGCCCTTGCCACAACTTGTGCTGCAGGAGTGTCTTTTTTATTAAGTAACTTTTTCTTCAATTCATGCTTACAGTCTTTCCATTTCTTCCCCAAGTCCTTTAGTATCCATTTTTTGAATACATCTAATTTGTCATAAGGAATTTTAAACTTGACTTACGATCAAAATAAATTTACACAAGTGAGTGAGTAGCTTTCTAACAAGATTTTCAAAATATACTTATTTAAATAATAATAGTTTTAATATAAAAAAAATCATATATTTATAAGACCCCACACGTCCTCCTTTATAGTTTTAGGCACCGACCTTCAATCTTTGTAAATTATTGGAACCAACTTATTACTTCTTGCTATCAGACCACCAAACCTTACCACCTTTGAGTCTTGCTTTTTGATGGGTTGACCAAGATTATTGAGCTCCATTTCAATTCGCTCCCGTTCTGGAAGATGCCAAATGTCATGAATCGAGTGCAATGGTCTCTTTACTCGACCTCCATTACTATCTACAAAAATGGATTTAGTTACATTGTTAGTATTTTGTAAATCTGCATTTATAATGAAATAAATAATATGAAAGAAAAACAAAAACATACCAATAACGACAACAAAATGATCTCCAATGTCAGAACACGAGTTGACATTTTCTACTTTCGAACTAGGTGCTATTGGTATAGATGTGCATGGCTCGGTCTCTCTGCTTATCTCCGTATGTGTGGATGGTTGGCCTCCCATTTGGCTCGATGTAGAAGGTTGGGTCCCTTGCTATGAAAATAATGATGGTTGGGAATGACAATCTACAGAAGATGATGACTCCGCCATCCTATCAACGGAAAGGGATGGCCCATCGACAGAGAGTAACAAATGGGTAGCCCTAACCGATTGTGTCTCACAATGGACAGCTTGTAGTCTTGTAGATTGTCTTCGCAAGTGTGGTATGGTAGTCTTTGCCTTCTTTTTGGACCCATTGTATCTATACAAAAACAAATTTACATATATGCAAATCAATAGAAATAATAATATTTGGAGCATGATATGAGATAGATTTGTGTGATAAGAGATATCATGTTAAATAGTCTAAATATATATTTCTTACTCAACACTATTGAGGAGTTTCAATCGTCATTCCATCTATGTCATTTCGTGTCCACATAATATCATCAATACCAGGTTCAATAGCTTCATCGTTGAAAGTGTTATTGCAATATTCGTTGACTAAATATTCATCCTTATCGTCGTCAGTCACTTCCTCTTCACCAATGTCATACACATCTCTTGGTTTTGTCTTAACGACAACAATCCAATTTGGACATCTTTCATCTGTCACATAAAATACTTGAGATACTTGGGAAAATAAAACAAACGGATCATCAGTTATCTGACTACCAGTGTGTACTAGATGAGAAAAATTTACAAGAGTAAAGCCAAACTCGTCCTCCTTGAAGCCTCTACCCCGAGTAATGCCTGCCCAATCACATTGAATAACACATATTGAGACCCATCATAATACATAACCTCAATTATGCATGTTAATTGGCTATACCAAGCCGGGCCATCTTGACCAGTACATACACGAACACCACAATTCTAAGTTTTCTTCCCAGTTTTGTGATTTCTAGTATGATATTTTGCGCTATTGATGACAATTTGTTTTAATTCTTTGGCAACTTGCATGGGACCTTTAGAATGCATTACGACTTTATGGCCCAATTCACTTCTTCTATTGTCATCCATTTTCATTACCTAAAAGGTTGGATTATTAGCATTGATTAAAATGTCGAAAACTAGCTACAGAGGCATAATAAATATTGTGATACAATATTGAATGGGGTGTAATCTGCACATAGTCTTGGAACTAATTACAAAATTAGTCTTCGTGCCTCTTTTATAATTCATCATTCGATAAATGATTCCCATCAACTGTATTCCTCATTATTTTCAAGTGCATCCTATATGTGTTCACGACATCACAAATCTCTATTATAATTACATAAATATAAATGAAATGAAATTTGATTCATACATATTAAACATTGCAACTCACATGTAGAATGGAGTGAAATCGTCAGAGTTGAAGAGAATATAGCGATGCGCTTGGTTCCACGACGTAAAATCAAGGCGAATGTCGACAACTTTCCCTTTAGAATTATTCGGATTTCTAGATGGTCTATTGGAAACCGTTTGAGCGGATTCTAAATAACGAGAACAAAACGTCAATAATTCCTCCAGCAAATATCCTTAAGCAATGGAACCTTCTGGTGCAGCTTTGTTATGCACATGAAACTTAAGTTTGTGTAAGTACCTACCACATAAATCATTAAATGACTTTGACTATTTTTTTTTTAAAATATGTTCTTACTTTAATAGATTTTTGTTTTTAATTCAATAACTATAGCATACCTTTTAAAGGGATACATCCATCGATAATGAACAGGTCCTCTAAGCTTACATTCTACAACTAAATGTATAGTTAAGTGCACTATAATCGTGAAAAATGATGGCGGAAATATCATTTCTAATTGGCACAATATGTAAGGTATTCTATATTCCAATCGGTCCAAATTTTCAAGCAGCAACGTTTTGGAACACATTCCCCTAAAGGATCCAGATAGCTCGATTAATGGTTTTATTACCTTCTTAGGTAATGACCCACGTAATGCAATTGGCAGGAGCTGTTGCATCAATATATGGCAATCATGACTCCTCGTGCCCACTATAGTATAGTGTTGAAGCTTGACATAACGTGAAACATTTGAAGAATAACGGTCTGGTACTTTTACATTTTGTATTATCTTCAACAAGTCTTCTTTCTCTTTGTTACTCATTGTGAAAATAGCTAGAGGTAAATATGTCTTATCTGCAGCTATTATAACCAGATGAAGTTGTGGTCTCAAACCCAACTCTTGTAAGTCAAGGCGTGCCTTTGTGCCATCTTTTGATTTTGTATCAATATTTAACAATGTGCCAATAATATTATCTACCACATTTTTTCAATGTGCATCACATCAAGATTATGACGCAATAAATTATCTTTCCAGTACGGCAAACTAAAGAAAATACTACTTTTCTTCCATGAGTGTTCCTTAACATTAGTCGATCCCATAACTCTTTTACTTTTACGATCTATTCTATCATTACAATTTAAGTCATCTAATTATTTCAAAATTTCATCAGGTGTTGGCATAGTAGGTAAAGGATCAATTTCTCGTGTACCATCAAATGTTTTTGCCATCATTCTCCATCTATGATCACTTCACCAGAATCATCAATGCCCCATATAGAAATTTTTTTTTTCCATGTTTTAGCCATCTAGATCGTGTGTTACCCATACAACAAGGACATGCTAAACGACCTTTCGTACTCCATCTAGACAAATCACCATATGCAGGAAAATTATTTATCATCCACATTAAAGTCGCGCGTATTATAAAAATCTCTCTGGAGCAAACATCATACGTTGATGCTCCAACCTCCCATAATTCGTTTAATTGTGATATTAGAGACTCTAAATATACATCTATATTCATTAAAGGTGATGATGGTCCCGATATAATCAGCGATAGCATGAAACTTGATCGTTTCATGCACATCCAAGGAGATAAATTGTAAGCGGCCATGTACTATAGGAAATGCTCTTGTTACCAAAAGGATTAAAGCCATCTGCAGATAAACCAAGCCTAACATTGTGGGTGTCAGAGGCAAAATCATCATGTTGTGAATCAAACGTCTTCCAAGCCATGCCATCTACTGGATGCTTTAGTACCCCATCATTTGTGTTGCCTATAGTATGCCATTTCATTTGTGAAGAAGTCTTTGATGACATAAAAAGCCTTTGCAACCTTGTTTTTAATGGAAACCACAGTAATATTTTTGCTAGACTTCTTTTACCTTTTTTAGACCTATCATCCATAGACTCTTTTTGCTTCCATTATGACGCTTTGCATACCACTCACGTTTCCAGATTCTCATTGTCCTTCCAAAATAACATACAACCATTGGGACGTACTAAGATCTTCTCGTATCCAAGACCTAGCTCATTCATGTACTTCTTGCCTCGTACATATTTTAGGCAATGATGCTCTTGGTGGGAGAAACTCATTCACAAATTCAAGCAGTTTTGTGAATATGCTATTACTCAATCCATCCAAACACTTCATATTCCAGAGCGTACGATAGCACTAAACTTAGTATGTTTTGTGCACCCTTCATATAATGGTTCATCAGCATCTTTCAACATATTGTAAAATTTATTAACTCTTTCGCTAGAACCTTGTCGATTTTCATTTTACACTCCAACTTATCTAGCATCCACACCTATTTCAGGCCCACCCTCAACTATCTCAAGATCAAACATAGGAAAAACGTCATATAACATAATTGTCATCCCACTAGAGCTTTCATTTATTTGCTCATTATTATTTTGAGCATCAGTAAAATGGTAAGATGCCTCCCGTTTTCTCTCCCTATGAGCATGCCAAATGGTGTAACCTTGAGAAATTCTATAGCTAATCAAATGATCATATACCATATTTGATGTGAACTCGCGGAATTGGAATCTCTTGAACCTAAAATCAATTTGAAAACTCACCCAAGAAAGCCAAAATCAAGTCAATGGACCCAAACACTTCATAACCATCAGTGGCTTTTATTCCTATCTCCATATCGTGCGCCAAACAATCGAAAGTCGTTACATCACCCTTGTCAGCCCTTGCAATCCCACCAGGCTTTGCACCAACCGGTAGAGGAGCACATCTGCCACTTCTAAAACTATCACCTTTTTTCCAAGATCGGCCCTCACGAAATTGATCACCATAGTTGGACACCCTTAACCAAACCCCATACGGGGTAGAATCCTCATTATCAGCATGAGAATCAAGCTGCCGCAATCCACAATCCTTATCCCCATGTCCCAAACAACCACAAAAATAACAGAAATTGGGCAATCTCCCGTAAGAGAATCTAACCCAACATGACTCCCCATCACCCATAGAAAAATATAGTGCCCCTTAACAAAGATTTCATGACATCTAGTGCTACTCGTACTCGTAGAAACTCCCCTCACGCCAACTCCTCTTTCTCCAAATCACTTCTACAACACTTCTAATTTCCCGGCCTATACGACCCCCCCCCCCCCCCCCCCCCCCCACAGTTTGATTTTGGGCTCTCAACGGAAGGTCATGAACGCGTACCCATAACATAGCCTCCTGAATCTTAATTCGGTGCACCTTTTTGCTACCATCTACCTCCTGTACCAGCACTAAATGCTTATCAAAGGACCAAGGTCCTTCTCTCAACACCCGTTCCTTATATCGCAAATTGTCAAATTCAACAAAATAGAGATTGGCATTAAGATCCCAAAAACGAACTCCTCGCACTGAACGCCAAGCTCTCTTCATCATCAGTTTAAACGCTTCACGGTTATAATGTTTTTCTGTGAATAGGGACATTACCAAACCCTTGCCGTTGCACAGAGAAATATCTTCTAGTTCACTAACTTCAACAACCACTTCATCCTCTTCCTGTTCAGTCAAGGATAAATGTTTGTACAAACCATCTAGATCCTCCACCATCTACCCATCAATACTCATGAACCAGTGAGAAATGAACAAGGAAACTGCACTCAGGAAGGAAAAAAAACCTCTACTCAGACCTAGCGTCTCAGAGAGGGAACCATAGATCGTTCTAGTAGGAGTACTATATTAAGTCACTATCATACTAACATAGCACATCACTCATTATATCTCATCTATGCCCCAGATTATTTGATCTCACTAGATCAAGTGTCCTTAATCCTTCACAAGTTTATAACTCAAAGCAATTCTTGACCTTATATTATATAATATGTTCATAATTATATCGAGTAAAAAATGACATAATCGCCCAAGCTATGAGACATAAAATAACAAGTAAGAGTCCAAACAATCTTCCTAGACTCTCATGTCAATTCAATTAGACTTGACTGCTTTCCTAGATATGTTCTGCGAGACCGTATCATTCTTGGCCCTAAGAAAACATGCTAAAGTGGCAACATCAAGTTTTCATTTCATGATATAATTCCAAGTTCAAGGGTATATGAATAGATCATTTATTGATCCATTATGGCTCACATAGTGATGGAGTAGGGATCCATCCAATCACTCCCTCAAATGGTCGTTTACAGCACACACAGTATGAAATGTATGTTACGACGAAACTTTCACTTAATTGGGCTTGTCACATTCAAACGCCATAGGAATCTTAGTCTAGTCGACACAAAAACGTTCTAACTTGAGTTTCTTAGCACAGTCACTTATCTAGCGTTTGCCTAAGATCTCATACTCTGCTTTAATCAGACTTTATGAAGTTGTGCAAATGCTTCGTATACGACTCTTGTAAGTCTCATCTTAGCCAAGCTAAGACGATATTCTTCAAATTTATCTTAAATGGTCCAAAAGTATTAAGATATTTACTAGCTCGCTTTCCAAGTGCCACAGTAATCAATTTGTCTCCTCTTGCTCGCAATTCAAGCACCAAGGTAATCATCTATGTGAGTAAACTGATCTTTGCTTGTGTGCTTTTCAATTAGTATCAATTAATTAATAATTTGAGATAAACATAATAATCTCACTGCAATAGATACTAACAGTGTTAAACATACAATAAAGTTGAGGTATCCTCTATACAACATATATCAAATCCGATGAAGTCCCAAACTCCTAACATGAGTTTGGAAAACATTTGTACTAGTAGCCTTAGTAAAAGGATCATCTACCATCTTGCTAGTAGAGATATGTTGTAGGATCACCTCACCTTGCGCAACAACATCTTGAATATAGTGAAACCGAATATCTATGTGTTTGGTTTTGCCATGGTATTTGGAATCCTTGGCATATGCCAAAGCTGGCATACTATCACTGGTTTTGATCTATATGACCTCAATGGCTTCATCTGCAAAAATCGTAACCTCTAAGCGCTAGAAAAATCTCCTCAACCAAACAGCTTCTTGTACAGCTGCTGAAAAAGCAATTTACTTTGACTCCATCGTGGACAAAGCAATGCATGATTCTTTCTTGCTACACCAAGAAAAAGCTCCTCCACTAAGCATAAATGTGTAACTCGTTGTGGATTTTCGCTTATCTTTATCACTATCCCAATTAGCATCGTTATAACCCTTAAGTCTTATGTCTCCACCCTGGTAGCAAAGAACAAGGTTTGCTGTCCCATGAAGGTATCGAAAAATCCTCTTAACTACTTGCCAATGAATAGATCCTAGGTTACTTTGGTAATGACTAATCAATCCAACCATAAAGCAAATGTCAGGTCGTGTACACAACATAGCATACATCAAACTTCCAATTGCACTTGCATAAGGAACTCTAGTCATTTCTTTCTTTTCTTCATCATTCTTAGGGCAATGTTCTAGGCTCAAAGTATAACCCTTCTCAATTAATCGTCTAGAGGTTTGGAGTTAGGCATACAAAATAGTTCTAGAATTTTCTTAATATAAGTCTCTTGAGACAAACCAAGAAGTTCCTAAATCGATCCCTTGAAATTTTAACTCCCAGCATATAATTTGCTTCACCCATATCCTTCATCTCAAAAGTAGAGGACAACCACTTTTTTGTGGTGAAAATTATTTCCATATCATTTCTAGTTAATAAGATGTTGTCCACGTACAAAGATAAAATTAGAAAACTTTTTCCTATATGTTTGACATACACACAATGGTCTTCTTCTAGCATCTCAAAGCCAATTGAAGTAATGGCTTCATGAAATCTGAAATACCATTGTCTAGATGATTGTTTAAGACCATAAATGGAACATTTCAGTTGGCACACTTTGTGCTCTTATCTCTTAGCCTCAAAACCAACAGGTTGATCCATATAGATCTCCTCGTCTAGTTCTCTATTGAGAAATGCAGTTTTCACATCCATTTGAAATAATTCCAAATCTAGATGTGAAACTATAGCTAGAATGAGGCAAATAGAAGCAAATCTCACCACAGGAAGAATGTTTCTTCATAATCTATACCCTTTCTTTGAGTATAGCCCTTCACCATGAGTCGAGCCTTATACTTGTCAATTGATCCATCTACCTGACAATTAATTTTTAAAATCCATTTGTTTCCAATAGATTTGCGCCTAGGTGAAAGATCAACTAACTTTCAAATTTGGTTATTTGCCATAGAACTCATTTCATCTCTCATAGTAGCCAACCATTTACCTTAGTGCTTCCTCATAAGAAGAAGGCTCATCAAAGTCACATGGAGCACACATGAAAGATTCTCTTTCAATCGCAAAATGACGACGAGAGATGCTTCCACTTTCGCTTCTACGTAACTGAGACTCTTGTGAGTTATTTTCTAATGATATACTCCCACTAGGAGGCAAGTTACTCCTACTATCTTTTGCGATTCTAGGATGTGATAATGCTCCACCCTCGCCAAAAGATGGTGTAACTTCCTCAATTTCATGCAACTCTTAAAGTTCAAAATTATTCTTTGCTTCACCAATACTAGGAAAATCACTCTCGATAAATGTAACATCACGAGACTCTATTTCTGTCATCCCTCTGCCAGGATGTTCACCAAACATTACATAACCCTTTGAGCTCTCTGAATATCTTATAAAGATATGCTTGTTTGCTCTAGGGCCAAGTTTCCCATACTTATGGGAAGTGGTGTGAACATAACCTGCACAACCCCAAGGACGCAAATGTTCCAAATTTGGTTTTGCACTATTCCATAATTCATATGGGGTTGAAGGAACTGACTTAGAAGGCACACGGTTTAGAATGTAGGCTATAGCTAGAAGAGCATCCCCCCAAAAAGATATTGGCTAACTAGCTTGCGCCATCATTGATCGAACCATTTTCAATAAGGTACGATTTCTCCTTTCCACAACACCATTTTGTTGTGGTGTGCTAGGAATCGCTAATTGTGTGCATATCCCTTTTTGCTCACATAGTCGTTAAAACGCTTTAGACAAGTGCTCTCGACCCTGATCATTTCGTATAATTTTTAAATTCCTTTCTGATTCTCGACCACAGCTACAAAGTGCTTGAAGCAGTCTAATGCTTCAAAGCGATAGGAGATCAGATAGACATAACTGAACATGAATAGTCGTCTATAAATGTGAGAAAATAAGAGGTGTCATGGTGTGCCTTCACATTCATAGGTCTACAAATATCAGAATGGACTAGCTCTAAAGGATAAGATTTCCTAAGAGCCTTTCTAAAAGGCTTCCTACAAGCCTTACCAGCTAAACAAGACGGACACACAGGTAGGCTTACATTAGCAAAAGACCCCAATAGGCTCTCTCTAGCTAGTCTAGCCATTCTATCTCTTCCTATGTGGCCTAGTCTAGTATGACATTTCAATGAATTAGAAACAACATCATCATCATTTGAAACCATAAAAGAAAATGATGAATTATCTAAATCTAATATAAAGAAACCATTCGAAAGAAAACCATGTCCATATAAAGCTCTATCTAAATAAAAGTCCAGCTAAGGGCCATCAAAATGAAAAGTAAAACCAAGTTCCAACATAAAAATAACTGAAAATAGATTACATTGAACACCAGGTGCATATAGCACATCATGAAGAAGTAATATGCGCCCTAAATGCATCTTGAGTTGGTAGGTGCCAACTCCAAGCACTTCCTCTTGAGTTTCGTTACCCAATATAACATACTGTCTGACAATTGGTATTCTTCTATAATCTATGAACCCAACTCGATTTCGAGCTACATGTTTGGTTACTCCTGTGTCTACAATCCATTCAGAGATTGAGTGACCAACAAAAATATGTGAACAAACATAAGTAATGAGAGAATTGTGTTTAGGGGTACCTTTTTTGCCTCAATGCACTCACGAGCAAAATGTCCCATTTTTCCACAGTTATAGCACTTCAATTTGGACTTTTCCTTGATAGCACATTTGCCTCTGAGGCGCTTTGCTACTTTTCCATCCCTTGGCCCAAGACTTTTTGCTACTCCAGCAAATCTCCCATGTTGCTTGTGCTTAGGCCTGAATGCCTTGCGCTTCCTAGCTTGGACAACAAATAGAATATTACGGTGCACATATATGCACTTCGCCTCTAGCTCCAAATGGCGAGATATATCAGCAAAAGTCTTAATATTCTCCCTGTGTGTCAAAACAAGCTTCATTTACCTCCCAAGTTGACTCGGGCAAAGATCGTATCACAGCGGTAACTTGTTGTTCATCAGTGAGATTATTGCCAACAGCCTTTAGATCACGAATCAAGGCAGACATCGACCTCAAATGATCAGTCATTGTATGTTTAGGGTTCATAACATACTGCTTAAACCTCAAAGTGAGAGCACAAAGCCTTGTAGCTGATGTCCCCCCATAGGTGATTTTTAGCTGGTTCCAAATATTTTGGGTAGTTGGGCAGTTCTCAAACTCCCCAATAAGATCATTGTGCATGTTGCTAAGCATAGTAAAAAGCACACACCGATCTTTCTTTGCCCAAGCCTGATAGGCTTCCATATCATGTCGATGTTGGGAAGTATTCCCTTTCTCAAGTTGTATCATAAGGTGAGATAGATTTTCAAAGACCTCTTGTTCATTAAACAGATATTGGATTTTCCTATGCCATATGTCATAGTTGGTCCAATCTAATTTATCTCCTTTTCTATGGTCAGTAACTACGTTCTTAGTGGCCATTATTACTACATTCATTGAGCGAGATTGACATTAGCACATATTTAATTTTATTCCAAAATCTAACTAAACCATAGAATTCCTTCCTACATAGTGAGATCGAAAATTTTGCGAAAAGCTAGTAATCATCTCCCACTATATGATTCAAAACGCCATATCCAATTAATTTTGAATAAAATTTATAAATGAGTATTTTTTTTAAAATACTCAAAACTCATGCACATATACTCCATTCATAAAAAATGAGAATTCATGATCATGCATAGGCTCCACTCAAAGCCTTATTGGTAATTTGGTACATCATGTTATGGTGACCTTAAAGTATATCGATAGTTGTGAAACACATCCCTTTACATGGCCTTGATAATAAAATTACATTCCCAATATTACATTTCCAAAGAAAATCCTACTACAAATTTTCTAGGAGAACAATAAATAAATAGGAATGTCACGTCATTGATATACTTATAAGGTACACCTTATCCATTCATATTAAAAAAAAATACAGACATTACACATGAACCCATCAAATTATTAATGTCAACTCTATCCATTTTTATAAAAAAATTAATAAACTCAAACATTCAATTATAGTAGTATGCATGATGGTTTAATGGACAGAAAGCGCACATTCTCAACTAATGAGAAGGGTTTAAGAGGTCATCAAATCTAGGGACACATATTCAATGTAGACATACATTTAATAGTAATTCAATACATATATCCACAACTAATCTATATAAATATCACATAACAAAAAAAAAAAAATGGACTTGAGGAAGTATGAGAAAAGGCTCCAATTTTATTTTTAAACATTTAAAAAATATTTTTCGACTCTCTGTTTCAACTAAAAAAAATATAAATCAACTTTAGACACCAACATACGATTACACGTGTAGGAAGAACAAAAAATGGCATCGGAATAATCTGCATGCGCCATCATGCTCTGCCTACGCGTGTGGGATTCATTTTTGCTCTAGAGACTGTTTTGCCTCTATTCCATTTGCCACAGCAGAGAGTGATATCACCTCCTCCACGTACGGTATTTTCAAACTTCTAAACACAAAGTTAAGTCATCTTGATATGTATGTATGTTGGTAAAGTGATGAAAAAAGGGAGCCAAGTGGATGGGTGGACACTCTCTCTTATAGAGAGTGGGACTGGAAAAATAATAGAGTTCATTTGCTTCTTCCCCCATCCAAAATTCTGATTTTTTTTTTTTTATTTCGAGCACCCATGTTCAATCAATCATAACTTACTCATACGAAGTTCAAATTAATCATATGATATATCAAATTAAAACTAACGAACCTAGCTTTCTAACCATATAAAATCTGTTTCCGTAAAATAATATCTTCTAGGTTAAAACTGGACTCAAAGTTATGGTCGCAACATGAACTATAAAAACTAGGTTTCAGATTTCTTCTTCTATATGCAACGAAACTTCACCAAATTTAATAGACATGTTTCTAATATTATAAGGAATATTTTCATGTAAATAATTAATTCTTAAACATGTCATACCGTAGCCTCTAATGAAAAATCTAAAACACAAACAATCATTGCATATTATCAATTACATGCTTTTACACTCATTTCAAAGCATCAAACAATATGTAATCATATTCATATGGGCAAAAATAAGCAGCACAGGCTTTGATACCAATGTTAAATAACGTTAAATTGAATTACCTCATGGAGCGGAATTTCCACAAGGTCGGATTTTTGTTTGTCTAACAGCCCACGTCACTTTGTTGTTTGCACTTCTATATCACTTAGGAGGCTATTAGAGTCTCCTAGAAAATTTCACACTTCAAGATCAAGAGATCTAAATGATTTTTTTAGGAAAATGTAGAGAGAGATGAGAGTTTTTCTTAGACTTTTCCACGCACCAATAATGTACGTAAACCCTTTATTTAAAAGAGTTTTCACATGCCAAAAGCCTGTGGCTTAGATGACATGAGACCCAGCCTTTATAAGAGAGGTCTTGGGTTCGATGCCCATCCCCAAATCTCCCAATATATATATATATATAAAAGAGTTTTCACACCTGGAGGTTAATTAACTTCTCTAAATATGAGGAAGTTAAATAACCTCCCTAGAGTTGTGATAGTGGTGGGGAGTTAACAAATAACTTCCCCATGCATGTGGACATAACTTGGTCATGAGATTTACCCATTACCAATAGTGAGGTTGACTGATTTTAATAATGAGGTTTTACAAACAGATCTGAACATCAGAAGTTGCTTTATGAAGTTTTTTTAGCATCTTAAATGTGCAAAGGAGGGTTTGGCATTTGATTCACTTCAAGAACGACTGGATTTATTTGGGGATAGAACAAACTTGAGGAGAAAAAGGTTAGAAAAAGCAATATTTTTGGTTTTAATCTTTCCTTTCAATTTTTATTTTTCCATTATTTCTTGCTCTATCTCGCTCATTAATTGGTTCTTCTATCTTGTTCTAGGAAAGCAAGCTACTGAACCTATGACCTGAAAAAAAAATTAATTAGCAAATATTTTATTTTCTTAGAACATGCTACTGTCTCTTTATTTCTCATGATAGTTCATTTTTTGCAACATGCAAGCATATACTACCTACTTTGCAATTGATGGGTGTAGTTAGAAGTCAATTTGTTTCAATTTTTTGCTTGTGCAATTGCTTTTTTGAGCAAGAACCTATAATTTGATTTGGATGTGTATTATATTTCTCATGTATTCCGTTTTGGTGCAAATTTGTTTTTTATATTTTTTGAAAAACCTTTTCCTGCAAGTACACTTGGCCGGAAATAAATTTTTTGCCATTTAAGACTATTTCCGACTATTAGTTATTGACAAAAGCGACTAACCATTGGTGACTCAAAATCGCCAAAAATTTGTAATTTCAGCCATATATACTAGTATTTCTAACGAAAAGGGTCGTTGGAAATAGAGGTTTTTCTTGTAGTGAATTAAACCTTTCTTTGAACAAGCTCGTCGATCTAATCCATACCACCCTAGGCCATTTAACTAATTTGGAATCTTTACACTTTAGTTGAAATAAAATCAATGGACCCATTCCTCTTGAAATAGGGATATTGAAAGATTTGACCTATTTAGACCTTTGTTCAAACATGCTCGTCGGTCCAATCCCTACCACTCTGGGTCATTTAACTAATTTGAAATCTTTAGACCTTAGTGTAAACTATTTAACTAGAAGTATTGTCTATAACGACGATAGCTTTTATTCGCGTAGAGATGTTAACCTTAGTCATAACTTTATTAGTGGAGAAATACCCATTGCATTTGGGATTATAGCATGTTTACCGATCTTGGATCTTAGCTACAACAATCTTACGGGCAATATTCACCCTTCTCTTATTTTTATACAAGTAATTGACTTGTCACACAAATCCATGAAGGGCCGAATCCCAAAATGTAAGGTTAACAAATGATTAATGCTTTAGGACGAGGAAAATAATGTTTTATTTTCTTTTTACTCTGACGTAACTGTTTTATGTATGCTTGAAAGTAAGATTTTTCTTAAAGACTAATGATGTTAATTGAAAACCCTTTGTTTATATTATGTTTAGTGTATGATGTGGTTCTTACATAGTATTTGTATATTTTTACACCCTAGGTGACAAAAGGTTTTGAGGATAAGTAGGCGAGAAGGTTGTCCAAGAAGGTGAAATTGATAATTAGACTTGTGACATTGAGAAAGGATTTTGATTTTATCTTTAAGATTCAATGAATTCTTTTTTGGCAACGTGTAGACAATGGCCATTATGTAACTTCAGACAATAAAACATTCATTTCTTTTTAGTCATTTCATTTCCTTTTCATTCTTTTCATTCATCAGTCTATTAAATTTCATAAAACATGATTTCATAACATAAAGAGTACATCATTTCATTTAATGGAACATAAATACAATAAATACTACATATAACATCCATTCATATACATTCAACTATTCTTTGGGTGCATAAATAGGGGCCGTCAAAGATACCATTACATACCTATACTGCTGAACATTAATACTTAGCATACTTTCATAAAACATCATTTCATTGCATAAAAGAATATTTTTCATGAAAGTTTTTCATTTTCATTTCGTATCATATCATTTAGAAAACTCTAAAAATGTATGAACATAATATTTATTTCGCTTCACTGCTTCCTGAATTTTATTTCATATATAGCTTGTTACCTATATGAAGTACTAAATATCACTAACTCTGTCTGAGATAACATGTCTTAATATTCTGCTTGATTAATACATACCATGGAGAATAATTTAATACACACCAAGTTTCATACAAAATTCATTGAATCATAAAACATATTATAATTTAGTAAAATACTTGGGCTATTCTAATAAATTAAGTTATGAAAACTGAAATACTTAAAATAGATTTACTTTCTTGAATTTAACATAATTATCGAAGAAATTTGATAAATATTAATATCACTTAAATATCCTTAACATATTCCTTTATTTTAAATTCACAACTGAATATATAAATATAATAAAATCTATCAAAGTAAATAGCAGAATAACTAAAGCGTTCAAAACCTAACTATATACTTTAGAAAAATAATAATTTATACATAATCCTTTAAATATATTTTCTGTAAATATGAGGTTTCAGAAAAATATCAAACCAATTCTTAACATAAAAACTTAGGCCCAAAACGAGTTAAATCCATGGGCTTTAATGGCAATCTTGTAAATATAGCCAAAAGCATGCATTTTCTGAAACCTGAAAAACCTAAATAGAATCAAAACAACTTTAAATCCATGGGCTCGGTTGTTGAAGGAGAAGACAGTTGGCGTAGGTGAGAAATGAGTGGGAGACTTGATCAAAGAGAAAAGAAAGAGAAAAAGGATACCCGCTGAAAACAAACAAACAAACGTAAGTCACGTACGGCAAAAGAAAAGAAAGAAAAATAAATCAGTGGCTGTGGGTCATGGGGTTACATGGCGACTTCATGGGATCGTATGAAGCAGATAAGAATCTCCTCGACCTTGTTATTTTCTTTTTAATATATCTTAATTACTTTCATTTACTTTATTAACACTACTACTCCTTTTTATCAGACGAAATGCGTGCTTTTAATTTATATTTGTACTATAAACATGGGTTGATATTTGAGAAAAGTCTCCACTTCCATCGAACTCTTTGACGGGTTGGGTTAGTGTGGAATTCTTTTCTTGTCGACAAATGATCGATCAGAACTAAAAAGTAAAGACCAAACAATACGTCGAGGCTTTGTTTCTTGTCCAATCTTTTCATACACACAAGTCAATGAGTCGTCGCATGCATTAATATTCACAAGTCTTGAGGGTCCATTTCTAGGAAATTAATAAATGTATTGGCTTTCAAAAGGAAATTTTCAGGATGATTCATTCAATTATTTCACATGCAGGCCTAGCTTCAGTATCTCTTTTTATATATAAAACTGTACGTCCGGAGTGGTCAAGAACATCTATGGTACTAATCCGTCATTACTCATAAAAAATGGCAGCCTCCCTTTCCATTTCCATACCGATGGTAGCATGGGCTATGTGGATCTTATCCATTTTCCTTGGATTCCTGTTTATTGGGAGGGGGTATTCTCTTGTCCCGTTGTGTGTTTAAGAAAAATCAGATTGAGTCTAGGGCATCAAAGAATGGAAACATATTCTCGATATGGAATTATGACGGACATATTGCATATGAAGACATCATTGAAGCAACCGAGGATTTTGACATCAAATATTGTATTGGAACTGGTGGTTATGGTAGTGTTTACAAAGCTGAATTACCAAGTGGAAATGTAGTTGCCTTAAAGAAACTTCATCAGAGAGAGGCAGAGAATCCAGTTTTTTGTAAGAGTTTTATAAATGAGGTGAGGGTGTTAACAGAGATTCGACATCGAAATATAGTGAAGCTGCATGGGTTCTGTGTACATAAAAAATGCAGATTTTTAATTTATGAGTACATAGAAAGGGGAAGCCTATTTTGTGTCCTAAGAAATGTTGATGAAGCTATGGAACTGGATTGGAGCAAGAGGATAAATATTATCAAAGGCACAGCACACGCCTTATCTTACATGCATCATGAATGCATCCCAACAATTGTTCATAGAGATATATCAACCAACAACATTTTGCTTAACTCTGAATTGCAAGCTATTATCTCTGACTTTGGAACTGCTAAACTCCTTGATCCTGACTCCTCCAATCAAACATTGGTTATTGGCACTTATGGTTACATTGCCCCAGGTAAATTGTTAATTGGTTATTTCTACCATAACAATTTCATTTAAATTACTTAATTAAAAATATTGAATATAATTCTTCCTTTAGTAATGTATCTAAACAATTTTCAAATTTATTTTCTTTCCTACTTTTTTCTTTCTTAAATTTACAATTTATGAATCGTTATCACCAATTAAGCTAAAAGGATATTAAGTTGATAAAACTAAAAAGACACGTAATATAATCTAAAATCTCAATGATATTAAATTATTAATTTAATTAGATATATTTGTTCTTCATTTAAATGTTTAGCATAATCGCATATATTATTTAATAATAATACATTTGGAGAGGGGATAATGAGATTCTATAGGAATAGTTTGCAATTAGCAATAATTTAATAATATGTATTATACGAAAATAAAAGGGCGGGCCTAACTTGAGAAAAAAAAAAAAAAAAAAAAAAACGAGTTAGGAAAAGTAGAAGACTACTATTTCATAATAGAAACTAGATATTTAAATAATATGCCATTTTCATTTAATAATATTACTTCCTAAAAAAATAATAAATTTAATTAGATATATTATTTTCTATTTATAAATCCAATCTATATTTATGCTTTGAAGGTTATATAGAGCATATAGTTTAAATAAAATTAATTATTTAACTGGATATTTTATTAGTCTAACTTGATAACATATAATCTATAAATATATATATATATATATATATATATATATATATATTCGGTTCTTTTCAGTGCCATCTATAAATTCCAAAATTGATACAAGAAGCCATGTTGAACAAATGGCTCAAAAAGTACTACTGACCATTATTATTTGTATAGAATCCTGCACAATTGTAAACACTACTTTTCACAATGCAATTTGTTTGGAATATTTGGTTTAGATAAAAGGCATTGCCTGTATTTAGTCGTTCTCATTGTTTTTTTTTTTTTTCCTCTATAGAGTTTGCCTACACAATGTCAGTTACTGAAAAATGTGATGCATATAGCTTTGGAGTGGTAGCACTAGAAGTATTAATGGGAAGGCATTCGGGAGAACTCTTATCCTCATTATCATCATCATCATCATCTCAAAACATGATGCTAAATGAAATTTTAGACCAACGCCTACCACCTCCAGATCGTCTAATTGGACAAGATATTTTGCTTGTTGCTACAATAGCATTTGCATACCTCCACACTCAGCCAAAGTCTCGGCCTACAATGAAATGTGTGTCACAAGAATTTCTCTCTCGTAAGAAGCCAAATTTCATACCCTTGACTACGGTTTCACTCCTGCAACTGAGGATACAAGCAACATATATGGTTGGATCAGGATTTGCTTATGTTTAGGGTGTTTTGTGTGCAGTCAATGTGTCGTTTACATTTCTCGATCCTTTTTCAAGAAAAATATTATTTGTAAGCATTTCAAATCACCCCATAAACCTGAAAAACCCACTTTTCAAGATTGGAAGCGGCTGAAACAGAATGGGGCTAGTGTGTTTGTATAAGATAAGTGTGCAAATATAAAGTAGAAGTGAATTAAGTAAAATCTCATAGAGAATTTCAGCAGATTCATCATTTCTTCTTCATGAACAACAAGCTTTTAGAATATTTGTGATATCAGGATCATCCCCAGCTTGTTTGTCTTGCTAAAAAAGAAATAAACAAATTTTACATTTAGTTTGAGTAGTACCTAGCATAAGAGCTCAAAACTTTAAAGCCTTGAGTGGAGTCTTTCAATTCTCCTCTCTGATCTTAATTGTATAAGAAATTATATTTAGATAAGGTTACAGAAAGTGTAAAAATATACTTGTTAACTTTTCTATGCGTTAGGAAAAAAAGGAAACCATTGATCAATAACAAATATATGACAATGATCATATTGATGATTAACTGTGTTCTGGGCATGAGGACAAAAGTGAAAGGGGACAGGCTATGATGAGGAACTTATTACCTTGTGAATGTATGAGATGTTAGTTTTACTAGGACCTGCAATTATAATCAAAGTTTTGAATCCCATTCCGGCGGTCGTTCCGTTTGAAGTAATGCAAAGGAATATTTCGGTACCGGTCCGTTTTGATATACCATTTCGGAATTGTTGTTATATAAAAATATATATATATATATAATTTATATTATAAAATAATATCAATACAAGTCTTAACATACTTTACCAACATAATCATATACGGTTCTGGGGGTTGGGCGGTATCCGATAGAGAGAGAAAGTCTTCCTTCTCCCTAGAAAGCTTATCAGAAAACCTTCCCAGAGGGAGGTGGGAGCCTCGGCTCCTCCCTCCCTCCCCTCTTTAGTTTTCATGCTTTTTCCGTTTTCTTCCTTTTTTTTTTTTTTTTGTCGGTTTTTTTGGTTTTCTTGTTTTGGTTTAGTTCCAGTCAGTGCTTGGGGGTTATGGTGGCTTAAGGGTGACAGGTTCTTGCTCTCTAGCTATGGCGCCGCCTTGAGGAGAGGAACATCCGTAGCCAAAGAAGACAAAGGCATGGTGGTCCCGCTGTGTGAGAGGCTGGCTATCCTGTTTTGATGGCGCAAGGTTGACGACGATGGACTAAGGCGAGGCAGGGCTGCTAGTCGATGAGAGGCGTGCTGCTCTGTTTTGAAAGAACGGAGAGTTGGTGGTACGAATAGCGACTCTGGGTCATGTCGGAAAGGCTTCGTGGTGCTCTCCATGCTTCGTGGTGGCGGCACAGTAGCTCATGTACTGCACAACAGTAGAAAAGAAAGGAGGAGGGCTCCGTTGTGCTCCTTCAGCTTTGCTTTAATGTATAATGTTGTGTTTGGAGCCGTGAGCTTGGAGGAGAACTCTGCACTTGGTGGTCTCTGCACTTGCTTGGAGGGAGAACGCGGCACGGAGAGGGAGCAGTTGGAATAAGCGATGAAACCCTAAGTGGCTCTCCCAATGGGCTGAGCTTTTGTTTGGGCTGGGCTGGGCTTCAGCCCATGTATTTTTAGTTTGCTCAGTGTATCACTTGTTTTTGAAGGTTTTTCTTGTATTTTCGGTTATTTAGTTTGTTTTAGGTAGTAGTAGGAAACAGTCTCTAGGACCGAGGGTCCATAGAGTTTTGTACTCCACTCCATGGGAGGGGGAGTTGTGTGGACTGTCTTAGACGGTAGTCTAAGACAGAGTTAAGTCTCTCAGACGATTAGTCTGGAGGTCTGTCTCTCAGACTGTTAGTCTGAAGGCATTGGACAAGACCCTGTCAGCTGCAAAGAAATTTGTGGGCTGGAGAGCGAGAAAATATTAGAATTTGATTTGTATTTTACAGGTCAAAAGTTGTAATTGTCCGCTTCATTAATGAATGGAACAGTGTTTCACCTTTAAAAAAAAAACATAATCATATACGGAATATAAATCACTTAGCACTACTTACTCCTGGAGTAGTAGTTTCAGTCATTCCCAGTCAAGTCTCAATCCAAATGAGTTTATTTTTTACTAAGTTGAAGCCTAACTACAATAGATAGATAAATATTACTTACATTAAAAATCATTGTAATTTGATTAGTATGATCCAAAAAATTAATATACATTGTTGTTTTATGAAAATATATTAACAACACTAGATAGCAAGTTTACAAATTTTCTCAAAAAAGAAAACGAAAAAAAAAAAGAAACCGTTGTCTGAAAAGTAGAGACATTGACCAATCAAATTAAGTTTAGAAAGAGTACAGTGAGCACCTACCTCTCGCCCGCTGTCCCAAACATGATTTATAAATATTTCGGACTGGAATGCTTGTTTCAGCCAAAATGCTAGAATCTGGCTGGAATGGACTGGAAAATACCAAAACAGCCGGAGTTTAGTCCGGAACGGAATAGTCCATTACACTGTACCGATCACTATTCCAGTACGAAAAGTTCCAGCCAGAACGGAACGAAATTAAAAACTTTGATTTTGTGTTGCTGTAAAATAGTCGAGAAAAAAAAAATCATTTGCAGCTGGCTCTATTTGCCGCAATTGATTTTCGCCACAAAAGGTTTGTTTTTGCAGCAGGTCTTGTTGCAGCGACAAAAGGTCCCAGCAAAAAGATTAGTTTGTGGCCTTTCTTCTCTGCTACTGGAAAGAACAACCTGATACGGTAAAAAAACACTTTTAGCTGCTAAATTTCAATCGCCGGAAATGAATTTAGCCGTAAATACTACTTTTTCTTATAGCTGGACTTCGCAATAACACTCATAATATTAATTGTCTTATTACTAATCAAAAACATCAGTTGGCTTATTAGTTTTCATGAGCATATCATAAATGGATGGTTGATTGTATTATATTTTTCATCATATTCTGGTATTTTTGTCACTTTTAGAAGACAGTGTTTCAGGTGAAGGTGCTTGGAAAGGATATTCATCAATCTCAAATATCATCATTTGATTGCTAGCTTTCATCGACTTCAAGTTGTCAAAATAAATTTTAATTTGAAAGACCAACATATATATATATATATATATATATATGTCATCAATAATGTTTGATATTATATACCTTACATGTTTCTCCTTTGCAGCCTTACGGTGATCACCTGCAGCCCTATCTTTGGCCCAAATTTGGGATGTCTAAAACAATGTCATTGAGTCTTGATATTTAGACTTCGAGGAAAGTCATAGTTTAGTGAGCATTGATTCTTGTGGAGGAACAGTCTCACCGTTATCTGTTCTTGTCACTATTTGTCTTGAAAAGTTTAAGTTAAATGTAATTGTGGAGGAACAGTCTCAACGTTATCTGTTCTTGTCACTATTTATCTTGAAAACTTTTAGTTAAATGTAATTGTGCGGCTGCACATAACTGTGTGTATAGGGTTTTATACACTCTGTTTCAAATATAAAAGCGAGGCCAAGAATATGGATGATTCAAATTAACACACTTTTGGAGAGGTTGATACTTCTAATGGTATAAAGATATTGTGTCATTGAGTTTTTTGGGTTTAGTAGTTTTCCCTCCTGGTATAAAAACATTTGCATCATAGCTGTATTTACTTAGCGTAAATTGATCTTAGAAAACAATTTTCTCTATTTTTCTGTGTTGTGCTAAATTTGGAGAATTGACTTGGATTTATGTAAATTTGTGGATTGGATCTGTGGCATGGTGGTTTTAGGAAGTTATTGACTGAGAGTTCAGCTATTTCCAGTTTTGGATTGTTTCAGGAATGGTGGTGGATGAGATGCGATACATTTTAGGAGTCTTTGGCTATTAAATGTAATGATTTCTGATTTTGGGGTATTTTTTCTCGAGTCCTTAAAGTGGATTATTTTCTATGCTTGCCATTCTAGGATTTCAAATGATGGGATTTAGTTATTATTGTAGAAAAAGAGATTATTATTTCCCTCTGGCCTCCACTTTGCAAAGGTAGAGATCATAGTTAGTTTCTTGGATTTGGGTGTGACATTTTGATTATTGTGAGTGCCAATAATTGTTTTGAATTAAGGTTTTGGGCAGGAAAGAGAAAACATCTTTTTGAATTCTTTTTGCAGTTGAATTTTATACAATGCAATGGATTAAGCTCACTAGCAGGATATCAAACCATGTTCATTAACCCATTGGTTCTCAATTCAACCAATTTCTGTATTTACTGTTTAGAAATGTTATTTCCACAATTTTTTTCACAACTAGGAAAACATATCTTGCACGTTACACTACTGCTAGCATGTATGTATATATATATATGGTAACCTTGTAATTGATGCTAGGTATATATGTATAGTAACCTTGTATTGTGATGCTACGCTGCCTTTCTCTTGCTTTCCACTGATATCTATCTATATGGGGACCTTGTATGTCATGATGCCACACTGGAGGATGCAAAGATGTAATGTATGGACTTTCATAATTGTTTACATAATGCTGAGGATTTTCGTGAGTTATGGCAAGTCTTTTTTATAAAGATCCACTACAAGAAAAACGGCCAAAATAATGCCCAAAATTGTCGGAAATGACTTATTTCGGGGATTTCCTGTCACTGGGAGTCTGGGATGTATCCGCTAATGTCAAGTAAAAGATACTTTTGGCGATTTAAGGAATAGCTGTAAAGAATTGTCTAATCTTATCGCCGGAAAACAGGCAAAAATGCAGCAACCAGATGGAATAACATGATTAAGTGTCGACGTTAGATTTTATGTGACTTTTCGTCACGGAAAAAGTATTCCAGCAGTAAAAACTCGCCGCGTGTAATCCAACATGGCTAATGGGGATATTTCCGGCACCTTAAACAAGTCGGACAAGGATATTTGCGGCTATTATTTCTTGCCGGAAATTGCATTATATGGCGAAAGGTTATTTCAGCAATGATTGCTTGCTTGAAAAAGTTTTTCACAATTTTTCTTTTAAATTACACTAAAACAGAATATATAAAAAATATAATTCACATCCCTTGAAACAAACAAGAGATTGAAACAAATTGACATCTAACTACAACCATCAATTACAGATTAGGTGCCATATGCCTGCATGTTACAAAAAATGAACTATTATGAGAATTAAAGAGAATGCACTATATGTTCAAAGAGGATTTCCAAACCACTGGAAAAGTCAAGTTATAATAGAAATCCAAATTGATGCTCATAACTAGTCTACTTTGCATTTCTTTTCAAGCTCATTAGTAGAAAGTCAAGGCTATAAACAAAAGCTCCCAATTTTCAAAACACAACAAAAGAAGAGAAGATCCAAATAATGCACACCATGCGATACCTATAGGTTCTAGCTCAATCAACAAAAATAGGTTCTGCCTACATGCAAGAAAAGGGCAATAAGCAAGAAAGAAAAAGCCAAAATTCAAAAGTTAAAGAAGAAAGAGGACCTTGATGCTCGTATGCGTCAACAAGTTTCTACTGATGCTACCAACTTGTTAGGCTTTGGATCCTGCGATACAAATAGCCTCTTTTAGAAGGATGAATTCAGGAGAACATCAAACCAGAAAATTAAAATAAGTCAGTAAAGAAAATTATATGGTCAGAATCAAAACTGATTGCACCAAAAAGACAAAGTACAAGCAGCCTGCATCCCAATGCCAACAATGGAAAATCTCTTATGGCATTTTCACACATCCCTGCCCGCTTACAGCTAAAAACTTTGGACTTAAAAAATATTGTATTAAACAAGATACATAATTCTGCAACTACAGTTGGTTGAATTTTCTTCAAATCCTGAAATGTACCTGATACAAATTGTCTCAATGCACTATGATCATGGTTATTGACTGGCATCTCAATGGATAGCATTAAATACATTAAAACCCAACCAAGAGAAGCTATGCTTTAAATACAAGCAGGGAAGAGAGGCAAGCTCAAAGACATGCCAGTACTAGTACGAAATTACCCAGAAGAAACTCTGATACGTGGCAGAGTTACAAGGAAATTATGAGACTTTCCTCCATAAAAAAATTATGAAGACACAAAACAATAAACCAAGTATATGTAAATACAACATATTCTCAATTCTCACAAATCCACAGAGTAACATAGCCAACAAAATATTTGAATCAGATGTAACATACATGGCAGCCAACATCTTCCATTTGTAGAGGCAAGCTTGAGTTTCCAGTGGGCAGACTTTATTGTTAGAGATAACTAAGTTTTGCCTGGTGCCTTCCTGTAGTGGAAAAGGCAATTAAGATACAAGCTTCTAAAGGTTCGAGTAAAATACAAACTTTGTTATAAAAAAAAATTAAAAAAAAAAAAAAAAAGGGTATCTTCAAACTACATATATCAGTCCACTAGCAAACTACATATATCAGTCCCTCCTTTTCACTTGGTATAAAAAATCTGTCACCCCTTGAACCGTGTCGTGTCATGTGCTACTTGTATAGTTAAAAAGTTTGAAAGATTTTGCAATAATAGAATAACAGTGACTGAGGACATGCCTCTTATATATCATGAAAATATGACACATGGCTACATGCAAAAAAAAAATATTACTTTTTTTATATGCTAGTCACATACATACAGTGCCCTCTGTAGTAAACAAAATAACAAGGAAGTTTCTATGTTTTGGACGTGTTTCACATGCACAGCTGGATCTCCTTGGACACCTAGGGGATTAGGGCTCCTCTACATTACCCTATTTTCAACCACATTTTATTTACTGTTTAGACATGTTATTTACCAAATTTTGTTTTCACAACTAGGAAAACGTGTCTTGCACGTTGCACTACTGCTAGTATGTGTGTGTGTGTGTGTGTGTGTGTGTGTGTGTGTGTGTGTGTGTGTGTATCTATGGTAACCTTGTATGTGATGCTAGATATATATGCATAGTAACCTTGTATTGTGATGCTAAGCTGCCTTTCTCTTGCTTTCCACTGATATCTATATAGTGACCTTGTATGTCATGATGCTACACTTAAGGATACAAAAAGGTAATGCTCGACCTGAAAAAAATTAAGTGCACAAATCCTAGGATCTTCACTTTGAGATAACTCAACTTGATGATGATGATTCATGTTAACTAATGGCCCACACAACAAAGCTCAACAGACACTCAAAAACAAAATATTAGCAGATATATTGAAGTGATTAAAGAGCAACATCATCTACCATTTTATTCATAAGTGAAAAGTTATAAGAAATTGCAAATAGAGCTTTTGCTATCTGTTTTATTTGTAATACTAGTAAGTTGCCAAATATTTGATGATAGAGCTGTTGATATCTGGATATATGAATCATAAAACCATGTAAAGCAATTGCAACTGAATTCGAGAGTTAATACAGATAGAAAGCCGATGAATGCACACCTCAGTAGAGATCCATAACCACCCCCAACAGAAAATTTTCCACACGGGGAGAGCTGTACCAGTGGTTAAAAAAAGCATGTTACAAGCACATTTATGCATCTATATCGAGAAAAAGATTTCCGAACTATATGCAACAATTACATATCCAACATCAAGAAATTATAAGGAGTTATATAACAGAATTAGTTCAGAAAACCATAAACAAGCATGACAGCCATTCACATGCTTGTCTATGTATTTGTGAGCATGACAACCCATAGATAATATTTACATATGTATTTATAAGCATGACAGCTCATTCACATGTGCACAAATACCTAAGAATAAGACCATTAATGTAGACAAATACCATATTAAAGTAAAACAAAAATGATGCAGTTTGGAACTTAATCATATATGGATAGATCATGCTAGAACTATGGGATGAGAAAACCAAGAAGAGGAACACTGGATTGTTAAAACTAATGGTATAAAGATATATATTGTGTCATTGAGTTTTTTGCATTTAGTAGTTTTCCCTCCGGGTATAAAAAAGCATTTGCATCATAGCTATATTTACTTAGTGCAAAATGATCTTGGAAAACATTTTCTGTATTTTTCTGCGCTGTGCTAAGTTTGGAGAATTGACTTGGATCCATGTAAATGTGTGGATTGGATCTGTGGCATGGTGGTTTTAGGAAGTTATTGGCTGAGAGCTCAGCTATTTCCAGTTTTGGATTGTTTCAGGAATGGCGGTGGACAAGATGTGATACTTTTTAGGAGTCTTTGGCTATTAAATGTAATGATTTCTGATTTTGGGGTATGTGTGTGTATGTATATATATATATATATATATCAATGGTAACCTTGTGTGTGATGCTAGATATATATGTATGGTAACCTTGTATGTGATGGTAAGTTGCCTTTCTCTTGCTTTCCACTGATATCTATCTATATAGTGACCAGCTTGTATGTGATGCTAAACTGGAGGATGCAAAAAGGTAATGCTAGATATGGACTTTCATTTCTTCCCTCTGGCTTTATAGAGATGATGTCTATTAAAATGTGGCCTGCATTATTTTTTAATGTCTTTGTCATTTCGGTATCGGTTGTAATGTCTTAATCCAATTATTATTTGGCAGCACTTCTTTGCATCTTTTCTATCCCGTGACGAAGCTTTCAAGATCATAAATGATGGATGGTTGAATCATGGTAATGGTGTCAAAGGAGCTACAAAACAGCAGGTGTTGAATGATAACTTTATTTACTATGGTGACTAACATGAGTTTTGAATTTTTTTTTTAGCATCAGCTGCTGCCTCATTTCTCCAATCAGGCGTTTTTAAGTTCGGAAGAAATTTCCATTACAAAGGTACTATCAGTCGTTTTTTTATTCTATATTTTGGTTCACTTATTAAATCTAAATCCTTAATTATAACTGATCTTTGCAGTTGCCTTCACAATGGGTAGTGTGCACTGTGAGGTTAACTGATTTTAACAATGAGGTTTTACAAACAGGTCTAGACATCAGAATTAGTTGCTTTATGAAGTTTTTTAGCATCTTAAATGTACAAGGGAGGGTTTGGCATCTGATTCACTTCAAGAGCGACTGGATTTATTTGGGGATACAACAAACTTGAGGAGAAAAAGGTTAGAAAAGCAATATTTTGGTTTTTAATCTTTCCCCTCAATTTTTATTTTTCCATTATTTCTTGCTCTGTCTCCCTCATTGATTGGTTCTTCTACTCTTCTATCCTGCGCTAGGAAAGCAAGCTACTGAACCTATGACCTGAAAAAAATTAATTAGCAAATATTTATATTTCTTAGAACAAGCTTATTATATTTGGCTAATATTATTTTTCTGTTGCATGTGGATCTACATTTCCTCTGGCAGAGATGTAGTGGAACAATTAGAAGGTCTTGCAAACGATCTAGAGTGGCTTAGAGAACAGAGGTTTGTGATTCCTGAACCTAGCAGTAGCAATCTGAGAGTTTCTCATGCCAAGTATTTGAACGAACTTACATAGAAAAGTGTCCTGTTGTTCCTTTGCCATTTCTACAATATATATTTTTCATATATAGCAGGAGGTTAGATGATAGCAAGGCAGGCTTCTAAGAAGCTCCTAGAAGGAAGGGAGCTAGAATTTTACAGATGGGAGGGGGATTTTAACTTAAAAACAATTTCCAAGATGATGTTCTATCTTCTGCCCTTATGGTTGGACTTCTTGTAGCTTCTTCAATATTTGTATCCTTGGCAAGGAGCCACAATCCTTTTAGGCTTATTGAAGTTGGGTTATCTGTTTGGATAGTTGCTGCAGCTGGGTGTGGTAGTTCATTTGACTTTTGGTCCATTGCAATCTGTCGCATGCTGGTTAGTGTTGGAGAGGCTTCTTTCATAAGTCTTGCTACCCCATTTATAGATGACAATGCCCCTGCTGCTCAGAAAATAGCATGATTTGCAACATTTTACGTGTATATACCAACTGGGGATGGTGTAGGCTATGTTTATGGTGGACTTGTCGGAAACCATTTGAATTGGCGTTATGTGTTCTTTAAAAAAGTCATTTTGTATACTTCCATTTGCTATTTTGGGTTTTATGGTGAAGCCCCTGTTGAGCCAAGAAAAGATTTGACAAAACTGAAAGTTGTGGGGCCTGTTGCTGTTTGTGGAGGGATACTTCAGGAAATGATTTCTATGGGAAAGGTGCTGCTGGGGTTGTCGATGTATCTCACTGCTGCATCTGTGTGGTCTTGGGCAACGAAGGTCAACCACTGAAGCCTGGGGCAGGCTTGGGTTGACTCACTAGGGGAGAAGATCGTAATGAACTTTACTCTGAAAACCAAGTTGTGTTGTATTTCCAACCATGTGTTGGGTTTGGAGCTGGTGGCAATGGAGTGAAGCGATATGTATATAATGTTGTTGAGGAACCCAAGATTCTGATGATTGGGAGGTAGAATGGGTCGATGAGTTATCAATTCTATGACCAGGAAGGGGAGCCACATCCTAGCACCAAACTGAAGGAGGCTTGGAGAGTTGCTGGTGCTCACGGAGGTGTGTCTAGTGGGAAAGAGGTGGTTGAACATGCTTGTGGAATGGGAACTCTGCAAATGGGAGAAAATATTTCCAAAGTATCAAATGGAATTGTTTCTTACAACATTAGACAGTCGCTTGGTGTATGTGCTAAGATTTGTTCCTTCAAATTTTCAGCCATAATTCCCCTATAGATGTTCTCAATCGCAGTTACAGGTGGGAGTACCTCTGTACTAAAGCTATCTTAAAAAGAGGCTTCTGTAATTCCTGTAGAGTTGGCAATGGAAGCTGATCTGCCTAATGGTGTCATAAGTATTTTTCATGGCACCAAGTATATTGTTAATGTTAATTGTGATGGTGACGATATGAGAGTGTTATCGTTTCTTGGTTCTAATACACATATATGCAAGAGCATCGGCTAAAGGGAAGCACGTTCAAACTATCATTGAGGCCAAAAATCATGCAATTGACATGCCTGATGCCAACTGCGTGGATGCTATTGTTAGAAGATATTGTTAGAGGATTGGCTTTTGATTTCTCTCAGGTCTCTGTGGCTACATCTCTAATAATGCAGTTTAAAAGAATATTGCCAGGAAGCACTAACAAAATGGGCTATGCAAATAAGGATGCTATGAAGGAGCTTGAAAGCATAAGCTTGTCTCAGCTACAACAGAGAGGATTAAAAGATAACCACAACTTGTGGGGCAAGGTGCTTTGAAGGGAGAGGGTTCGTCACACTTCAACACCTCTAAAAGCGTGGGCCGAAGTCATTATGGGCTTTAGTTTGGGGTAATAAGGATTTAGAGGTTTGGGCTCATGGGCTTTTATGGGCTTTGGATGACTAATGTCTTTTACTTAGTTTATTGTATTTCTCTATAAGACTAGATTTCTGTTAGTAAGCCCAGCCATTTTATCTCTATTTTATGCTTATTTTGCTGTAAGACTTAAAAAACTAATGGCCTTTACTTAGCTCTACGTAGGATTTGTAGGATTTTAATGGGAGTATATATACACTCAGATGCTGGCTTAATGGTAAGGCCATCGAGGCTCTTGCCTAATGCCCCACTCTAAGTAAGGCCCCTAAAATTAAAAATAAGAATTTTTTTTTTTTGAAGAAAAAATAAAAACCATTTCATTAAATAAAATTTTAAATAACTTGTATATTTTTCAATGTGTGCAAAGCCCCATAATACTAAATTTAATATTTAATATAATAAATTATTTATATTTTAAATAATTTTTTAAGATCTTGCTAAATTAAGATACAAAATTTACATTGAGACCTCATTTTCAGTTGTTGTATTAAATATAAATTCAAACAAAATTTATTTAAAGATTTTAAATAAAATCTCATTTTATTAAAAATTTTAAAAATATTCTATATAATAAATTATATTTTATTGTATTATAATTATGAATAATTAATACAAATTGAGGCCTATTTAAATTTCGTCTTAGGCCTCAATTTGTATTAAGCCGCCTCTGGCTTGAGGTTATGGCAATCAGGCTACAAAACTTTGGCTTAAGTACTATGTTAGTAGTGATGGAGTGATTGTAGGGGACCCTACCCCTCTTAATATATCTTACTTTGTTTTTTATTAGACGAAATGCTTGCTTGTTTAGACAAGAAAAAAAAAATGTTGAGGAAAAGGCTGAAAGCAGTTCAAGAAAAAGCAAAAGGAATGATCACTACTAATTGTTCTTGACCTTTTCCAAAACGTAGGGTTGGTTAAGAAATCATCTCCACATCCATTGATGTCTTTGACAGGGTCAATGTGGAAAGTTTTTTCAACTTGCTAGCTTGGAACAAAAGCTTGTCGACAAGTGATCAGAACCAAAAAGTAAAGAGTAAAGACTATGTTACCTTGACATATTAACAAAATAATATTAGTAAGACTTAATCAATTTAATTCAAGTTAAATTTGAAAACTGATTTAGATCAATTCAATGAGCTATATATATATATATATAAAAGAATAAAATTGTTAAGGAGGAAAATGCTAAAAGCAGTTCAAACGAAAAGCGAAAGGGAGAATATAACACTACCACCTGTTCTAGACCTTTCTTTTCTTTCTCTATCATCTTTTTTTCCAGTTTCTATTTAATTGTAGGGTTGGATGAGAAAAGTCTCCATGTCTATCGAATTAGTAATTGATCATCATCAAGTTGGTGTGGAAGTCTTTTCTTCTTTAAATTTAATAGTGTGTTGAAACGATATTAAGAGCAATGGAAAATGTTGGTATGCCGCCCGAGTTTGTCCCTTATTTTGATTGCTCATGTATTTAACTTTTTACTTGATGATTAAGAAAGTAACTTTTAATGTATTGATGTATTTTTTTTAAATATTTAAATATATTAGAAAATATGAAAAGAAATAAAAATAAATAAATTTGTACTAGGTGGCACGCCGGTCATTTCTGGACAACGGCCTAGCATTACTCGAGAAATTCCCCAAATGGGCCATTATGATTGCACCATCATACATATGCATGAGACCTACATATAATTAATTCATGAATATACATATATATATATATATATATATTTATAGTCAACGAGTCATTGATTTCTATGCAGGATCATCCATTCTATGGAAATTTCCAAGATGATTGAATTATTTCTAGGATGGGAATTTTCAATTATTCTTTTGATCCCGAAAGCCCTTTCTTAGTTTTCTTTTGGAGTGCTACCACCGGTTCTTGACCTTTAGTTTCGTTTCTCTCTCTCTTATTTCCCCAGTTTCTATTTAATTGTATGGATAAATTTGGAAAGTTTTGCTATTCATCATCCTTATACATCATACAATATAATTTTTTATTTCTTTTATTTTTTTAAATTTTATTCTTTTTATTATTTTCAAATTCTAAAATAATAATAATATTAAAAAATTATATTCTAATATTATTTTAATTAATTTTTAACTTTTATATCGACTCATTTCATATTAACTCACTATCTAAGACGTGAAAATTTTGATTCCCTAACTTTAGACCAAATAATACATGGAGCAATTGTTTTTCCAATCGCACCCTATTTCTTGCCAAATCTTCACAACTAATTAAATCTTATTATTGGATGTATGAATATATTATTGACACAAAAATATTAACAAAATAATATTAGTACAACTTTGCTTTTTATCAGACGAAATGCTTGCTTGCTTAGACAAAAATAAAAAAATGTTGAGGAAAAGGCTAAAAGTAGTTCAAGAAAAAGCAAAAGGAAGCATCACTACCACTTGTTCTTGACATTTTCCAAAACATAGGATTGGGTGAGAAATCAGAAAAGTCTCCACATCCATCGAAGTCTTTGACGGGTTAGTTCAGAAAGTCTTTTCAACTTGCTAGCTTGGAATAAAAGCTCATTAACAAGTGATCAGAACTAAAAAGTAAAGAGTAAAGACTACGTTACCCTGACACAAAAATATTAACAAAATAATATTAGTACGACTTAATCAATTTAATTGGAGTTAATTTTGAAAACTGATTTAGATCCATCCAACGAGCTATATAAAAAAAAGAATAAAATTGTTAAGGAGGAAAATGCTAAAAGCGATTCAAAAGAAAAGCGAAAGAAAGCATATATGATCACCACCACCTATTCTAGACCTTTCTTTTCTTTCTCTATCATCTTTTTTTCCGGTTTCTATTTAATTGTAGGGTTGGATGAGAAAAAGCTCCATGTCCATCGAATTAGTAATTGATCATCATCGAGTCAGTGTGAAAGTCTTTTCCACTTTAAATTCAGAAGTGTTTTGAAATGATATTAAGAGCAATGGAAAATGCTAATATGCCGCCTGAGTTTGTCCCTCATTTTGATTACTCACGTATTTAATTCTTTTTAATCAATGATTAAGAAAGTAACTTTTAATGTATTGGTATATTTTTTATTTTTAAAAATATTTAAATATGTTAAAAAATATAAAAAGAAATATTAAAAAAATTAAAAATTAAATTTGTGCTAAGCGGCATGCCAATCATTTCTGGACGGCAGCCTAGCATCACTCAAGAGAAATTCCCCAAATGGGCCATTATGATTGCACCATCATACATATGCATGGGACCTATATAATAATTTATTAAAAATTTTAAAAATATTCTATATAATAATTTATATTTTATTGTATTATAATTATGAATAATTAATTTAAATTTTACCTTAAGCATCAATTTGTATTAAGCCACCTCTAACTTGATGTTATGCCAATCAGGCAACAAAACTTTGGCTTAAATACTATGTTAGTAGTGATGGAGTGATTGTAGGGACCCTACCCCTCTTAATATATCTTACTTTGCTTTTTATCAGACGAAATGCTTGCTTTCTTAGACAAGAATAAAAAAAATGTTGAGGAAAAGGCTGAAAGCAATTCAAGAAAAAGCAAAAGGAAGCATCACTACCACCTGTTCTTGACCTTTTCCAAAGCGTAGGGTTGGGTAAGAAATCAGAAAAGTCTTCACATCCATCGAAGTCTTTGACAGGATTAGTGCAGAAAGTCTTTTCAACTTACTAGCTTGGAACACAAGCTCGTCGACAAGTGATCATAACTAAAAAGTAAAGAGTAAAGACTATGTTACCTTGACACAAAAATATTAACAAAATAATATCAGTACAACTTAATCAATTTAATTCCAGTTAAATTTGAAAACTGATTTAGATCCATTCAACGGGTTATATAAAAAAAAAAAAAAAAATTGTTAAGGAGGAAAATGCTAAAAGCAATTCAAAGAAAAAGCGAAAGGAAGCATACATAACTACAACCTGTTCTAGACCTTTCGTTTCTTTCTCTATCATCTTTTTTTTCCAGTTTCTATTTAATTGTAGGGTTGGGTGAGAAAAGTATCCATGTCCATCGAATTAGTAATTGATCATCATCAGGTCAGTGTGGAAGTTTTTTCTACTTTAAATTCAATAGTGTGTTGAAACAATATTAAGAGCAATGCAAAATGCTAGTATGCCGCCTGAGTCTATCCCTCATTTTGATTGCTCATGTATTTAATTTTTTTATTTTTATTTTTTTACTTAATGATTAAGAAAGTAACTTTTAATGTAATTTTTTTTTAAATATTTAAATATGTTATAAAAATATGAAGAGAAATATAAAAATAAAATAAAAAATTAAATTTGTGCTAGGTGTGCTAGGCGGCACACCGGTCATTGCTAGACGGCAACCTAGCATCACTCAAGAGAAAATTTTCAAATGGGCCATTATGATTGCACCATCATACTATGCATGGGACTATATATAATTAATACATGAATATTTATATATATATATATATATATATATATAGTCAATGAGTCGTCGCATGCATATTGCAGGACAAGTCAAGAAAACATATTATTTAAATCTCACAACTTAAAAAAATTATAAAACAATACAATGAGAAACACATTTAATTTAAAATAAAAGAACCACTAATTGTAATAATTTTAAATAATCATTCAATAAAAATATACGTAAATATGGAGTATCACATCTCAACTAATTAAATCTTATTATTGGATGTATGAATATATTATTGACACAAAAATATTAACAAAATAATATTAGTACAAATTAATCAATTTAATTGGAGTTAAATTTGATTAGTTGGAGTTATAAAATCACAAATCTTCCTGACAATAAACTGTTTGAAAAACTAATTTAGACCGGGGTACTCATTCATGATCTATCCTATACCGTCATCCAACGAGCTATATAAAAAAACATTGAAAATCCCCTAATTTATAGGAAAAGGATATAAAATATGAAAAATGTTTATGTTACCAATAATTTTTCCTGAGAGTTTGTACCAATTTAATTTTTTTTAATTAATGGTTAAAGAAGTGTTTTTAATGAATTTGTGATTTTTTTTAAATGTTTAAAGCGATTAAAAATGCTTGAAAAAAAAATACAAAATAAAAAAGTACATTTTGCACTTATGTGTGGGAACTCTCAAGCAAAATTTTGAATTATGGTTTAGTGACCAATCGTGTTGAAGTATTAGAAAGAAATATTTCGGTATCGGTATCTTTTGGAGTACCGTTTCGAGATAGACATTATATAGATAAATTATATATATATATAAGAGTAGTGGTACACCTACCACATGCAAGAGAACTCACCACAATGCTATTTACTTTGTTTTTATCTATTTTTTTAATTCTCTTAAATATTTTTAAAATAATTCACAAGATTATTAAAAATATATATATTTAATCATTAAATATATATGAAAAAAGCCACTATGCCGCCCAATCCTTACCTCTCAATTTGATGGCTTAGTGAAATTTTATTTATTTACTTAATGATTAAATAAGTGATTTTTAATATACTGGTATATTTTTTATTATTTTTAAAAAATTTAAAAATGATAAAAAAATGTGAATATAAAAATTAGATAAAAAAAAAAATTACTTTTATACTAGCGGAAGTGTTAAGCTACAAGTGGCACGCTAGCTTTAGCTTTACTCAATATATATATATATATAAATAAAATAAAATGGTAATGGTAAAAATCCTCGTGCAGCATCCACCGCATTTTCCTATTCTGAAACCCCTTAATATTTTCGAGGACCCAACCGTTATTTTGCACTGAACCTCGCACTTTTACCTGTTTAAAAAGGCTTTTGTCATTCAAAACATACATAATGCCAGGCTAAACTGGTATGCATTTCCAAACACACCAAAAAACTGACATTAATTGTCAACAAAATAAAAGTTCATTTAAATATAAAGAAAAAGACTCCATTTTTCGATATTCAAATGGTTTCTTAAGTTTTGACAAAATAAAAAAGTATATATAAGAACAAATATGAGTTAGTGAAGATAGCGAGTAATGCTAGGTACAAGTTTTAAATAGACAAAATACATATAAGCTATTCGTAAAAAAGTGGATCTCACTAATAATTAATAGTTTTATTTAACACTTTTTTTGAGTGAGGTCCAATTTTTTATAAGGTTTTGTATGGGGATTGTCTATTTGGGGTTATTGAAGCATCACATTCTTCAGAATTACAACAAGGCTATAACCACACCATGCTAACACATCAAGCACCCTCTGGACAGAAATAACAAATTCCCACTCATGGAATATTCTGGAATTACTTGCATAACATAAAGATGATGAGGTGTACAGTGGAGATTTAATCTTGTAATTGGTTGTTATGATTTACGTATGTCCTGTTGGCTATAAATAGCTCGCTTATATGAGCATCATTGTATTGTGGAAGAACAATATATACGAAATACATTTCTGAAAGGTTCATATTCTCCTTGACATTCTGTCGAGCACATTCTGTGCTTCTTCTTTAATTCATTATGGTATCACGAGCCTAGAATAGGACTCACATCCAATATTCCTGACCTGCAATGGCTCCCAATAAAAATACCACTCCCACCACCATCCCAAACCATACTTCAAATTTTGTTACCGTCAAGCTCAATATTGACAATTTTCTTCTTTGGAAAGCTCAGATTCTACCCTTTCTTTGGCTACATTGATGGCACGATTCCCTCCCCTCCACCCACCATGGACGGGCAAACCAACTCAGCTTACACTAAATGGGTTCTTCAGGATCAGCTTGTTCTTTCGACTATAAACTCTTCTTTGACCGACACTGTTCTTGCTCAGGTTCTTGAGTGCAAAACTTTGAGTGAAGTTTGGAATACTCTTTCTTCTCTATTTTCGGCTCAATCTTCAGCACACATTATGCAAACCCAGTTCCAATTGGCTACCTTGAAGAAAGGCTCTGAGTCTATTTCCGAATATTTTCACAAAGCTACAGCACTTTCTTCCTCTCTTAGTGCTTCCTCTCTTAGTGCTGCTTGGCGCCCCCTTTCCCCTTCTGAATTTGTCATCTACCTCTTAGCTGGTCTAGGTTCGGACTATGAATCCATTGTCACCTCCATTACAACTCGTCCTGACCCACTTTCTCCTGCTCAAGTTTTCAGTTACCTCCTCAATCATGAGTCACAGCCGGCCCATCAAACACACTCCCTTCTTTCTGCTAGTCCGATTTCTGCTAATTCCACAGTCACTCATACCTTCTCTGCATCTCCTTCCAATGTTGGCCGTGGTCGTGGTCGGCAAGGCCGTGGTCGGGGTCGTGGTTCTCCCACTCCTCACTCTAATTTTTCCCCCTCTAATTCTCCTCAACGCCCAACATGTCAGGTTTGTCATAAGTCTGGTCACTCTGCCATGTCTTGTTATTATCGGTTTGATCATGCTTATCAAACCCCTCCTCCTCCCACTCTTCAAGCCAACTACACTACTTTTCCCTCAGGTCCACCTTCTGTTTCTGAATGGTTCCCCGATACCGCTGCTACAAATCACTTTACCTCTGACTTTGCCAATTTGAACCTTAACTCTACTCCTTACACTAGATCGGATCAAGTTAGCATTGGTGATGGATCTGTTCTTCCCATTCAAAACACTGGCATGGCTAAGCTTTCTTTCTCTTCTCATCAATTTTTTCTCGAAAATTTATTACATGTGCCTTTAATCACTCGAAATCTGCTCTCTGTTGGACAATTTTGTCATGATAATGCTGTGTTTTTTGAATTTCACTCTTCTAGTTTTTTTGTGAAGGATCTATGTACCAAGCAGGTACTTCTTCAAGGCTATGTTAAGGATGGGCTATATGTTCTTCAAACTGATGCAGAAGCTAAACCACCACCATCTCTACCTCTCAAACACGGCCTCTCCACTTCCTCTCATGCACTCGTAGGAGAACGAACTTCCACTTAGATTTGGCACTACTGTTTGGGTCATCCCAACCCCCGTGTCACCTCACTTACCATTAGAAATTTTCATTTACGTATTTCTACTACTATGTCGTCGTTTGTTTGTCCTACTTGTTTACAAGCCAAGTCTCATGTTCTTCCCCATCCCCCCTCTCCTTCTCGTTCCTCCTTTCCTTTTCAACTTCTATTTCTAGATGTATAGGGACCAGCGCCTGTGCTATCCACCAAGAGTTTCAGATATTATCTTTCTATTGTAGACGATTTCACCAAATATATATGGCTTTTTCCATTACATGCTAAGTTTGATGTTCTTTCCATTTTTCTTGCATTCTTACGTTATGTCAGTAATACTTTTTCTTCCAACGTTATATCCATTCAGTCTGACTGGGGGGGAGAGTTTCGTCCCTTAAACACGATTCTTAAACAATTTGGTATTTCCCATAGAATTTCCTGTCCCTATTCTCATCCTCAAAATGGGAGTGTCGAGCGACGTCATCGACATATTGTCGAGAAGAGACTTTCACTTCTCGCTCATTCTTCCATGCCCTCTGTGTACTGGGCTGAGGCATTCCAAACAGCCACATTTCTCATTAACCGAATGCCTACCCCTCTCTTAAACAATATCTCTCCATTTCAGGCTTTGTTCAAACAAATACCAAATTATTCATTCTTAAGGGTTTTCGGGTCAGCTTACTGGCCTAATTTAAGGCCTTACAATAAGCATAAAATGGATCTACGTTCCCACCTATGTGTCTTTGTTGGATATACACCTGATCACAAATCCTACAACTGTCTACATGTTCCCTCTGGTCATGTATATATCTCTCGGGACGTTAGATTTGATGAAACAAAATTCCCATTTGCTTCTCAGTCATCCTCCTCTAACTCTGGCCTCTCCACTCAGCCACATACCTCTAAGCCCACTCCACTCACCTACGGCCCTTTTAATTCCTCACAGAGTTCATCTACCCAGCCTACTTTCTCTACACCTATTCGGCCCACTCCCATTCCCTTATAGCCCATCAATCTTCCACATAACCCAACCCATCAAACTTCCTCTCCTACCTGATCCATCCAATCTTCTTCTCCAGCGGACAGCTCCTCTGCTTCTTCCTCTTCTACGATCTCATCTTCTAACCCCACCTCTCCACCTCTCCACAACCCACTACATCTGCACCTTTCTCTACTTCCCAATCTTCTTCTCCAGCAGACAGCTCATCTACTTCTTCTTCTTCTGCGATCTCCTCTTCTAACCCCACCAATCAGCAACCCACTGCCTACCCATCTGAACCCTTACCTACTTCTTTCCCCATTCCTCACGGCATCATCACTCAATCCAAGACCAACACACATCGTCCTCTTGTTCGTTCCGACGGTACCATCCCTTGGCCAAAACCCAAATCTGCCTCTTTCACTATTTTCGAATCTTCATCCATTCCAGAAGAACCCACCTGTTATATCGAAGCAGCCAAATACTCTGAATGGCGTGATGCAATGGCCATAGAGTTTCACGCACTTCTTCAGACCCAAACTTGGGAGTTGGTACCGCCCTCTCCTCACCTCAATATTCTCAGTTCTAAGTGGGTTCTCAAGACCAAAAGAAAGGCTGATGGCACCCTAGAGCGACGGAAAGCTCGTCTTGTAGCTAAGGGATTTCATCAGCAGCCTGGTCTTGATTACTCAGAGACTTTTAGCCCCGTTGTTAAACCTGTCACGATAAGGCTCCTTCTGTCCATCGCTGTAACCCGAAACTGGCCTCTTCATCAGCTTGATATACAGAATGCTTTCTTACACGGTGACTTGGAGGAGGATGTCTATATGCATCAACCTGTTGGGTTCATAAATCCTGACTTCCCGCACCATGCATGTAAGCTACGCAAATCAATTTATGGTTTGAAACAAGCCTGTGCACAGGCTTGGTTCTCTAAACTGAGTTCTAAATTGCTTTCCTTAGGTTTTCATGCTTCAGTTTCAAATTCATCCTTGTTTATTCTCTCCCACGGTTCTGATTCCATTTATATTTTAATTTATGTTGATGATATTATTGTGACTGCATCTGCCATTTCCTTGATTCATGACTTTATTAATTCTCTTCGTAATGACTTCCCTGTCAAAGATCTTGGTATTTTACATTATTTTTTGGGTGTGGAAATTTCTTGCGTATCCTCTGGTCTATTCATGTCTCAAAGCCGCTACATTTCTAATTTGTTACAAAAGACTAACATGCACAACTCTAAGCCCGTGTCTACTCCTATGTGTGCCAATGTTAAAATTTCAGCACTTGATGGACCTTCCTTTGAAAATCCTAAGCTTTATAGGAGTGTAGTAGGCAGTCTCTAGTATCTTTCTTTTACTCAGCCTGACCTGTCATTTGCAGTCAATAAAGTGTGCCAATTTATGCACTGCCCTCGTGTCTCCCATTGGCAAGCCGTCAAGCGTATTTTACGCTACCTTCACCTTACACAACATTTTGGTCTCTATTTTTCATCATCTTCATCCTTCAAACTTACTGCCTTCTCAGATGTTGACTGGGCAGGGTGTCCCGATGATCGTAAATCCACAGGTGGGTTTTGTGTATATTTTGGCTCATACTTAATTTCCTGGGGATCTAAGAAGCAGCCCACCATCACCCGCTCTTCAACAGAAGCTGAGTATAAGGCTGTAGCTAACACCACCTGTGAAATCTTTTGGATTCAGTCCCTGTTAAGAGAATTAACCATTTCTTTATCTGACCCACCAACCTTGTGGTGTGATAACTTAGGTGCTACTTATTTGTCAGTAAATCATGTGTTACGTTCAAGAACTAAACATGTTGAGCTTGACTTCCACTTTGTAAGAGAAAGAGTTGCAGCCAAGACACTCAGAGTTGCATTTGCTTCAAGCAAGGATCAAGTGGCTGACATTCTCACCAAGCCACTATCTCCAAATCGATTCAACTTGCTTCGCTCATCCTTGACTATCTTCCCTGTGCCACTTGAAGCATCACATTCTTCAGAATTACAACAAGGCTGTAACCGCACCATGCCAACACACCAAGCACCCACTGGACAGAAATAACAAATTCCCACTCATGGAATATTCTGGAATTACTTGCATAACAGAAAGATGATGAGGTGTACAATGGAGATTTAATCTTGTAATTGGTTGTTATGATTTACGTATGTACTGTTGGCTATAAATAGCTCGCTTATATGAGCATCATTGTATTGTGGAAGAACAATATATACGAAATACATTTATGAAAGGTTCATATTCTCCTTGACATTCTGTGCTTCTTCTTTAATTCATTAGGGGTTTGTATACATCATTTCTCATTTTGAAATCATTGTTGAAAAGAAAAACAAAGAACACATTAGATTTTTCCACATCTGCGTCTACTTGCATTTTAAAATTATTAGAATATATATTTTAATATTATTTTTGTTTTAAGATTTAAAAAAATTGATTTGTTTTTTTTTTATTTTATGTGAAATTTAAAAAAATTATAATAATTAAATGAGATGAGATTAGTTAAGAAGAGTTGTGAAAACAAACGAGACAGTCAATGCTTCCTTTTTATCAGACAAAATGCGTGCTTGCTTAGACAAAAATAAAATAAAATTTGAAAGCAGTACTTCAAAAAAAGCAAAAGGAAGCGAAAGGGTTGAGTGAGAAAAGTCTCCACATCCATCGAAGTCTTTGAAAGGATCAATGTGGAAGTCTTTTCTCGTCGGCAAAAGATCAATTAGAACTAAAAAGTAAAAACCAAACAATAAGGCTCATTTCTTGCTCAATCTTTTCAACTAATTAAATTTTATTATTGGCTGTATGAATAAATTATTGACACAAAAATATTAACAAAATAATATTAATCAATTTAAATGGAGTTAAATTTGGAAACTAATTTAGATCCATCCAACGAGCTAAATTTGTGTCTACAAACGTAGGGTTGGGTAAGAAAAGTCTCCACGTCAATCGAATTAGTAATTGATCATCATCGGGTCAATGTAGAAGTTTTTTTTACTTTAAATTCAGTAGTGTGTTGAAACGATATTAAGAGAAATTCCCCAAATGGGCCATTATGATTGCAACATCATACATATGCATGGGACCTATATATATATAATTAATACATGAATATATATACATATATATATATATATATATATTTAGTCAATGAGTTGTCACGTGCATTAATATACACAAGTATTGAGGGTCGATCTCTAGGAAATTAATAAATGTATTGGCTTTCAAAAGGAAATTTCCAGGATGATTCATTCAATTATTTCACAAGCGGCCTAGCTTTAGTATCTTTTCTTATATATAAAATTGTATGTCCGGAGTCGTCATGAACATATATAGTACTAATTGGTCATTACTCATAAAAATGGCAGCCTCCTTCCCTTCCATTTCCATATCGATAGTAGCATGGGCTATCTGGATCTTTTTATGCGGAAAGTATTTGGATAATGCACTTCATCAGCTTGTCGTTGTTGCATCTGGATCAACATCTGCCCTTCAACTTAAACAAGCCAAGGCTTTGCAGGAGATTGGGTGGTGGCCGTCCAATAGTAGTAATTCAAGTGCTTGCCACTAGGATGGTATTACTTGCAATGCTGGTGGAAGCATCACAAGCATCGATAGATCTACTCAAGGTTTGGGAGCTCAGTTGAAACTCAACTTCTCTTTCTTTCCAAATTTAGTCAATTTAAAACTTGATTGGAACATGCTTGTCGGCAATCCCTTCCACAATTGATCATTTAACTAATTTGGAATCTTTGGACCTTGGTGAAAATCAAATCAATGGATCCATTCCCCCCGAAATAGAGATGCTAAAAAACCTGACCTATTTAAACCTTGGTTGGAACATGCTCGTTGGTCCAATCCCTTCCACAATTGGTCATTTAATTAATTTGAAATATTTGGACCTTAGTCAAAATAAAATCAATGGATCAATTCCTCCCGAAAAAGGGATGCTAAAAAAGCTGACCTATTTAGGCCTTCATTCGAAAATGCTCGTTGGTCCAATCCCTACCACTTTGGGTAATTTAACTAATTGGGATTATTTAGGCCTCAGTAAAAATAAAAATCAATGGATTCATCCCCCCCCCCCCCCCCCCCCGGAAATAGGGATGCTCAAGAATTTGGTCATTTTAGGCATTAGTTCGAACATGTTCATTGGTCCAATCCCTTTCACCCTTGATCATTTGACTAATTTGAGACATTTGGACCTTTCTCGGAATAAAATCAATGTATCCATCCGCCCCGTAATAGGGATGCTTAAAAATTTGAGTTATGTTAACCTTAGCAAGAATTTTATTAGTGGAGAAATACCTATCACGCTTGGACTATTACCCCTCTATGTACCTTGGATCTTAGCTACAATAATCTTATGGGCAACATTCCCTCTTCTCTCATTGGTATACATACACTCGCCTTGTCATATAATTCTTTGAAGGGTCAAATTCGGTTATGGTCTATATCATACCTCCCACACATTAATTGGCAACAAGGATTTATGCGGTCAATTCAAGATTTTCCCTCCATGTCCCAAAAGCAAAAAATCAATCATAACCAAAACAGAAATTTTTGCTCCCATCACCACTTTCCACACATTCCTCGTTATTGTGGGTATTCTTTTGCCTCGTTGTGTGCTCAAGGAAAATCAATTTGAGTTAAGTGAATCTAAAAATGGAAACATATTCTCAGTATGGAATTATGACGGACATATTGCATATGAAGACATTATTGAAGCAACTAAGGATTTTGACATCAAACATTGCATTGGAACTGGTGATTATGGTAGTGTTGACAAAGCAAATGTACCAAGTGGAAATGTGGTTGCCTTAAAGAAGCTTCATCAGAAAGAGGTTGAGAATCCAGTTTTCTATAGGAGTTTTATGAATGAGGTGAGGGTGTTAACAGAAATCCGACATCGAAATATTGTAAAGCTGCATGGGTTCTGTGTACATAAATGATGCAAATTTTTAATTTATGAGTACATGAAAAGGGGATGCCTATTTTGTGTCCTAAGAACCGTTGATGAAGCTATGGAACTAGATTGGAGCAAGAGGTTAAACATCATCAAAGGCAGAGCATATGCTTTATCTTACATCTGTGATACCCCAGTTTTTACGTGTATTTTTATTGAATGATTATTTAAATTATTATAAATAATAGTTCTCTTGTTTTAAATTTAATGTGTTATTCGTTAGATTTATTTTATGATTTTAAGTTGTGCAATTTATTTTAAAAAGCTTTCTTGTTATTATTTTTTGTTTTGCATTTAAATTACTCTCTAACTTGAATTATTTTATTGTTGGGCTTTAACTATTTTATTTTATTAATATTGAGTTGTAGTGTTTTTATTTGGCTTTTATTTATTTTTATTGTGCCTTTTATTTTAATGTAGTTTATTGTTGAATTTTATTATTTTATTTTATAAAGTCACTTCCTTTAAATTATTTTTATTTAACTTGCTATTTTAAAATTTATTTTCATTGGATCAGTTTTGAGACCCCTAGTTGTAAAGACTGGATCTCATTTTTCTTTTCCTCTTTTTCCTTTTTCTTTTTCTTCTTTATTTTTCTTCTTTCTTTTTCTTCTTTTCTTTCTTCTTCCTTTTCCCCTGCTTTCCCGTGCGACCAGCCCCCCTCCCCTGCTTCTCTTCATGCGACCCTCACTACCCAATCCACTCCAGCCGCCGTGACCCAGCCGTAACACCACCACCCACCGATGCAACTCATGTTGGCGACCTCCCCTGCACCAATCTCCACCCCCCACCCCCACAACCTTCCTCCGTCGTGGTAGCCAACTCGAAACCCACGGGTTTCTCTTCTGTCCTTTTTCTTCATCCCCACCTGTGCGCTGCCATGTGCCGGCGTGGCCATCATCGCCCAGTCCATTCTCTTTCCCTCCGGTCGATGAGCTCCCCCACCCATTTTCAGCTCCTCCCTCGCCGCCGTTAGCCCACACGTCCCTCTCCAAGCCGCACGATTTTGTGCTCCTCGCGCTGCTGTACCTCCACTGTTGGCCACCACTTCTTCACCACATCATCCCCAGCCTCCAAGCTACCTAACCCACCCAACCGCAGCTCCGATCTGTCACTAGTGAAGCTCAGCCAACCCACTTTTCGTTTTGGGCTTTTTGGCCTTCAACCGTAGTTTGTGCCGCCACCCACGGCCAACCACTTCCATTAGTTTCACCAGCACCTCTAAGCCTTTTCTTAGCAATTCCAAGTCTTAGTTTGTCCCCATTCAAAAGTGGGTTTTTTGTGACCCACGGTCTTAGTGCGATTTGCACTGTTACGTTGCCTTGCCACTGCTTCTTGCACCTCTGTGATCCTTCGAAAACATTTTATAACACTGTAAGTATTTTCTGAACAACTCTTGCGATTTAAATATATTTATGCTTTAACAAATATTTTTGTGGATTGGTTTGTTGTGCCGGACTGAGTCCGAGGAGTTTGGGAGTCGGTTGGAATGGAGGAAGGAGTTGTTTGTTGGTTTGGTTGATGTTGGGATTTGCTGGATTATTTTTGTGACTTGTCGTGGTGCATGCATGATCATGGTTGTAAAATAAAAATGGGATTTTTCTGCATGGTGCATGCATATTCGTGGGTACGAATGGAAAATTGGATTTTCTTGTAAAAGTGGAATTTTGGGTGCGTGTGTATCATGACCCCAAGCTGAGATGAGGCATTATCTTAGTGGAGCTCGTCTGATCACTCGGGAGTGTAATATACTGAGTGACATCCCCTGGGTTGTCGCTGGGTGACAATGGGAGCGGACGGGATGGTACGCTCTCATGCCGACTCTGTGGCCCCTCTGCTGGCGGGGGCGAGAGGATGCTTAGCTACGAACTTGCTGGGCACGGAACTGGGCATCGTCGTTACGAAGTCACACACATAGTCGTTACCCCTGGTGTGACGAAGGGAGCCAGGGTGTGCTGATAGTCACTAGAGGAGACCATGGTGCATACGGTTAAGAAAATTGGATATTGGTTTTGATAACGGATATTAGGCCATTTTCTGGAAAAATGGCATGATTGGACTAATGGAATTTATGTTGGGCCATTTTCTGGGAAAATGACGAGGAAATATTTTAAATGAAATGTTTTGGGCCAAATGAGATTTTTGGCGTATGTGGAAAATTAGTCATTTTCAAGGAAATGATAATTTTTGGAGTCTCATGCATATGGTATCATGTTCATGCATTTTGTTTGGCATGAATGTATTTTTATCTCAGTGTTTATTTGGATGATTACTTACCTGTGGTATCGTTATTTGCTACCATAGATTTTGTTGTAGATGTGGAGGCTAAGCTCGATGAGGCGACTCCGCCGGAGGAGTGACTTGATGCTTTAGTTTGTGTAATGGGAAGTGTTCTCCCACCTTTTAATTATGTATTTGATTTACATTATATTTTCTGGACTAGTGTAATATTTATTAGTACGTTTATGTTTAAACGAATTTGTATTTTAAATAAATTTTGGTACTTAGTCGACTGACTTTATTATTCCGCTGTGTTATTTTTGTTGTACATTTTTGCTTGCGCACACACTTGGCACTTAGCGATGGGATGTGTGACCCATGTTGTCATCATCCCGACGCCTCGATTTTCAAATGTCCGTACATGGGAGTTGGGGGCGTCACAGATGGTATCAGAGCAGTTCGGCTCTGGGTAAAACCATATGTCCCATAGGTGGAGTACCAGAAATTTTAAAGGCTTGATTTGAAATTATTTTATTTATTTAATTTGAATTGTTTTTATTTAATTTGATTCAATTTTATCTTATTTGAAATTATTTTAGTAAATTTGAATTTATTTTATTTGAATTGAAATTACCTTATTTTATTGATTTGATTTGATTTAATTTAATTTGATTTTTATTTTGTTTTCTTTTTTTCTTTTTTTTTTTTTTTTGTTCAGAGTTGAAAGTTGGGTTAAGGGTGACCCTATGGCAGGAAGATGGTATAACCGAGAATGCCGTTGGTAGTTATGAATATTTAGTGTAGTAGGCTTGAATTTTATCGATGTAATTTGGTTTTATAATATCAAGGCTTGAAGGAAACGTTATGGTTAAGGCAATCTTTGTGGTGTAGGAACTAAAGTCTCACTGAGGAGGGAAATAGCTTTAAATCGTTTAGGGTACTTGAGGTCTTGAATTCCGTAGAATTTATTAAATGAGTTCTTAGGATTGGAGGTTGTAAGTTCAACGAACTCAAGGATAGATTTATGAGAAGTTCACCTAAGGTATGAGGCCCTATAGATTTTATGAAGTAAGTTTATGGGATTGAAGGTGGTAGGAACAAGCATTTGAGGGATTACTTAAATTAGATGTTTTAGATCTTGTTGACTCTGATGAGTAATTTGATAACATTTGAGACTTTGGAATCTATGAGCTTTAAGGGTGATTGTTTTTAGATCTAAGTTCATAAGTCTTGAGGATTTCGGAAAATGATTTATTATACATTGATGTATTAGATTTTGAAAGCTTTGGGAGTCGGTTGTTTTATTATGGGGTGTAGTTCATTGATCTTAGAAATTCCGAAAGATGATTCTTATTCGATTTAAGGTTTTAAAACTATGGAGTTGAAGAGTTGATTTATAATAAGATTTGAGTTTTTAGTTCCACAGACTTTGTGCCCTAGCGTGACCTATTTTGGTGATTGAATAGTTTGTAACCATTAAAATGGGGTTGATCAGAGTGAGTTATTGACATAAAAAATTTTCTAGAGTGTATTTCTTTGAGGATTGAAGGTAATGATCTAGTTCGTGTATTTCTCTGATGATTGAAGATATTGACTTAGTTTAGAAAATGATTATTGTTAACTCGAGGTTGTAATAATAGATTTTAGGAAATGATTTTTATTTATTTGGAAGAAATAGATCCATCGAGGTGTTGGAGACAATAGTTTATTTGTTGGTATTGAATGCGATTGAATTTGAGAATTTATGATTCGGAAACTTTTGGGAACGGATTATTAGCAGGTTTAAGGTCATTTTCGGTACAAAACTTTAAGTGATAGCTGGTTGCTGATTTAAGGATGTAAGTTGAGTAGATTTAGGAATGATTCTTGTTGATTGGAGGATACAAGTCCAGATGGTGGAAATGGTGGAAATGGATCACTTGTACATTTGAATGATTATTTGTTTTAACTAAGTGTACATGGAATTGATTCGTAGTGGTGGTGAGTGTGTATGGGCTTTGGAGAGTACAGGTCTTTGTTTCATTTTTTTTATTTTATTTGAAAGAAGTGGTTTTGTTAGGAATTGAAATGGATTCGATACGACAGTCTTAAATTCAGGAGATCTTAGCTTGGGATTTTTGGCAAGTCAATCGGAGTGTTCAGTCGAAACATGATACCCAATGAAGTGATGGTGGGCAATAATTGATGCGATTATCTTCAAGAATTAGTTGTGAATTGAGGTCTATAGGAATTTAAATTTTAGGAGGGTATGCTTTACTTTGGAGATCAAGCGTCAAGTTGGGAGAGTTATGGACGTTGTTATTTAATTTAAAGAGAGATTGTTGGGTCACCTTGTGTGGTATATGATAAAATTTTGGAAGTCGAAGATTAGGTATCAACGGTGGGTAACATAAACGAATGTATGAGGTAATATGGATTTAGAATCCAAGAGTGTTGTGCAATAGTTACGATGGATTAGAGATTGGAACAACATGGCTTGCTTTAAGGTTTAATTGTGATATACTATTGAGGAATTAGTCATGCTAATACTAGACCTTATGAGAGTAGGAGCAGGTGGGAGAATTACCAGGAAGGTTTCAATAATGTTTTGGCAAATTCAAATGGTGGTTCGTATTGAGTTTAGCAACTTTAGTCACCGCTAGATTAGATGGTATTTAGAATTTAGGTGATGAGCTTTTAAGTATAGATTGTCTGATAGAAGTTTATAGTTGCTCTTGTTGATTGGTCGGAATGGATTTGAGCCTTTTAGGTTATGTTCCTTATCTTAGATGTGGCAACTATATTTTGATAGGATGATACTTGTTTTCATTTTGGGATATTGAGGTTGATTGGTGTTGATTTCTGTCAACGATCATGTATGTATTTTGTGGGATGTCGATTTTTTATTAAGGCAGCGAGAGCCAAATGAGGAATGAGTGATAATTCGTGGTTTTTATAAGTATATTATATTCTATCGAAATGTGGAAAAGGATTTTCTTGTTAATAGGTGTTGAGCTAGCTTGTATTCAATGATGTTAATTTATGAGGACATAGTCTTTTCACATTTTGGCGAATTATCAGAGTGCACACGAAAAGCGTGATTCTTGGAAATAATTAGGTGTTCAAATTTTGTGCTAATTTTGAGGAATTAGTGGTGACTTGAAATTTTGAGAAGATGCTTGTAATTGGAGATGATCATTTGGTTGTGCAAATTTGTTTATGGACGGTTAACTTTGGGAGTGGCTATTAGGTTACCAAGGTGTAGTTTACAATGAAAGTTTGGAGGTTTTAGTATTGGAGTCGACTAAGGTTAGTACAGTTTATCGTATGAAGATATTAATATTCATTGGGTGTTGTATTCAGGTTTTTGTGGAAAATGGAGATTTCGAATTACATAACCACCTTAGGAGTAGTAGGAGTGATATACCACTGGGAGACTAGTGCAGGTATGATGGAATCACCTATAGGAGTGGATTTAGGAGAGCATTACACGTGCTTGTATGGGAATAGTTAAGGGTATGTTTTCTCAAGTGTGCTCCGAGTTGTATCTTGTATTCTACTTGGCACTTATGTTTGACCTCACAAATTTCGAAGACGAAATTTTATTTTAAGGGGGGAAGGATGTGATACTCTGTTTTTACGTGTATTTTTATTGAATGATTATTTAAATTATTATAAATAATAGTTCTCTTGTTTTAAATTTAATGTGTTATTCGTTGGATTTATTTTATGATTTTAAGTTGTGCAATTTATTTTAAAAGGCTTTCTTGTTATTATTTATTGTTTTGCATTTAAATTACTCTCTACCTTGAATTATTTTATTGTTGGGCTTTAATTATTTTATTTTATTAATATTGAGTTGTAGTGTTTTTATTTGCCTTTTATTTATTTTATTGTGTTTTTTATTTTAAAGCAGTTTATTGTTGAATTTTATTATTTTATTTTATAAAGTCACTGCATTTAAATTATTTTATTTAACTTGCTGTTTTAAAATTCAACCGCCGTTTGTGCCGCCACCCATGGTCAACCACCACTTCTGTTAGTTTCACCAACACCTCTAAGCCCTTTCCTAGCAATTCCAAGTCGTAATTTTTCCCCATTCAAAAGTGAGTTTTTTGTGACCCACGGCCTTAGTGCGATTTGTACTGTTACGTTGCTTTGCTGCTGCTTATTGCACATCCGTGATCCTTCGAAAAATATTTTATAGCACCGTAAATATTTTCTGAACAACTCTTGCGATTTAAATATATTTATGCTTTAACAAATATTTTTGTGGATTGGTTTGTTATGCCGGAGTGAGTCTGAGAAGTTTGGGGGTCGGTTGGAATGGAAGAATGAGTTGTTTGTTGGTTTGGTTGATGTTGGGATTTGCTGGATTATTTTTGTGACTTGTCGTGGTGCACTCATGATCATGGTTGTAAAATAAAAATGGGATTTTTCCGCATGGTGCATGCATATTCATGGGTACGAATGGACAATTGGATTTTCTTGTAAAAGTAGATTTTTGGGTGCATGTGTACACGACTCCAAGCCGAGATGGGGCATTATTTCAATGGAGCTCTTCTGGTCACTTGGGAGCGCAATATACTGAGTGACGTCCCCTAGGTTGTCGCTGGGTGACAACGGGAGCGGACGGAATGGTAACGCTCTTGTGTCGACTATGTGGCCCCTCTGCTGGCAAGAGCTAGAGGATACTTGGCTATGAACGCGCTGGGTGTGGAACTGGGCATCACTCATTATGGAGTCACACGCATGGTTGTTATCCATAGTGTGACGAAGGGAATTAGGGTGTGCGGATGGTCCTTAGGGGAGATCATGGTGCATATGGTTAAGAAAATTAGATATTGGTTTTGATAATGGATATTGGGCCATTTTCTTGGAAAATGGTGTGATTGGACTAATGGATTTTATGTTTTCAAGGAAATGATAATTTTTGGAGTCTCATGTATATGGTATCATGTTCATGCATTTTGTTTGGTATGAATATATTTTTATCTCAGTGTTTATTTGGATGATTACTTACCTGCGGTACCGTTATTTGGTGCTGTAGATTTTGTTGTAGATATAGAGGCTAAGCCCGAGGAGGCGGCTCCGTCGGAGGAGTGACTTGATGCTTTAGTTTGTGTATTGGGAAGTGTTCTCCCACCTTTTAATTATGTATTTGATTTACATTATATTTTATGGACTAGTGTAATATTTATTAGTACGTTTATGTTTAAGTGAATTTATATTTTAAACAAATTCTAGTACTTAGTCAACTAACTTTATTATTTCGTTGCGTTATTTTTGTTGTACACTTTTGCTTGCTCACACATTTGGCACTTAGCAATGGGATGTGTGACCCTTATTGTCATCATCCCGACACCTCGATTTCTACATGTCCATATGTGGGAGTTGGGGGCGTCACAACATGCATCATGAATGCTTCCCATCAATTGTTCATAGAGATATATCATCAAACAATATTTTGTTGAACTCCGAGTTCCAAACTTTTATCTATGACTTTGAAACTGCTAAACTCCTTGATCCCGACTCCTCCAATCAAATATTGATTGCTGGCACTTATGGTTATATTGCCCTAGGTAACATGTTAATTGGTTATTTTTACTCCAAAAATGTCATTTAAATTATTTAATTAAGAATATTGAATATAATTCTTCTATTAATCATGTATCTAAACATTTTTTAAGATTATTATTTTTTTTACTATTTTTTTCTTTGTCAAATTTACAATTTATGAATTGTTATCACCAATTAAGCTAAAAGGATATTAAGTTGAGAAAACTAAAAAGACATGTAATATAATCTAAAATCTCAATAATCTTAAATTATAAATTTAATTAGATATATTTGTTCTTCATTTAAATGTTTAGCATAATCGCATATATTATTTAATAATAATACATTTGGAGACTGGATAATGAGACCATATAGGTATAGCTCGCAATTAGCAATAATATAATAATATATATAATAGCTTCCTATAATCAAAGTTTCATGATTTAAATTATTTTTTTCAAATATATAAATTTTTTAGATTTAAATTATATCCTCTACACAAAAAAATTAAAAAATAAATAATTGACGTTGTAATTCATTTTTGTGAACTTTGTTTATTTTTCAGAATATGATATAATGAAGTTGTCACGTCTTTTAGTGTTTCTCTTTAAAAAACTTTATTTTAAAAACTAAAGAATATCATCACTAACTTGATTAAATATTATTCTTCATTCAATATTTTACTGTTAAATTAGAATTCTCAAATTTATTAGATGTATTACTGTTCATTTAATAAGCTTAACTGAATTATATATAATTGGAGTGATGACATCACATTTCAAATAGAAATAAGATACTTAAATAATATGCCATTTTCATTTAATAATATTACTTCCTAAAAAGATAATAAATTTAATTATATATATTATTTTCAATTTATAAATCCAATCTATATTTATAGTGGAGTAGTTGAGAACTTGAGGGTGTGGCTTCATATGAGTAAAAATTTATGCTTTGAAGGTTATATAGAGCGTATAGTTTATATAAAATTAATAAATATAGATATATTCGGTTTTTTTCAATGCCACCTATAAATTCCAAGATTAATAGGAGAAGCAATGTTGAACAAATGGCTCAACAAATACTACTAACCATTATTGTTTTTATGGAATCTTGCACAATTGCAAACACTCATTTTAAAAGACATTGACTGTATTTAGTTGTAATTCTCATCCTTTTTTTACTTCCTCTAGAGAGTTTGCCTACACGATGACAGTTACTGAAAAATGTGATGTATATAGCTTTGGAGTGGTGGCACTAGAAGTATTAATGGGAATGCATCAAGGAGAACTCTTATCCTCATTATCATAATCATCATTATCATCTCAAAACATGATATTAAATGAAATATTAGACCAACGCTTGCCACCTCCAAATCTTCTTATTGGACAGGATATTTTGCTTGTTGCTACAATAGCTTTTTTTTTGTTTTTTTGTTTTTGGACAGAACCTCCATTTTATTCAATAAATCCTCACTTTAGGTAGAGGAAAACCATGATAACAGGATCCATACTAGGACCCCACAAGAAGTACCCAAACTAAGATAAAGGACTCCAAACAACAAAATACAAGGACAACCTTGGACATGACTATTACTAATAGATGCATAAATAGGGAGGTTGAGTTTATCCATTCCGATGAGACCTCAGAGTTTCCTCAGTAATTGCATAAGATTATTCCATACTTGGTTTTTCCCTTGCGTTCCAAGTTTCGCCAAGTAATGGTGATGAAGCAAGTACCTTATGTTCTGGAGCAATCACACTGGAAAGTGCGTGGGGGATGGCATAAACTTCTAGTTGGACTCTTGGATGGGAGATGGACCCATGGCCGATGCTTTAGAAAAAATAGAGTCCCCTAGGCTCAAGATATGTGAATGTAAAATAGGCAATAAATGGGACATGTAGCTTATAGAGCGTCTAGTGGGGGAGGAAAAAATGGAGGAGATACTCGAAGTCTTGGGAAATCCTTGAGAGGGGCATGATTTGCTCATATGGACTCCTTCCAAAGATGACATGTTTACGGTTCGAAATGCTTGGGAGTGCCTGCGAGTGAAGTCCCCTGAAACTCCATGGTCAGTGTGGGTTTGGCATGAATTTCTACCAAAAAAAAATCTCAATTATGGTATGGAAAGCATGGAACAATAGCCTTAGTGTGGATGATAGATTGAGAAGGATAGGAATCCCGGTGGTATCAAAATGTAACTGTTGCCGTGCAGGTGGATATGAGGACATTAATCACGTGCTCTATGCTGGTGACCTTGCTCAACAAATATGGAGGAGATGCGCTCATCACTTGGGAATTCCTTTTCGGGAGGAAATAACGTGGAAGGAAAATATGTTACTATGGTTTAGGCGTGCATCTCGGTCATCTCAAATAGGAGTAAGCTGGGGTGTACTCCCCTCCATTGTTACATGGAGACTATGGCCGAGGAGATGCAGGGCATGTATGGGAGAAAATACGGATTCAATCAAAGAAGTGTGGTAGGTGGTTAGACTTTGGATGACCTGGTTGATGAAGGACTCCTCAAGGTTTCGGAAGCATGGCATGGGGATAAAGAAATGCTGAAGGGTCTGAACATTGATATAATACCAGTGAGGTTAAAACATGCACAAGTGGTCAGGTGGATAAAGCCTCAGCAGGGGAAATATAAGCTCAATACAAATGGAAGCAGTAGTCCAGGTGCTTCAGGCACAAGAGGTCTCCTTCGAGATGCCAACGATAATTTAATTTTTGCTTTCTTCGTAGACTTTGGTGTTGGTAGTAATAACGCGGCTAAATTAAGGGCTATCCTATATGGACTAAAGATCTGTCAAGAACAAAGGATTAACGGGGTGGAGGTTGAAACCGACTCACTGCTAGTGGTTAAGTGGATTTGCAGTGCTAAATGCCGACTGTGGTATCTTGAAGACTATTGGGATGAAGTCTTAAAAATTTTTATAGAAGGTGATCACTCGATTCAGCATGAAATGTGTGTCACAAGAATTTCTCAATCGCAAAAAGCTAAATGTCATACCCTTGACTACGGTTTCACTCCCGCAACTGAGGAAACATATATGGCTGGATTAGGATTTGCTTATTGTTAAGGTGTTTTGTGTGTTGTCAATGTGTCGTTTACATTTCTCAGTCTTTTTTCAAGAAAAATATTATTTGTAAGCATTCCAAATCACCCCATAAATATGAAGTACTCACTTTTCAAGGTTGGAAGCAATTGAAACAGAATGGGGTCGGTGTGTTTGTATGAGATAAATGTGCAAATATAAAGTAGAAGCGAATTAAATAAAATCACAAGAGAATTTCAGTAGATTCATCATTTCTTCTTCATGAACAACAAGCTTTCAGAATATCATTGATATCAGGATCATCCCCAGCTTCTTTGTCCTACTCAAAAAGAAATAAACAAATTTTACATCTAGTTAGAATAGTATCTAGCATAAGAGCTCAAAACTTTAAAGCCTTGAGTAGAGTCTTTCAATACTCCTCTTCGATCTTAATTGTATTAGAAAATATATTTAGACAAGGTTATAGAAAGTGTAAAAATATACACGTTAACTTTTCTGTGTGTTAGGAAAAAAAGGAAACCATTGATCAATAACAAATATATGACAATGGTCATATTGATGATTAATGGTGTTCTGGGCATGAGGACAAAAGAGAAAGGGGATAGGCTATGATGAGGAACTTAATTACCTTGTGAACGTATGAGATGTTAGTTTTGCCAGGACCTGCAACTATAATTCCACCTTGCTGCCTGAGAAATAACAAACTTCCACTTGTTAATTTTAAAAATGGGGAAAAAATCATCAATAAGAAAAAAGTAAATTCTACCCTTGCAGCAAACAACTCATATTTGAAAAGCTTAGCCAAAATAGATAAAGATCATTAAACCAATTGTCTTATTGAAGGCAGGCCTTATAATCTATACACTTCTATACTTCTTCATATTTTTTTTTTTTTTAATTTACCCATTAGTGTAGAGTCAACTGTTGCTAGATTTCTTTGGTGGCTTCCCCAGGATCTTGTTTAAGCCACCAAGGGGATTTCGTTATGATGGATCTAGGTTCTGTTGATAATACCATTAAGTCAGGTTAGGATGCAAGTTTTGTTGATAGTTGCTAGGAGTTCAAGAAAAGTACATAAGTGGATACTTTCATCTCATCTTTAAAAAAAAATGGACACGGTAGTTGCAACAAGATGTTTTGCATACCAGCCACCTCTAGTCACAGTGTCCTTTTCAAATGAAAGCTTCCAGTCTTGTCGATAACCTTCCATGTATAATTGTATTATCTTGAGACCTGCCTACAGTGTCACAAAAACAACTAAACTAAGAATTCCTAGATGCAATCACAAAGTGCTAATTTTCACAAATATCTAATGTAAGCCACAAGTACTAGTATAGTTACCAAAAATGGATTTTCACATACTTTAGGAGTGAATGTAGTTGAAACCCCTGAGACAAATTGTAAAGCCTCATACGATGAGTGGGTCGGGTTAGCATAAACTTCTGAAAGAAACAACATGTTTTATTAGTAGGCTGCAAAATTAAGACACATTACAATTTTTTCTGTTGGGAAGTATAGACTCCACAACATAAAATTGAAAAGATTTCTCTTTCATTCTTTTACACCCATGCTTTGATGAGTAGTAAGGTCTTTCCACAATGCAGGCTGCTTTGCAACAACATGCATGACACCGACATTGCTGCCATTACCAAACCTTTACCATCTCGTCCTCATTATTACCACATTATTCTTGTTATCATCATCATCAATTGGCAACAGAAACAATGGTTCCATATCCACACAGACCCCTTTATTATAGAGTAATTGAAATTTCAACATATAAAAACTGTAAGAACTTAAATATAAACAAGAAATTTAAAACATAAAACAAAATGGAACCAGAAGTGCACATGTGATTGAGCCAGAGACACCATCTCATCTTCATGTTTCCATTTTAGTCCATTGACAGTAAAACCAAAGTAGAACTTGATGTACCACTGCTGATATAATAGAATTCACATAGTATACAAATTCTTCAGAAACATACCTCCTTTAAATTTTGTTTGCTCAATAACTGCTCTTGCCTACATAAAATACTGCCACCAATTACTTCAAAAATTTATATTATTTCCTTGATAAAAAATTGGGACAAAGGGTGAAAAATGATTTTGGTGAAGCATATTGTTGTTAGTCACATATTTATCCTTAAAAGACATGTGAAGAGTGACATTGGTTTCCTCATGAAACTTCCATACATATTTACAATCACCCTTATTCCAAGGATGGCATATTGACACCCAACAAATACACGAGCACCTTATTATTGTATCCTTAATTCATCTATTAAGTCTTACTCAAGCAAGTATTAACAGTTCAATTAATCATCAGTACATACTTGATCAATACTTCCAGGTCCAATTACAACCAAAGCCACACCTGATGCATCCATTATATCCTATCAACATATCATATATATTAGTACTATGTTGATATAAGCACTTCCTACTTATCGTTTTAAACCAACAAAAATTAAAGGGGAAGATGCCAATAAGTTATTAAGTCTTTTTTTTAGCTACCTGTAAGGGTATGAGGGGGTTCCCTACCAAGATGTGAACAGAGTAGCACCCTACCTGCTGGGAACCGAACAGGAGGGGCCTAGACGGAGATAAGCCTCATGCGCTCCTTCAAGTCGAGTTTGAACCACTACTTAGATTCTTGCCCTAATAGGAAATTGAATGAATCCTTTCGTAGTTAATACTAATATTCTAAGGTGAATCCATATTCGGATTTGAGCTCATGATCTAGTACATGTCAAATCACTTAGGTGTAACCCAAGAACTATTGAGCCACCAACCTTGGTAGTAGGTCATTAAGTCTTCTATAGACTACAGGAACTCATCCTAAAGATAACTATGTATTGCCCTTCCTTGGAAACATCCATTCAATTGATTTGAAGCTGGCAGTGATATAAAATAAAAGTTTTTCCTCTTCACAGATCCAGTAATTTCTAATTAGCATCGACATTTTTATCTATTTTATGTTCCTCAACAATCTTTCTTTGTTGTTAATATCATGGGGGAGCAAATATTTTGTTTATTTTTATAAGTAGAAATTAGGTTATAGCCGAATGAATGAACGCATGACATCTATAGTCCATCCACACACTTACCTTCTTGGTGGCAAGATAATCAGCTCGTTTGCGGCAAAAGACACACCTGCAAAATAAAAGACAAGTACCATATATAGATACACACTATACCCCTAATGTCCCGATGCCCCTTTTTTAATCTCTTCACTATAATGTGTAACTATGTTGGGTATTGCTCATTACCCAAAAGAAAAAAAAAAAACGTCCACAGCAAAACTTTGACCATAATTAGCTACCCAAATTTTCTGTAAAGGGAGAAGTTTTCTTTTTCCATCCCATTGCAGATGGATGAAACTTTCAATGGTACGTGAAGTAAGTGCTTTGGATTTCTTCCTTTCTCTTTTAAAGTGACTCTCAACTGGTTCATATATATATATATATATAAACTTCTCGGATAGTATCAAAATCAATTGAAACTTCTTCGAATTTTCCCCGAAAACTGGAAAAGGTTATTATTTAAAGTTATGAGACAATCACAAAAATCCTGTTACATTTCCAAATGGTTTATAGTTTTTAAACTATGAAAATTATTATCTCAGGTACATCTTTTCATATGAAAAGTGTTATTATAGAAGTATAATGTGATGCATTAATACCAACTCTATAATTAAAAACAACATTTTATATAAAAAATTTATGCTAACCAAACAACAAAAAGAAAAAAACAACTATTTTCAAGTGAACCAAATTCCAAAAAATCAGTTGTTTTCTTGCAAAGAATTTTGCTGGAAACAGTATCCGTAACATAAATGTCATACTTCAAAACAAATGGAGCCTGGTTGTTTTTATGCCTTACTTACATCTTATTTTGGAGGGGGAAAGAGATTTAAAAAAAGAAGAAGTAAAATATGTAATATCTCATTCATCCCCTTGATTGGGAGTTTAACAAGCTAGGAGGGATCATTCCCTCATTTGAAAGTTTGTAAATGGAATGGGTAGTTGAGAATATACATTCCTTTTGTTTTCCCCTCAAAGACTCGACTGTTCATTCGCACAAACTTGGAAGGAATCTAAGGAATAGAAGTCATAAAATCTTGACCAAGATTATTATTGTAGTCGATAAACAAGAGAGAGAGAGAGAAAACTGTATTGTGTTTTATTAATGAGTAATCAACTATACATATACAAGTAGTGACCATTATACCCTCACACTATACATTTAATTACAATATGTATTCCAACACTCCCCCTCAAGCTGGGGCATATATATCATATAAACCTAGCTTGGAACAAATAAACTTTAGCCGACTATGACAAAGTGGTTTGGTAAACACATCTGCAAGTTGATCAGCAGACTTCACAAAGGGTGTAGAGATGTCACCACTGAATATCTTATCTCGAATGAAGTGACAATCAATCTCAATGTGTTTAGTCCTCTCATGGAATACAGGATTAGACGTAATATGTACTGCAGCTTGATTATCACAAAATAACTGAAGGGGGACAGGAGCTGGAAACCCAATCTCATGAAGAAAGTGTTGTAACCATGTCAGCTCACTAGCAGTGTGAGCCATTGCTCTGTATTCGGCCTCTGCACTAGATCGAGCTACTACTGTTTGCTTTTTACTCTTCCATGTAACCAAATTACCTCCTACAAAGGTACAATATCCAGTAGTCGATCTTCTATCTGAAGGAGATCCTGCCCAATCAGCATCTGAAAAAGCTTCAATTCTAAGATGCCCATTTGGTCTATACAACACCCCAAGGCCAGGAGCTCGCTTAAGATACCGAAGAATATGGATTACAGCATCCCAATGTGAGACCCTAGGCGTTTGTAGAAATTGGCTCAGTACACTTACTGCATAAGAAATATCAGGTCTAGTGATAGTCAGATAATTTAATTTTCCAACAAGTCTTTGATACCGACCTGGATCTCCAAACAACTCACCTTCCTCTTTCAATAGTTTACGATTTGGATCCATAGGAGTGTCAATAGGCCGTGCACCCAACATGCCAGTTTCTTCCAAAAGATCAAGCACATATTTTCTCTGAGATAGATTGATACCCTTTTTAGATCAACTAACTTCGATTCCAAGAAAGTATCTAAGTTTACCCAAGTCTTTTGTCTGAAATTGATCATGTAAAAATTGTTTCAGCCTGACAATTCCGGCTGAATCATTCCCAGTAATTACAATATCATCTACATATACAATCAATAAGATATGACCTGCATCACTATGCAGATGAAATACCGAGTGGTCTGTTTGGCATCTATGAAGACCAAATGCCATTACACTATCAGAGAACCTCCCAAACCATGCTCGAGGAGATTGTTTCAAACCATATAATGCCTTTTTTAACTTGCAAACTGTACCTCGACACTCCCCCTGAGCAACAAAACCAGGTGGTTGCTCCATATACACTTCCTCATTTAAGTCACCATGTAGGAATGCATTTTTAACATCCAACTGAAATAAGGGCCAATCCAAATTAGCAGCAAGAGAGATCAATACCCGAACAGATGAAATTTTGGCAACGGGAGAAAAAGTCTCGTCGTAATCAATGCCATAAATTTGAGTGTAACCCTTAGCTACCAAGCGAGCTTTCAGACGTTCCACAGCGCCAGTAGGATGGAATTTGACTGTGTATACCCATCTACAGCCAACAGATTGTTTTCCCGGCGGCAGAGGAACAAGATCCCATGTCCCATTATGGTGAAGAGCATCCATTTCATTTTCCATGGCTGTCCTCCATCCCGGATCAGATAAAGCATCCTGAACTGTCTTAGGAACAGAAACTTTTGACAATTGAGAAGTAAAAGATGAAAAAGATGGAGACAATGCATGACATGAGACATATTGGCTAATCGGATGTTGAGTAACACAAGAACGAGTACCTTTTCGGAGAGCAATAGGTAGAGATTCTGAAGCACTGAGTAACTCAGGGTCTGAAGACGGAGACAAAGTTGGTGGAGGCAATGGAGCTGGGGTCCGTGAGCGACGCGAGTACACCTGTAGAGGGACAAGAGAAGGCACTGAAGGAGGTTGGGTAATAGTGGGTGACTGTGGAGGAGAAAGGGTTAGAGTAGGTAATGGTAGAGGATCACACTCAACAACCGAAGACGTGTCTGAGAAATAGGGTATGGACTCAAAAAAAGTGACATCAGCACTTGTGAAGTAGTGTCGAAGAGCAGGACTATAGCAGCGATATCCTTTTTGTGTTCGGGAATAACCAACAAAGAAACACTTGGTAGCACGTGGATCAAGTTTATCAAAGCCTGGGCCAAGATTATGAACATAGCAAACACACCCAAAGATTTTGGGTGGAAGAGCAAAGGTTGGCAATGAGGGAAACAAAATGGAGAAGGGAGATGAGCCATCGAGGACATATGAAGGCATACGATTGATAAGGTGACACGCAGTAAGAATACCATCACTCCAAAAACGTTTAGGAACATGCATGTGCAATAAAAGAGCTCGAGTTACATCTAACAAATGACGATTTTTACGTTCAGCCATCCCATTTTGTTGGGGTGTGTAAGAACATGAAGTTTGATGAACAATTCCCTTATTGCTTAAGTAAGCAGCAAAGGCATTAGATTGATATTCTTTAGCATTGTCAGAACGCAAAACTTGAACTTTTTGTCCAAATTGAGTTTTAATTTCTTTTCGAAAGACTTTGAATATGGAAAGGAGTTCAGATCTTGCTTTCATCAGAAATAACCATGTCATACGAGAATAGTCATCAACAAATGTAACAAAATATTGAAACTTGTTTGATACAATGTTGAATGGTCCCCATATATCAGAATGAACCAATGCAAAAGAAGAAGATGCTCGATTATCAACTCGAGGTACAAAAGACACACGGTGGTGTTTACTAAGTTGACATGCTTCACAAGGAAAGGGAGACACATTTCCAAGATCCCTAACTTGACGTTTCAAAAGAGAAAGGGATGGGTGTCCAAGACTGCAATGCCATTCAAAAGCGGAGGAGGAAGTGAGGGCTCGAGTGGGTGACTGCTCGACGTCGAGGTAATACAGACCACCAGTTTCATGCCCCGTACCAATCTTCTTCCCCGTCTTGAGATCCTGAAAAATACATACAGAAGGAAAAAATGTCACAGAACATTGAAGATTTTGAGTGATTTTACTAATGGACAGCAAGCTAAAGGGAAAACTAGGAGCATATAGAACGGATGACAGGGATATAGACTCAGTGAGCTTGGTGGATCCAATGCCTGTAACTTTAGCAAGAGAACCATTAGCAAGAGTAACACTCTTGGGAAAAGACATAGGACCTAACTCAGATAAGGAATGAGACAAACCAGTTAGATGTTCATTAGCTCCTGAATCGATGATCCATGGATTTTGGGTAGACGAGACAAGACATGTAGATGCTGTACCTGGTTGGGTAAGAGTAGCTCTGGAAGATGAAGCCGTTCGTGTAACTAAAAACTGATCATACTCATCCTTCGATATGCTGATCATCTCTGGAGGCAAGTTGGAACTCATTGCATGTGATGTAGAGTCTTGGCAAATGGCCTGATTAGCGGACCCAGATGGTCTCCCGTGTAGATCCCAACAATAGTCCACCGAGTGGTTAGTGCGACCACAATGGGTGCACTTACGAGATCCACGACCTCGAGTACGGTTACCTCTGGCATCACGTCCCCCACGTGCACCTCTACCACCCGAGCCTCCATGCCCACCAGGAGCAACATAAGAGGCAACTAAAGCAGATCTTTCATTACTCTGGTCAGAAGATAACTGAGATCCAGATCCAGATCCAGATAATGTGGCTCGCTGGAGTCGGGAGAACACATCAGGAAAGGATGGGAGTTGTGGGCTTGCCAGAATTTGCGAGCGAACCGACTCATACTCAGGTTTTAGGCCAACTAGAAACCGAACAACGTTGAACTCTTCACGTTGTTTTAGCATAATTGAAACATCAGAAGTGATAGGTTGATAAATTTTGAGTTCTTCACATATACCCATCACTTTAGAGTAATACTCTTCTAGACCCAAAGCACCCTGTTCCAATCCAAAAAATTGTTGACACAACTCATAAATATGAGTTGTGTTTCCAACACCCGAGTACATTTGTTTGAGATGCCTCCATATCTCCTGAGCAGTGTCAAAGTGCACTAAACTAGCACAAATATTAGGCTCAATACTGGTCAACATCAAGGAGCAGATTTGAGCATCTTCTTGCTCCCATTGAGCAAAGGTAGAACTAGTTGACTCAGGCATTGAATCAATCAAGTGGGTACGACGAAGACCCTTACCTTTCAAGAACATTTCAACAGATTTTGACCATAGTATGTAATTCTTTCCATTCAATTTCACCGTAGTCATAGGCATGTTAACGTTTGGTGCAATAGATAATGACTCAAACTTAGCTTCCATGGAGGAAAATACGAGAATATGGATCAAAAAAACGAACAAATACATGCTGGAAAAATAGAAACCAGCTTAACAACCCAAATCTCGGATCTGTACGGGTCAAAAACAGTCTGGAAAAGTAGAATTAGGACCTGAACCGGCCTGTTTCGGGTCTGAACCGCCCTGTATCGGCCCTGTTTCGGTCTGTTTCGGCCCTGTTTCGCCCTGTTTCGGCCTGTTTCGGCCCTGTTTCGGCCTGTATCGGCCCTGTATCGGTCTCGGGCGTATCGGATTCAAGAATGAATCAGAAAACGCAAATAAGTTATTCCGAACCCGGAATAAGTTATTCCTAACCCTGATGCCAAACAAGTGCTATTCCAAATAGGAATAGGTTCTTATTCCAGATTGGGGGCATGCACAACCACGGATAAGATAGCAAAACACACCAGGAATAGCCAAAAACTTGCAGCCAAACATACCTGGACTGTTCCTCCGGCCGGCGATGCACAGTCCTTCCGGCAGCCGATGGAGACGAAAATTCACCGGAGTGGACAGAGGACGCCGGCGACCTCGATTCCGGTGTCCATTACCGGAGATAACCCCTAATGTCACCGGAAAAGCACTTCGAAAGGGGCTGCCGGCTGAAACTTCAGCCAAAATTCACAGCACCACCAACAACCAACTACAACCACCAGCACCCGCCGGAAAAACACCACTAACCCGTTGTACAACCACAACCGACCACTCACCTCTCTGATACCATGTAGTCGATAAACAAGAGAGAGAGAGAAAACTGTATTGTGTTTTATTAATGAGTAATCAACTATACATATACAAGTAGTGACCATTATACCCTCACACTATACATTTAATTACAATATGTATTCCAACAATTATGATACCCCTTTTATTTTGTTAGAAGCCTGTACCACCCCTCTTCATGCCATGAAACCCACATCTAGACGCTTTTCACCTTATTGCTATTTAGCTCTATGTTATAAACATTGTAACTTATTTTCATCAAATGAGAAATTGTGAAATTTCATTTCATGGAACATTTGCTATATTTATTGGGTGTCCTTTTTCACTACTCTGTGTGTTTGTGTGTGTGTGTGTGTGTGTGTGTGTGTGTGTGTGTGTGTGTATTATGATAATGTAGTGTAGAAGTTAATTGCTAAAATTCCCAAGGACATAAAAAAGAATAAGATGAAAAATAAATAGAAGACTTTGAAAAGAATTGGTGAATGCCATGACATGGTTAAGGAAGCTTTTAGTGGATTTGGTTGGAAGGATTCTTTAACATGTGACAAGTTGAAACTGGAGTTTTGGAGCCGTGATAAATTGCTATATTTTTGTGAGTTTATTTTTATTACAAAGATTTATATTTGTTTACATAGTGCTAAGAATGTTTTTTTAGTGTCTAAATTTGTAGTCAAGAAATGGTTGAAAATACATATTTTGACACATTACTATGGTACAACTTTGAGCCAAATTCATAGCAATAGTTGATCTTGCTGAGACTGAAAAGGAGAAACGCGTAAGGTATGTTACCTTGAGTACTACTAATGACATCGATATGATGATTTTATAAAATGAAGTTCTTTTGTAAAGCTTTAAAATGGATGAAATTGATCAAATTATGTCACTTGAATTTAAGGCTTTCCAAATGATCAAGTGAAGAAGGAGAAAACCTTTTTATAAAAGCAAAAAAAATACTAGATTATGGTAAAAAGAACACAATACAATTGCTCATTATTTGATAATATGGCTATGACAATTGATAAGGCAACTAATGTTATTACTGTTATTGCGAAGTCTTTATAAAAAATATCGAGTAGAAACCTTAATGGCTTTGCAGGTATTGGACTGTATACAAATTGTGTTATTGACTTCATATTTTTTTGTGGATAATCCTATTTATAATGAGATTTTATTTGGTTGCACAGTTGAATTCACAAATGGCTCTTTTTGTAGTCACTAGTGACAGAAGTTGGATGCCATTCCAATTCCTGTAAAGCTGTAACGATTTCCGTTGAAGTCTTTTTGTTAAAGACTTTGCAATAACACTCTTAATATCGGTTGGCTTATTACTTATCAAAAACATATCAGTTGGCTTATTAGTTTTCATCATATCATAAATGAATGGTTAATTGTATTATATTTTTCATCATATTCTGGTATTTTTGTCACTTTTAGAAGACTTTCTGGTGAAGGTGCTTGGAAAGGATAAGCATCAATCTCAAATAACATCGTTTGTTTGCTTTCATCAACTTCAAGTTGTCAAAATAAATTTTAATCTGGAAGACCAACATATATATCGATGTCATCTATAGTGTTTGATATTATATACCTTACATGTTTCTCCTTTGCAGCCTTAGCGTGATCACCTGCTGCTCTATCTTTGGTCCAAATTTGGGATGTCTAAAACAATGTTATCGAGTCTTGATGTTTATTCTTTGATGAAAGTCATTGTTTAGTGAGCATTGATTCTTGTGGAGAGAGTCTCAACGTTATCTGTTCATGTCACTATTTGTATTGAAAAGTTTAAGTTAAATGTAATTGTGCAGCTGCACATAACTGTGTATAGGTTTTTATACAATTTGTTTCAAATATAAAAATGCGGCCAAGAATATGGATGATTCAAATTAACACACTTTATATTGATGCACATGCTGAGGTATGAAGTAATTTTCTTTTGCGTCAAGCATCTATCATAGCAACGTTATGTTTCTTTCATAAAATGTCTCCTGTTTTGTCTGGATTCTGTTTTCCTGTCCAATTTTTTTTATTAGATTGTTGGGTCCCTTTTGGAGAGGTTGTTACTTCTAATAGTATAAAGATATTGTGTCATTGGCTTTTTTGGGTTTAGTAGTTTTCCCTCCTGGTATAAAAACATTTGCATCATAGCTATATTTACTTATTAAATGATCTTGGAAAACATTTTCTGTATTTTTCTCTGCTGTGCTAAGTTAGGAGAATTGACTTGAATTCATGTAAATTTGTGGATTGGATCTGTGGCATGGTGGTTTTAGGAAGTTATTGGCTGAGAGTTCAGCTCTTTCCAGTATTGGATTGTTTCAGGAATGGTGGTGGACGAGATGTGTTACTTTTTAGGAGTCTTTGGCTATTAAATGTAATGATTTCTGATTTTGGGGTATTTTTTTCTCGAGTTCTTAAAGTGGATTATTTTCTATGCATGCCATTCTAGTTTTTCAAATCATGGGATATAGTTATTATTGTAGAAAATGAGATTATTATTGCCCTTCTCCACTTTGCAAAGGTAGAGATAGTTAGTTTCTTGGATTTGGGTTTGACATTTTGATTATAGTGAATGCCAATAATTGTTTTGAATTAAAGGTTTTGGACTGGATAGAAAAACCATCTTTTTGAATGCTTTTTGCAGTTGAATTTTATACAATGCAATGGACTAAGCTCACTAGTAGGATATCAAACCATGTTCTTAAGCATTTCTATCATGTCCTTACAATCTCTTCATCCATCTTGTTAATTAAACCATTGGTTCTCAATTCAACCAATTTCTGTATTTACAGTTTAGACATGTTATTTCCACAATTTTTTTCACAACTAAGAAAACATGCCTTGCACATTACACTACTGCTAGTATGTATGTATATATATATATATACATGGGAACCTGTATGTGATGCTAGATATATATGTATAGTCGTCGGGCGCATCGCGTGTGAAACATTTTTCCTAGAGAGAGAGGCTCTCACTTCTCTCTAGAACCCGAAACAGAAAAGCTACCCAGAGGGAGGTGGGAGCCTCGGCTCCTCCCTCCCTCCCACCTTCCCCGTTATTTCCTTTTTTTTTTTACCGGTTTTTCTCCAGTTTTTATTTTGTTTAGGTGCTTGAGAATAAGGCCTTCGGTGGTTGTAGTTATGGAGGCTTAAGGGCGACAGGGATCCGTTTGCATGGCTGTTGCATCGTGGCTCAAGTCCACTTCCCCAAAGGCTTCATTTTAAAGACCATCCCGCCACGAACCAACTACGCGGTGGGTGAGAACATTAACTCTGTTGCTGTGAAGCAGAAATGGTGGCAGCGTTGATGGAGCTGGAGATCCTTGAAGTGAGTGGCATGGTCCATCTATGGTGGTGCTAGGCGTGAGTGGTGTTGCGGTGCAACACGGAGGGATGCATTTTGGTGCTCTACTTGCCCTAAGGAAAACAGAGGTTGCTGGGGTGCAGTCGAGGTTGAAGTTTTACAGTAGAAAATGCCTCTTGCTGTCGGTGGTGGCAGTGTTTTAGAGCTAGAGATTCTCGGCGTGGAGGGGTGTTGGGCTTGCGTGCTCAACCTATGGTGGTGGATGCAGTTCACTCGTGGTGGGTGACGGTATGCAAAGAAATGAAATGAAGCTCGGGCATGGGGGCAGTAGGAAAAGAAAGAAAAAAGAGGAAGGGGCTGCAAAAATGATAGAGATGAAACCCTAAGGGCCTTCCCACTTGCAAATAGGCTGGACTTTTTTTGTTTGGGCTAGGGCCAAGGTGTTTTTTTTCAGTCCATGTGTTTTTTTAGTTTTTTCTATGTATTGTGTGTTTTTTGAGTGTTTTTCATGTATTTTCGTTTATTTAGTTTGTTTTAGGTAGTATTAGGAAACATTGTCTCTAGGACCTAGGGTTTGTAGAGTTTGTACTCCACTCTCCCTCCCATGGAGTGGAGTACAAACTCTGGAGGCCTGTCTCTTAGACGGTTAGTCTGGAGGCGTTGGACAAGACCCTATTAGCCGTAAAGAAATTTGTGGGTTAGAGAGCGAGAAAATGTTAGAATTTGGCTTGTATTTTCAGGTCAGAAGTTGTAATTATCCGTTTTATGAATGAATGAAACAATGTTTCACTATAAAAAAAAAAACAAAAAAAGATATATATGTATAGTAACCTTATATGTGATGCTACGCTGCCTTTCTCTTGCTTTCCACTGATATCTATCTATATAGTGACCTTGTTTGTGATGCTACCCTGGAGGCAAAAAGGTAATGCTAGATATGGACTTTCATTTCTTCCCTTTGGCTTGATAGAGATCATTTCTATTAAAATGTGGCCTGAATTGTTTTTGAATGTCTTTGTCATTTCAATATCCGTTGCAGTGTCTTAATCCAATTATTATTTGGCAGCACTTATTTGCATCTTTTCTGTCCCGTGATGAACCTTTCAAGCTCATAAATGATGGATGGTTGAATCATAGTAATGGTGTCAAAGGAGCTACAAAACAGCAGGTGTTGAATGATAACTTCGTTTATTATGGTGACTAACATCAGTTTTTATTTTTATTTTTATTCTGCATCAACTGCTGCCTCATTTCTCCGACGAGCAGACGTTTTTAAGTTTGGAAGAAATTTCCATAACAAAGGTACTATCAGTTGTTTTTTTATTCTATATTTCAGTTCACTTATTCAATCTAAATCCTTAATTATAACTCTTAGCAGATGCCTTCACACTGCCTTCACAATGCCTTCACCTGATTTTAACAATGAGGTTTTACAAACAGGTCTAGACATCAGAAGTTGCTATATGAAGTTTTTTACCATCTTAAATGTACAAGGGAGGGTTTGGCATCTGATTCACTGCAAGAACGATTGGATTTATTTGGGGATACAACAAACTTGAGGAGAAAAAGGTTAGAAAAGCAATATTTTGGGTTTTAATCTTTCCCCTCAATATTTATCAAAAAAAAAAAAAAATCTTTCCCCTCAATTTTTATTTTTCCATTATTTCTTGCTCTGTCTCCCTCATTGGTTTGTTCTTCTACTCTTCCATCCTGTTCTAGGAAAGCAAGCTACTGAACCTATGACCTGAAAAAAATTAATTAGCAAATATTTTATATTTCTTGGATCATGCTTATTATATTTTTTGGGTTTTAATTATAGAATATTTGACTAATATTATTTTTCTGTTGCATGTAGATCTACATTTCAGCTGGCAGAGAATCTCTGCTCAATGTAAGCCAAACTGTTAACTCACCCATGGCTCTTGCTTTTACATGTTAATTTTGTAGCAAACCTTCCCCATAGGGTTAGGAATGTTACTTCCATTACTTTTCTTCACCTCAGGTGTTAAGAAATGCCATAATTCTTATTAAACTAGTTTTCTTAATGTATCATATGTTACAAAACCAAAATAATTAATACCTGAAAACCCTTTGTTTATATTATGTTTAGTGCATGATGTGGTTCTTACATAGTATTCGACTTATTTTAGTTGTTTTTATATTTTTATACCCCAGGTGACAAAAGGTTTTGAGGATACAGTAGGTGAGAATGTTGTCCAGGAAGGTGAAATTGATAATTAGACTTGTGGCATTGAGAAAGGATTTTGATTCTATCTTTAAGATTCAATGAATTCTTTTTTGGCGATGTGTAGAACATGACAAACTATTTTCTTTCCGTAAGTGCAACTGAATAATTCTTAGTGGACATTTACCATTATCAACGGCAAGTCTGCTTGAAGTCCCATCCTTAGAGAGCACTCATATGTTTAGTATCCCTAAAAGTGCGCCTCCCGAGACTCATTTCAGGAGGCACTACAGTTATATCTTACTGAAAAGAAAACCAACAGTTTATTCTTGTATATCTTAAGAGTTTAAATACAGATTAGCCACTGTAGTGCAACTAGAACTCCTAAACAACTATCTTGTCTGAGTGCTCTCTACCAATTGCATACCGTAGTTTCTGGTATATTTTCTTTATATAGGAGAGATATAAATGCATCTTTGGATTCATTTGATTTTGACAAACCGAATAGTGTTCTCCCTCTCTCTTAATTTGGTGGGTTGGGGAAAACTTATGGCATGACTGTTGTGCCGTTTCTCTCCTTTTGTGAAAACTGAGGTGATGCTGCGTGCCATTTTACAAATTTAAAGGCACTGTAAATAGCTTTAAAATAATGTGAAACAATGGAATTGAATTGGAGACCTTTGTTTCATGGTGGTTGCAAGTTCATTTGGACTTGTGATTAGTTTTAAGTTGGTACTTTCATGCTCCATTTGTGCTTGCTGAAATATAATGACCTGTATTGTTGGGTGGCTTACAGAGTACTTACACTACTTTGGATTGGTTGATCTTAGTCTCTTCTCATGGCTTAAAAAGAAGAAGGGGGAAAAGAAAGGAAATTTGTTGTACGGATACAGATATAGACACATAGTGACAACAGCAATATCAGCAAGATCTAAAACATGATCAGCATCTACTTCCCAGCTAGTAAACCATGTAATTGCATTCCTTCCTAGATGAACCCAAGTGGATATGTGTTTTGTTGACTTGAGTGTTTGGGTAACAATTAATTGAGTTCTTTTAAGATGAAATGTCAAAATCTATTTCAATCTGGACAAAGGAAGGTGAAGGTCCTATTTTAGGATGCAGATTTGTCAACCATTCATGTTCACAGATTGGTTAAATTGATAGAATTTTTAAGTTTGGGTTTCAGTGCAAGCCAACAAAGCTAATTAAGTGAAACTCCTGCAGTAATAATATCACAATTTCCCCTTCAAATTAACTCCACAAATAGAATCATAGTTAAATATACGAATTTTATTTAAATGTTTTACCAAACTTCATGACTTCAAACCTATTTTTTAGCTTGTTCTATGACCCACCAACCAAAATGGCCATGAAAGGTTGAGTAATCTCTACAGACTCGATATGTACTTTGTATTTAAAATAGTTGGATGAGTTGGATCATCTTTGCTTTTTTCTTTTTTCTTGGCAGTTGGTTAAATTCTACATTACCTAAAAAATGCCTCTGTTTAAGCAACATCTAGTATCTTGGAATGAACTTAGATTCCAAAAAGGAATGGTACAGCCCCAAATAAGCATAGTACATTGATAGTATATAAATTTCATTTGTCGTAAAGCGTGTAAAACACTAGTGATCCACGAGACCCCCTTGGGGTGATCCACCCTGAAGGATGGCTCCTCTTACCATTTTTTAAGTTTTTATTTTTAATTTTTGTTTTTGAATTATTATTGGAAATTATTGGATTGCTTCTAGCTATTTGATTAAAAATGGAAGACCCCACTCACATGCATGCATGTACTGAGAGAGGTGATTTTTGAGTTCTATAAGATGAGTATTGCGGCTTAGGGTATGGAGAAAAAACATTTTTCTTTGAACTTGAGTTCAGAGGCATGGAGAAGAAATATTGTTCTTCGGTTTCTACTATTTTAGTCTTATCATGCTTCTACTTTCATCTTTGTGTGCTTCTAATTTAACTGCTTGAGCGAAAGTAAATGGTCTTGGTGAAAGCCATGTGTACTTGAAGGAACTTTGATAAACAGAGTTATGTACTGCAAGCACTTATTCAAATTATAGTGCTCTTGGGGAATCTGGCACAGATTGAAGCAGCCATCAAAGGAGGCTTTGATGTGAAATGGAAGGAAGATACTGCAGCTTGTTGTGCCTGCACTGAGTCTATGGGAGTTTGTGGTTATGACGTGATGAGTAAAAATAGATGGAAACAATTTATACATGCAGTGGCAGTATTACAGTAGATGGAAACAATCTAGGAGATAGCATGAAATGTGTCTTTTTCTTAGTCAATCGAGTTCAGTTGAATTGTTGAGTATACTAATTACTAGGAGAACCACCACTGCCACTGGCATTTTAATTAGTACATGACATGCTTTATGATTAGGATTGTTGGAGCAAAACTTTGCTGAAAATACATAAATTAACTCTCTCTCTCTCTCTCTCTCTCTCTCTCTCTTGATTAACTTTAATTTTTCTTATGCATGCTTCCCCGCTATATATATCATTTTACTGATTAGGGTTGATTCAAACTCTGTTTCGGGTCATGGATAATGTTTTTTTATCGTTCTTTCTTTCTTTTTTTTTTTTTTTTTTTTGTAATATCTCTTTCTCATGCTTTGTTTACCATATTAAGGAATTCGATCGGTTGATATTCAATTATTTGCTTTTAGTATATAAGTAAAGGGGTTCTTAGAATTAAAAACCAACTTTAAGTAATTAAAGACCATATATATCTCAATAATCTTAATATGTAAAAGCTTGTCTCATCATGATCACTAGTTAACTGATCTCATTTTATACAGATTGGAGCAATTATGGAGGTAATTCCAAAGTTATAAGTTGGGTGTGAGGGGAAAGCATATAGCAATTATGGAGGTAATTGTAATTACTGATCTTTAATGAAAAACAAAATCACTTTTCTCTCCCTTTCCCTTTCTTATGGTTGTTTCTGAATCTTTTGAAAAATAATCCCCTGATTTGCAGGTTATGGCCCTACCATGGGAGGCTACAACTCCAACTATAGATCTGGAATTACAGAAGATTCACTGAAGATGTTACTCTTTTTTGCAAAGATTTTGATTGTATCTCAAAATGTTCATTCATGTTATGTATTTAGATAGCCACAGTATTTGTATAACTGGAATGATTTTAAGTATGGGGATCTGTTCTTGTAGTTGTATTAGTCATTTATCAATACTTTGATGGCATTTATTTCATGAACATGTGGTAAAAATTCTTGTTAAAAGCATTTTATGTTCAATGTGTTTTCCAAAAGCTGCGGAATAACCCAAAAGTTCCAAAAGTTGAGGCCCATCTATACTAGTTGTTCAACAGCGAGCGTATCTTATCTTAATGTGTTTTCATGGAAGCTGCACGACTACTCCAAAAAAGAAAACAAAAGTAGTTAACAATAGTGATTGGTAATGGAATGTTGCCATGAGAAAATTACATATGGCCTGTTTGAGCATTGAAAGCCAAAACACATTCAACAGAGGCAGGACAAAATCCTGCAACAAACAGGGTACATAGCTAAAACCCAAGACAACAATATGTCATGAACAGCTGCTACCAACAAGCAAAAGCAGCAAAAAGCTACAACTCAACTTATACAAAAAACAATTATTTAAGTGTATGATCAAACATCCCAATTTCAATAGCAAGAGAACAAAAACCATAAAAGAAAACTCGTGTGAATTATAGATTCTATAATCAAAATCGAGCAACATAACTACATAAAGGCTTCACTTAAAGTTTACAAATCGATTGAAGTGCACAAGTTGTTTTCACTACATAGGTTGATTTAACTACATACAATTTATATATATGGTTTTCATCAAACTATGTGCACAAGCCGTTTCCATTCAAAAACCATCTAATCCATATAACATGATTTTTAAATGGAATTTATCCGAACCAAGCAAACAATATTACAAATGTGACAACCCAATATAAATATAATAATTTTCGCTTTTGTTTTTTCAGATTTGTCGCTCTCTCTCACTTTATCTTCCCTTTTCCAAACTTCATACTTGTGCTGTAATATATCATCCCACTTCTTCCAAGCCTTATTATCTCTTACATGAATATTCTTCTCTAGCAAATGAAATATATCTGCCCATATGAAGAATTCACACATCGCATCTCCTTGCATATAAAACGAACTCCCAATTAACATGAAGCGAATACAATCAATATATATATATATATATTTTTTTTTTCTAATTGTGAAGTAGATACAATATACGAAAAAGAAAATGATACTCATACAACATTTTTCATAATCATGTTTTAAATGAACAGAATTTTTATAAAATAATTTATAAAAAGTAACAACATTTTAAAATTTTAGTTAAAATTCATACTTCCTATTAATTTTTCTTAAATTTTATTCATCTTTAAAAAACTTCCTACATCCAATTCTATATTCTTTTTCTATTCAATTAAAATAATCTTTTTTTTATTATTTATATTATTTTATTTCTATATTTTTAACTATTTCTTATAAAATAGATATATAAATTAATTTAGAAGATGAATAATAACTTCCCAAATATAGAGAGTCAGTGTTCATATCCTAAACTCATACTTTAAAATAGAGAACCGAATACAACGGTTATTTTATTAAAAAGTTAAGTTGATTTCTTAAAATTTAGATATTTTAAAAATATAGAAAACCATATGAGAATGCTCTAATCATTTCGTAATTATATACATATTTTTATTTTTCTCACCTCTTTGGTTTCACTTTCAGCTCGAATATGGTTAAAGTAAATAGCAGAATAACTAAAGCTTTCAAAATAATAATTTATACATAATCCTTTAAATATACATAATTTATACATACCAAAGGCAAGTAGACCAATTGGTATAACCCCCTAATGTATCAAAAAATAAATATATTTTCTGTAAAAATAAGGCCCATCTTATTAAAAACACAAACCAATTCTTAACATAAAAACTATAGGCCCAACACGAGTTAAATCCATGGGCTCTAATGGCAATCTTGTAAATATAGCCAAAAGCATGCATTTTCTGAAACCTGAAAAACCTAAATAGAATCAAAGCAACTTTAAATCCATGGGCTCGGTTGTTGAAGGAGAAGACAGCGTTAGTGTAGGTGAGGAAAAGGCTGAAAGCAATTCAAGAAAAAGCAAAAGGAAGCATCACTATCACCTATTCTTTACCTTTTCCCAAAACGTAAAGTTGGGTCAGAAATTAGAAAAGTCTCCACATCTATCGAAGTCTTTGATGGGGTCAGTGTGGAAAGTCTTTTCTACTTGCTAGCTTGGGAACAAAAACTCGTCGACAAGTGATCAGATCTAAAAAGTAAAGAGTAAAGACTACGTTACATTGACCTCAATAATTAAGATGTGGAAATTTTGATTCCCTAGCTCCAGACCAAATAATACGTCGAGCAATAATTTTTTCAATCATGCTATGACGTTTCTTGCCCAATCTTCTCAACTAATTAAATCTTATTATTGGTTGTATGAATAAATTATTGACACAAAAATTATCTTAACAAAACTTAATCAATTTAATTGGAGTTAAATTTGATTAATTTGAGTTATAAAATTACAAATCATTCACGATTCATCCTATACCGTCATAAAACTTTATAGGAAAATGATATAAAATATATATAAAATCTTTCATTTTAAATGTATTTCATTGAAATTAATACTCACAAAGTTTAAAATACAAAATAATTAAAAACTATAAAATGTCCCACAAATTGTGTCGTATAATTATAAGTTGCTTATTGCAAAATGACGTTCCCCTGTGCCGACAGAAAGTTTCACTTTCAGGACATTGTTGAGGTTTTTAGTGTTTGCTAAATTCGGTTTTAAAACAAAGGGTTACGTATGTTAATAATTGAAAAATACAATAAGATTTATCTACAAGATTATGGTTAAAGTAGGATTCTTATTAAAGCATGGTGAAGTCAAGGTCTCTAAAACACCCTATGGACGGACTGGTCATTATTTCGTAATCATATAATACATGTTTTCTCACCTCTTTGGTTTCACTTTCAGCTCAAATATGATTAAAAGTAAATAGCAGAATAAGTAAAGCTTTCAAAATAATAATTTTATACATAATCCTTTTAATATATTTTCTGTAAAAATGATGTTTCGGAAATATATCAAACCCGGCCCAGCACGAGTTAAATCCATGGGCTTTAATGGCAATCTTGTAAATATATCCAAAAGCAGGCATTTTCTGAAACCTGAAAAACCTAAATAGAATCAAAGCAACTTAAATCCATGGGATCGGTTGTTGAAGGAGAAGACGTGTTTTGCTGGACGGTGGTATTAGACGTAAAGCAGCTGATCATCCGTGAAGGAGATAAAAGAAAAGAAAAGGGCGAGAAGAAGACGGAGTTGGTGTAGGTGAGAAATAATGAGTGGGAGACTTGGTGAGAATGAGTGGAGGCTTTGGTGAGATGCTGTCGGGGGAAAGAATCCAAAATAAAGAAAAGATACACGGAAAGGCACGGCGTAGATAAGGGATCAAAGGAGAAAAGATAAGAATCTCCTAAACCTTGTTATTTTATTTTATTTACTTTCTTTTTAATATATCTTACTTTCATTTATTTTCCATACAAGTCTTTGATGGGTTGGGTCAGTGCAGAGTTCCTTTCTTTTCTTGTCGACAAGTTATCGATCAAAACTAAAAAGTGAAGACCAAATAATACGTCAAGGCTCTGTTTCTTGCCCAATCTTTTCATATACATGCATTATTAATATACATAAGTCTTGAGGGTCTATTTCTAAGAAACTAATAAATAAATGTATTAAGAAAATACTTGCGGAAAGACACGGCGAAGCTAAGGGATGAGAGGAGAAAAGTCTTTGACGAGGTCAGTGCAGAATTCATTCATTCAATTATTGTTTGATTCCCCGGTCAGCTCCAGACCAAATAATTATTACTTCAAGCAATCATTTTTCCAATCGCTCTCTCTGTTTCTTAACAAATTAAATAATATCAGTAAAATTTAATCAATTTAATTGAACACTTATTCATTTATGATCCAACGTATAGCATAGTTATGAGAAATTTAAATAATTTTTAAAAGTTACAGAATTTCAAAAGTAAAAAACACTTGGCTTTAATTTATTCATGTCGTTCATACGTATTAATATACTTTAATTTCATTTAGAAAACAATAATTAAGAGCAATTCTCCAATTGGGCCTGTCGACGTTGACGTTGTAATTAATACATGAATATATATAGTCAATGAGTCGTCGCATGCTAATATATACACAAGTCTTGAGGGAAATTTCCAGGAAATTAATATATGAATGTATTGGCTTTCAAAGGAAATTTCCAGGATCATTCATTCAATTATTTCACCGGCCTAGCTTCGGAATCTTTTCTTACATATAAAAGCGTACGTCTATATATATTAGTCATCATGAACAAATATATATAGTACTAATAGGTCATTACTCATAAAAATGGCAGCCTCCTCCCTTTCCATTTCCAATATACCGATAGTAGCGTGGGCTATCTGGATCTTTTTATGCGGAAACTGTTTGGATAATGCACTTCATCAGCTTGTTAACGTTGCAGCAGCATCTAGATCAATATCTGCCCTTCAAATTGAACAAGTCAAGGCTTTGCACGAGACTGGGTGGTGGCCGTCCAGTACTAATTATTCAAGTGCTTGCGACTGGAATGGTATTACTTGCAACGATGGAGGAAGCGTCACAAGCATCGATAGATCTGATCAAGGTTTGAGAGGTCAGTTGAAACTCAACTTCTCTTTCTTCCCAAATTTAGAAAGTCTTCATCTCCGTTGGAACAACCTTACGGGGCTCATCCCACTTGAGATAGGGATGCTGAAAAATCTGACCTCTTTATCCCTTTATTCGAACATGCTCGTCGGTCCAATCCCTTCCACAATTGGTCATTTAACTAATTTGGAACATTTGGACCTTGGTTTAAATAAAATCAATGGATCCATTCCCCCCGAAATAGGGATGCTGAAAAATCTGACCTCTTTATATCTTGATTCGAACATGCTCGTCGGTCCAATCCCTTCCAAAATTGGTCATTTAACTAATTTGGAATATTTGTACCTTGGTCATAATAAAATCAATGGATCCATTCCTCCCGAAATAGGGATGCTAAAAAATCTTAGCCTTTTATTCCTTTCATCGAACATGCTCGTCGGTCCAATCCCTACCACTCTGGTCCATTTAACTAATTTGGAATATTTAGACCTTGGTCGTAATAAAATCAATGGATCAATTCCTCCCGAAATAGGGATGCTGGAAAATCTTACCCATTTAGACCTTAGTTCGAACATGCTCGTCGGTCCAATCCCTTTCATCTGGGATAATTTAACTTATTTGAATTATTTAGACCTTAGTGTAAACGACTTAACTGGAAGCATTCCCTATCATGAGCGTAACCTTTATTGGGTGACACATGTTAACCTTAGTCACAACTTTTTAAGCGGAGAAATACCCATTGCACTAGGGAGTATTGCACTAGCGCGCCATCTCCAGAGTTTGGATCTTAGCTACAATAATTTTACAGGCAACATTCCCTCTTCCCTCATTGATATACATACACTCGACTTGTCACACAATTATTTGAAGGGTCAAATTCCAGACGGTTTTGATAAGCATCATAAATCCCACACATTAATTGGCAATAGAGATTTATGTGGTCAATTCAAGATTTTCCCTCCATGTCCCAAAAGCAAAAAATCAATCACAACCAAAATAGAAATTTTTGCTCCCATCACCACTTTCCTCATATTCCTAGTTATTGGAGGTATTCTCTTGTCTCGTTGTGTGTTCAAAGAAAATCAACTTGAGTTAAGAGAATCTAAGAATGGAAACATATTCTCGATATGGAATTATGATGGACATATTGCATATGAAGACATTATTGAAGCAACCGAGGATTTTGACATCAAACATTGCATTGGAACTGGTGGTTATGGTAGCGTTTACAAAGCTGAATTACCAAGTGGAAATGTGGTTGCCTTAAAGAAGCTTCATCAGAGAGAAGTTGAGAATCCAGTTTTCTGTAAGAGTTTTATAAATGAGGTGAGAGTGTTAACAGAGATTCGACATCGAAATATTGTGAAGCTGCATGGGTTCTGTGTACATAAAAGATGCAGATTTTTAATTTATGAGTACATGGAAAGGGGAAGCCTATTTTGTGTCCTAAGAAATGTTGATGAAGCTATGGAACTAGATTGGAGCAAGAGGGTAAACATCATCAAAGGCACAGCACACGCCTTATCTTACATGCATCATGAATGCATCCCAGCAATTGTTCATAGAGATATATCAACCAACAACATTTTGCTTAATTCTGAATTGCAAGCTTTTGTCTCTGACTTTGGAACTGCTAAACTTATTGATCCTAACTCCTCCAATCAAACATTGGTTGCTGGCACTTATGGTTACATTGCCCCAGGTACATTGTTAAGTGTTTATTTCTACCACAACAATGTCATTTAAATTATTTAATTAAGAATATTAAATATAATTCTTCCATTAGTCATGTATCTAAACAATTTTTAAGTTTATTTTTTTTTTACTTTTTTATTTCTTTTGTCAAATTTACAATTTATGAATTCGTTATCACCAATTAAGCTAAATGGATGTGAAGTTGATAAAACTAAAAAAGACATGTAATATAATCTAAAATCCCAATAATCTTAAATTTTAAATTTAATTAGATATTTTTGTTCTTTATTTAAATGTTTAGCATAATCGCATATATTATTTAATAATAATACATTTGGAGAGTGGATAATTAATTAGATTATATAGGAATAGTTTGCAATTAGCAATAATACAATAATATATATTGTAGCTTCCTATAATCAAAGTTTCATCATTTACCATTTTTTTTCAAATTTATAAATTTTTTAGATTCAAATTATATCCTCTATGCAAAAAATAAAAAAATAAAAAAAATATATAAATAGTTGACCCTAGAACTCATTTTTGTGAACTTTGTTTATTTTTCATAATATTATATAATGAAGTTGTCACGCCTTTGTAGTCTTTATCTTTAAAAGACATATATTTTAAAAACTAAATATTATTATCGATAACTTGATTAAATATTACTCTTTATTCAATATTTTACTGTTAAATTAGAATTATCAAAGTAATTAGATGTATTACTGTTCATTTAATAAACTTAACTGAATTATATATTATTTAATTTTTATATAATAATATAATTCGAGTGTTGACGTTGCATTACAAATAGAAATTAGATATTTAAATAATATGCCATTTTCATTTAATAATATTACTTCCTAAAAAAATAATAAATTTAATTAGATATATAATTTTCAATTTATAAATCCAATCTATATTTATAGTGGAGTGGTTGAGAACTTGAGGGTGTGGCTTCATATGAGTAAAAATTTATGCTTTGAAGGTTATATAGAACATATAGTTTAAATAACATTAATAAATATAGATATATTCAGTTCTTTTCAGTACCACCTATAAATTCTAAGATTAATACGAGAAGTCATGTTAAACAAATGGCTCAAAAAATGCTACTGACCATTATTGTTTGTATGGAATGCTGCTCAATTGCAAACACTCCTTTTAAAAGGCATTGACCCTATTTAGTTGTTCTCATCATTTTTTTCTTCCTTGACAGAGTTTGCCTACACAATGATAGTTACTGAAAAATGTGATGTATATAACTTTGGAGTGGTGGCACTAGAAGTATTAATGGGAAGGCATCCAGGAGAACTCTTGTCCTCATTATCATCATCATCATCATCATCATCTCAAAACATGATGCTAAATGAAATATTAGACCAACGCCTGCCACCTCCAAATCGTCTAATTGGACAAGATATTTTGCTCGTCGCTACAATAGCATTTGCATGCCTTCACACTCAGCCAAAGTCTCGGCCTACAATGAAATGTGTGTCACAAGAATTTCTCTCTCACAAAAAGCTGAATGTCATACCCTTGACTACGGTTTCAATCTCGCAACTGAGGAAACAAGCAACATATATGGTTGGATCAGGATTTGCTTATTGTTAGGATGTTACGTGTGTTGTCAATGTGTGATTTACATTTCTCAGTCTTTTTTCAAGAAAAATATTATTTGTAAAATTCAGTCAAATCACCCCATAAACCTAAAGTACTGACTTTTCATGGTTCGAAGCGGCTGAAAATTGAAATAGAATGGGGTCGATGTGTTTGTATGAGATAAGTGTGCAAATATAAAATAAAAGTGAATTAAATAAAATCTCATAGAGAATTTCAGCAGATTCATCATTTCTTCTTCATGAATAACAGGTTTTCAAAATATCTTTGATATTAGGATCATCCCTAGTTTCTTTGTCCTACTCAAAAAGAAATAAACAAATTTTACATCTAGTTACAGTAGTACCTAGCATAAAAGCTTAAAACTTTAAAGCCTTGAATGGAGTCTTTCGATACTCCTGTTCGATCTTAATTTTATAAGAAAAGATATTTAGATAAGGTCACAGAAAATGTAAAAATAACGTTAACTTTTTTGTACGTTTGGGAAAAAATGAAATCATTGATCAATAACAAATATATGACAAAAGAGAAAGGGGACAGGCTATGATGAGACACTTAATTACCTTGTGAATGTATGAGATGCTAGTTTTGCCAAGACTTACAACTATAATTCCACATTGCTGCCTGAGAAACAACAAATTTATTGAAGGCAAACAACTCATATTTGACAAGCTTAGCCAAAAAAGATAAAGATCATTAAACCAACTATCTTATTGAACATAGGCCTTATAATCTAAACACTTCTATACTTTTGTTTTTCAATTCACTCATTAGTACTGTAGAGTCAACTGTTGCCAAATTTCTTTGGTGGCTTCCCTGGGATCTTGTTTAAGCCACCAAGGGGATTTAGTTGTGATGGATCTAGGTTTTGTTGATAATACTGTTAAGTCAAGTCAGGAAGCAGGTTTTGTTGATAGTTGCTAGGAGTTCAAGAAAAGTCTAGGATTTCAAAAAAAAGACATAAGTAGATACTTTGATCTCATCATTAAAAATAAATGGATATAGTAGTTGCAACAAGATGTTTTGCATACCAGCCACCTCTAGTCATGGTGTCCTTTTCAAATGAAGCTTTTAGTCTTGTCGATAACCTTCCATGTACAACTGTATTATCTTGAGACCTACCTGTAGTGTCGATAACCTTCCATGTTTTGCATATCCTACCAAGTATCCTGCTTGTAACCACAATTTTTCTCCATCATAAGTGAGGATAATCAATAAAACTGGAGTATCATCCTCTGTGTAAAAAAAAAAAAAAAAACAACCAAATGGGAGTTTTCAGATTTCTCATTTATTATATGCTGATGATCTTTTGATTTTTGCAAATAGTGGAAAGGTTTCTATTCAGATTTGATGGGAGTGATTCGTGAGTATGAAAGCTTATCGGGATAGCTTGTGAGTCCAAATAAGTCTTCTATTTTTTTCTCCTCAAATATTTCTTTTGATCATAAGGCACAACTGAAGCATATTTCGGGGTTTGTGGAAGGTTGTGTTTATTTGGGTATGCCGTTGCACAAAAGAAGTTGGCTAGTTGGAAGAGCACGTTGCTCCGTTTGGCTGTAAGATTATTCTTATTAAAGATGTGCTTAATAGAATGCCCTTTCATTTGTTGTCTGTGATGAATTTGCCTAAAGGAATTTTTGCAAAGCTTAAGTCAATTTTTTCAAATTTCATGTGGGGATCGAGTGTGGAGATTAAGAAACGTAAATGGATTTCCTGGCGTAGTATTTGTTTGCCAGTTGAGGAGGGAGGCTTTGGGATTCGGGATCTTGTAGAGGTGCAACAATATTTTTTCATGAAGTATGCCTGGAAATTGCTTATTGGTGGACCTCTTTGGTCAAATTTTTTCTCTTCAAAATATGTGAAGAATGATCATAATGCTTCAGTTGTGGCAGTGTCAAGGGGATCTCATTTCTGAAAAGGGGTTTTGCAAGTTTTGCCTTTGATGTTAAGGCATTCAAGATGGCTGGTCTGAGAGGGTTCCTTGAATTTTTGGTATGATAATTGGCTTGGGCCTATTGCAGATTGGTTACCAATTGTAACGCCTTGATCCCGTAGGGGTCGGAAAGTTACTTCCTATCACTTAAATCCATATTTCAGCAATATAGTTATAGACTCCAAATTCCCAAAATCATAAAGAAATTGCGATTCAAACTAATTTATTCAATATAATAAATTTCCCACAATCCTAAGTCTTCAAAACATAATAAAACTTCTTAATAAATTTCGCCACCACACATATAGAAACTCTGTAAACTTAAACCACCATTCTTAAATTATTTCACCCAATGCTTCATAATCTGATTCTCAGCTGAAATATCCAAAATCATCTGAAAAATATTGTGGAGACAAGGGGTGAGTTATCAACAACTCAGTAAGCAAAACACATATACTAGTGTGTACAACATGAGCCATTTCATAAAGTTTCATATACAGAAAACAGAAACATTTCATTTTCATATGCAGATCTCAAAACATATTATCAGGAAAACAGAGTGATGTTTTAATCTTTTCTTATTCAGAAGAGCAACTGATTATATTTAAAAACAATTTAGCATAACATAATTGAACATTCTCATCATATCATATCATATCGCATCATATCATATCATATACTATGTTTAACCCCCGTGATAGGGTTGTGCTATCCTCGGTGGCCAAACTAGACAATATCATATTGTGAAACTTTCCATTTTTCAATCTCGGAGTCTTGAGTGTGCACACAGAAAAGAACATATAAAAGGTCACTTTGTTTCCAAAGTGGTTGCACTCATATCATATCATGTTGGTACCAAACATATCACGTGAACAAGTATTATCATATCAAAACCATATTCAGAATCAGAATAATAACAGATAAGTATGCCAAAGGTTTTTTATATTCATATCATTTCAAATCACATGTAAAGCACATTCATATCATTTTCAAATGATCAATAACATATCCAAAACATTTCATATCACATGAACAAAAATATCAAATATCATATTCGCTCTTTTCTTCACATTTCAGAACATGTCAAATATTGCTCATGTCTATATTTTTCATGTCAAAAAGCATTTTCTCTTTCATATAGATTTCATGAGTGAATGCAGAACATATATCTGAAGTTGTTTTCTTTTCAAAACACAACATGCATATTTTTACAAACCAACCTCATTTCATTTCTTTTTTTATGCAAATCTAGCATAGGAACCCTGGTTACCTGTACTTCTTAGCCTCTCTAAATTTCTCACAACAGTGCCAAAAGAACATCAATAATCACCTATAGAAAATTCATGTCACTTGAATAAATCTCCAATTGAATAAGTATCTCGTATTTACACATAAAATGCCTATTTTAATACCTCAAAGCCTAAAATTCTCATAATTCCTAACATACCATCATTCTCCAAATCCATCAATATCCACTTAATCAAATTCATACTGTAAAACATAATCGAATTCATACCGGAAAAGATAACCAAAAAAAATATTTAGTTAATCATGAAAGTCAATAAATACACTTGTTTAAAATACTAACAACATATATATATATATAGAATACTTGATTACTATAAGCTCCCATAAATAAGATGTGAAAACATTCTCTCTTAAAATAGGTTCATTTTCTTAGAATTAACATAATTATTCAACTTTACAAGAAGTCTAATAATACTCAATGCAATTAAAACTTCTTAATTAAGAATACTACTAAAATCAACTTGTAAAATTAATACTAAATAATATAATGAAGATACCTTAATGTTTTCTGTGAAATCAAGTTCTAAATAGATACTTCAAATAATTTAAATAAAATAATATCAGTACAAATACAAATTAATTTGAGACCTAAAACAAGGCCATCATAAAATAGGTTCTACTTCAAACAAGCACAAAGAAGAAACTGAACCAACAAATATTCGTATATAGCCTCCAAATATCAAGAGCATAAATGTAAAACAAGATTACACTATGCTTGAGAAATAATACACGAAGGGAACAGAGGGCGCGTAAGAAGCTTACACTAAAAAATACAAGACCATAAACAAAGTAACGCCAAGAGGAAGAAGGATGGCATGCAATGGACACCGGGCTGCTGAAAACAGACAGAGAGAGAGAGAGAGAGAGAGAGAGAGAGAGAGAGAGAGAGAGAGAGTAGGTGATGATAAGCGAGAAAGAGAGAGACGGCGAGAGAAAGTAAGCCGAGAGGGTGCCGCTGGCTTACTGTGAGGAAAACGGCAGACCTGGAGTGACGTGTAGTGCCCAGCGACGCTCTTCGTGCAGGTGGCGATGGCGTGGAGGAGACTGGCGGTGTGGGGTGGCTGGCTTGAGGCCCAAGGCGGGGAAGACTACTTCCTCTGTTTCCGGGGGGTCAAAAACAGGGGCTTCTTCGATGGTTGATTTCTTGCCATGCAAGCCGTGTGCTCGGCGTTTCACGTGGTGAAATCGGGGTAGTGATAGTTTATGGTGGAGGGAGAGGAGAGGGGCAGCGGGTTGGTGACTCACGAGTTGGTTGGGTGCCAATGAAGATGGTTGTTGCTTGAACGTGGGGCTTAAGTCTGTGTTGTGGTTGCTGCTAAGGTTGAGGGTGGCTCACGGGACGTGTTTCTACAAATGGAAGGTTGCTGCGCATTTGGAGAAGGGCGATGTCGAGGAGGAAGTGTGTGCAGCGGTAGTTTCTAAATGCAGAAGAAGAAAATATAAAAGTGCATCTATGTATAGGTCAGAAAATTGGAAAACCTTAGATGGAAGAAAAAAAAATTGAAAGGATGGCTGACTGGCGGTTTGCAGTGAATGGGAGAGACTCTGAGAGAGAGAAAAACGAGAGCATGAGAGTTGTGGATAGATAGAGTTAGTTGATAGAAAAATCTGAAGGGAGAAAACGACTATAGAGGCGTGGGGAGGTGGAGCTCTGGGTGGAGAGGGATTCGGAGGTGTAAAAAAAAAAACTGAAAGGGAAGATATAAGAGAAGTAACCGACGGGTCAAGAAAAATTTTTAAAAGGGAGGAAGCTTACCCAAAACGGCGTCGATTTCTATTGAAGGCTAGGCTTCCATCTGGTCTGGGCTTGGGTTCTGGGTATTACACCAATAGTGGGCGATTCCAAGTTGCAGGTTCGCAATTTATGTGATGGGGCGGTTTGGAATTCTATTTGGCTTCGGCAACTGGTTGATGATGATATGGTTCAGAAAATTATCCAAGCGAGGGAGCGTGTTCGAGAGTGGGATGATGTCCTGGTTTGGAAGCACACGGTGGATGGGGTTTTTTCCACGAAGTCGGCCTGGAAGATTATTCGGTCCCATGGTAATGTTTGTCTTTGGAAGAAGTGGCTATGGCAAGATCATGTGCCCAAGAAGATGTCTTTTTTATGTTGGCGAGCACGTCAAAATGCCATTTCAGTAGATGAAACCATTAAACAACTTGACATTCTTATTGTTTCTAAATGTCATTGTTGTGCGTCAAACAAGGTGGAGTCTTTGGACCATGTGCTCTGTGATGGGGAGGGGCCGAGGAAGGTTTGGGAATTTTTTGCATTCGATTACCACTTACTCGGGTATGGACTGGGGTATTAAATGTTTGGTGGTGTCGTGCTTCTTCTTCCTCAAAAGTTCGTTGGCTTCGTGGTATAATTCCTCTCCTTATTTCTTGGGCTCTTTGGAGAGCTCGTTGTGCGGCACATATGGAAGATGTGAAATATGACTGGAAGGGTGTTATTCGGATGGTCAAAGGATTTATTCTGGACATTTCAAGTTCCATGCAAAATTTCAAATTTGTGGGGTCGCATGACTTGGTGGTGTTGAGGGAACTAAACTGTCCAGTTGTGCCTGTTGCAGTGCAAGTGCCGAAGTTGATTGCTTGGTCTCCACCGGCAGTGGAGTTGTCTAAACTCAATGTTGATGGTGGTTCGCTTGGTAACCCAGGGATGTCTGGCAGGGGAGGTATTGTTCGGAATGCGCAGGGTCATGTATTTGGGGGTTTTGCTCATTGCTATGGACAAGCTACCAACACCATTGCTGAATGCCGAGCCTTTCTACTCTTCCATCCTGTTCTAGGAAAGCAAGCTACTGAACCTATGACCTGAAAAAAATTAATTAGCAAATATTTTATATTTCTTGGAACATGCTTATTATATTTTTTGGGTTTTAATTATAGAATATTTGACTAATATTATTTTTCTGTTGCATGTAGATCAACATTTCGACTGGCCTCCAATCTCTACTCAATGTAAGCCCAACTCTTAACTCACCCATGGCTCTTGCTTTTACACGTTAATTTTGTAGCACCCCTTCCCTATAGGTTTAGGAATGTTACTTCCATTACATTACTTCACCTCAGGTGTTAAGGAATGCCATAATTCTTATTAAACTAGTTTTCTTAATGTATCATATATTACATCCGCCTGATATCGTTGCAGCGGCAGCTGGATATCCACCGTCACCATCGTCGATGTCCACCATCTCATCCAGTTCTGCAACGCCGTATTACTCAGCTGAGAATGAGGCTTCTCATAGCCTATGTCGAGCTTTGCAATGACGCCCCATCGACGATTTCCAAGATTCAAAAAGTGAAAATGTTAAAGAAAGGGAGGGTAATTTAGCATCAAATGATGAGGGTAGTAGCGACATGGGACCCTAGCTTGGATGGATACTTCAAGTATTTAGTTGATAGCGAGCTCGTCTTCAACACTGAGGAGCACATTGTCAATGAATCCAGTGACGTTGCCTACGCCTGTTTCAGAAAAAACTGGATTGGAACAATTAGATGGTCTTGCAAAAGATCTAGAGTGGCTTAGAGAACAGGGGTTTGTGATTCCCGAACCTAGCAGTAGCAATTTGGGAGTTTCTCATGCCAAGTATTTGATCGAACTTGCATAGAAAAGTGTCCTGTTGTTCCTTTGCCATTTCTACAAAATATATTTTTCATATATAGCAGGAGGTCAGGTGATAGCAAGGCAGGCTTCTAAGAAGCTCCTAGAAGGAAGGGAGCTAGAATTTTACAGATGGGAGGGGGATTTTAACTTAAAACAATTTCCAAGATGGTTTTCTATCTTCTGCCCTTATTGTTGGACTTCTTGTAGCTCCCTCAATATTTGTATCCTGGGCAAGGAGCCACAATCCTTTTAGGCTTATTGAAGTTGGGTTATCTGTTTGGATAGTTGCTGCAGCTGGGTGTGGTAGTTCATTTGACTTTCGGTCCATTGCAATCTGTCGCATGCTGGTTAGTGTTGGAGAGGCTTCTTTCGTAAGTCTTGCTGCCCCATTTATAGATGACAATGACCCTGCTGCTCAGAAAATAGCATGGTTTGCAACAATTTACGTGTATATACCAACTGGGGATGTTGTAGGCTATGTTTATGGTGGACTTGTCAGAAACCATTTGAATTGGCGTTATGTGTTCTTTAAAAAAGGCATTTTGTATACTTCCATTTGCTATGTTGGGTTTTATGGTGAAGCCTTTGCAATTAAAGGGTTTTGCCCCTGTTGAGCCAAGAAAAGATTTGACAAAACTGAAAGTTGCGGGGCCTGTTGCTGTTCGTGGAGGGATACTTCAGGACATGATTTCTATGGGAATGGTACCGCTGGGGTTGTCGATGTATCTCGCTTCTGCATCTGTGTGGTCTTGGGCAACGAAGGTCAACCACTGAAGACTCTCTTTTGTAGACGGAAAAAGCTAAACGTAGTCCATTTCGGGCACCCCTCGTGCACGAAATCTATATGGCTGCCGGGTTTAATGAAACGGTGCGCACGGAATGAACTGAACGAAGATAAAAATCCATTCCTCCCAAACGTTTGAAACGGTGCGTACCGAAATGATCTCATCTTCTCCACGCTGTGCAAAATCGATTTGAAGCCCATCTTCTTCGCAGCACCTCTTCTCTGTTGTATAGCAGTTAACAAGAACTAATAACATTCCTATTGTGTTCATAATTCTCCAAACGGATCCCTTTTTTTACTCCTCAATGACTGAAGACAATTTTGTGGAGATGAAGTCGAATTTGGGTAATCGAAGGAGGATATGTATCTTGAGTTCGACAGTGCGTGGGATTAATGGGCGAGCCTAGCATTGTGCAAGAAAGCAGCAGAGAAAGGAATGGAAGCAATGCAGGCGAAAATCCCCATCCCGGTGACCGAGGAAATCCCAGCAACCAACAAGTCTAATATAGGTTGCAAAATAAAACCCACCATCTTCCTTAATTTTTGCGTTTTCAGTTATTGGTTTATGGGGTATGATTTAGATCTGGAAAGACTTTGGATAGGGTATTTTGATGCGAGGGTTCCAAATCCAAAGTACTCCGTGGAAAGGACAAGGATCAGTCACGGCTAATTTATAAGGCTAGAGAGTTGAAAGGAACGAGAGAACATGTTTTGGGAATTGAAAAGGTTTTCATTTTTGGCATGAACAAAGCGGCACCATGTATCACGAATGATTCACCCTTCAAGATTTTGCAAAGGAAAAAGCTAATGATTTTTCAACTGACGACGGATGGCGAGGAGTGACAGTGGGGGAAACCAACGATTTTTCGATTGAGAACGTGACTGCGAAACCCAGATCCGAGGTCGATGCCGGTGGTGAGATACACAGAAATGGAGAAAGCTGAAGCTCTTCCTTTTTGGCGGGGCCTCGTCAAAACATATCTGGTATGCTTCATGAGCCGTGGGGGAAAGCAACACAGCCATTCTCTTCGCAGCGGTGCACAACCCAGACGTTGATTTCCTTTCAGTGCTTTTGGTTTTTTGTTTTCTTTTTAAAATAAAAAATAAAAATTATATGTATAATCACTTTTAGATATTTTTTTTATGTAATCTAATGATATAATTAGTTATGTATTAAAAAAATTAATTCAACCAATCATATCAGTTAAATGCATAGAAAATATGTCAAAATAATTGTACCCAACATTACTCATAAATTAAAATTATTAAAATCAATTGAAACTTCTCGAATAGTATCAAAATCAATTGAAACTTTTTTGAATTTTTCCAGAAAACTGAAAAAGGTTATTATTTAAAGATTTGAGACTATCACAAAAATCATGTTACATTTCCAAATGGTTTATAATATTTTTTAACCATGAAAATTATTATCTCAGGTACATCTTTTAATATGAAAACTGTTATTATATATAGAAGTATAATATGATGCATTAACGAGTTCTATAATTAAAAACAACATTTTATATAAAAAAAATTTATGCTAACCCAAAAAAAAAAAAACTATTTTCAAGTCAACCAAACACCAAAAAATCAGTTGTTTTCTTAAAAAGAATTATGCTAAAAATAGTATCTGTAACATAAATATTAGAATAATGCTAGTATGTCCTCTCATTTTGACCGCTCATGCATTTATTTTTTTTCTTTAGTTTTTATTTTTGCTTACTGATTAAGGAAGTGATTATTAGTGTATTGATATTTTTTTCTTACTTTTAAAAAATGTTGAAACATGTTTAAAAAACGTTTGAAATAAAAAGCAAAAATTTGCACAAGGGGCACACCAAGTTGGCAAATTGAGGGGCATAGTAGCACTACCATTTTCCCATATTCATCTGGGTTCCTATCCAAGTTTGAAACCTGAGTTCCAAACCGGGTATATGCGGTACGTGAGAATATACATTTTTTTGTTTTCTCTCCATAGACTCGATTGTTCATTCTCACAAAATTGGAAGGAATCTAAGGAATAGAAGTCGTAAAATCTTGACCAAGATTATTATGATACCCTTTTTTATTTTGTTATAAGGCTGAGGATTTCCGTGAGTTATGGCGCGGCAAAGTCTTTATCGAAAATATGTTAGAGTAGAAATCCTATTTATAGCGAGATTTTCTATTGGTTCCATAGTTGAATTTTACAAATGGCTCTTTTGTAGTCATTTTTCACATAAGAAAAACTGCCAAAATAATGCCTAAAATTGTCGGAAATGACTTATTTGGGCTATTTCCTATCACTAGGATGTATCTGCTAATGTCGAGCCAAGTAAATGATATTTTTGGCGATTTAACGAATAGCCATAAAGAATTGTTTAAAAATTGTCGGAAAACTGACAAAAATGCTGCAACCAGATAAAATAACATGGTTAATTGTCGACATTAGATTATTTATGGCTATTTTTCGTTGTGGGAAAAGTATTCCAAGAGTAAAAACTCACCAGTATAATCCAACATGGCTAATGGGGTTATTTCTGGCACCTTAAACAAGTCAGAAAAGTTTATTTGCGGCTATTGTTTCTTGCCGGAAATTGCATATATGGCAAAAGTTTATTGCGGCGATGATTGCTCGCCCGAAAAAGTTTTTCACAAAATTAAAATTTAAAAAAAAAATTACTCTAAAACAGAATACATAAAAAAATATAATACACATCCATTGAAACAAACAAGAGATTGAAACAAATTAACTTCTAACTACAACCATCAATTACAGAGTAGGTGCCAATGCCATATGCCTGCATGTTGTAAAAATGAACTATTATGAGAATTAAAGAGACAATGCACTATATGTTCAGAGAGGATTTCCAAACCACTGGAAAAGTCAAGTTATAATAGAAATCCAAATTGATGCCCATTACTAGTCTACTTTGCATTTCTTTTCAAGCTCATCAGTAGAAAGTCAAGGCAATAAACACAAGCTCCCAATTTTCAAAGCACAACAAAAGAAGAGAAGATCCAAATAAACAAGAAAAGGGCAACAAACAAGAAAGAAAAAGTCAAAATTCAAAATTAAAAGAAGAAAGGGGACTTGCAATACAGATAGCCTCTTTTACAAGGATGGAATCAGAAGAACATCAAACCAGAAAATTAAAATAAGTCAGTAAAGGAAATTATATGGTCAGAATCAAAACTGGTTGCACCAAAAAGAAAAAAATTTTACATTAATAATGACTCTCATGGAGCAAATGATTTTGGCCCATCTTCTTAGCACCAAATCATATAAAGTGATAGCTACTACTATTGTTTCAATTAGTCAATATACATCTATACTACATGTAGTTCACAAGAAAGAGAAAATACAAGCAGCCTGCATCCCAATGCCAACAATGGAAAATCTCTTATGGCATTTTCACACATCCCTACCCCCTTATAGCTAAAAACTTTGGGCTTAAAAAAAAGTTGCACTAAACAAAATACGTAGTACTGGAACTACAGTTGGTTGAATTTTCTTCATATCCTGAAATGTAACTGATACAAATTGTCTCAATGCACCATGATCTTGGTTATTGTTTGGCATCTCAATGGATAGCATTAAACCCCAACCAAGAGAAGCTATACTTTAAGTACAAGCAGGGATGAGAGGCAAGCTCAAAGACACGCCAGTACTAAGATGAAATTATCCAGAAGAAACTCTGATATGTGGCAGAGTTACCGGGAAATTATGAGACTTTCCTCCATAAAAAAATTATGAAGACACAAAAAAATAAACCAAGTATGTGTAAATAAAACATCTTCTCAATTCTCACAAATCCACAGAGTAACATGGCCAACAAAATACTTGAATCAGATGTAACATACATGGCAGCCAACATCTTCCATTTGTAGAGGCAAGCTTGAGTTTCCAACGGGAGGACTTTATCGTCAGAGATAACTAAGTTTTGCCTGGTGTCTTCCTGCAGCGGAGAAGCCAATTAAGATACAAGCCTCTAAAGGTTCGAGTAAAATACAAACTACAAACTACATATATTAGTCCCTTTCTTTTCACTTGGTATAAAAAATCTGTCACACCTTGAACCATGTCGTGTCTTGTGCTACTTGTATAGTAACAAAGTTTGAAAGATTTTGCAATAATAGAATAACAGTGGCTGAGAACATGCCTCTTATATATCATGAAAATATAACACATACCTACATGCAAAAAAAAAAAAATAACAGTGGCGAGCGGGTCAAACTCAAGACCTCCATTTTGGAGACTTGGTTCTTTTGCCATCAGGCCATACGCCTTTGGCTTCTATAATTGTGATGATTTAGTTGTTTATCTTGTACTATTTTTTTGTTAATTAGACTCCGTTTGTTTGGTTCCAAAGTTATTTTTGTAAAACTGTTCTTCTCGTTTTCTGGTGTTTGATTGGGTTTTGAGAGGGCTGGTAGACCTACGTTCGAACATATATATACAGATATACACACTACCCCTAATGGCCCGGTGCCTCTTTTTTTCTTTTTTTTCTTCTCTTTATTTCTTTATTGCAGATGGATGAAATCTTTCAATGGTACATGAAGTAGGGGTTTTTTATTTCTTCCTTTCTCTTTTATATAGTGATTATTGTTGTAAAATTAAAGAAAAATAAAAAGAAAATTGAAGGAACACAATATATGAAATTAGTTCTTCAAAAACTCAATATTATTTCTCTCAACTTTCTTGTTGTGTCTTCCACAAATGCTCCTCAAGACTCTCTTTTATAGACATGAGAGGGTATATGATATTAAATAGATACATGAAATTAGGGAATGAGATTACATGCATTAATACCCCTTTTATTTTGTAGAAGCCTGTATACGTACCATCCCTCTTCGCGCCATGAAACACGCATCATCAAGATCGACACCTCTTCACCTTATTGCTATTTAGCTCTATGTTAAACATTGTAACTTATGTTCATCGATTGAGAAATTGTGAAATTTCATTTCATGGAATATTTGCTATATTTATTGTGTCCTTTTTCACTACTGTGTGTGTTATGATAAAGTAGTGTAAAATCGCCAATGACATTAAAATGAATAAGATAAAAAATAAATAGAAGACATCGAAAAGAATTGGTGAATGCCATGAAATGGTTAAGGAAGCTTTAACTGGATTAGGTTGGAATGATTTTTTAACATGTGGCATGTTGAAACTGCAGTTTGGGAGCCATGATAAATTGCTATGTTTTCGTGAGTTTATTTTTTATTACAAGGATTTATATTTGTTTACATAAGGCTGAGGATTTTCGTGAGTTATGGCAAAGTCTTTATCGAAAATATGTTAGAGTAGAATTCCTATTTATAGCGAGATTTTCTATTGGTTCCATAGTTGAATTTTGCAAATGGCTCTTTTGTAGTCATTATTCACATAAGTTGGATATCATTTCAATTCATGTAAAGCTGTAATGATTTCCGTTAAGGTCTTTTTGATAAAGATCCACCACAAGAAAAACTGCCATTTTTGAAAAGTTATTTTGCAGGAAATATTGCTCAAAATCATCGAAAATGACTTATTCTTGCGACTTATGCCAATAGCCTGCATGTTGCAAAAAATGAACTATTATGAGAATTAAAGAGACAATGCACTATATGTTCGAAGAGGATTTCCAAACCACTGGAAAAGTCAAGTTATAATAGAAATCCAAATTGATGTTCATTATTAGTCTACTTTGCATTTCTTTTCGAGCTCATTAGTAGAAATTCAAGGCTATAAACACAAGCTCCCAATTTTCAAAACACAACAAAAGAAGAGAATATCCAAATAATGCACACCATGCGATACCTATAGGTTCTAGCTCTATCAACAAAAATAGGTTCTGCCTACAAGTAAGAAAAGGGCAATAAACAAGAAAGAAAAAGTCAAAATTCAAAAGTTAAAAGAAGAAAGAGGACCTTGATGCTCGTGTGCATCAACAAGGTTCTACTGATGCTACCAACTTGTTAGGCTTTGGATCCTGCGATACAGATAGCCTCTTTTACAAGGATGAATTCAGAAGAACATCAAACCAGAAAATTAAAATAAGTCAGTAAAGGAAATTATATGGTCAGAATCAAAACTGATTGCACCAAAAAGAAACAAATGTTACATTAATAATGATGCTCATGGAGAAAATTTTATAAAATGATAGCTACTACTGTTGTTTCAATTAATCAATATACATCTATACTACATGTAGTTAACAAGAAGAGAAAAAGCAGCCTGCATCCCAATGCCGACAATGGAAAATCTCTTATGGCATTTTCACACATCCCTGCCCCCTTAAAGCTAAAAACTTTGGGCTTGAAAAAAATAGCACTAAACAGGATACATAATACTGCAACTACAGTTGGTTGAATTTTCTTCAAACCCTGAAATGTAACTGATACAAATTGTCTCAATGCACTATGATCATGGTTATTGATTGGCATCTCAATGGACAGCATTAAATACATTAAAACCCAACAAAGAGAAGCTATACTTTAAATACAAGCAAGGAAGAGAGGCAAGCTCAAAGACATGTCAGTACTAAGATGAAATTACCCAAAAAAACACTCTGATATGTGGCAGAGACTGTTACAGGGCAATTATGAGACTTTCCTCCATAAATAAATTATGAAGACACAAAAACATAAACCAAGTATATGTAAATAATTGAATAAACCAATTCTCACAAATCCACAGAGTAGCATAGTGAACAAAATACTTGAATCAGATGTAACATACATGGCAGCCAACAACTTCCATTTGTAGAGGCAAGCTTGAGTTTCCAGTGGGCGGAATTCATTGTCAGAGATAACTGTCTTCTTGCAGTGTAGAAGGCAATTAAGATACAAGCCTCTAAAGGTTGGAGTAAAATACAAACTTTGTTATAAAGAAAAAAAGGTATCTCCAATAATACCAGTTTGGAGCTCAAGGTATAAAAAATCTATCACACCTTGAACTGTGTCGTGTCATGTGCTACTTGTATAGGTATGAAGTTTGAAAGATTTTGCAATAATATAATAACAGTGACTGAGAACATGCCTCTTATATATCATGAAAATATGACACATAGCTACATGCAAAAAAAAATATTACTTTTTTTATATGCTAGTCACATACCTACAGAGCCCTTTATAGTAAACAAAATAACAAGGAAGTTTCTATGTTTTGGACGTGTTTCACATGCCCAGCCGGATCTCCTTGGACACCTAGGGGATTAGGGCTCCTCTACATTACCTTATTTTCAACCACAATTTACTGTTTATACATGTTATTTACACAATTTTGTTTTCACAACTAGGAAAACCTGTCTTGCACGTTACATGGAGTCATTGAAGAAGAAGCACTTGGAGTAAAGACAAAGGCAACATGCATACTTTATAGTCATTATTCTTGATCAGCATATCCATCTTGTGCAAAGAAAGCCAAAATCAAGTTTCCTAAAACTGCTCCAAAGTTTTGTTAATCGAACAGCTAAATACAAGTCCTAACTCTGTCTGCTATAAGTTGCAGTTATGCTCTTTGACATGTACTAGATTTCAATTATCCCCTGCATAAGAACATAAATTTATACAACTTATGGCACAAAAGAAAGCTATGAAAATCAAATCTGTTGAGGGAAAAATGAGCGTGTTGGCATATTCTTGTGAAAACCTGTGTAAAATAGTGTTGTAACAAGTGTTGTTGCGGAAGGCTTGAAGTGGGCTTGAAGTGTGCTCATTATTGGTCAAAAGAAGCGACTTCGCTCGACCCTCGCTCGACAGAGCGCTCGAGCGAACTTAGGCAGATTCAACCGCTCGACCCTCGCTCGACATACGGCTCGAGCGAACTCAGGCAGATTCAACCGCTCGACCCTCGCTCGACATACGGCTCGAGCGAACTCAGGCAGAGTCAACCGCTCGATACTCGCTCGACATGGCGCTCGAGCGAACTCAGGCAGAATTCGGCGCTCGACACTTCGCTCGAGCCAATGTTCCAGATCACTTACAATGTAGGGTTTTGAGCGCCTCATTTGATGGGAACTATAAATAGAACATGTTAGCTTCTGTTCTATGGGTGGAGAATCAGAGCAAAAACCCTAAGGGCCTCCAAGAACATCTTAGAGCAATCTCTCCCCCATTTGATTGATTCTTTCTTGGAAAAACATTTCTCCACCACAACATACACAAAAATCAGCTTTTACTTGAGTCCATTGAAGTGGACATTTTTGTTGGCCGGAAGAGTCCGGAGCTGCCGTTGATGCAGAGATCGAGAGGTTCTCGTGGGAAGCTATAGGAAGGTCGGAGTTTCGACACTACATGCGTGTAGAGATCGAGTGGGTCACTCGTGGTGTTGCAAGCCAAGTTTAGCTACTACAAAGGTTTTGTGAGTGTTCTAAATTGGTTGTAACAAACTAAAGTTTCTATAGTGGATTTGAGGTGGTGTCTTACACCCGGAGTGGTTTTAGATTTTGAAGAGGTTCTTCAAATGAGTTTCCACTCCGTGAACAAAATCATGTGTTGATTATTTGTGTTATTTGTTTCATTTATTATCTGCTTGTTTGATTAATTTTCAAAAGGTCATAAAAATTAGATTACACCTATTCACCCCCCCTCTAGGTGTAGTGTTGTGTAGAACCACTGCTTTTTCAATTGGTATCAGAGCGGGTTCACTCCGCTAGGATTTAGTTCCTGAGTGTGATCCTGCTGTAGTGGTTTAAATGGATAGGTCTCAATCACTCACATCTCCACCATTTTTTGATGGAAGCAACTATGCGTATTGGAAAGTTCGAATGAGAGCTTTCCTTAAGTCTGTGGATGAACGAGTGTGGGCTTCCATAGTAAAGGGTTGGAAACAACCGGTTGTAGTCATTGAAGGAGTCCAAACCCCCAAGAGTGTGGAAAATTACTCTAGGGATGAAGTCAATGAGTGTAGTTGGAATAGCAAAGGCTTGAATGCAATGTTCATGGCCGTGTCCCAGGAGGAGTTCAAGAGAATCTCCATGTGTGAAAATTGCAAAGAGGCATGGGACATTCTTGAGGTTACCCATGAAGGTACCAAGGCTGTAAAGAATTCTAAACTTCAAATGCTGACCACCAGCTTTGAAGAACTTAGGATGAAGGATGATGAAACGTTTGATGGCTTCTATAGCAAACTTAATGATATTGTCAATTCTCGTTTCAATTTAGGGGATAGAATTCCTGAGGACAGAATTGTGAGAAAAGTCCTTAGATCTCTTCCTGAGAGGTTTCGTCCCAAAGTCACTGCTATAGAAGAAAGCAAAGACTTGGACAACATGAGAATTGAAGAGTTGGTGGGTTCCTTACAAACCTATGAACATACTCTTCCTATGGATAAGAAAAACAAGTCCATAGCCCTCAATGCTATTAGAGAAGAGTCTGGTGAATCTTCTGATGAACTTGCCATGAGTGACAAGGAGATAGCATTTTATGCTAAAAAATTCAGGAAGATGTTTGCCCGGAAAAACCCAAGACAGGAGATGAGGAGGTTCAAGGGTTTCAATGAAGGTTCTAGTTCAGAAAACCGAGAAGGGAGGTATAAGCGCGAAACTAGAGCTGTCAATGACAATATTCAGTGCCATGAATGTCATGGTTTTGGTCACATTCGATTTGAGTGTGCGAATTACAAAAGGGCCAAAGAGAAAGCTAATGTTGCTTCCTTGACTGAAAGTGAGTCTGAGTCAAGTGACTCAAAAGAGGGTTCTCCCAGGAAGAAAAATTTCAACTACATGGCTTTTACTTCCTCTGTTGGAGGAAAAAGTCATAGAAGTGAATCTGTGGTTGAAATTGAGAGTGTCTCTGAAAATGAATCCGGGGATGAGGATGACTTGCAAGAAATCTATGAGAAGCTGTATAAGGAATGTGTGAAATTGAGGAAACTCAATAAAGCACATATTGAGGAAATAGATTTGTGCAAAAGAGAAAATGAAGGACTTCAGGGCAAGCTAAGAGAAGCCATTGGTCTAACAGATGAGTTGCAAAAGAGGAATGTGACTTTGGAAGATAAAGTGACAACTCATGAAAATGAGCTAACTTTGTTAAATACTAAGTTGCAGAAATTCTCCATTGGGACAAAACAGCTTGACAAAATCCTAAGTTTAGGAAAGTCCTCTAGTGATAAAAGTGGTTTAGGCTATTTTGAAGAGAATCCTGATGCTCCTTCAAGCTCAAAAGCCTTCGGTAAAAATGTGAGAACCACAGTGTTTGTTCCTGATATGACTGAGAAAAGGAAGGCTCATACATCTGAAAAGGGTAAGAAGCCTGTGCAAGTGCAAAAGTCTGTTCCTCCTTCCAAAAGACAAGGAGCTCACAACATGAGCCCCATATGTCATCATTGTGGGAAGTTAGGCCATATTAGACCAAACTGTTTTAAATTAATGAGTCACTTTGTGCATGCTCCTGCATTTGTTAATAATAGAACTGCTTATCCTTCTGGAAGGAGTAAGAGTTGCATGAATGACTCTAAGAATGTCTCAACCTTCTTGAGACAAAGAGCTCACAAAGCAAGCCCCGTGTGTCATCATTGTGGTAAGATTGGTCACATCCGACCAAACTGTTTTGAGCTTAAGAGGCACACCAAGAGAATTGAAAAGCCCTTCTCAAGAAAATGGATACCAAGGTGGATCATCCAAAAGGGAAAGACGCGAGCCACACATGGTTTTGGTGCTGTAGACTGACAGGTATGCATTACATGCATTACATACATTACATGCATTTTTGTTTTATTTTGTTGCTGTTTGTTTTTTTGTTGTTGTCTAGTTTCTTTGTCGTTGTTTGCTGCTCGTACATGCACTTCATGATTGCGCTGTATAATAGTGGGGTTGTTAATTCTAAAATCTAAGTGCATGTGTCTTTTGAGATTTGTATCATATATCTATATTTTACAAAGGTTTGGAACATAAGTATCTCGTGTAATCTGTGACTGGCATCACACACTTCACTCCAAACTCGGTCAATTGTCATTTCACCACTTGTGAGTTTATTGGGGAGGCAATCAAAAGTGGTAGGAAGCTCTATCTTCATACAGAATTGACCACGGGCTAGATGACCTCATCATGGTTCGTTTGTGCAAAAATATGTATCTCGAAAGGAAAAGAAAAAGTGAAGTTGATATAAAAAAAAAAAAAAAAAGGGTGAAAAACAGAATAAGTTTTCTGTTTTCTTGAACATACTGAGACAAGTATTTAAACAGAAAGATTCAGGTCCTAGCAGCATTAGGTTTGACTTTCTGTGTCTTGAATGAGCTTCCCAAGCACTTATGGTTTCATGTTCAGCCCAACCCCGCTCACGCCTTACGGTTAAAATTTCTTGATTGAGCAAGGACCGCTTTAAACACGCACGTCTATATTACTTGTGATACTTTGTTTTAAACTGCATGTTGTATGGGAATATGATGCTTCTCTACATTTGATATGTACTCTTGGTGTGAAAATTGACATTCCCAGTATTTGTCCAAGTCATGTGAGTGTTGTGTGCTTCAAAACTGGGCAAACTGTGTTTTTCTGGAGGTCTCGCTCGACCCTCGCTCGACCTCGCTCGATCGACAACCGCTCGACAACCGCTCGAGGGTTTTAAGTTCGCTCGAGCGAATGTCTGTTATAAAAGCCAGCGCCGCTCGAGCACAGTGTTTTCTCTTCCGGTTTCGCCTCCTGTGTGTTTTTCTTCTTCGTTTCTCAGTTTTTCCTCGTTTAATCGAGCTCTTTCCTTCCGAAATCTTCTCCAAACCAAGGTAAATCCCTTTCTCTTTTGTTTTTTTCGTGATTTGGTGAGTTTGTTTTTGGGTTTTTCCGTTTGTTTTGCATATGGGTTTCGGATTGGGGTTTTTGAAGTTTGTTTCTTGAAATTGTTCCGTTTATTTTGGTTTATTGAGGCTATTGTGTAGCCATTGTTGGGATTGGTTGTATTTAGGAGGTTTTTGAAACTTCCATGGGCTTATGCCCGAGTTTCACACTTGGATGCACTCCAAGTGTTCGATAAAATGCCTAAATGAAGTTTGTATTTGGTTTTTCATCATGCATTGGCATAGCATTGTTCCCATACCTTTTTCATGTCCATCCTAGGTTTGAGACATCATTTCACTAAGATTGCATTATGTTTTGAAGGCATTTTGGTTTAGGATTGGCATGCACATGAGTCATGCAATGTCCAATGTCCAGTATTTCTACATCACACAACACCCAATGTCCAAGGTACAATTAGAACTGAAACATGAAAAAAAAAAATTGTCCAGGGTAACCATAAGAACCAAGCCTTTTAAGTGATAAGTAACTAAAAAAAGTACTTCTAACTATCACTTTTGAGGCCACACTAAAGCTAAAGTTTCATGGTGAGTATCAGTCCAAGGTCTAGACACTATATTAAATATAATAGCATAAATCAATTAGTTGAATTTATATAAATATATATAAAGCAATTAGGCCTTAAAAAGAAAAGAAAGAGAAGACTAACAGAGCATCACAATGAGTTGGTAGTCCCACTGAAAATAAAATAATGGTGCTCATAAGTTTTTCTTTCTCCACGACAACAAGCAAGAATCCCAAAACCCAAGGCTTTTACCACTTGAGCCAACCCCTAGGGGTTCAAAGGTGGATTCTAGTCTATCATGACCATTAATTCAGCAGGAGAGGAGCCAATTATGGCAATCCTTCATTCTGAACAACCAAGGAGATATCAGTATAGGCAAAAGTGCACAAATCCTAGGGTCTTCACTTTGAGATAACTCAACATGATGCTGATGATTCATGTTAACTAATGGCCCACACAACAAAGCTCAACAGACACTCAAAAACAAAATATTAGCAGATATATTGAAGTGATTAAAGAGCAACATCACCTACCATTTTATTCATAAGTGAGAAGTTTGAAGAATTTGCAAATAGAGCTGTTGCTATCTGTTTTATTTGTAATACTAGTAAGTTGCCAAACAGTAGATGATAGAGCTGTTGATATCTGGATATATGAATCATAAAACCATGTAAAGCAATTGCAACTGAATTCGGGAGTTAATACAGATAGAAAGTCGATGAATGCACACCTCAGTAGAGATCCATAACCACCCCCAAAAGAAAATTTTCCACACAGGGAGAGCTGTACCAGTGGTTAAAAAAAGCATGTTACAAGCACATTTATGCAACTATATCGAGAAAAATATTTCCGAACAATATGCAACAATAACATATCCAACATCAAGAAATTATAAGGAGTTATATAACAGAATTAGTTCAGAAAACCATACACAAGCATGACAGCCCATTCAAATGCTTGTCTATGTATTTGTGAGCATGACAACCCATAGATAATATTTACATATGTATTTATAAGCATGACAGCCCATTCACATGTGCACAAATACCCAAGAATAAGACCATTAAAGTAGACAAATACCATATTAAAGTAAAACAAAAATGATCTAGTTTGGAACTTAATCATCTATGCATGCATCATGCTAAAACTATGGGATGAGAAAACCAAGAAGAGGAACACTAGATTGTTAAAACTAATGGTATAAAGATATATATTGTGTCATTGAGTTTTTTGGGTTTAGTTGTTTTCCCTCCTTGTATAAAAGCATTTGCATCATAACTGTATTTACTTAGTGTAAAATGATCTTGGAAACATTTTCTGTATTTTTCTATGCTGTGCTATGTTTGGAGAATTGACTTGGATCCATGTAAATTTGTGGATTGGATCTGTGGCATGGTGGTTTTAGGAAGTTATTGGCTGAGAGTTCAGCTATTTCCAGTTTTGGATTGTTTCAGGAATGGTGGTGGATGAGATGTGATACTTTTAGGAGTCTTTGCCTATTAAATGTAATGATTTCTGATTTTGGGGTCTTTTTTCTCGAGTTCTTAAAGTGGATTATTTTCTATGCATGCCATTCTAGGTTTTCAAATTATGGGATTTAGTTATTATTGTAGAAAATGAGATTATTATTATCCTCCTCCACTTTGCAAAGGAAGAGAGAGTTAGTTTCTTGGATTTGGGTGTGACATGTTTATTGTGGATGCCAATAATTGTTTTGAATTAAAGGTTTTGGACAGGAAAGAAAAAACATATTTTTGAATGCTTTTTGCAGTTGAATTTTATAGCAATGGACTAAGCTCACTAGTAGGATATCAGACTATGTTCTTAAGCATTTTTCTCTTGTCATTACAATCTCGTCATCCATCTTGTTCATTAACCCATTGGTTCTCAATTCAACCAATTTCTGAATTTACTGTTTAGACCTGTTATTTCCACAATTTTTTTCACAACTAGGAAAACATGCCTTGCACGTTACGCTACTGCTAGTATGTCTGTATATATATATATATATATATGGTAACCTTGTATGTGATGCTAGATATATATGTATAGTAACCTTGTATGTGATGCCACGCTGGAGGCAAAAAGGTAATGCTAGATATGGACTTTCATTTCTTCCCTTTGGCTTTATAGAGATGATGTCTATTAAAATGTGGCCTGAATTGTTTTTGAATGTCTTTGTCATTTCAGTATCAGCTATGTCTTAATCCAATTATTATTTGGCAGCACTTCTTTGCATCTTTTCTGTCCCGTATAAGCTTTCAAGCTCATAAATGATGGATGGTTGAATCATAGTAATGGTTGAATGATAACTTCGTTTATTATGGTGACTAACATGAGTTTTTAATTTTTTTTTCTGCATCAGCTGCTGCCTCATTTCTCCGACGAGCATGCATTTTTAAGTTCGGAAGAAATTTCCATAACAAAGGTACTATTAGTTTTTTTTTTTATTCTATATTTTGGTTCACTTATTCAATCTAAATCCTTAACTATAACTCTTTGCAGATGACTTCACACTGCCTTCACAATGCCTTCACCTGATTTTAACAATGAGGTTTTACAAACAGGTCTAGACATCAGAAGTTGCTTTATGAAGTTTTTTTAGCATCTTATATGTACAAGGGAGGGTTTGAGGATCATCTATATTAGTTGAATGTGGTGATCCTTAAAGAGTTGAGCGTAGGTGCAGTGTCGATTGACAGTATTTTCGCTTTTCTTTTTCTAGATTTGTCGCTATCTCTCTCACTTTATCTTCCATTTTCCAAATTTCATACTCGTGCTGTAATATATCATCCCACGTCTTCCAAGCCTTATTCTCTCTTATACGAATGTTCTCTTCTAGCATCTTGCATCTCCAACTCCCAATTAACATGAAGTAGATACAATAAATATTTTTTTTTTCTATATATGGTAAAGAAAATGATACTCATACAACCTTTTTTAAATGAACAGAATTTTTATAAAATAATTTATAAAAGTAACATTATTTTATAAAAATATCCATATGAGAAAAAGTATTTCAAATATATTAATTTCTGAATTGCATATCTCAATTTCTGAATGGCATATGAGGAAAAGTAACAATTTATAAAATAATTTATAAGTTGCTTATTGCAAAATGACGTTCCCAAAACATACTGGAAGAAGCTGTGCCGACAGCAAGTTTCACTTTCATGACATTGTTGAGGTTTTTAGTGTTTGCTAAATTCGGTTTTAAAACAAATGGTTACGTATGTTAATGATTGGAAAATACACTAAGATTTATGTACAAGATTATGGTTAAAGTAAATAGCAGAATAAGTAAAGCTTTCAAAATAATAATTTTATACATAATCCTTTAAATATATTTTCTGTAAAAATGATGTTTCGGAAAAATATCAAACCAGGCGCAGCACAAGTTAAATCCATGGGCTTTAATGGCAATCTTGTAAATATAGCCAAAAGCAGGCATTTTCTGAAACCTGAAAAACCTAAATAGAATCAAAGCAACTTAAATCCATGGGATCGGTTGTTGAAGGAGAAGACGTGTTTTGCTGGACAGTGGTATTCGACGTAAAGCAGCTGATCATCCGTGAAGGAGATAAAAGAAAAGAAAAGGGCGAGAAGAAGACAGAGTTGGTGTAGGTGAGAAATAATGAGTGGGAGACTTGGTGAGAAATGAGTGGAGGCTTCGGTGAGATGCTGTCGGGGGAAAGAATCCAAAATAAAGAAAAGATACACGGAAAGGCACGGCGTAGATAAGGGATCAAAGGAGAAAAGATAAGAATCTCCTAAAGATACACGGAAAGGCAGTGCAGAGTTCCTTTCTTTTCTTGTCGACAGAGTTCTTTTAAAAAGTAAAGACCAAATAATACGTCGAGGCTCTGTTTCTTGCCCAATGAGTCGTCGCATGCATTATTAATATAATTATTACTTCAAGCAATAATTTCTAAGAAACTAATACATAAATATAATTAAGAAAAGACTTGCGGAAAGACACGGCGAAGCTAAGGGATGAGAGGAGAAAAGTCTTTGACGAGGTCAGTGCAGAATTCATTCATTCAATTATTTGGTCAGCTCTAGACCAAATAATTATTACTTCAAGCAATAATTTTTCTAATCGCTCTCTCTGTTTCTTAACAAATTAAATAATATCAGTAAAATTTAATCAATTTAATTGAACACTTATTCATTTATGATCCAACGTATAGCATAGTTATTAGAAATTTAAATAATTTTTAAAAGTTACAGAATTTTAAAAGTAAAAAACACTTGGCTTTAATTTATTCATGTCGTTCAGACGTATTAATATACTTTAAATTCGTTTAGAAAACAATAATTAAGAGCAATTCCCCAATTGGGACTGTCGACGTTGCCGTTATAATTAATACATGAATATATATATAGTCAACGAGTCGTCGCATGCATTAATATACACAAGTCTTGAGGGAAATTTCCAGGAAATTAATATATAAATGTATTGGCTTTCAAAGGCAATTTCCATGATCATTCATTCAATTATTTCACCGGCCTAGCTTCGGAATCTTTTCTTACCTATAAAAGCGTACGTCTATATATATTAGTCATCATGAACAAATATATATAGTACTAATAGGTCATTACTCATAAAAATGGCAGTCTCCTCCCTTTCCATTTCCAATATACCGATAGTAGCGTGGGCTATCTGGATCTTTTTATGCGGAAACTGTTTGGATAATGCACTTCATCAGCTTGTTAACGTTGCAGCAGCATCTGGATCAATATCTACCCTTCAACTTGAACAAGCCAAGGCTTTGCACGAGACTGGGTGGTGGCCGTCCAATACTAATTATTCAAGTGCTTGCGACTGGGATGATATTACTTGCAATGATGGAGGAAGCGTCACAAGCATCAATAGATCTTATCAAGGTTTGAGAGGTCAGTTGAAACTCAACTTCTCTTTCTTCCCAAATTTAGAAAGTCTTCATCTTCGTTCAAACAACCTTACTGGGCTCATCCCACTTGAGATAGGGATGCTGAAAAATCTGACCTTTTTAGACCTTTCTTATAACATGCTCGTCGGTCCAATCCCAACTACTCTGGTCCATTTAACTAATTTGAGAAGTTTATACCTTAGTTGGAATAAAATCAATGGATCCATTCCTCTCGAAATAGGGATGCTGAAAAATCTGACATTTTTATCCCTTTATTGGAACATGCTCGTCGGTCCAATCCCTACCACTCTAGTCCATTTAACTAATTTGAGATTTTTAGATCTTGCTCGGAATAAAATTAATGGATCCATTCCCCCCGAAATAGGAATGCTAAAAAATCTTACCCATTTATCCCTTTCATCGAATATGCTCGTCGGTCCAATCCCTTCCACAATTGGTCATTTAACTAATTTGGAATCTTTGAACCTTGGTGAAAATCAAATCCATGGATCCATTCCCCCCGAAATAGGGATGCTGAAAAATCTAACCCTTTTATCCATTTATTCGAACATGCTTGTCGGTCCAATCCCTACCACTCTGGTCCATTTAACTAATTTGAGAATTTTATACCTTGATCAAAATAAAATCAATGGATCAATTCCTCCTGAAATAGGGATGCTAAAAAATCTGTTAATTTTATCCCTTTATTCCAACATGCTCGTTGGTCCAATCCCTTTCACAGTTGGTCATTTAACTCATTTGGAATATTTAAACATTAGCTGGAATAAAATCAATGGATCAATTCCCCCCGAAATAGGGATGCTGAAAAATCTGTCCTCTTTATCCATTTATTCAAGCATGCTCATCGGTTCAATCCCTTCCGCAATTGGTCATTTAACTAATTTGAAATCTTTGATCCTTGGTAAAAGTCAAATTAATGGATCCATTCCCTCCGAAATAGGGATGCTAAAAAACTTGATCTATTTATCTCTTTATTCGAACATGCTCGTCGGTCCAATCCCTACCACTCTTAGCCATTTAACTAATTTGGACTATTTGGACCTTAGTCAAAATAAAATCAATGGATCCATTCCTCCCGAAATAGGGATGATGAAAAATTTAACCACTTTAGACCTTCATTCGAACATGCTCATTGGTCCAATCCCTTCCACAGTTGGTCATTTAACTAATTTGAGATATTTGGACCTTAGTTGGAATAAAATCAATGGATCAATTCCTCCTGAAATAAGGATGCTGAAAAATCTATCCTCTTTATCCCTTTATTCGAACATACTCGTCGGTCCAATCCCTTCCACAATTGGTCATTTAATCAATTTGAGATATTTAGACCTTGGGGCGAATAAAATCAATGGATCCATTCTTCCCGAAATAGGGATGCTGAAAAATCTGACCACTTTATACCTTTATTCGAACATGCTCATCGGTCCAATCCCTTCCACAATTGGTCATTTAACTAATTTGAAATATTTGGACCTTAGTCGGAATAAAATCAGTGGATCAATTCCTCCCGAAATAGGGATGCTAAACAATTTGACCTCTTTGTCCCTTGGTTCAAACATGCTTGTCGGTCCAATTCCAACCACTCTGGGTCATTTAACTAATTTGGAATCTTTGGACCTTAGTCGGAATAAAATCAATGGATCCATTCGTCCTGAAATAGGGATGCTAAATAATTTGACCTATGTTAACCTTTGCCATAACTTTATTAGTGGTGAAATACCTACTGCACTTGGGACCATTGGCAAAAGGGATTTATGTCGTCAATTCAAGATTTTCCCTCCACGTCACAAAAGCAAAAAATCAATCATAACCGAAATAGAAATTTTTGCTCCCATCACCACTTTCCTCGGGTTCCTGGTTATTGGGGGTATTCTCTTGTCTCGTTGTGTGTTCAAGAAAAATCAGATTGAGTCTAGGCAATCAAAGAATGGAAACATATTCTCGATATGGAATTATGATGGACATATTGCATATGAAGACATCATTGAAGCAACCGAAGATTTTGACATCAGATATTGCATTGGAACCGGTGGTTATGGTAGCGTTTACAAAGCAGAATTACCAAGCGGAAATGTGGTTGCCTTAAAGAAACTTCATCAGAGAGAGGTTGAGAATCCAGTTTTCTGTAAGAGTTTTATAAATGAGGTGAGGGTGTTAACAGAGATTCGACATCGAAATATTGTGAAGTTGCATGGGTTTTGTGTACATAAAAGATGCAGATTTTTAATTTATGAATACATGGAAAGGGGAAGCCTATTTTGTGTCCTAAGAAATGTTGATGAAGCTATGGAACTGGATTGGAGCAAGAGGGTAAACATCATCAAAGTCACAGCACACGCCTTATCTTACATGCATCATGAATGCATCCCAGCAATTGTTCATAGAGATATATCATCCAACAACATTTTGCTGAACTCCGAATTCCAAGGTTTTATCTCTGACTTTGGAACTGCTAAACTTCTTGATCCTGACTCATCCAATCAAACATTGGTTGTTGGCACTTATGGTTATATTGCCCCAGGTAAATTGTTAACTGGTTATTTCTACCACAACAATGTCATTGAAATTATTTAATTGAGAATATTGAATATAATTCTTTCATTAGTCATGAATCTAAACAAATTTAAAGTTTATTTTTCTTTACTGTTTTTTAAATTTAATCTTAAATTTTAAATTTAATTAGATCTTTTTGTTCTTCATTTAAATGTTTAGCATAATCGCATATATTATTTAATAATAATACATTTGGAGAGTGGATGATGAGACTATATAGGAATAGTTTGCAATTAGCAATAATGTAATAATATATATGGTAGTTTCCTATAATCAAAGTTTCATGATTTAACATTTTTTTTCAAATTTATAAATTCTTTAGATTCAAATTTATAACCTCTAAGCAAAAAAAATTAAAAAATAAATAGTTGACACTAGAACTCATTTTTGTGAACTTTGTTTATTTTTCACAACAATTATATAATAAAGTTGTCACGTCTTTGTAGTCTTTATCTTTAAAAGACTTATATTTTAAAAACTAAATATTAGATTTATTACTGTTCATTTAATAAGCTTGACTGAATTATATATTATTTAATTTTTATATAATAATATAATTGAAGTGATGACGTCACATTACAAATAGAAATAAGATATTTAAATAATATGCCGTTTTCATTTAATAATATTACTTCCTAAAAAAATAACAAATTTAATTAGATATATTCTTTTCAATTTATTAATCCAATCTATATTTATAGTAGAGTAGTTGAGAACTTGAGGGCGTGGCTTCATATGAGTAAAAATTTATCATTTGCAGGTTATATAGAGCATATAGTTTAAATAAAATTAATAAATAATAAATAATAAATATAGATATAAATTCCAATATTAATACGAGAAACCATGTTGAACAAATGGCTCAAAAAAATGCTACTGACCATTATTGTTTGTATGGAATCATGCACAATTGCAAACACTCATTTTAAAAGAAATTGACCGTATTTAGTTGATCTCATCGGTTTTTTTTTCTTTCTTTATAGAGTTTGCCTACACAATGACAGTTACTGAAAAATGTGATGTATATAGCTTTGGAGTGGTGGCGCTAGAAGTATTAATGGGAAGGCATCCAGGAGAACTCTTGTCCTCATTATCATCATCATCATCTCAAAACATGATGCTACATGAAATATTAGACCAACGCCTGCCACCTCCAAATTGTCTAATTGGACAGGATATTTTGCTCGTTGCTACAATAGCATTTGCATGCCTTCACACTCAGCCAAAGTCTCGGCCTACAATGAAATGTGTGTCACAAGAATTTTTCTCTCACAAAAAGCCAAATGTCATACCCTTGACTACGGTTTCACTCCTGCAATTGAGGAAACAAGCAACATATATGCTGGATTAGGATTTGCTTATTGTTAGGGTGTTTTGTGTGTTGTCAACGTGTCATTTACATTTCTCAATCTTTTTTCAAGAAAAATATTATTTGTAAGCATTCCAAATCACCTCATAAACCTGAAATACTCACTTTTCGAAGTTGGAATCGGCTGAAACAAAATGGGGTCGGTGTGTTTGTATGAGATAAGTGTGCAAATATAAAGTAGAAGTAAATTAAGTAAAATCTTATAGAGAATTTGAGCAGATTCATAATTTCTTCTTCAGGAACAATAAACTTTTCAAAATATCTTTGATATCAGGATCATCCCCAGCTTCTTTGTCCTACTAAAAAAGAAATAAACAAATTTTATATCTAGTTAGAGTAGTACCTAGCATAAAAGCTCAAAACTTTAAAGCCTTAAGTGGAGTTTTTTGATACTCCTCTTCGATTTTAATTGTATAATAAAATATATTTAGATAAGGTTACAAAAAGTGTAAAAATATACATGTTAACTTTTTTGTGCGTTAGGAAAAAAAGGAAACCATTGATCAATAACAAATATATGACAAAAGAGAAATGGGACAAGCTATGATGAGGAACTTAATTACCTTGTGAACATATGAGATATTAGTTTTGCCAGGACCTATAACTATAATTCCACCTTGCTGCCTGAGAAACAACAAACTTATTGAAAGCAAACAACTCATATTTGACAAACTTAGCCTAAATGGATAAAGATCACTAAAACTATTAATCCAACTATCTTATTGAAGGTAGGCCTTATAATTTATTCAATTCTATACTTTTTTTTTTTTTTTCAATTTACCCATTAGTGTAGAGTCAACTGTTGCCAAATTTCTTTGGTGGCTTCTCCAAGATCTTGTTTAAGCCACCAAGGGGATTTAGTTGTGATGGATTTAGGTTCTGTTGATAATGCTATTATGTCAAGTCAAGATGCAGGTTTTGTTGATAGTTGCTAGGTGTTGAAGAAAAGTACATAAGTGGATACTTTGATCTCATCATTAAAGAAAATGGACACAGTAGTTACAACAAGATGTTTTGCATACCAGCCACCTCTAGTCATGGCATCCTTTTCAAATGAAAGCTTCCAGTCTTGTCAATAGCCTTCCATGTATAACTGTATTATCTTGAGACCTACCTGCAGCGTCATAGAAACAACTAAACTAAGAATTCCTAGATGCAATCACAAAGTGCTAATTTTCGCAAATACCTTATGTAAGCCACAAGTACTAGTACCAAAAATGGATCTTCACATACTTTCGTAGTAAATGTAGTTGAAACCCCTGAGACAAATTGTAAAGCTTTATACAATGAGTGGGTCGGGTCGGCATAAACTTATGAAACAAACAAGTCTTATTAGTAGGCAGCAAAATTAAGACACATTACAATCTTTACTGTTGGGAAGTATAGACTCCACAAGATAAAATTGAAAAGATTTCTCTTTCATTCTTTTACGCTCCTGCTTTGATGAGTAGTAAGGTCTTTCCACAATGAAGGCTGATTTGCACCAACATGAATGACATTGTCATTGCTACCATCACCAAACCTTCACCATCACATCCTCATCATTATCACATTATTGTTGTTATCATCATCATCAATTGGCAATAGAAACAATCGTTCCATATCTACACTGATTTCTATAGCATAAAATTGAACAGATTTCTCCTTCATTCTTTTACACCCATGCTTTGATGAGTAGTAAAGTCTTTTCACAATACATGCTGCTTTGCAACAACAAGAATGACACCATTAATGCTGTCATCACCAAACCTTCACCATCTCATCCTTATCATTACAACATTATTGTGTTATTATCATCATCAATTACCAACAGAAACAATGGTTCCATATCCACACAGACCCCTTTATCATAGAGTAATTGAAATTTCAAGATATACGAACTGTAAGAACTTAAATATAAACAAGAAATTTCAAACAGAAAACAAAATAGGACTAGAATTGCACATGTAATTGACCCAGAGCCACCATCTAATCTCCATGTTTCCATTTTACTCCAGTGACAGTAAAACCAAAGTAGAACTAGATGTACGACTGCCGATACAATAGAATAGACATAGTGTACGAATTCTTCAAAAAACATACCTCTGAATTTTGTTTACTCAGTAAATGCTCTTGCTTGCATAAAATTACTGCTACCAATTACTTCAAAAGTTTATGTTATTTCCTTGACAAACAATTGGGACCAAGGGTGAGAAATGATTTCAGTGGAGCATAATGTTGTTAGTCACATATTTATCCTTAAAAAACACGTGAAGAGTGCCCTTGGTTTACTCATGAAACTTCCGTACATATTTATAATCACCCTTATTCCAAGGATGGCATACTGACACCCAAAAAATACACGAGCACCTTATTATTGTATACTTAATTAATCTATCAAGTCTTACTGAAGCAAATATCAGTAGTTTAATTAATCATCAGTACATACTTGATCAATACTACGAGGTCTAATTACAACCAAAGCCACATTTGATGTATCCATTATATCCTGTCAACATATCATATATATTAGTACTATGTTGACATCAATACTTCCCACTTATCATTTTAAACCAACAAAAATTAATGGGGAAGATGCCAATAAGTTATTGAGTATTTTCTACTCCTTAACAATCTTACATTGTTGTTAACATCATGGGGGAGCAAATACTTTGTTTCTTTTCGCAGGTAGAATTTATGTTATAACAAAATGAATGAACGCATGGCATCTATAGTCCATCCACACACTTAGCTTCTTGGTGGCAAGATAATCAACTCCTTTAAGGCAAAAGACACACCTACAAAATAAGAGATAAGTACCATACGCAAAATGAATGATCGGTGCACACTACTTAAGTGAAAATATTACCTCCATTAGCCTCTACTATCTCTTTTATGTTCATTGTGATAGAAATCTGCACATAATAATCATATATTTATATAATCTCTGACCCAAAATGGTGAGCGAATGCCACGACAGCGACAGCTTTCCTATCTATCCACAAATCAGAAATCGGGATCGCATTTCCATTCAAATCGAACACTTTCACTGTGTCTAGCACACTTGCCGTATCTTCACCCGCCACTGAAGTTTCAGCAACTATTGACATCCGCACATGTCATCATTCAAAATAATTACATTTGTTTGCCGAGAAAATGAGGAAATATAAACATCATGATACTCAAGATTTTCAGTGTAAAACGATGGAAATTAATAAAAGGACACATATTATTCTTTACTTTTTTTTCCCTCTTTTCTGTTTATAAAAACCAAAGATATATGATTATTACTAGAAATTTAAACAGACCTACCAAGACAACCCAATATTGTAGAAGTCATGAGGAGGGTTTGCCATAGTGAGAAATTGGTTGCATACTTGAGGTGTTTGGGAATCGTAGAAAGTTTGAGAGTGCAATTTGGTGATAGGCCAGGAAGCGCATGTGTTGAAGTAGGGTTGGTGATCCTGTTGGAGTAGAGATTATTGGTTGAAAGTGTGGTAGACAGAAGTCGCCCTGGATGGATGCTCGAAGGATAAGCAAAAACTCTGCCCAAGGACTCTGGTTGCTAAACTTTTTGGTTGGATATTGACCGTTGGTCGTAATTGTGGGAAATGAAGTTACACATCCCCATCACTAGTTCTAGCATGCTAACCCATCCCCATCACCATCAATACATGGGATGTCTAAAACGCCCAATGTATGGACTGGTCATTAAAACAAAGGGTTACGTATGTTAATATTTGAGTTGGGTTTAGATTTGGAAAATACATGACATTTTATTTGCAACAATAAGGAATTTGTCACAAAAACTTTTGGTAGTGAAAATTATATCACTGCAATTAATTTAGACAGAAAAAATCAATTTCAACATCTTTGGTATCTTTTACAGCAATATTATTTTGCCGCTAATAATATTGGATGATATTTAGCTATTTACGATGATTATTTAACTATTAACAGTAACTTTAAATCATGATAAAAAGTAGGGGTGCTACCCAACCCATACTGTGTGGGGTAGCCCCCTCCCCACACCCAACCCCCTGTATAGGGCCCCGCGGGGGGGGGGGGGGGGGGGGGGGGGGTTTCACCCCCACCCCTGCATCCTCGGGGTGGGGTACCCCGCCTCATATTCACATAAAAAGAAGACTACATTTTACTAAGTTTAAAAATTATTCCTAAGTCCAAAAGTGATCAAAAATACATTTTTAAACTTAATTTGTAAATTTAAATTTCATAAATATGACTAAATTTAAAAACTATGTAATTTTTAAATTTGTTAGTGCATACTTTATGTAAGTTGTAGTGTAGTAGTTTTTAAATTATGTAATTTTTAAATTTGCTAGTGCATACTTTATGAACAAGTCTAATAAATTGTAATATATATTTATATATACACAATTTGTAAAATATAAATATATATAATTTTATATATATTTATGTTTTTATATATATATATATAATATATAAGAGGGGCGAGGTTGGGCCCTCCCCGCCCCCGCTAGGGGGGCTAGATGCCGCCCCCCACCCTAGCCCATAAGGTTCTAGGTTGCTCGCCTCACCATGTGAGGGAGGGGCAAACAGGGGCAGGGTAGGGGGTGCGGGGCCCCCTTGCCCACCCCTAATAAAGGATCACAATTAAAAATGAGAATTGAAGGTAAGGTTTGAAATTAAAATCTAAAAGCATTCATATTCAGTTTTCTATAATTTTCTTTAAATTTTAGCTAGAAATCATACTTCTTATAAATTTCTCTTAAATTTTATTCATATCTAAAAAACTTCCTACATCCAATTTTATATTCTTTGTCTATTCTATTAAAATAATCTTTTACTATTAATATTTTGTTATTATTTCTACTATTTTATTTATACATTTTTAATTATTTCCTATAAAATATATACAAAAATTAATTTAGGTGATGAATAGTAACTTTCCAAATATAAGGAGTCACAGTTTACATCTTAAATATATACCTTAAAATAAAAAACTGGATAGAGTGCTTATTTTATTAAAAAGTTACGTTGATTTCTTAAAATTTAGAGATTTTAGAAATTGAAATTCTCCTCCCTCCCTCTTTTCCTGTCTTCTCTCTCCCCTAACCCACGCCATCCCGCTCCCTCCCCTATTACCTTTCTCGCCCTCGCTTGCGCCCAGCCACCAACCACCACGAGCCATCGTAACTAGAACCGCTGCACACCGCCTGCCAACCAACTCCCTCCTCTCCCTTGGCCCCTCACTCCCTCGACGTTGCCTATCTCATTCTCTTCCCGATTTCTACCCCTAACAACCCTTGCCACCACCAGCAACCAAACAGGCCACCATCATTCAACCTCTGTGAGCCATCGGTAACTCCTCTACTCTGCTCTCTCTCTCTCTCTCTCTCTCTCTCTCTCTCTCTCTCTCTCTCTCTCTCTCTCTCTCTCTCTCTCTCTCTCTCTCTCTCTCTCTCTCTCTCTCTCTCTCCCTCACGTTCTCCTCTACTTGCAGCACCTCTAGTTGCACAAAAAGTGCCAACCACCATACAGGGTGGCTCCTCCATGTCCAACCAAGATAGCAAAGGAAAAGCCACAGATTTATGATTATTTCCTCCACGCCATTGCAGTCACAAAGAGCCTCCATGACCCAAATAGCCCCTCCATCCCGCACGGTAGCAGCTATTTTTTTTGTCTCAAGCCTACGGGCAGCTTCACCATCAACAACCAACCGAGACATTCTCAGCCCCTAGATTTTTGGTATAACCCCTATGTCTCTATCTCTTAGATTAATTAGCACACTTTATTAAATTGTATTGAGCCATGAATGAAGCTTAGAAATCTTTATGATTGTGTTTGGGTTTGGTGCATAAACGATATGACATATTTATATATTGAATGTGCTGGTTTCAATGAACTAAGAAAAGTGATGTAAAGGTTGGGATAATGTGGAGCTCTATGATTGTGTTGGTTACTGTATGTTGAGTGAAGTGATAAATGGGTATGGTACATATGTAAGCTTGGTTGAGATTGTAGAAGTTGGGAAATTGTGAAGCATGATTATAGTATTGATTGAGACTTGTGAAGGTACGTGATTATTTGGCTTTGTGTACGTTGAGTTTAAATGGAAGATGAATTGAATATGCATGTTCTATTTATTGTTAATTGGCATATTGATTGAATATAATGATTGTGGGGGCTAGGATTGAAATGGAGTTGTAAGTGAAGCATAGAGATTGTGAAGTATGGGGTTGTGTTGGTTGTTCTATGCGGAGTTTAGTTGGACTTTGTATTGAGTATGTGTGTTGTATGTATTGTCAAGAGGCTTATATATTGAGTAAAGTATTTTAAGTGTTGGATGGACAGATTTTATGCATTTTGAAAGTAATATGAGGTTTATACGATCATAATTTGTGTAATGGGTTTAGTTTATCGGCGCATATTTATTTAGTTGAAGAGTTGGTAAGATTTTATTTAAATGCAATGGTTTATGAATTTGAATGTACATGAGAACCATGAAGTCCAAGAATTGGACAGATTTGATTATGTTGGGTGTTCTCTGCATGAAGAATGGATTGAGGTTAGGCTCAAGTGATAAATGAATAGTGTGTATATTGGTGTTTGTGGTATTCATTGGACAGATTTTTGCATAAATATGTCAGTTTGATCATTACTTTCATCAGTTTGATTTTCTTATAACTAGCCTGACTCCTTCCCCTTCACTACCCCCTTTTCTTAATTTTCTTATCTCATAATATCATTTTCAATATTAATTAAGTCTTCAAAACTCCTCTATTGACTTTATTCCTGTTTTGTCCTTCTCTCGATTTGCCTACAGGCGTTTCTCAAGTTGAGATATGAGATCACCAAGGTTGAATGTATCTTTGTGGTGGGGAACTCTGGCAAACATTTTGTGATAATTCTAGTTAAGTGTCTTGGATTACTCGTTTAATTCTAGCATGTTTATAGCTGATTTTAGGAAACCACACACATAAACACAAGTGCACATGTTCCACTTGATCATATCTGGAATAGATCAAAGGTGTTGGGTGTATGCCCTTGAAGCATTATGGGCTCTGGCACTGGCGGACCATGCTAAAAGTTGTGGTCTTACTCATGATAAATGTTGCTGTAACAAAATTTTTATTAAGTTCTTGTTCACCCATTTTGGTCAAAAAACCATTCATTGTCTAAGCTATCAGGCCAAACTCGAGTTTTAGGGATGCATTAATTGTTTTGGAGATGTATTAATTGTTAAATATGACATCATTGCATGTTTAGCACTAATGCATGTTTATAGATGCACAAGTAGTACATACAACGAATTTTGTGGTTTGGGATTGTATTTGGATTAATGACAGAGCTGCACATGTGTGCTTGTATTTTACAAAAGTTTTTTTTTTTTTTAATTTTTAAAGGACATTTTGCGGCGATATCCTTCCATCGCAAATATCTATTTCCCACAATACATATTGACGGTAATAATCTTTTCCGGCACAAATCAATCACCATAAATAATATTTCCTGCAAGAAAGATTGCCGCAATAAGCAATTATTTCCAAAATTTTTAAAAAATCTCCGAAACAACATTTTTTTGGAAACTTTTACAGCGGCTAGGTCTTGACTCATAAAATTTTCATGAAATATTTATTTGCTTCAATTTTCAAACTTTTTCTGGCAATTTTATGTTGTGACAAAAACTCATTTTTCTTGTACGTAAGATTTATCTACAAGAATATGGTTAAAGTTAAAATAAGAAATCAAATTTAACTCATTTTACTAATAAGCTATCCCATGCTTCTCCCCAACCACCGATTTGCTTAAAGCCAAAATGGTTGCTGCAAATCATTCAATGCATGTGCCTCAAAAGTGGCCTAGTCTGTGCGTGGGTGTCATGCACTGTTGCACAGCCACGCCTCTGATGGCGAACTTCGCCTTATCGACAGATTCAATATCTTCCTATCTGACCCACTCCACCCCAATAGCCCTTGCGCATGGTTCCCTCACATCGACATAGCCATGGTAAAACATTTCCTGTCACTGCCGATCTGGACCACTTATACCTATATAACTAGTTATGTCAGTGTTTTTCCTAAATGAAAGTCTCGAGGACAAGAATGTGAGACTTTGCATCAGAAAATCCAATGCAACGAAACATAGTGCCATACAAATTATAGATTCCTCCAATTGAATTGAAAAAAGTAGTCATTTAAGGCATCTCCCACTTGGTTTTTCCAAGAAAGATGGGGATGGGCATGAACCAAACTTTTGATCCCAAAGCCCTTTCTTAGTTTTCTTTAAGTGCTATGTTAGTAGTGATGGAGTAATTTAGGGACCCTACTCTTAATATATTTTACTTTCTTTTTTATCAAACGAAATGCTTGCTTGTTTAGACAAAAATGTAAAAAATGTTGAGGAAAAGGCTGAAAAGCAATTCAAGAAAAAGTAAAAGAAAGCATCAATACCTCCTGCTTGCTTGGAACAAAAGCTCGTAAACAAGTGATCAGAACTAAAAAGTAAAGAGTAAAGACTACCCGTTGACGAGTAAAGACTACCCCTTCACATCAACAAGTAAGAGGGGGAAATTTTGATTCCCTAGCTCTAGACCAAACAATACGTCGAGCAATATATATTAATATGTAAGCATGGGAGCTATATATAATTAATACATGAATATTAGTCAATGAGTCGTCGCATGCATCTTTTCTTATATATAAAAGTCTATGTCTGGATCAGTCGTCATGCACATATATAGTACTAATCGGTTATTACTCATAAAAATGGATTCATTCCCCATGAAATAGGGATGCTAAAAAACCTGACCAATTTATCCCTTACTTCGAACATGCTCGTCGGTTCCATCCTTACCAGTTTGGACCATTTAACTAATTTGAAATATTTAGGCCTTGGAATAAAATTAATGGATCCATTCCTTCCAAAATAGGGATGCTGAAAAATCTAACCTATTTAGATATTCATTCCAACATGCTTGTAGGTCCAATCCTTACCATCTTGAGTCATTTAACTAATTTAAAATATTTAGACCTTAATCAGAATAAAATCAATGGATCCATTCCCTCTTAATTAGGGATGCTAAAAAATCTAACCGATTTATACCTTACTTCAAACAGTCTCGTCGATCCAATCCTTCTCATCTGGGATAATTTAACTTATTTAGAATATTTAGACCTTAGTGTAAACTACTGAACTGGAAGCATTCCCTATCACGAGGATAACCTTTATTGGGTGAAATATGTTAACCTTAGTCATAACTTTATTAAAGCATTCCCTATCACAAGGATAACCTTTATGGGGTGAAATATGTTAACCTTAGTCATAACTTTATTAGTGGAGAAATACCCATTGCACTTGGGTGTGTTGTAGTAGCCCGTCTCTCGAGTTTGGATCTTAGCTACAATAATCATACGGGCCATATCCCCCTTCTCTCATTTATATCAAAGAAATTGACTTGTCACACAATTCTTTGAAGGGCCAAATTCTAGACGGTTTTGATGGGCATCATAAATCCCATACATTAACTAGCAATAGGGATTTATGCGGTCAGTTCAAGATTTTTCCTTCATGTCCCAAAAGAAAAAGTCAGTCACAACCAAAATAGAAATATTTTCTCTCATCACCACTTTCCTCGGATTCCTAGTTATTGGGGAATAGGGGGTATTCTCTTGTCTCATTGTATGTTGAAGGAAAATCAATTTGAGTAAAGAGAATCTAAGAATGGGAACTTATTCTCGATATGGAATTATGACGAACATATTGCATATGAAGACATTATTGAAGCAACCGAGGATTTTGACATCAGATATGCTAAGCCTTGCATTCCTGACTCCTCCAATCAGACATTGGTTGTCGGCACTTATGGTTATATTGTTTTAGGTAAATTGTTAATTGGTTATTTCTACCACAACAATGTCATTTAAATTATTTAATTAAGAATATTGAATACAATTATTCCATTAGTCATGTATCTAAACATTTTTCAAATTTATTTTTCTTCACTTTTTTTTTCCCCGTCAAATTTACAATTTATGAATCATTATCACCAATTAAGCTAAAAGGATATTAAGTTGATAAAACTAAAAAGACATGTAATATTATCTAAAATCCCAATAATCTTAAATTATAAATTTAATTAGATATATTTATTCTTCATTTAATATGTTTAGCATAATCGCATATATTATTTAATAATAATACATTTGGAGTGGATAATGAGATTATATAGGAATAGTTTGCAATTAGAATTAATATAATAATATAGTAACTTCCTAAAATCAAAGTTTCATGATCATGATTTAGAATTCATATAATACTAGTCCTAAATCTGAATAATGTGCGAGCTAGTTGAATCATCTAAGATACCAATTAAGAATATCATATATATCTCACTACAAGAAATATGTTATTTAGCCGCGATTTTCCTCCCCATGACAACCGCTGGTGGGAAATAGATGGCTTATGCCACAACAAGTCAACAATGAAATGGGTATTGTTTATTGTCACGAGTTATTGTGCGACGACTCATAAACCATGCGTATAAGTGGCCTTCAGCGACGACATTTGTGTCGTGTTAAAAGGGTGAGCGGGAATTAAAACTAGAACACAGGCCATTAATCAAAAGCCCTTCACACGGTCAGTGTAAAGGATTCGGAAACCATATACGAGCCGAGCCCCAACCTGAAATTTTGCCTCACCTTTGACTACTCTCAGACAGACTCGATCATCGACGATGGTTTCTGAAACGTCGGCGTCCTTCGACTTCCACTTGCTGGTGACAGTTGCCGCCCATTACCACCTCACTGTCACCAGTTCGCGCCACGAGCCAGGTAGGGCGTTTATTTCGCTTTTCAATATCGAGCATCTCTCCCTCTCCCACTTGGTAAATCTCTTCCCTATTGCTGCCTCGTAAGACTTTCACGAGATGTATCTCTGGCGATTGAGCCTGTTTCATTCTCTGGAAATGTTTCCATCTGCTTGTTTAGGTATGAATAGGGGTTTAAAGGGAAGATGATGAATGCTTAAACACAAAATTAGATATCCTGTCTTGGAGGTAGATCTAGCGCATGCTAGGAACTTTATTATACAAGTCTAATTTCAGGATTATTTAATTAGGTAAATATCCTGGTTATTCCTTGGTTATGCACTCCATGTAAACACCTGCTGCCGATTGCCATCTTTAGTTCTTCACCCTGCGAAGGCTAGTTTTTCTGGAAATTACCATAAATTGCGTGATACAGGAATATTTATGAGCTTCATTAATTAGGAAATCAAATAAGTTTCAGGGGGCTAGCATCATGTATAGATATAGAGATTTCCCTGAGCACTTGAGACTGATGCAAGTCCAGGATGATCAATAGGATTTCTCCTGGTGTTTTTCATTAGATCTGTAGTATGTTGATCCAAATTCACCTACACGTTTAGCATACATTGAGGCTCATGAAGTACTTACTTATACATATATATATATATATATATATATATATATATATATATATATATGCCTAGCTATTAGTATGTAATAAATGTACCAAGATTTTGCCATGTCAAGGAGTACTGGCATGAGTTTTTGTAAATTGGGTGCTGCATAACATCTCAGGATTCCACCAATGTGGAATTCATGGCCAAGAAAACATGTGGCCATTTCAATACAATGTCGACTGAGATAACTTGTACAGACTTGAATCATAAAGCATGATTGCCAAGATTTGGTCCATGAACAATTTTCCATTTTCTGTTTTAAATGTGAAATGTTGAAGGAGATTGTGGCTTATCTGGCTTTTTCTTATGAGTGAGAAGGCCAGCAGAAATTCCTCCTCTTTTTGCCCTGTTTGTAACTCAAATTTAACATGTTGTTATAATGCTCCTGCCTTGTGTTCACCCAACCTATATATTTAATTAACAAGTCCTTTGTCAATCTCATAAAATTTTGTGGTCCTATGAATTTAATGACTTGTCACTTACCTAGTACTAATTACCAGCAGTGGGAGAGGGAGAAGCTTATACTGTGCTGTCAGCAAGCTGAACATGTGATCTAATGTTTATCTTGTGGGAGGCACATAATCCTATATAAATTTATGTGTTACAAAACATCATCTTAAATGATTTGCTGAGACCACAAAAGTGTTTAATTTATGATTTTAGTTGAAAGCTGCTTGTGTAAATTATGGAAGTATAAAGTGTGATGAAACATAACACTTTCATGCTGTGGGAGGGTTATTATTAATGCTGTAACATTTCAGCATGCACTTCTTTCCAATAGCCCCTTCTTCAATTGTGACATAGCTATGAATCTTGCCCTGTTTTGCATATGAGAAGCCCCTCTTGGCACTAACTAAATCATGTGGAAGCTGAATGACCAGATGGTTATCCCTGCTGTGCTTCCTGATCTCTGATGCTCTTTACCTCTACTGTCATAATGTAGAGTACCCAATATATATGCCTTATCTTGCCCTCTCTCTCTCTCTCTCTCTCTCTCTCTCTCTCTCTCTCTCTCTCTCTCTCTCTCTCTCTCTCTCTCTCTCTCTCTCTCTCTCTCTCTCTCTCTCTCTCTCTCTCTCTCTCTCTCTCAAGAGCCAGAAATAAACTGTTGGGGAATTTGAGTGTCTGTAATGTACCGGTTATGTTGTATTCTAAAGGTTCTTCCAAAAAGATATGTGTACATTCTGGTTTAATGAGTGTATTAGTCCATGTAAGCAGTTCTCAATTCATTCATAATTGGCCTCAATTCATTCATAATTGGCCTTTATTTAGATTTGCAATAGTTATATATATTTGTACATGAAAATGTTTAGAATATGTTGTCTGTAGGGCATGAAATGTTCTTTTAATGTCCCTTTATCAATTGTTTAACTTTCCACTGTCCACGAAGAGAAAGAAACTTCCTATCTCTACCAGTGACCACAAACATGATTGGACTCATCATCCAATTTAAGGATATCACTTAAAACTGTATTTACACAATGAGTTTTTATATCTAACTCATTGCATCGCAGGCAGCTGACAGTAGTGTTACCTTTAATGCTTACTTATAATTTTTTACAATACCACATGATATAACCTGTCAAAATCCCTCACTACTCATTGTGAGGGATTTTGGCAATTTTTTGTGATAAGTAGAACCTGTCTTCCCTGAGCCCATCCACTCATATATTCCATGGTTTGTCAATTCATTTGTGCCCTTCTTGTGATTTGGCCAGGGTGTTGCTGTTACCATAAAAACTTCTCAGATTAACCACAAAGGTGAGCATCTTCAATTAGTTAGTGCTTGGCTGATTGGATCTTAAACCTTGTATTGAGCTGTTTCCTATGCCATATATGCACTCTGTTCTGTTTGAATATTAATTTTTGACTACTATGTTGCAATTCATAATTATGTTAGTATATTGTTTATCATCCCATTTGCAAATATTGATACTTTCAGCTATAAAGTATAGTGTTTATCTGTGACCAGTGGAAATGATCAAATGCACCAAATTGTTATTGAGTTTGAAATATCTTGTCGACATGGTTATATAGCTGGGCCACGTGGGTAGAAAACTGATGCAATATACATGAGGAATGTTTACAGAATTTCACATTGGAATGAATATACTTGGAAAGTGTTTCATCATAAAGCCTATCACTTCCCAAGCATATTCAGTCCCGAAAATTGGCTAAGTAGGACTAGGAGAACATGCCCTCTTTAAGCTGACCATAGTGTAATCATGCACTTGTTGTATTGCCTAGTTACAAAAAATTGGGTTTCATAATTTTTTTGCTGAACAAGTATAAGAGTAAAAATGCTCTGTTATTTATACGTTATATAATACTTTATATAAAGTATAGCTTCTCATATATGCAATGAGAAGCAATTTGCCTAGCCCATCTCCATAGACTTTAACCCTGGTTCTCAAAGCGCACTTCATACCCGCTTGGGAATTGTCATCGCACAAGGGCTGTATTATTACCACGTATAATTTTAAGATCTCCCGAAACACAAACATCTTTGTCTCCTTTCAAATAGGCAGTTTCTTAAGAACTGCCTATTTCTGTGTGGATAAGATTTAAGGGCCATGATCAACAATTACAGTATATTTCAAAACTGAGTCTTAATTCTCTTAATGTGATTCCATACTATATAGTTGTTCATAGATGTAACTTTCCTTTTTTGCTATTTGTCATACATATTCATACATATGTATATAGAAATATACATATGTATGTATATATATATACATGTGGTGTTCGGGAATTACTAGGAAAGCATCTAGGACCTTAATGTATTCATTTACATATGGTCTTTATAAATCATTACAGCAAACATGTATTGACCACGTCAATACATGGATGCCTTTGACAGTTATCACTCCATACAATGCTCACGAACAATCCTAGCACCCATTTTGCAAATTAAGCTCTTCCTTACTGTTCCAATCTATCTTCAACTACTTTCACGATAAACTAAAATACACTCAATTCATTATGTCCTTTGTGTAACAAGATTGTCCACATACCTGATTTTAACTTGTACAATTCCTATGAACTCAACCAGATGGACAAGGCTTGGATGCATATTGAAGATAGATTGCGTTCCAATGAATATGCTGAAGGCGTTAAACACTTCTTAGATGTGGCGAAGGCCCATGCACCTAGTAGAGACTGCATTAGGTGTCCATGTAGGAGATGCCGAAATCGTACTTTCCATTAGGGGTGGGCAGCGGGGGCCCGCCCCCCGCTACCCCGCCCCCGTCCGCCCTGCCTCCGCATGGGCGGATGGGGTACCCCGCACCGCACATGCCGGGGCGGGGGACCCCGCCCCGCATGAAAAACACTAAGCGGGGGCGGGGGGCGGGCAGGGCTCAACCCCGCCCCGCATTTTATATTTATATTTTTATAAATATATATATTTTATATTTATAAATATATATTTTTATTTTTCAAATTGTATATATATAATATATTACAATTTGTTAAACTTGTTCACAAGAATCACAAGAGAGTGAGACTTGTTCATCACAAGCTTGCATATTAAGTCCCACATTGCTCAAGTAAGACTCTTGTATGGCCTTAGAGTTCTATATAAATGAGGCCTAGGGTGCCCATGGCATATGCAAGCTTGTAATGAACAAGTCTCACTCTCTTGTGATTCTTGTGAACAAGTTTAACAAATTTAAAAATTAGTAACATAATTTTTATATTATTAGTTTTTAAATTATTATTATATATATAAATTTTAATTTAAGATTTAATTATATAATAATTTGGGTCTAAAAATAATATTTTTAGACACAAAAAAATTTTTTAAGCCCATTGAAATATGGGATTCTTGAAGTGGGCGGGGGGCGGGGCGGATGGGGTGTTCGCCCCGCCCCCCCGGCACCGGAGCGGGGGGCCCCGCCCCTGCCTCACGGGGGCGGGGGGCGGATGAAAAATTGATCCCCCGCATCATGCGGGGGCGGGGTGCGGGGAAGGGGTGCACCCGCCCCGCATGATGCGGGTAGCACCCCTACTTTCCATCCCTTGGAGTGGTCCAGGATCACTTGTTCATCATAGGAATTGATACATCTTATACGGCATGGATATTCCATGGCGAGGAGAAATTGTTGCCTGAATTTTCCACAGATTCTGAGGAAGAAGTTCCTCATGCCTATAACTACAATGACTACATTGATGATGTAGACGAGATGTTAGATGACATCCGTGTGGGATCCTTTAAGGATAATTCCTATGGAACAGAATTGAATTTAGATGAAGGGCCTTCACAACACACCGCTCATGATCTGCTACATACTACCTTCGAAGAGTTGCTAGAGAATGCAAGAAAGCCACTTTATCCAAACTGCACAAACTTCTCACAGCTATCATTCATAGTCAAGTTGCTTCACATAAAGACAGTTGGTGGTTGGACTGTGAAGTCTTTTGACATGGTTATAAAGCTCTTGCAAGCAGCATTTCCTCATGCACTGTTTCCTGCCTCATTCCACGAGGCTCGCCGCTTACAACAGGGTTTGGGATTTGGTTACAAAAAAATACATGTATGCCCAAATGATTGTGCCTTGTTTTGGAAGGAGCATGCTGATAAAGATGAGTGCCCTAAATGCAATGCATCTAGGTGGGCCTCAATCCCTCATCTCCAACAAAGGATACCCCAAAAAGTCCTCCGATATTTTCCTTTGAAGCCGCGGTTGCAAAGGCTGTTTATATCAAAGAAGACTGCACAGTCAATGAGATGGCATGTTGAAGAGCGTGTTGATGATCCCAATTTAATGAGACATCCAGCAGATTCCAGTGTATGGAAAGACTTCGATAACAAACATGCTGGGTTTGCCCAGGATCCTCGTAATGTCAGACTTGGTCTAGCCAGTGATGGGTTCAACCCATTCAATAATCTTAGCAAACCGTACAGCATTTGGCCAGTGCTACTTGTGCCTTACAACTTGCCCCCTTGGTTATGCATGAAAGATCCATACGTGATGATGTCATTATTAATCCGTGGCCCAAAGGCTCCGAGAAATGATATAGACGTGTTCTTGCGTCCCCTAATAGATGAGTTGACAGATTTGTGGGTGGAGGGAATTCATACATATGACGCATACAAACGAGAATCGTTTCAGTTGAGGGCAGCCTTACTTTGGACCATTAATGACTTTCCTGCATACGCTAACCTTTCTGGTTGGAGCACGAAGGGTAAGTTGGCATGCCCTTCGTGTAACACTGAGACAGATTCATTGTGGCTTGTGCATGGTCGAAAACATTGTTATATGACCCATCGTCGTTGGTTGGCCCAAGATCACAGTTGGAGGAGGAAAAAGTCAGCTTTTAATGGTAAGGAGGAACATCGTCTCCAACTGAGAATGGTGGAGGGACAAGCTTTAATGGAGCAATTACATGAGGTCTCAAATGTGCAGTTTGGTAAATCAACAAGGAAGAGAAAACGTAAGCCCAATGAACTAAATTGGACAAAAAAGAGAATCTTCTTTGAACTTCCGTACTGGTTAGACTTGGGATTGCGACATAACTTAGACGTCATGCATATTGAGAAAAATATTTGTGAGAATGTGATGGGAACCTTGATGAATATTGAAGGAAAAAGTAAGGACACCGCTGCTGCGCGTATGGATTTGGAAGATCTTGGACTAAGGAAAGAATTACATCTTAGACATGATGGTACGCAAACTTCTATGAGCCTTGCTTGTTATATGTTAAACGTAAATGAGCGAAGGAGTTTTTGTGCACGATTGGCGGAAGTTAAATTTCCTGATGGCTTTGCCTCTAATATTGCCCGGTGTGTCAACATTACTGATGGAAAAATAATGGGAATGAAGAGCCATGATTGTCACATCTTCATGCAATATTTGTTGCCGGTTGTTATTGGTGGGTACCTACGACCGGATGTGCGTCGATGTTTAATTGAGTTGTGTTTGTTTTTCAAAGAATTATGTTCTCGAACACTAGACATAACAATGTTGAAACGGCTTCAAGCTAATATCCCCATCATTCTTTGCAAACTGGAAATGATATTTCCACCAGCATTTTTCGATATCATGGTTCATCTTGCTATTCATCTGCCAGATGAGGCTTTGCTAGCAGGCCCTGTCCAATACAGGTGGATGTACCCATTCGAGAGGTATATGGGTAAGTTCAAAAGGTATGTCCACAATAGAGCCCGTCCAGAAGGCTCAATTGCAGAGGCATATTTACATGTCGAGTGCTTGACTTTTTGCTCTATGTACCTTAATGATATCGAGACTAGACATAATCGAGAGGAACGTAACACGGACACAGTTGGGCCGAGCTCCAAAAATTTGAATATATCGGTTTTCATCCAAAAGGTGCGCCCACTAGGGGCAGCAAGAATGGCATATTTGCCCGACTCTCTGTTGGGCAAGGCCACGTGGTACGTCCTTAATAATTGTCCAGAGATCGAGGACTATTTAGAGTAAGTCCAATTCAGCCAATAATATTTTCTGAATTTTGTCAGTGGAACATCTTTTAAATATTGATATATATTTAAATTTATAGGGATCACCGTAACAAGATGAAAGAAGAGGACCCAACTAATTTCGAGCGTAGGCACCAAATTGAATTTCCAACGTGGTTTTGAGCACGCGTAAGATTTCTTTATTTCATATGCAAGAATATCCCTGTATCGTAACTTAGCCTTTTCATAATATTGTTATTGATAAAATCAAATATCCATGCTAGATTGCCGAGTTGCACTCAATGACTCCCCCCGCTGTGAGCGATGACATATTTGCATTGAGTTGTGGTCCAGATCCACGTGTCGCATCATATTCTAGATGTATAATGAATGGAATTCGGTTTCACACCAAGCAGCTCGAAGGGCGTCGTCGCACCCAAAACAGTGGGGTTGTTGTTCATGGCGAACATCAAGGTTTGCCTGTTGACTTTTACGATGTTTTGCAAGACATCATAGAATTACGCTATATGGGTTGGCGTAAGTGTTTCATTTTTAAATGTGATTGGTGGGACATTGGCGATACAAGAAGGGGCATACATGTTGGGGAGCACTTCACGAGTGTTAATACCAACCGGCAATGGTATAAAGATGAGCCATTCGCCCTGGCTTGCCAAACGTTGCAAGTATTTTACATCAAGGACCCGAATTGGGGGGGAAGTTGGCATGCGGTACACAAGATAACCAATAGGAATGTTTACAATATTCGCCACAATACCTCGGACTTGCATGATGATGCTAATGATGATGATGATGAGTCTGACACTGTTGACTCCGAAGATGAGAGTGACACTGAGGAACGGGAGTACGGCCTGGTTAATGAAACTAGCCCGGAGAGCCTCAATCCACTGACCCAAGGAGATGAAGACCAATTGCCGGTTGATCCGTCAACCCGGTCACCTAAAGAGTTGTCTAGAGAACTCAATGACGCTGATGATTGTATTGATGAGTGAAGCTATAGACGTGTTTGTAGAAGGAGAACACAGAATATTGGTGAAAGACTTGGTACATATTGAAAACCTCAATAACACTATTATTGTATTTTCCAAAGCTATAACAATTTGTAGGGGGGGAACTATTGATGTAAGTATCTACAAGGCTAACCCAGATCATTGTTGTTTTTTTTCTACAAGGCTATTCCATGGTTATAAAATAAGTCAAGAATTCCCCCCCCCAACCCAAACAACAACATACATGAAAATGAGGACAAGTGGATTGTCTAGATTTAATGGGAATTGTTATTCTATTTAAGAGCTTGGGACTTGGTACCATCATCATGAGGGATGATGGTACCAAATGTTTGTATTTATATTGGTGCCTGACCAGGTTTAATTTACTCCATATGCAGACAACGTGTGAGGTTTGTCAAAGAAGGGAAAGCGAAAACACCTTCATGGAAGATAGATGAAACAGTGGTATATAAATAGTATGCCTTCTTTACTTTCACTTGCAATGAGGTTTTCATAGTGTGGTTAGTGTATTGAATCGTCTATTACATTTTCTGCACTAAGCTTGTTAGTCTGCCGCATGTAAATTGGAATTATTTTAACATGCCTATGAACTGGTTGGTACTAGTTGAAATGAATGATGCTTCAGTTTGCCAGTTTCATACATCTAATTATGTGAGCTTATTTAGAATTTTGGTGGTCACCATACATAATTAAGTAATGGAACACAAGGTACTAGTTGAAATATTCAAGGTACTAAGATGGTGCATAGAAGGTGTAATGTTCACAGAGAAAAACTAAAATCAAAGCAGCAGAATAATAATTGAATTAGTCACACTGATATAATTATTATTATTTAGTATGTCCAGGTTTTTCAAACATGTATTTCCTAATAGAAGAAATGGATGACACCAATATAGCTAGCAGTATCCATAAAATGATGTGGTACACGCATGCAAATGGGTTGATCTTCATAAGCAGTCACTCAAACTTATAAACTGCACTAAGTTCGTTTTTCACTGTTCTTGATGCTATCCACTGCTGATAAGGGTGCAGTTAGTCCGTGAAAGCAATGAAGTATTTGTGATTTCTTACGCAATTTAAATGGCATAGTGGTATATAAATATTACACAGATCATATTAATAGTGTAATGCATTGACCTGGAGATGAGTTGATTTAAGTCACATATCAATCCTCAAAATTGATATGTGAATGAGCTACTTTCAGTTTAATTTATTAAATTGCACCTAAAATGAATTTTCAGACCTAGTTGTCAAATTCAACTAGATGCTCTGCAGAATACATTGGGATCATGCAGCAATAACATGGGTTGGGGAATTCCATGGTTATACAGGAAGCCTTGTACCGGTTATTTATTGCATTGTGACATGGCCCATTTTTGTTGCATGCATATTGCTGCATGCAAACAAAAATATTCAGCCCAATGCCTCTGTACGTAAGAAAGACTCAGACTAGACAAAATTGGGAGTTTGCCAATTCTAATATAGGTTCTATAGTATATCCATCAAAGACACATTAATGGATAAATTTAATATTACCAATTGGACACTTAACAGAGGAAACTGGTAGCTGATGGCATTTTCCTGGGATTGAATAGTCACAAGGTGGTCAAACCTGGCATATATTTGGCAGCCTTGCAGAAAGGTTGTACATTATATGGTATATGTAATTGTCACCATCCAGGTCTCTTGTAAGCCACAGATCGGGAATTTTCCAGTATTGCCAACTCAATGAAACCAAGAATGTTTCATTCAGTTAAAATATGGAAATGTAAAGGTAAAGGTCCAAATTGATAAGTGGAAGTGTGATGGACATTTTCCACCTTTATCACCAAGATCACAGTTGATAAAAATACAAGATGAAAGGGGAATAAGGTAAAGGAAAGCATAAAGCAGTTTTGAAAGAATTGGTTTAGGCATAGTGGATAGAGCACCCCAAAATGGGCGTGAACTGGACAGAAATAAATTTTGGCCTAAACCAATGCAAACTTCCTATTGGTTCAATGACTATAATGAAGCTGGTTGCACAATCTTGTAATGGAATATTCCTGTAATTCCATGGTATACAAAAGGCAAGAAAATGCAATTTATATTATACAGAGTCAATAATTCAACCCAACTAAACCACTCATTATATACAATGCAAAAAAAATTATAAACATAAAAACAGGACGTGAATTATTACAGCAAGTTACAAATGATATTCTATTATACAGCAAAAATGCAATTTGATAGTGTTTAATGTCCCTAAAGACCAGAGGAATCATATTTTCACACCGACACAACGTGTAAGCCTATGACTTTGTGAAGCATTTCATTTCAGGATCCCTATGGGTATAGTTTATATACAGATAAATTTGTATATAATGAGATTTATTAAGGCAATGCACAAGTGGGGTTCAGTTCAGGCACTGAATAACGTAACCCAATTAAGGTGTTAAATGCCTGACTATTTTAACATGTCAGGAGAGAAAGCTATCCAAAAAGGACAAGCCTGGCCAAGTAAGCCATTGGGTCCCACAAAAGTAATAAAAACTAACATGTTCTGCTAAAGAATTGTATTGTTCCCGGATTGTATATCATCTTCATGCCAACAAACGCTTATTGTCAACATGTTACTGATTTACAATTCTGTCCAGAATATTAGAACACAAAGAAAAGTAATGTGACAAGGTCCACGAAGATGTGGTAAATGATCTGATATAGGGGTATTTATAAATGAAGTTGCATATAGCATGTTCTCAGGCAGGCCTAAATCCATACATGTGTAGCATACATTGACAGATCTAGTAATGCAAAGGATATATATACTGGAACAAGAGACTTTAATTTCAGGATGTTTATTGCTGGGCAGCCCATTTAATTTGCACATTAAAAGCCTGATATCTGGGAAATACAAGATGTCTAGAGAACCCAAAGGGTACCGAGGAATGGAGCACGCGGGAAAGTTAAAAATTAATTACCAACGCGGGATTTTAATTTTGGAGGCATGAATGACCGTGGTTAAAGTCTTCTGAGCATGAAGTGACAGATATAAGATTTACATCAACCACAGATCATGAGAAGCCAGTAGGGTGGGGAAGTAAGCAACTGGTGGGGGTATTTGAACGAAAAACTGAAAACTTCAAGCTGGATTCTCAAACTGGTTAGCTGCGACAGACAGAAATCTACAAGAGAGCTCAAGACATCTTCTAGTCCAAGAGTTGCTGCCAAACTAACCTATCGAGGCAAGAAAAGGTAAACAGAGTTTTTAACCCCACAAGCTCCAACTTTACTTTACAAGATAAGCCAAGACATATTTATGTTCATGGTTTTCTGTTAAATGGAATAATTCATAAGATGATACGCCTGTTTTCAGAGATGATCGAAAAGTTTGAGTTTGATCTGAATTCTGATCTCAGGAAATATTTTTAATATACGGTAGGAACTTTGTAAACCTAGTTTATGGCCAAAATAAGGTCATACTAGGGTTTGCATTTCAGCCAAACGAGTAGAAGAACATAGTGACACAACAACATGGGTAGTTGGTGGTTGTTGTCCTAGTGGTGATTTCTCTAGGTTTTCCAAGCATGTTGTGGAGGCATATTTCCAATAATTACAGTAGCAGCATACACGGTGTTGAGGTGTTTATGCTTATCTGTGGTTTGAAGCCTGGTGCATTGAGTTGACGAAAAAATCACCACTGCAGTCTTTTCAAATGTATTTTGTCATAAAGCATAAATTAGTTAATGTCATAACAGAGTAAATGGAGACCAGGACTTCATCAATCCTACCCGAAATAGACCAGAACATGCAAATATAATTTCAATGAATTTTCCACCATGTGATAATCTCTGTGAAATGTCATATATAGTCTCTGGGTTGATCATAAAACACAGCCCAATATATTTATATCCGTGTAAAGTGATAGTATGGCACCATAGATCATTGTTATTAAAGTGATTATGGCCCTGTTTTGATAAATCTTTGTTTATACTAAAAATTCAATCATTGAATTTGAAGGGTGAGAAGGCACCGAATATGATAGAATTTTACAAAGAAACACACTGGTCATCCAAGAAGGAGAAATTCATCAATGCAGCAAGTGAATATAATTATGTTAGTTAAATCTTTCCCTCTTAGCTAAATTTATATTTTTTATATAATGGTTGTGTAGGTTGACAGTTTTTCAGTTTCTTTACTGGGTTTTTTTGCTTTGTTTCAGAATATGATGCTTGAGAGGTTGAATGAGAAAGAAACTGAAGAAGACATTCAAGAAGCTGCTGGTGATGTTTTCAAGGAGGTGATGGGGTTCAAATCTGGCTATGCACAAGGGCTGGGCCACTCAGTCATACCTGAGCCCTCCCCGTTCATGAAAAAGAACAAGGCATTTAAACGTATAGCCGAGGAGAATGAAAGGAACAAGGAATCTGCAGACTTGTATAAGAGTAAACTTGAAGCACTATTGGGTGATATGGCTGAGCTTCGAAAACAGTTTTCTGAGCATGACAAACAAATTATGGTCATGTCATCACAGTTGGGGACAAGTAGGGAGTCTCAACAAGAGACTCAAGGAGATGCATAACATCTAGCTGTCTTGAAATTTTTTGATGAAGGTCCTGGGGTTTTTTTGGGTTTTTTGTTCCCCTTAACTTGGAAATGGCAACATATATAAGTGATGACAAAAAGGTATTCATGTATGGGGTGGGATGGGTTGGGATGGGTTGGGGGTCATGTTTTGATCAATAGTATAGTGTTTTAGGACTTGATGTAAGTGATGACAGTAAAAAACTTTGGCGAATACATAACCAGGTATTTAATGGGAAGTGGTTGGTAGCTAAAATTGGTGGTCAAGAGGAATTTCCTAATGGTAAGGCACTAACATGCGTGAGTATCCTATATTATAACAGTTGAGAAGTAGTTATAATTTTCAGGCTGGTGTATATTCATTACCTGAGTGGATATAGTTTATGATGGTGATATTTTTTCCATGCAGGGATACACCAGATTTACTAATGGGCTGGCCAATTGTCACGTGTGATGGCACCAGGGGATTCATGTACACACATTCATTTCAGAGATTCCTATGAATGGCAACCATGCAGAGATGTTTAAAATCTGGAACATAGGTGGACAAGTTCCAGATCCAGTGAAGGTAAAAATCATATTTGCCTCCTTTAGTGGTTTAGTTAATGGGACAAACTTCTCATAGCTTCATGCTGTTGTTATATGCTACTCAGGGTAGACCACATGTTTGTTTAAATTAAATTATATCAGGAAATGACTAGTGGGAGGAAAGAGTAATTAGCTGGAAATCATAATAGGTGGGACTGATGTTAATTGTCAATTTTAGATCATCAAACTTGGACTTATTTTTCCATCGACACAGAACAGGTGGGTACACCTATGTCATAAGGAATGGTGGTGTAGCTTTTATTGTATCCAGATTTGGTTAGGAGGGTATGTTTTATATGAGTCTGCTATAACCTAACCATTAATTATAAATGGTGTAAATTGGGTTCCCATAGTCTAATTTCTGCTTTGTATTTGTCCATTGTTTAATGTCATCGCCTCAATCCTATATATTATCACAGCTACCATATGTTTACACCATTTATCCCTTTGTGTTATGATTGTAAAGGACCACTCAATGACTAATAAATCTATCTGTAGTAGTCAGGAGGTTCTGACTTTGTTGAAGTCAGTTGGACTTTGAAATGAATCATAACATAATGTATGCATGTATTGCAGGTCTTTTCCAACAGAGGCAGGGGGAATTTTCTTACATAGAGATCCAATAGGATATATAACCTGGTGCGTATAACTGGTGACTAAAAGCCCTCTACAAAGGCCAGAAATGAAGGAAATGGAGCTATCTGTTTAATGGAAGTTGGAGGATGGTGAACCTGCATTAAAATGCATGTAGAACGGAAGCTAGATACCTGGTTGTGTAATTAAAGTAGTTGTAATCATGTGCTGGCCATCTTCTCCTTCCCACACAGTTGCAATTAGTGTATTGCCATTTCCATCAAACAATATGGGAATATTCCTGAATACTGTAAATATTTATGTTATGGGGAATTATGTTCCATGGTTGTTTAGAAAGTAGTGTATTATCTCTTTGTTGCGTTCCATAAAGAACCATTCATGTATATTGAATGTTCCAGGTTTGGATTAGGTTTTGTGAGAGAATGGTTCCAGATTTCGTATGGGATTCACATGGAACATGGAACAGATCAAAAAAGTCTAGCAAATACTCATATATACATATTTCCTACAGGTACAAACCATGGAAAACATGTATTTCCTACGGGTGGATTTTGTGGGGCATAATTTTATACATTCTAACACTTTCATAGGTTATCGGGTTTCTTGCCACAAGCCAACTTCATGGGAAGTAAGGAATTCCCACCATCACTATCATGTCAAATTGTGAGGGATATGTTTCTAGCGGGGATTATTTCCTACCACAATAGGTGTGGCTAATATATCTATACCCACAACGACCGATGGAGGTATAAAACTTACTTACCGACGAGTTCCACTAGTGGCAGAAATATATCTACCTAGGAGCTGTTATTGTGGGATTTGCTCTCTAGGCCACGAGTTGCTCTGGTGGAAGAAATACTCTACCCAGGAGTACTAATGGTCTTATATGTTTAGTTTCCACAATTTGATTTGGTGCTATTTAATATCTTGCTCACGAGTTCATATCGTGGTATTGAATCCATTGGCCACGATTTCATCTGGTGGAAAAACGACTTCACCCACGATATCGTATGATGGCAATAGAGATATTATCCACAGGCTGGTATGGTGACATTCTCTCATTTCAATGAGATTGTAGGAAATCCAATGAACTTTTGCCATGAGAACTGAAGTCTTCAGCCACGGAATATGCCGTGGCTAAAAATGTTTAGTCCCCACCAATTACAGTCACCATGGCAAATAATAGTATTTGTGGTCAGTTATACGCCACGAGCCTCGCACGGGCGAAACTTGTGGGTATATTTTTTTTACCACTAAAACAGCATTTTTAGCCACGATTAACACCCTTGGGGAAAATCGATATATCTTGTAGTGTCTTCTAAATATTTTATTTTAAGATATTTGAAATAAGTCTAAAATGTTTTTTAAAATTTATAAAATTTCTTAAATTCAAACTATATCCTCTACCGAAAAATAAATAAATAGTTGAAGCTAGAATCCATTTTTGTGGACTTTGCTTATTTTTAAGAATATTATATGATAAAGTTTCACCTCTTTATATTCTCTCTTTAAAATACTTGTATTTTGAAAACTAAAAATTATTATCGATAACTTGATTAAATATTAATCTTCATTCAAAAATTTTACTATTAAATTATAATTATCAATTTAATTAGATGTAATATTACTGTTCATTGACCGTATTTAGTTATTCTCATCATTTTTTCTTTCTTTATAGAGTTTGTCTGCACGATAACAGTTACTAAAAAATGCGATATATATAGCTTTAGAGTGGTGGTGCTAAAAGTATTAATGGGAAAGCATCTAGGAGAACTCCTGTCCTCATTATCATCATCAACATCATCACAAAATATGATGCTAAATGAAATATTAGACCAGCACCTGCCATCTCAAAATCGTCTAATTGGACGAGATATTTTGCTTGTTGCCATTATAGCATTTGCATGCCTTCACACCCAACCAAAGTCTTGCCTACAATGAAATGTGTATCACAAGAATTTTTATCTTGCAAGAAGCCGAATGTCAAACTTGACTACAGTTTCCCTCCTGCAGAAAATATTAGTTATAATACTGAGTTTTGGTTAGAAACTCTTATTTGCGGTGAATATACAGTGGCAAAAAAATATTTGAGGTGGTAAAATCGATGCAGATAATAATTTGCGACCTAAAGGTCATATTTTCTACATTTTGCAGTGAAATTATTTCGCCACAAAAAAGCCTATGAAAAATAAAAATAAAAATCTTACAAATGAATATAAAAGAAATTTCTTATATATTCACTTATAAGATTTTTTTTCTCTTTACTTTTAATAAACAAACATAAAAAAAAAAAAAATTAGAAACAAGAATGCTCTTTATAATAACAACGACAGTTCCCAGTTAAGTGGCACTGTATTAGCAAAAGTGCCTAAATGGCCAAACTGGCAAAAGTGTCTAAATCAAGAAAACCCAACTCTTGAAGATGCCACGAAAACATTAATCTGCTCCATGTCGCGGCTGTTTATCTTATTGATTTTTTTTTTTTTATAGATTCAGAAAGAAACAAAAAGAACACAGGTTATAGATTCAGAGAACATATATATTGTGAGAGTTCAAATACTACTATGTGATTAAGGCAATACTAATTTGTGGCTTGGATGGGTCTCTTCAGTCGCATGAGTAGTGAGAATCTCAAGCTGTAAAGACAAGCTAAAGGCAAACTAATATAGCTGCAACAAAATTCCAGAAAAAATGTATTGAATATACCTGCAAGGAAGGTGGCATTTAAATACAGAGTAAACTATTCAGGTGCAAAACATACATGTATCTCTTTAACTGACTGCCTAGAATAGGTTGATATGACATATGCTTGAGCCACAAATGATAAGTAAAACTTACAAATATTTTTTTATGAGTAATAAAAAAGATAATGACTTACATTGCTCTGAAAGTTGCTCTTTTTTGTAGCAAAAGCCAGTCACCCATGGTCAGGAAGCTAGAAACAGAAAAGCTTGAAAGCAATACACGTTTTAGGCAAGGAACAACAACTAATTTACTGCATATATACACAGGAGCTAGTGGAGAAATGTTAAAAAAATACACTTACCAAGTAGTAAATATCTTAGAAAAAAAACAAGACAAAAACCAAACATTATGCCTTTTGTCTTCTTATCTTAGAAAAAACTGTCCAGATTTGTTGAGAAAAAGTAGTATTTACCTTACTATGTATGTTTAACACTAGGAATAGCACTGCAAATAGAACCATATGATTGGACTACAAAATCTGGCATCCATAATTTATCCATCTGACCAACATAAGAGATATCCTTAATAAGTTACCAGCCATACCGGCTGAAGTAAGTTAGAAACCACAGAGCAATAAAAAGAGTGCGGCAACATTTTCTCCAAACTTTCATGTTAGTGAACCCTTCCCACGCACAAAACACTAACAAAGAAGAAGAAAATCTTACATGATTAAGGAGACAGATGGAAGTAAGCATATACATGAGTTTTCACCAAAACCAATGGAATATATATGGTAGCTAAGCATGGCAGCTACTTCAAGTAATAAACCAGTATAAAGAATCAAACAATGGAATAAAGAAACAATATTGCAATACATGTTGCAAATTGCAATATACTAGCTTCTCTTCGTACTTCAGATTAACAATATTCCCATCTCAAAAGGTCACGTAGTTGTGAAACTATTTTACATGAGGGGCTTAGTTGCTAAATAAAACAGGATTAATACACCAATGAATCCACAACAAAGATTTTAGGTATACATGACTCTTCCATTCAAAGGATACCCAGCTTGTTTTGTTCACACAATTCCATCCAAGATAGAATCCTCGTCTTTTAAAAAATGCTCATGTTAATACAACTACACAAAACTCATTGTTATCTTACACCTAAAAACCATAACCCTTCATAACATCAACTGACCCCAAAACCACACCCAATATACTCGTCAATGGCCAAACTGTGCAAATCCACAACTGTCACCAAGAATTCAATCATCTGAAATCCCTCCCAACAATACAAATTAAAGTGATTAATTTTTTGCAACAATGCCCACAATCCATTAAAACTCCCATCCTTTAATCAAACCAAAATCCAACTCCACACTAATAAAGTCTAGGTTTACCTACTGTCCATGGTGACAAATCTTGAGTTTGAGGGTCTGTTCCTTCCCATTCAACAGCACCAACATGCCCAGCAATCAGTCAAAGTGAATAAACTCCCTCCAAAATTTCAGTTGGATAAATGACTCCCCTACCCTTTCATCCATGGCAGATATTGAAGTGTGAGGGTAGTCATCAGCATCGTCATCGGTCAATGTAGAAGATACAGCCACTTTTAGCCCCAACTCTACAATCAAGGCATGGAGATTGCCAGAACAGCATTAACACCTTCAGGAGGAAGCATTGATTTCCCACCAGTAGTATCAAATGGCTCAAGAAGGGTAGCCCATGTATCCAGCAAGATATCATGGCCCACCTAGCTCCATGTCTCCTCTTCAGTGTTACCCATCATAGGGACTTTAATGACCTCACACATTAAGGTGGATAATAGGGTAAGAGCGCCAAAAGGCCTCATGGACTTCAAGAGTTGGTCAAACACAAAGGAAGTTGTTACATTTGCAACAGACAACAATACACGACAACCATCGAGCCTCTCACTTTCAATTTTCTACATTCAATCGATTTTGAAACTACATCAGGAGGATCAATCCAGTCTATCATCCCTGAGGGCAGCTGCAGAAAATGATGTTCATGTATTTTTCCATTATCGGAAAGAAAAATGGTTAATGTGACCTGTCAATGAGCAGGACTTCAAAATTAATTTACGAGCAGAGACTGCAATAGGGCAGTCAATCCAATAACCTTCATACAAAAACTTCTGTCTAAGCGCCACATATAAGCTCAGGAGCCACCCTATATGGCCACTTGACAGCAAAACATCATGCCAAGCAGGATCAGGCTGCACTAATGTACACTCAGATCCCCTAGGTGAATCAATATCATGCCTAGCTACTGTAGAGAAAACACTTATACTGGATTTCATGCTGTTGTTGTTGTACCGAAAATCCCAATTCAGGATCTGAAGCATGAGGCGCAATGCAGCATTATAAACTTTAACCTCTGATACTGCACAGTTGGGTTCAATTATCCTGTTTGTGACACTTACAGCAACATTTCGAGCCCTAATGATCTCCGGGATTGCTCCTGAAACTCCCTAGGAAGGCCCATGGCACTTGAGCTAGATGGAGAAAATTCAGATACCAAAGATTCCTAAAAATTGACTTCAATGAACTGCACGTCTATCACATGAATGCCAAGAATTGACTGGTTTACCTGATAAAAAAATAAATAAATAAATAACCTCATTCTCCACAGCCGTAAAATCGAGCCAGCCCCTTTTCATGCTAACCTTCATAAACTGAACACCAAATCCTGGTTTTCCATCATCTTCCCGATTGTCAAAATCCTGCAGCTGAGGTGATACCATTTGCACCTTATTTGATGGGTTCTTTAGAAGCTCAATAACCACCGGGCTATTACAATTTATCCCCTCAGGAGTTCTTTACCTTCCTCTATCAAATGGCCCAAAAACACCCATTTGTGGTAAAACATCAAACAACTGAGGAGCAGGGTTCATATCTACTGAAACTTGGAACCTCAAAAAAATTTTCCATTTCTCTCCACCAGAGATTACAAACAAGGTTTAAAAAAAAAAAAAAAAAACTCACATACCTCAAAATGATCTTCATTTGTATGATGTGCACTGGAATCTCGACAGAAACTGACATGTGCACCCCCTTTAGGAGGGCCAGCTCTGTCCTCCTCTGTCATCCTCGTACCACCCCTTTGAAGGCAGTAACCATATCTTTGAAGGCAACAGACTGGTGATACCGGTCAAGGAATAAGTGAGTGTTATAGTCCAAATCAAACACGTAAACGAAGAAGAACCCAACCTAATTCCTCCGGAATACTAGCCACCCTCCGAAACTCCTCTGCCGAATCCGTCAATATCTGATGAAAGGAAAATGCTTCAGACCCCGCTCGTTGATCCCGCTTTCTCTTCCCGTTTGACGTGGCCCCTCCACGGTGCACTGCTTTTATTTATTTTATTTTATTTTTCAACGTTGCGTAAAACACATCCCCCGAGCCTAGTCTCCTTCTCCATCGCCCATTGACATCGACTTCGCCCCCCAGCCCCACGAGGGAGTCTCCCCTCCCCTCCATCTCTGACCTCATCTCTGAAGTCCAAAAAGATTCCAAATTCCAAACCCACTGAACTCTCCAGAAAATAAAGAGAGCCAAAGAAGAAGATTAGAACAGGACTGGTACAACCACTCATATAGCACGTACGCGGTCTATCCCTAGCCATAGAATTAGGGACGTAGGCACCTACGTTGGAACAGATATATACATACAAATACACACAATACCAAATTCTTCTCTTTATTTCTATTAAGAGAGAAGTTTTCTTTCTCCTCCCCATTGCAGATAGATGAAACCTTTCATATATAGTGACTATTGTGACTATTAGTAGGGGTTTTGTACTTTTTTTTTACTCTTTTTATATAGTGACTATTGTTGTAAAATTGAAGAAAAACAATAAGTGAATTGAAGGAACACTATATATGAAATTAGTTCTTTTAAGAACTCAATATTATTTCTCTCAACTTCTTTGTGTGTGTTCCACAAATGCTCCTCAAGACTTTCTTTTATTTACATTTTAAGATCTCCTTAGACACCTAGGGGATTAGGGCTCCTCTACATTACCCTATTTTCAACCACATTTTATTTACTGTTTAGACATGTTATTTACACATTTTTATTTTCACAACTAAGAAAACGAGTCTTGCACGTTACATGGAGTCATTGAAGAAGAAGCATTTGGAGTAAAGACAAAGGCAACATGCATACTTTATAGTCATTATTCTTGATCAGCATATCCATCTTGTGTAAAGAAAGCCAAAATCAAGTTTCCTAAAACTGCTCCAAAGTTCTGTTAATCGAACAGCTAAATAGAAGGCCTAACTCTGTCTGCTATAAGTTGCAATTATGCTCTTTGACATGTTGTACTAGATTTCAATTATCCGCTGCATGAGAACATAAATTTATACAACTTATGGCACAAAAGAAAGCTATGAAAATCAAATCAACTAAGATGAACTTCTCAAATAACAAAACGTTTCTGACGTGGTGTGTACTAAAAAAGTCTGGCAGCATATAAGTTTCTGACACTAGCAACTACAACTAACAAAAAAGGAACACTAGATTGTTAAAATTGTTAAAATATGATAAAAGATAAAGCCGGTGACATCATTTAAGAGTAAAAATGATGAAAGATATGCTTTCTATGAGACTAATGTGAAGACTGCCTCCTTATTCTGTTCAATTGGGTGATTTAGTGTTTAAAACTCTAGTATTTCTACATCACACAACACCCAATGTTCAAGGTACAATTAGAATTGAGACATGAAAAAAAAAATTGTCCAGGGTAACCATAACAACCAAGCCTTTTAAGTGATAAGTAACTGAAAAAAGGACATCTAACTATCACTTTTGAGGCCACACTAAAGCTAAAGTTTCATGGTGAGTATCAATTCAAGGTCTAGACACTATATTAAATATAATAGCATGAATCAATTAGTTGAATTTATATAAATATGTATATATATATAAAGCAATTAGGCCATAAAAAGAAAAGAAAGAGAAGACAAACAGAGCATCACAATGAGTTGGTAGTCCCACTGAAAATAAAATAATGGTGCTCATAAGTTTTCTTTCGCCACGATAACAAGCAAGAATCCCAAACCCAGGGCTTTTACCACTTGAGTTAAACCCTAGGGGTTCAAAGGTGGATTCTAGTCTATCATGACCATTAATTCAGCAGGAGAGGAACCAATTATGGCAATCCTTCATTCTTAACAACTAAGGAGATATCAGTATTGGCAAAAGTGCACAAATCCTAGGATCTTCACTTTGAGATAACTCAACTTGATGCTGATGATTCATGTTAACTAATGGCCCACACAACAAAGCTCAACAAACACTCAAAAACAAAATATTAGCAGATATATTGAAGTGATTAAAGAGCAACATCATCTACCATTTTATTCATAAGTGAAAAGTTATAAGAATTTGCAAACAGAGCTGTTGCTATCTGTTTTATTTGTAATACTAGTAAGTTGCCAAACATTAGATGATAGAGCTGTTTATATATGGATATATGAATCATAAAACCATGTAAAGCAATTGCAACTGAATTCGAGAGTTAATACAGATAGAAAGCCGATGAATGCACACCTCAGTAGAGATCCATAACCACCCCCAAAAGAAAATTTTCCACACAGGGAGAGCTGTACCAGTGGTTAAAAAAAGCATGTTACAGGCACATTTATGCAGCTATATCAAGAAAAAGATTTCCGAACAATATGCAACAATAACATATCCAACATCAAGAAATTATGAGTTATATAACAGACTTAGTTCATAAAACCATAAACAAGCATGACAGCCCATTCACATGCTTCTCTATGTATTTGTGAGCATGACAACCCATAGATAATATTTACATATGTATTTATAAGCATGACAGCTCATTCACATGTGCACAAATACCTAAGAATAAGACCATTAATGTAGACAAATACCATACATATTAAAGTAAAACAAAAATGATCTAGTTTTGAACTTTATCATCTATGCATACATCATGCTAAAACTACGGGATGAGAAAACCAAGAAGAGGAACACAAGATTGTTAAAACTAATGGTATAAAGATATATATTGTGTCATTGAGTTTTTTGGGTTTAGTAGTTTTCCCTCCGGGTATAAAAGCATTTGCATCGTAGCTGTATTTACTTAGTGTAAAATGATCTTGGAAAACCTTTTCTGTATTTTTCTGTGCTGTGCTAAGTTTGGAGAATTGACTTGGATCCATGTAAATTTGTGGATTGGATCTGTGGCACGGTGGTTTTAGGAAGTTATTGGCTGAGAGTTTAGCTATTTCCAGTTTTGGATTGTTTCCAGAATGGCGGTGGACGAGATGTGATACCTTTTAGGAGTCTTTGGCTATTAAATGTAATGATTTCTGATTTTGGGGTATGTGTGTGTGTGTGTGTGTGTGTGTGTGTGTATCTGTGGTAACCTTGTGTGTGATGCTAGATATATATGTATAGTAACCTTGTATGTGATGCTAAGTTGCCTTTCTCTTGCTTTCCACTGATATCTATCTATATAGTGACCAGCTTGTGTGTGATGCTACACTGGAGGCTGCAAAAAGGTAATGCTAGATATGGACTTTCATTTCTTCGCTTTGGCTTTAAAGAGATGACGTCTATTAAAATGTGGCCTGAATTGTTTTTGAATGCCTTTGTCATTTCAGTATCAGTCGCAATGTCTTAATCCAATTATTATTTGGCAGCACTTCTTTGCATCTTTTCTGTGATCCCGTGATGAAGCTTTCAAGAACATAAATGATGGATGGTTGAATCATAGTAATGGTGTCAGAGGAGCTACAAAACAGCAGGTGTTGAATGATAACTTTGTTTACTATGTTGACTAACATGAGGTTTTAATTTTTTTTTTTCTGCATCAGCTGCTGCCTCATTTCTCCGATGAGCCTCATTTCTCCAATGAGTAGGCGTTTTTAAGTTAGGAAGAAATTTCCATAACAAAGGGACTATCAGTTGTTTTTTTATTCTATATTTTGGTTCACTTATTAAATCTAAATCCTTAATTATAACTGATCTTTGCAGATGCCTTCACAATGGGTAATGTGCATTGTGAGGTTAACTGATTTTAACAATGAGGTTTTACAAACAGGTCTAGACATCAGAAGTTGCTTTATGAAGTTTTTTAGCATATTAAATGTACAAGGGAGGGTTTGGCATCTGATTCACTTCAAGAACAACTGGATTTATTTGGGGATACAACAAACTTGAGGAGAAAAAGGTTAGAAAAGCAATATTTTGGGTCTTAATCTTTCCCCTCAATTTTTATTTTTCCATTATTTCTTGCTCTGTCTCCCTCATTGATTGGTTATTCTACTCTTCCATCCTGTTCTAGGAAAGCAAGCTACTAAACCTATGACCTGAAAAAAAATTAATTAGCAAATATTTTATATTTCTTGGAACATGTTTATTTTATTTTTTGGGTTTTAATTATAGAATATTTGACTAATATTATTTTTCTGTTGCATGTAGATCTACATTTCGGCTGGCAGAGAATCTCTGCTCAATGTAAGCCAAACTCTTAACTCATCCATGGCTCTTGCTTTTACAAGTTAATTTTGTAGCACCCCTTCCCCATAGATTTAGGAATGTTACTTCCATTACTTTACTTCACCTCAAGTGTTAAGAAATGCCATAATTCTTATTAAACTAGTTTTCTTAATGTATCATATGTTACATCCGCCTGATATCGTTGCAGCGGCAGCTGGATATCCACCGTCACCGTCACCGATGTCCACCATCTCATCCAGTTCTGCAACGCTGTATTACTTAGCTGAGAATGAGGCTTCTCATAGCCTATGTCGAGCTTTGCAATGACGCCACCGTCGACGATGTCCAAGATTCATCAAATGAAAATAGTAAAGAAAGGGAGTGTAATTTGGCATCAAATGATGAGGGTAGTAGCGACATGGGACCTAGCTTGGATGGATACTTCAAATATTTAGTTGATAGCGAGCTCGTCTTCGACACTGAGGAGCACATTGTCAATGAATCCAGTGACGTTGCCTACGCCTATTTCAGAAAAAACTGGATTGGAACAATTAGAAGGTCTTGCAAAAGATCTAGAGTGGCTTAGAGAACAGGGGTTTGTGATTCCTGAACCTAGCAGTAACAATCCGGGAGTTTCTGTTGTTCCTGTTGTTCCTTTGCCATTTCTGCAATCTATATTTTTCATATATAGCAGGAGGTCAGGTGATAGCAAGGCAGGCTTCTAAGAAGCTCCTAGAAGGAAGGGAGCTAGAATTTTACAGATGGGAGGGGGATTTTAACTTAAAACAATTTCCAAGATGGTGTTCTATCTTCTGCCCTTATGGTTGGACTTCTTGCAGCTTCCTTAATATTTGTATCCTTGGCAAGGAGCCACAATCCTTTTAGGCTTATTGAAGTTGGATTATCTGTTTGGATAGTTGCCGCTGCTGGGTGTAGTAGTTCATTTGACTTTTGGTCCAATGCAATCTGTTGCATACTGGTTAGTGTTGGAAAGGCTTCTTTCATAAGTCTTGCTGCCCCATTTATAAATGACAATGCCCCTGCTGCTCAGAAAATAGCATGGTTTGCAACATTTTACGTGTATATACCAACTGGGGATGGTGTAGGCTATGTTTATGGTGGACTTGTCGGAAACCATTTGAATTGGCGTTATGTGTTCTTTAAAAAAGGCATTTTGTATACTTCAGGAAAACTGAAAAGATTTGACAAAACTGAAAGTTGTGGGGCCTGTTGCTGTTTGTGGAGGGATACTTCAGGAAATGACTTCATGGGAAAGGTGCTGCTGGGGTTGTCGATGTATCTCACTGCTGCATCTGTGTGGTCTTGGGCAACGAAGGTCAACCACTGAAGCCTTGGGCAGGCTTGGGTTGACTCACTAGGGGAGTACCTCTGTACTAAAGCTAGCTGAAAAAGAGGCTTCTGTAATTCCCGTAGAGTTGGCAATGGAAGTTGATTTGCCTAATGGTGTCATAAGTATTTTTCATGGCACCAAGTATATTGTTAATGCTAATTGTGATGGTGACGATATCAGTGTTATCGTTTGTTAGAGAGCATCGGCTAAGGGGAAGCACGTTCAAACTATCACTGAGGCCAAAAATCATGTAATTGACATGCCTGATGCTAACCGCGTGGATGCTTTTGTTAGAGGATATTGTTAGAGGATTGGCTTTTGATTTCTCTCAGGTCTCTGTGGCTACATCTCTGATAATGCAGTTTAAAAGAATATTGCCAAGAAGCACTAACAAAATGGGCTCTGCAAATAAGGATGCTATGAAGGAGATTGAAAGCATTAGATTGTCTCAGCTACAACAGAAAGGATTAAAAGATAACCACACCTTGTGGGGCAAGTTGCTTTCAAGGGAGAGGGTTTGTCACACTTCAACACCTCGGGCTGAAGTCATTATGGGCTTTGGTTTGGGGTAATAAGGATTTAGAGGTTTGGGCTCATGGGCTTTTATGGGCTTGGATGACTAATGTCTTTTACTTAGTTTATTGTATTTCTCTGTAAGACTAGATTTCTGTCATAAGCCCAGCCATTTTATCTCCATTTATGCTTATTTTGCTGTATGACTTAAAAAACCAATGGTCTCTACTTAGCTCTACGTAGGATTTGTAGGATTTTAATGGGAGCATATATACACTCAGATGCCTACTTAGCTCAATGGTAAGGCCATTTAGGCTCTTGCCTAATGCTTCACTCCAAGTAAGGCCCCTAAAATTAAAAATAAGGTTTTTTTTTTTTTGAAAAATAAAAATAAAAACTATTTCATTAAATAAAATTTTAAATAACTTGCATATTTTTCAATATGTGCAAGGCAACATAATGCTAAATTTAATATTTAATACAATGAATTATTTATATTTTAAATAATTTTTTAAAATCTTGCTAAATTGAAGTACAAAATTTATATTGAGGCCTCATTTTAAGTTGTTGTATTAAATATAAATTCAAACAAACTTTATTTAAAGATTTTAAATAAAATCTCATTTTATTAAAAATTTTAAAAATATTCTATATAATAATTTATATTTTATTGTTTTATAATTATGAATAATTAATTTAAATTTTGCCTTAAGCCTCAATTTGTATTGAGACGCCTCTGACTTGAGGTTATGCCAATCAAGCCATAGAACTTTGGCTTAAGTACTATGTTAGTAGTGATGGAGTGATTATAAGGGACCCTACCCCTCTTAATATATCTTACTTTGCTTTTTATCAGACGAAATGCTTGCTTGCTTAGACAATAATAAAAAAATGTTGAGGAAAAGGCTGAAAGCAGTTCAAGAAAAATCAAAAGGAAGCATCACTACCACCTGTTCTTGACCTTTTCCAAAACGTAGGGTTGGATGAGAAATCAGAAAAGTCTCCACGTCTATCGAAGTCTTTGATGGGGTCAATGCAGAAAGTCTTCTCAACTTGCTAGTTTAGAACAAAAGCTCATCGACAAGTGATCAAAACTAAAAAGTAAAGAGTAAAGACTACGTTATCTTGACACAAAAATATTAACAAAATAATATTAGTATGACTTAATCAATTTAATTGGAGTTAAATTTAAAAACTGATTTAGATCCATCCAACGAGCTATATAAAGAAAGAATAAAATTGTTCAGGAGGAAAATGCTAAAAGCAGTTCAAAGAAAAAGCGAAAGGAAGCATATATCACCACCACGTGTTCTAGACCTTTCGTTTCTTTCTCTATCATCTTTTTTTCCAGTTTCTATTTAATTGTAGGGTTGGGTGAGAAAAGTCTTCATGTCCATCGAATTAGTAATTGATCATTATCGGGTCAGTGTGGAAGTCTTTTCAACTTTAAATTCAGTAATGTTGAAACGATATTAAGAGCAATAAAAAATGCTAGTATGCTATCTAAGTTTGTCCCTTATTTTGATTGCTCATGTATTTAATTTTTTTTAATTTTTTTACTTAATGATTAAGAAAGTAACTTTTAATGTATTGGTGTATTTTTTTATTTTTTAATAATATTTAAATATATTAAAAAAAAGAAAAAAAATATAAAAAAAAAATTAAATTTGCACTAGGCGACACACCGGTCAACGGGAGCCTAACATCACTCAAGAAAAATTCCTGAAATGGCCCATTATGCATGGGACGTCCCATTATGATTGCACCATCATACATATGCATGGGACGTCCTATATACATAATTAATACATGAATATTTATGAGGTCAATGAGTCGTCGCATGCATATTGCAGGACAAGTCAATGAGTCGTCGATTTCTATGCATGCAGGATGATCCTTTCTATGGAAATTTCTAAGATGATTCATTCAATTATTTCTAGGATGGAAATTTTCAATTATTCTTTTGATCACAAAGCCCTTTTTTAGTTTTCTTTTGAAGTGCTACCACCAGTTCTGGACCTTTAGTTCCATTTCTCTCTCTTTTTATCTATTTTATTAATTCTCTTAAATATTTAAAAAAAAATCACAAGATCATTAAATATTTTATTAGTTCCCGTGCTGCATCCACCGCAATTTCATATTCTGAAACCCCTGAATATTTTCGAGGACCGAACCGTTATTCTGTACTGAACCTCGCACTTTTACCTGTTTAAAAAGGCTTTTGTCATTCAAAACATACATAATGCCAGGCTAAACAGGTATTCATTTCCAAACACACCAAAAAGCTGACATTAATTGTCAACAAAATAAAAGTTCATTTAAATAAAAAGAAAAAGACTCCATTTTTCAGAAAAACATACATGAGGTGAATAGAGAGTAAAGGGTTATAAGAGGATATTCAAATATTTCTTAAGTTTTGACAAAATAAAAAAAGTATATTTAAGAACAAATATGAGTCAGAGAAGGTAGCGAGTAATGCTACGTACAAGTTTTAAATAGAGAAACTACATACAAGCTATTTGCAAAAAAGTGAGTCCCACTAATAATTAATAGTTTTATTTAACACTTTTTTTAAGTAGGGTCCAATTTTTTATAAGGTCTTGTATGGGAATTGTCTATTTGGGATTTGTATAAATCATTTCTCATTTTGAAAACATTGTTGAAAAGGAAAACAAAGAACACATTAAATTTTTCCACATTTGCGTCTATTTGCATTTTAAAATTGTTACAATATATTTTTTAATATTATTTTTGTTTTAAGATTTAAAAAAATAAATTGTTTATTTTATTTTATGCGAAAATTTAAAAAAATTATAATAATTAGATGAGATAAGATTAGTTTAGAAGAGTTGTGAAAACAAATGAGACGATTAATGCTTCCTTTTTTATCAGACGAAATGCATGCTTGCTTAAACAAAAATAAAATAAAATCTAAAAGCAGTACTTCAAAAAAAGCAAAGGGGTTGGGTGAGAAAAGTCTCCACGTCCATCGAAGTCTTTGAAACTCGATCAACTTCTCTTTCTTCCCAAATTTAGTCAATTTAAAACTTGATTGGAACATGCTTGTCGGCAATCCCTTCCACAATTAGTCATTTAACTAATTTGGAATCTTTGGACTTTCGTGAAAATCAAATCAATGGATCGATTCCCTCTAAAATAGGGATGCTAAAAAATCTGACCTATTTAAACCTTGGTTGGAACATGCTCGTTGGTCCAATCCCTTCTACAATTGATCATTTAATTAATTTGAAATATTTGGACCTTAGTCAGAATAAAATCAATGGATCAATTCCTCCCGAAATAGGGATGCTAAAAAATCTGGCCTATTTACACCTTCATTCGAACATGCTCGTTGGTCCAATCCCTACCACTCTAGGTAATTTAACTAATTTCGATTATTTAGGCCTTAGTCAGAATAAAATCAATGGATTCATCCCCCGAAATAGGGATGATCAAGAATTTGGTCATTTTAGGCATTAGTTCAAACATGCTCATTGGTCCAATCCTGTTCACCCTCGATCATTTGACTAATTTGAGACATTTGGACCTTTCTCAGAATAAAATCAATGTATCCATCCGCCCTGTAATAGGGATACTTAAAAATTTGAGCTATGTTAACCTTAGCAAGAATTTTATTAGTGGAGAAATACCTATCATGCTTGGGACTATTACCCCTCTATGGACCTTGGATCTTAGCTAAAATAATCTTATGGGCAACATTCCCTCTTCTCTCATTGGTATACATACACTCAACTTGTCACATAATTCTTTGAAGGGTCGAATTCCAAACGGTTATGGTCTATATCATACCTCCCACACATTAATTGGCAACAGGGATTTATGCGGTCATTTCAAGATTTCCCCTCCATGTCCCAAAAGCAAAAAATCAATCATAACCAAAATAGAAATTTTTGCTCCCATCACCACTTTCCTCGCATTCCTCATTATTGGGGGTATTCTCTTGTCTCGTTATGTGTTCAAAGAAAATCAATTTGAGTTAAGAGAATCTAAAAATGAAAACATATTCTCGGTATGGGATTATGATGGACATATTGCATATGAAGACATTATTGAAGCAACCGAGAATTTTTGACATCAAACGTTGCTGATGTTATAAAGACAAAAATTGGCTAGGATTAGATGACTAAATGATAAGGTTTATCTTATCATTATTTGATTAAATTTGGATGAATGATAAGGTTCATCTTATCATTATTTGATTAAATTTGGATGAATGTAAAATAAGTATTGATTTGTATCTAAACAATATTGAGTCTATCTAGAAGTCTTAGGTGTTGTTTAGATAAGTCTTTGAGGTTAAAATCAAGTTCTGGAAGATTGGTATTTATCAAGAAGAAAGCTGAACAGAATTTAGTCAATAACAGAAGATATTATCGCGAAATGTTAGCAGTCTGTCGGAACACGTCTTCGTATCTGTTGCTAACCGTCAGCAGAGTTCTACTACGACTAGAACTCTTTTCAACAGAGTTTAGTCAATAACAGAAGATATTATCGCGAAATGTTAGCAGTTCGTCGGAACACGTTTTCGCGTCTGTTGCTAACCGTCAGTAGAGTCCTACTGCGACTAGAACTCTTTCCAGACTTTCTATTTAAAGGGATTCGGTTTTGTATCTTTTCAAGGACTTCAAGCCACGAATTTTACAGAGAAAATTCTGAGTGTTCATGAGAGAAAATTCACTTGAGAATTTTCATGGGGTTTTTCATATCTTCTTGAGTGTAATCATGTTTTGAGTGTGAAGGAACATCGATTGGATTTCAGCCTCTGGAGTTCCAGAAGGGAAGTCAACATTTGAAGATCACCAGAGGTTCTGGCTGCTACTGCGGTAGAAGACAAACGGGTCGTTTGTCTAGGCAAGTAAGAGAGTCGAATTGCAAAGGTTTTGTAATTGATTATTGCTTGTAATTGTTCTTCAAATAATAAGATTGACTTTCCTGGATTTGGCTGCCCTGTAAGGTTTTACCTTTAAAGAGTTCTTTAAAGGGTTTCCCTTTGTAACCAATCTTTATGTCTTGCAAGTTTGATTATTTATTTTAAAGTATTTGATTCGTTTCATAATCTTGATAATTGAGATCTAACTTATTTGTTCAAGGAAATTGGTAGACAATTTCGTGATTTTACAGGGGTACGTTGGGAATTTCAATTGGCATCAGAGCGTGGTTCACTCATTCGAGTGTGATCCGTGCCCATGTAGATCATGTCGACGTCATTACATGTTCCACCATACTTCGATGGGGAAAACTATGCTTATTGGAAAGTTCGTATGAGGGCTTTTCTCAAGTCTTTAGATGAACGTGTATGGCATTTGGTTGAACGAGGATGGACTAAACCCGAGGCATCTATAGATGCTTGGACAAAAGATGAAATTAGCAATTGCAATTTGAATAGCAAAGGACTTAACGCTATTTTCATGGCGGTATCCTCCGAAGAATTTAAAAGAATCTCCATGTGTGAGATTACTAAAGAAGCTTGGGATATTTTGGAGGTTACACATGAAGGCACAAGAATAGTAAAAAATTTGAAATTGCAAATGCTAACCTCAAAATTTGAAGAGATTAAAATGTTGGAAGACGAAAATTTTAATGATTTTTATGCTAAACTGAATGATATTGTGAATTCCAGATTTAATCTCGGCGAGAAGGTGGAGGATTCAAGGATCGTGAGGAAGATTCTAAGGTCTTTACCTGAAAGATTTCGACCCAAAGTTACCGCTATTGAAGAAAGTAAAGATCTTGATGCAATAAGGGTAGAAGAATTGGTAGGTTCTTTACAAACGTATGAATCTTCGCTTCCTCAAGCAAGAAAAGGTAAGTCTATTGCCTTAAAAACTATAGAAGAAAATCAAGATGATTTTTCTGATGAAGAAAATCTTAACAATGAGCATATAGATCTTATAGTAAGAAAATTCAGAAAATTCATGTTTAATAAAAAGTATAGTGGAAAGGAAAAAAGAGGTAAAGAATTTTCTGTAAAGAAAAATTATTTTGAAAAATGGAATAAAGAAAAATCTGATAAAGTAAAGTGTCATGAATGTTCTGGTTATGGTCATATAAGAATTGAATGTCCAAATTTCAATAAAAGTAAAGGAAAAGCATTGAATGTCACACTTAGTGATAGTTCAGAATCTGAAACTTTAAGTTCATCATCTGATTATGACAATACTTTTGTGGCTTTTTCTACTGTTGTTAATGATTTTTCTGATATTGAGCTAACAAAATCTGAAAGTGATGATGACAATAGTGATTCGGAGGTTGCTCTAGTTGTGGATGATAATGAGTTGAGTTTACAAGAAACTTACAATGATGTGTGTGAAGAAGTGATCAAATTAAAGAAACTCAACAAGAAGCTGTATAAGAAATTCACTAATATGGAGAGTGAGAAAAATAACTTGTCTGAGGCATTCAAAATTTCTGATATTGAAATAGCAAGATTAAGGGATCAAAAAATTGCATTAGAAAAGGAATTGGAAAATGTTCAAGAAAAAACAGCAACACAGAAACTAGAAGAGATGTTGAGTTTTCAAAAATCTAGTTGTGATCGCACGGGTTTGGGGTATATGACTTCCCAAGGTATGAAACTTAAAGACTCATCATCCGCTGCCACTTCATCAAAAGATATCATTTTTGTTAAAGGAAGTCAAGATGAGGAAACTCCAAAGAACGTCGTGTCTACAACTCATGTTTCAAGAGCCTCACATGATAGATCAATGACAAAGAAGCCCAACCAAGGTAAGTCCAAAGGTAAGTTTATTCCTATTTGTCATTATTGTGGTGTTGTTGGTCATATAAGACCAAATTGCTTTAACTTGAATAAAGTGAAGAAAAATGGATGTGAAAGAAATCCAAAAAGGAATGGAAATAGTCTAGAGAATCAAGTTTGTGATATGAGTCAACAAATCAATTTTTTAAGTCTCAAAATTGGTGAAATAGCAGATTTTTGCTTTCAAAATAAAGAAAAGATCATACAAAGTGATGTTGATAAAAAGAATAGGCCAAAATTTAAAGCAAAATGGGTGGTCAAAGAGGATGCCATGTCACATTAATGGATAGGATTACTTGCATGTTCTTGCATCCGATATATTATTGCATTAGCGTAGGACATGCATTTTATTTTTCTGTTTTGTTTTATGTTTCTGTTTTTCAGTTTTAAATAAGAAAAATATAATATAAAAAAAAATTCTGGTTTGGTTCAAAACTTTTCTTTAAGGAAAGTGCATGCTTGATATGTCAAAGTTTGAGCATTTGTGTTCTCACTTAATAAATTCTTGAACCTATGCATCTCTCTACTTTGTGCAATTCACTTTGTGCATACTAACCCTATGGATTATCTTGGCAAAGTTCATTTTCAATGCACAGTGAGAAACTTATATGTATGTTTTTTTTATATAATTAAAGTTCACATCATTTAATAAGATGCTCATCAAAGAGGGAGTTCATGCCTTGAATTGACTAATACTAGTTGAACCTAGTACATCAATAAAGAGCTCTCCTCTTGCCAAACACAAAGAGTTGATCCATATAGAAAAAGTCGGTGTTAATTCATTGCGGAAAAAGACAAACACCCTACACGGATCTACCACCTTAAAGTTCTTATAGAAAAAATCGTTGCTCTAATCATTATGGAAAAAGATGAGCAATAAACATGAACACAAAAAGGGGGTGTACAAACTAGTATTTAGAGGAGATGCTCATGTATCTAGGCCCTAGCATAAAGTTTGACTTTTAAGGTGAAGTAACAAACTCTTGTGAGCATCTATAAGAAGCTATCTTTCATGAACAAAGGTATCAAAAAAAAAAAAAAGATATTGAAGAAAGGAGTTCATAAAAATGCTTTGTTATAAGTATACTCACTCACACACTCACATGAACTTTGACATTGATGATCTTATGAGAAGTGAACATCCATAGTGTTTGTTGCAAATAAGAGGGTGTATTCTAGTGAATTTGTTTTGTGAGTTACACTATGTTTAAATTAAGATGCATCTAGGCATGTTACTTGCCCTTTTGTTTTTTTTTTTTTTTAAAATTCAATTGGTTTTTTTTTGTTATATCTACTCTATGCATGTATTGAGGACGTTTTTTGAGTGGGTTCTTGATCTTTGTCATTCGGTTTTCATGATATGCCCACCAAGTGTTTGTTTTTTTTTTTGTCTCAACCAAGTTGTCTCAATCATTTGCTCATTGTTTAAACATACATTCATGCTCATACATCATGTGCATTTAATCCATGAAAAATTGAGACACATGTGAGTTGTTCATCATTTCTTAGTATCTTCATCTTGACTCATATAAGTGATATTTATTCTATTTTATGTCTTGTCAGATTAGTGACAAAAAGGGGGAGAAAAAAAAATTGGAATATCTTGATATTATGAAGTTTAGGGGGAGTTTGAGTAAGTGGAGTTTAATGAATTTGCTGAAAATAAAAAGGGGAGCAGCAGAATATTGAGGGAGAGAACTAAGTATTGAACATGGTTATTGATGATGACTAGAATACTTTCTTTTTGTCGGTTTACATTACATCTAACCTTTGATTATTATTGGGACTAGTTTCAAGGAATGTTCTATGTTATTTCTTATTATAACTGTATTAAGATATTTTTCACGAGATCTTGGTTTGCTGGTTGTTTTTATCTTAGGTACACACTACATTCATCAAGTTGGTTTTGTGACCGATCCACCAAAGGGAAGATTGTATATGCAAGACATTCATCAAGTTGGTTTTATCACCAATCCGCCAAAGGGAGAGATTGTAAAGGCAAAAATTGGATAGGATTAGATGACTAAATGATAAGGTTTATCTTATCATTATTTGATTAAATTTGGATGAATGATAAGGTTCATCTTATCATTATTTGATTAAATTTGGATGAATGTAAAATAAGTATTGATTTGTATCTAAACAATATTGAGTCTATCTAGAAGTCTTAGGTGTTGTTTAGATAAGTCTTTGAGGTTAAAATCGAGTTCTGGAAGATTGGTATTTATCAAGAAGAAAGCTGAACAGAATTTAGTCAATAACAGAAGATATTATCGCTAAATGTTAGCAGTCCGTCGGAACACGTCTTCGTATCTGTTGCTAACCGTCAGCAGAGTCCTACTATGACTAGAACTCTTTTGAACAGAGTTAAGTCAATAACAGAAGATATTATCGCGAAATGTTAGCAGTTCGTCAGAACACGTTTTCGCGTATGTTGCTAACCGTCAGCAGAGTCCTACTGCAACTAGAACTCTTTCCAGACTTTCTATTTAAAGGGATTCGGTTTTGTATCTTTTCAAGGACTTCAAGCCACGAATTTTACAGAGAAGATTCTGAATGTTCATGAGAGAAAATTCACTTGAGAATTTTCATGGGGTTTTTCATATCTTCTTGAGTGTGATCATGTTTTGAGTGTGAAGGAACATCGATTGGATTTCAGCCTCTGGAGTTCCAGAAGGGAAGTCAACATTTGAAGATCGCCAGAAGTTCTGGCTGCTACTGCGGTAGAAGACAAACGGGTCGTTTGTCTAGGCAAGTAAGATAGTCGAATTGCAAAGATTTTGTAATTGATTATTGCTTGTAATTGTTCTTCAAATAATAAGATTGACTTTCCTGGGTTTGGCTACCCTGTAGGGTTTTACCTTTAAAGAGTTCTTTAAAGGGTTTCCCTTCGTAACCAATCTTTGTGTCTTGCAAGTTTGATTATTTATTTTAAAGTATTTGATTCGTTTCATAATCTTGATAATTGAGATCTAACTTATTTGTTCAAGGAAATTGGTAGACAATTTCGTGATTTTACAGGGGTACGTTGGGAATTTCAGATGTGAACCCGCAGAATTGAAATCCCTTAAACCCATAATCAATTTGAAAACTCACTCAAGAAAACTAAAATCAAGTCAATAGGTGAAAAAATTAGACCCGTTGAAAACTCATTTTAAGAACCTAGATTATGTTAAAATTTAGACCCATTGAAAAACTCGTCTTAAGAACGTATATTATAAGGAGGAACATCACAAAAGTTATGATTTACCTTTGATAAGTTCAAAAGTTCAATAAGAACAAGAGGAGATAACTCAACTTACAATGAAAATTTAATATTGTCTAACCATGAAGTGGGCAGCCACAAGATGTTTAAATACTCTCCAACAAAAGTAATCCTAGGTAAAAAAATAAGATCCCTTTCCAAAAATACCCTTAAGTGAACAGTTCGGTGCTACAGTATTGTGAATAGTGCCTCACTACAGTAACTCCTTGAAACCCTAGTTCAACATTTCCCAACATGCCCTTAAGTCGTTCTTATAATAAACCCAATTATTCTAAACTAATAAAATAAGTACTTTGAATGAATTAACAAAGTTGAAAGCCTTCAGGTCATGTTGATCTGTTGCTCTCTTTCATAGCTTGTATAAAATTGATCAAAATTGGTTCTCCTTCCTTTAAACTCATCTTGAGTGTTGGGCTCTTGCTAACTTCATCCCAAATGGATTGCACCAATCATTGCATTGCCTCCTTGATTTTCTTGGCTCTTGATCTTGTAATGACCCATCTAAAACTTGCAACGGATATTTAAGACTATGTCCATCTTGGTGCCCATCAATTGCAAACACTAATTTTAAAAGACATTGATTGTATTTAGGTTTCTTTTCTTCCTCTACAAAGTATGCCTACACGAAGACAGTTACTAAAAAATGTGATGTATATAGCTTTGGAGTGGTAGCACTAGAAGTATTTATGGGAAGGCATCTAGGAGAACTCTTGTCCTCATTATCATAATCATCATTATCATCTCAAAACATGATATTAAATGAAATATTATACCAACACCTGCCACCTCCAATCGTCTCATTGGACAGGATATTTTGCTTGTTGCTACAATAGCATTTTTTTTTTGGGACAAAACCTCCATTTTATTTAATAAATCCTCAGTTTAGGTGGAGGAAATACATGATAACAAGACCCATACTAGGACCACAAAAGAAGTACCCATACTAAGATAAAGGACTCCAAACAACAAAATACAAGGATGATAATGGACACAGACCTCGGAGTTTCCTCGGTAATTGCATAAAATTATTACATACTTGGTTTTTCCCTTGCACAACAAGTTTCGCCAAGTAATGGTGATGAAGCAAGTACCATATGTTCTGGAGCAATCATGCTGGAAAGAGCGTGGGGGTGGCATAAACTTCTGGTTGGACTCTTGGATGGGAGATGGACCCCTGACCGATGCTTTAGAAAAAATAGAGTCCCCTAGGCTCAAGATATGTGAATGTAAAATAGACAATATATGGGACGTGTAACTTATAAAGGGTCTAGTGGGGGAGGAAAAAATGGAGGAGATACTCAAAGTCTTGGGAAATCCTCAAGAGGGGCGCAATTTGCTCATATGGACTCCATCCAAAGACGGCATGTTTACGGTTCGAAATGTTTGGGAGTGCATGCGAATGAAGTCCCCCGAAACTCCATGGTCAATGTGGGTTTGGCATGAATTTCTACCAAAAAAAATCTCGATTATGGTATGGAAAGTGTGGAACAATAGCCTTAGTGTGGATGATAGATTGAGAAGGATAGGGATCCCGATTTTATCAAAATGTAACTGTTGCCATGTAGGTGGATATGGGGACATTAATCACGTGCTCTATGCTGGTGACTTTGCTCAACAAATATGGAGGAGATGCACTCAGCACTGGGAATTCCTTTTTGGGAGGAAATAACATCGAAGGAAAATATGTTACTATGGTTTAGGCGTGCATTTCGGCCATCTCAAATGGGAGTAAGCTGGGGTGTACTCCCCTCCATTGTTACATGGAAACTGTGGCTGAGGAGATGCAGGGCAGGTATGGGAGAAAATACAAATTCAATAGAAGACGTGTGGCAGGCGGTTAGACTTTGGACGACCAGGTTGATGAAGGACTCCTCAAGGTTTCAGAAGCATGTACGTGGGGATAAAGAAATGCTGAAGGGTCTGAACATTGATGTAATACCACTGAGGTTAAAACATGCACAAGTGGTCAGGTGGATAAAGCCCCAGTAGGGGAGATATAAGCTCAATACAGACGGAAGCAGTAGTCCAGGTGCTTCAGGCGTAGGAGGTCTCCTTTGAGATGCCAACGGTAATTTAATTTTTGCTTTCTCCGTAGACTTTCGTTTTGGAAGTAATAACGCGGCTGAATTAAAGGCTACCCTATATGGACTAAAGATCTGTCAAGAATAGAAGATTAATGGGGTGGAGGTTGAAACCCACTCACTTCTGGTGGTTAAGTAGATTTGCGGTGCTAAATATAGAGTGTGGTATCTTGAAGACTATTGGGATGAAGTCTTGAAAATTTTTAGAGAAGGTGATCACTCAATTCAGCATGAAATGTGTGTCACAAGAATTTCTCTCTCACAAAAAGCCGAATGTCATACCCTTGACTACAATTTCACTCTCGCAACTGAGGAAACAAGCAACATATATGACTGGATCAGGATTTGCTTATTGTTAAGGTATTTTGTGTGTTGCCAATGTGTCGTTTACATTTCTCTGTCTTTTAAGCATTCCAAATCACCCCATAAATATGAAGTACTCACTTTTCAAGGTTGGAAGTAGTTTAAACAGAATGGGGTCTGTGTGTTTGTATGAGATAAGTTTGCAAATATAAAGTAGAAGTTAATTAAGTAAAATCACAAAGAGAATTTCAACAGATTCATCATTTCTTCTTCATGAACAACAAGCTTTCAGAATATCTTTGATATCAGGATCATCCCCAGCTTCTTTATCCTGCTCAAAAAGAAATAAACAAATTTTACATCTAGTTAGAGTAGTATCTAGCATAAGACCTCAAAACTTTAAAACCTTGAGTAGAGTCTTTCAATACTCCTCTTCGATCTTAATTGTATAAGAAAATATATTTAGACAAGGTTACAGAAAGTGTAAAAATATACACGTTAACTTTTTTGTGCATTAGGAAAAAAAGGAAACTATTGATCAATAACAAATATATGACAATGGTCATATTGATGATTAATGGTGTTCTGGGCATGAGGACAAAAGAGAAAGGGGACAAGCTATGATGAGGAACTTAATTACCTTGTGAACGTATGAGATGTTATTTTTGCCAGGACCTGCAACTATAATTCCACCTTGCTGCCTGAGAAACAACAAACTTCCACTTGTTAATTTTAAAAATAGGGAAAAAACCATCAGTAACAAAAAATTATTTTCTACCCTTGCAGCGAACAACTCATATTTGAAAAGCTTAGCCAAAATAGATAAAGATCATTAAACCAACTGTCTTATTGAAGGCAGACCTTATAACCTGTACACTTCTATATATATTTTTTTTAATTTACCCATTAGTGTAGAGTCAACTGTTGCCAGATTTCTTTGGTGGCTTCCCAGGATCTTGTTTAAGCCACCAAGGGGATTTAGTTGTGATGGATCTAGATTCTGTTGATAATACCATTAAGTCAAGTCATGATGTAAGTTTTGTTGATAGTTGCTAGGAGTTCAAGAAAAGTACATAAGTGGATACTTTGATATCATCTTTTTAAAAAGTAGACATAGTAGTTACAACAAGATGTTTTGCATACCAGCCACCTCTAGTCACGGTGTCCTTTTCAAATGAAAGCTTCCAGTCTTATTGATAACCTTCCATGTATAACTGTATTATCTTGAGACCTACCTACAGTGTCACAGAAATAACTAAACTAAAAATTCCTAGATGCAATCACAAAGTGCTAATTTTCACAAATACCTTATGTAAGCCACAAGTACTAGTAGAGTTACCAAAAAAGGATTTTCACTTACTTTAGGAGTGAATGTAGTTGAAACCCCTGAGACAAATTGTAAAGCCTCATATGATGAGTGGGTTAGGTCGGCATAAACTTCTGAAACAAACAACATGTTTTATTAGAAGGCTGCAAAATTAAGACACATTACATTTTTTTGTTGGGAAGTATAGACTCCACAACCTAAAATTGAAGACATTTCTCTCATTCTTTTACACCCTAGCTTTGATAAGTAGTAAGGTCTTTCCACAATGTAAGCTGCTTTGCAACAACATGCATGACACTGACATTGCTGCCATTACCAAACCTTCACCATCTCATCCTCATTATTACCACATTATTCTTCTTATCATCATCATCAATTGGCAACAGAAACAATGGTTCCATATCCACACAGACCCCTTTATTATAGAGTAATTGAAATTCCAAAATATAAAAACTGTAAGAACTTAAATATAAATAGGAAATTTAAAACAGAAAACAAAATAGAACTAGGAGTGCACATGTAATTAACCTAGAGACACAATCTCATCTTCATATTTCCATTTTACTCCATTGAAAGTAAAACCAAAGTAGAACTTGATGTATCACTGCTAATATAATAGAATTCACGTAGTATAAAAATTCTTCAAAAACATACCTCATTTGAATTTTGTTTTCTCAAAAAATGCTCTTGCCTGCATAACATTACTGCTACCAGTTACTTAAAACATTCATGTTATTTCCTTGATAAAAAATTGGGACAAAGGGTGAGAAATGATTTCAGTGAAGGATAACGTTGTTAGTCACATATTTATCCTTAAAAAACACATGAAGAGTGCCATTGGTTTCCTCATGAAACTTCCATACATATTTACAATCACCCTTATTCCAAGGATGGCATATTGGCACTCGACAAATACACAAGCACCTTATTATTGTATCCTTAATTCATCTATCAAGTTTTACTGAAGCAAGTATCAACAGTTCAATTAATTATCAGTACATACCTGATCAATACTACCAGGTCCAATTACAACCAAAGCTACTCCTGAAGCATCCATTATATCCTGTCAACATATCATATATATATTAGTACTATGTTGACATAAACACTTCCCACTTATCGTTTTAAACCAATAAAAATTAAGGGGGAAGATGCCAATAAGTTATTAAGTCTTTTTTTTTTTTTTTAACTACCTGTAAGGGTACGAGGGGGTTCCCTACCTAGATATGAACATAGTAGCACCCTACATGCTGGGAACTAAATAGGAGGGACCTAGACGGAGATAAGCCTCATTCGCTTCTTCAAGTCGAGTTTGAACCCCAACTTAGATCCTAGCCCTAATAGGAAATTGAATGAATCCTTTCGTAGTTAATACTAGTATTCTAATTAGGTGAAGCCATATTCGGATTAGAGCTCATGATCTAGTACATGTCGAATCACTTAGGCATAACCCAAGAACTATTGAGCCACCAACCTTGGTAGTAGGTCATTAAGTCTTCTATAGGCTTCTATAGGCTACAGGAACTTATCCTAAAGATAATTATGTAATGTCCTTCCTTGGAAACATCCATTCAATTGATTTGAAGCTAGTATTAATATAAAATAAAATTTTTTCCTCTTCACGGATCCAATAATTTCTAATTAACATCAACATTTTCATCTATTTTATGCTCCTCAACAATCTTTCTTTGTTGTTAATATCATGGGGGAGCAAATATTTTGTTTCTTTTCACAGGTAGAAATTATGTTATGGCTGAATGAATGAACGCATGGCATCTATAGTCCATCCACACATTTACCTTCTTGGTGGCAAGATAATCAACTCGTTTGGCAAAAAACACACCTGCAAAATAAAAGACAAGTACCATATGCAAAATGAAGGATTGGTGCGCACTACTTAAAGTGAAAATATTACCTCTATTAGCCTCTACTATCTATTTTCTGTTCATTGTGACATAAATCCACACAAAATAATCATATATAAATATATATAATCTCTGACCCGAAATGGCGAGCGAATGCCACTACAGCTTTCCTGTCTTTCCACAAATCAAAAATTGGGATCGTATTTCCATTCAAATCGAACACTTTCACCGTGTCAAGCACACTTGCTGTAACTTCACCCACCATTGAATTATCGGCAGCTATTGACATCCACACATGTCATAATTCAAAATAATTACGTTTGTTTGCCGCGAAAATGAGGAAATATAAAGTATAAACATCATGATACTCAATATTTTCAGTGCAAAACGACGGAAGTGAATAAAATGACACATATTATTGTTCACTTTTTTTTCTCTTTTCTGTTTATAGAAACTAAAGATATATGATAAGTGCAAGAAATTTAAACAAACCTACCAGGAGAGCCAGATATTGCAGAAGTCATGACGAGGGTTTGCCGTGGTGAGAAATTGGTTGCATACTTGAAGTGTTTGGGAATCGTAGAAAGTCTGAGAGTGCGATTGGGTGATAGGCCAGGAAGCACATGTGTAGAAGTAAGGTTGGTGGTCTTGTTGGAGCAGAGATTATTGGTCGAAAGTGTGGTAGACAGAGAAGTCGCCATGGATGGATGCTCGAAGGATAAGCTGAAACTCTGCCCAAGGACTCTGGTTGCTGAACTTTTTGGGCGGAATCGTGTCCGTTGGTCGTAATTGTGGGAAATGGAGTTACACGTGGCAACATTCTGGTTGGTCAAAATGCTTCAATATTAGAAATTCGCGTGGTTATTCTTTGGCAATTAAAACTGCATGATCTTTCATTGCGTTCTTATAAACTGCATGTCGCTCCAGAATTTGAACCAATTCGATTTCCTTTCTCCCCTCCCCCTCCAATGGCGGCCATTACCCTCGTGTCAAAGCCCTACTTTATTTCTTTCTTTGAGGAGATGCTTTTATCACCGGCCATTGTATCCTATGTCAATCCTCCTTTTGCCACTCCCGTCCCTCCAGAAGCCTGACCATAATCTCATTTCCGCAATGATCTCACGGATAGAAATGTCCAGTGGCTATTACTGGGCTCCCCAGCTTGGAAATGGGAACCTTCGCCAGCCGCCTCTCTAACATTCTCGGCGTACCCCGCGTCGCTAACGGCGATCTCGTCTCCTCCGGCCCCCTCTCTCAACTGGTTTTTCTGTCTAATCCCTGATCTGTTCGTTGGAGCTCATATTACTTTGGATTCTTATTATTTTTCACACAGGCTATCTTTCGAAGTGCGCTAATTTTATCCCATTTTTTGTTTGTTTGTTTGTTTGTTTTTTTTTTTCCTGTTCTGAAATCTCTGATTCTTGCTTACTATTTAGCGAAATGGTTTTTATTTTTTCTGTTCTGAAATCTCTGATTCTTGCTTACTATTTTCTAAAAAAAACAAAAGAAAAAAAAAATCTGTCCGCCAATGTTTCAATATTATAGTTCATAAATAAGTTACGTCTGTCATGTATAATCCCGCTAATTTATCATTTGTTGATATATTTGGGAGTTCTTTCCAATTAATATCCATGACTCTGCTAGAATATTCCTGAAGTAGATCGAGTTTTAACTCAAATTTATAGAGTCCCTCATCATATGTGTGTCTATTCGATATTTGTGATGATTTAATTGTTTGATTTGTCACAAGTAGCTAAGAATCACTCTATTTGAACTATGAGCTGTCGGGCTTGCCCTGAATTAGTGTTGTTAATGTTTTACTGTTTTTGTGTTAAAGACTCTATTTGTTTGGTTCTAAAGTTATTTTTGTAGAACTGTTTTTCTCGTTTTCTGGTGTTTGATTGGGTTTTGAGATGGCTGGTCTTCTGAAATTGATATGGTGAGCAAAAATTCCAGCTTTTTTTTTTTTAAAGACTGGTTTCAAACTCAAAAAATTTTGAAAACCAACTCAAAAGTCTTAAAACCAACTTATGCCATCGCCGGCCGTCTATCCACCACCAAAATCTCCCAATATTAACCATTGAATTAGGGACAAAGGCACTGACGTTGGAACATATACAGATACACACACTATACCCCTAATGTCCCGGTGCCCCTTTTTTAATCTCTTCACTACAATGTGTAACCATGCTGGGTATTGCTCATTACCCAAAAAAAAAAAAAAAAAAAAACGTCCATAGCAAAACTTTGACCATAATTAGCTACCCAAATTTTCTGTTAAGGGAAGTTTTCTTTTTCCATCCCATTGCAGATAGATGAAACCTTCAATGGTACGTGAAAAAGTGTTTTGGATTTCTTCCTCTCTTTTATAGCGAATCTGAACTGGTTTATATATATATATGTATGTATTTATATAAACTTCTCGGATGGTATCAAAATCAATTGAAACTTCTTTGAATTTTCCCAGAAAACTGAAAAAGGTTATTATTTAAAGATTTGAGACTATCATAGGTTTATAGTTTTTTAACTATGAAAATTATTATCTCAGGTACATCTTTTAATATGAAAAGTACTGTTATTATAGAAGTATAATGTGATGCATTAATACCAACTCTATAATTAAAAACAACATTTTATATAAAAAAATTTATGCTAACCGAACAACAAAAAGAAAAAAACAACTATTTTCAAGTGACAACCAAATTTCAAAAAATCAGTTGTTTTCTTGCAAAGAATTTTGCTGAAACAGTATCCATAACATAAATGTTATACTTCAAAACAAATGGAGCCTGGCTGTTTTATGCCTTACTTACACCTTATTTTGGAGGGGAATGAGATTTAAAAAAAAGAAGTAAAATATGTAATATCTCATTCATCCCCTTGATTGGGAGTTTAACAAGCTAGGAGGGATGATTCCCTCATTTGAAAGTTTGTGAACGGAATGGGAGGTGAGACTATACATTCCTTTTGTTTTCCCTTCAAAGAATCAATTGTTCATTCGCACAAACTTGGAAGGAATCTAAGGAATAGAAGTCATAAAATCTTGAACGAGATTATTATGATACCCCTTTTATTTTGTTAGATGCCTGTACCACCCCTCTTCATGCCATGAAACACACATCTAGACACCTCTTCACCTTATTGCTATTTAGCTCTATGTTATAAACATTGTAACTTATGTTCATCAAATGAGAAATTGTGAAATTGCATTTCATGGAACATTTGCTATATTTATTGGGTGTCCTTTTTCGCTACTGTGTGTGTGTGTGTGAAGATAATGTAGTGTAGAAGTTAATTGCTAAAATTCCCAAGGACGTCAAAAAGAATAAGATGAAAAAATATATAGGAGACTTTGAAAAGAATTGGTGAATGCCATGACATGGTTAAGGAAGTTTTTAGTGGATTTGATTGGAAGGATTCTTTAACATGTGACAAGTTGAAACTGGAGTTTTGGAGCCGTGATAAATTGCTATATTTTCGTGAGTTTATTTTTATTACTAAGATTTATATTTGTTTACATAGTGCTAAGAATTTTTTCTTAGTGTCTAAATTTGTAGTCAAGAAATGGTTGAAAATACATATTTTGACACATTACTATGGTACAACTTTGAGCCAAATTCATAGCAACAGCTGATCTTGCTGAGACTGAAAAGTAGAAACATGTAAGGTATGTTACCTTGAGTACTACTAATGACATCAATATGATGATTTTATAAAATGAAGTTCTTTTGTAAAGCTTTAAAATGGATGAAATTGATCAAATTATGTCACTTGAATTTAAGGCTTTTCAAATGATCAAGTGAAGAAGGAGAAAACCTTTTATAAAAGCAAAAAAATACTAGATTATGGTAAAAAGAACAAAATACAATTTCTCATTATTTGATAATATGGCTATGACAATTGATAAGACAACTAATGTTATTAGTGTCATTGCAAAGTCTTTATAAAAAGAGTAATGCTACATACAGTCATTTTTGCGCACTCTCTGTGCACTCCACGGATATGATTGGCTGGATTAATTTTTTTTTAATACACAACCAATCATATCATTGGAGTGCACAAAGGAGTCCGCAAAAATGACTGCACATAGAATTTTTCTTATAAAAATTATCGAGTGTAGAAACCTTAGGCTTTGCAGGTATTGGACTGTATACAACTTGTGTTATTGACTTCATATATTTTTGTGGATAATCCTATTTATAAAGAGATTTTATTTGGTTGCACAGTTGAATTCAGAAATGGCTCTTTTTGTAGTCACTAGTGACAGAAGTTGGATGCCATTCCAATTCCTGTAAAGCTGTAACGATTTCCGTTGAAGTCTTTTTGATAAAGACTTTGCAACAACACTCTTAATATCGATTGGCTTGTTACTTATCAAAAACATATCAGTTGGCTTATTAGTTTTCATCATATCATAAATGAATGGTTAATTGTATTATATTTTTTGTCATATTCTGGTATTTTTGTCGCTTTTAGAAGACTGTTTCTGGTTCTATCAAAAAAAAAAAAAAAAAGGAGACAGTTTCTGGTGAAGGTGCTTGGAAAGGATAAGCATCAATCTCAAATAACATCATTTGTTTGCTTTCATCAACTTCAAGTTGTCAAAATAAATTTTAATCTGGAAGACCAACATATATATATTGATGTCATCAATAGTGTTTGATATTATATACCTTACATGTTTCTCCTTTGCAGCCTTAGCGTGATCACCTGCTGCTCTATCTTTGCCCCAAATTTGGGAGGTCTATAACAATGTTATCGAGTCTTGATGTTTATTCTTTGAGGAAAGTCATTGTTTAGTGAGCATTGATTCTTGTGGAGAAAGAGTCTCAACGTCATCTGTTCATGTTACTATTTGTCTTGAAAAGTTTAAGTTAAATGTAATTGTGCTGCTGCACATAATTGTGTGTATAGGGTTTTATACAATCTGTTTCAAATATAAAAGCGCGGCCAAGAATATGGATGATTCAAATTAACACACTTTATATTGATGCACACTGAGGTTTGAGGTAATTTTCTTTTGTGTCAAGCATCTATCATAGCAATGTTATGTTTCTTTTGTAAAATGTCTCCTATTTTGTCTGGATTCTGTTTTCCTGTCCAATTTTTTTATTAGATTGATGTGTCCTTTTGGAGAGGTTGTTACTTCTAATGGTATAAAGATATTGTGTCATTGACTCTTTTGGGTTTAGTAGTTTTCCCTCCTGGTATAAAAACATTTGCATCATAGATATATTTACTTATAAAATGATCTCGGAAAACATTTTCTTTATTTTTCTGTGCTGTGCTAAGTTTGGAGAATTGACTTGAATCCATGTAAATTTGTTGATTGGATCTGTGGCATGGTGGTTTTAGGAAGTTATTGGCTGAGAGTTCAGCTCTTTCCAGTCTTGGATTGTTTCAGGAATGGTGGTGGACAAGATGTAGGAGTCTTTGGCTATTAAATGTAATGATTTCTGATTTTGCGGTATTTTTTCTTGAGTTCTTAAAGTGGATTATTTTCTATGCATGCCATTCTAGTTTTTCAAATTATGGGATCTAGTTATTATTGTAGAAAATGAGATTATTATTGCCCTCCTCCACTTTGCAAAGGTGGAGATAGTTTCTTGGATTTGGGTGTGACATTTTGATTATAGTGAATGCCAATAATTGTTTTGAATTAAAGGTTTTGGACAGGAAAGAAAAAACATCTTTTTGAATGCTTTTTGCAGTTGAATTTTATACAATGCAATGGACTAAGCTCACTAGTAGGATATCAGACCATGTTCTTAAGCATTTTATCATGTCATTACAATCTCTTCATCCATCTTGTTAATTAACCTATTGGTTCTCAATTCAACCAATTTTTGTATTTTCTGTTTAGACATGTTATTTCCACAATTTTTTTCACAACTAGGAAAACATTTCTTGCACGTTACACTACTGCTAGTATGTATGTGTGTATATATATGGTAACCTTTTATGTGATGCTAGATATATATGTATAGTAACCTTGTATGTGATGCTACGCTGCCTTTCTCTTGCTTGCCACTGATATCTATCTATATGGTGACCTTGTATGTGATGCTACGCTGGAGGCAAAAAGGTAATGCTAGATTTGGACTTTCATTTCTTCCCTTTGGCTTTAAAACGATGCTGTCTATTACAATGTGGCCTGAATTGTTTTTGAATGTCTCTGTCATTTCAGTATCAGTTGCAATGTCTTAATCCAATTATTATTTGGCAGCACTTCTTTGCATCTTTTCTATCCCGTGATGAAGCTTTCAAGCTCATAAATGATGGATGGTTGAATCATAGTAATGGTGTCAAAGGAACTACAAAATAGCAGGTGTTGAATAATAACTTCGTTTATTATGGTGACTAACATGAGTTTTTAATTTTTTTGCTGCATCAACTGCTGCCTCATTTCTCCGACGGCAGACATTTTTAAGTTTGGAAGAAATTTCCATAACAAAGGTACTATCTGTTGTTTTTTTATTCTATATTTTGGTTCACTTATTGAATCTAAATCCTTAATTATAACTCTTTGCAGATGCCTTCACACTGCCTTCACAATGCCTTCACCTGATTTTAACAATGAGGTTTTACAAACAGGTCTAGACATCAGAAGTTGCTTTATGAAATTTTTTAGCATCTTAAATTTACAGGGGAGGGTTTGGCATCTGATTCACTTCAAGAACGACTGGATTTATTTGGGGATACAACAAACTTGAGGAGAAAAAGGTTAAAAAAGCAATATTTTGGGTTTTAATCTCTCCCCTTAATTTTTATTTTTCCATTATTTCTTGCTCTGTCTCCCTCACTGATTGGTTCTTCTACTCTTCCATCCTGTTCGAGGAAAGCAAGCTACTGAACCAATGACCTGAAAATAACTAATTAACAAATATTTTATACTTCTTGGAATATGCTTATTATATTTTTTGGGTTTTAATTATAGAATATTTGACTAATATTATTTTTCTTTTGCATGTAGATCTACATTTTGGCTGGCAGAGAATCTCTGCTCAATGTGAGCCAAACTTTTAACTCACCCATGGCTCTTGCTTTTACATGTTAATTTTGTAGCAACCCTTCCCCATAGGGTTAGGAATGTTACTTCCATTACTTTACTTCACGTCAGGTGTTAAGAAATGCCATAATTCTTATTAAACTAGTTTTCTTAATGTATCATATGTTACAAAACCAAAATAATTAATACAATGTCCTTTATATAGTCATAACAGATGGAAGCATATCCTAAATACTGTGTAGGATTCTTATTAAGGCATGATTAAGTCAAGCTTTCGAAAACTAGTTTTTGCTCTATAACTTGTTCTAGCCTGCTGACCCAATCCCCATCACCATCAATACATGGGATGTCTAAAACACCCTTTGTACTGGTCATTATTTTACCATTGTGTCCATTTCATAATCATATAACATCTTTTCTCACCTCTTTGGTTTCACTTTCAGCTCGAACTTATAGGTATCACAAGGTATGCATTATTTGGATCTTCTCTTCTATTGTTGTGTTTGGACATTTGGGAGCTTGTGTTTATTGCCTTGACTTTACACTAATGAGCTAAAAAAGAATGCATAGTAAACTAGTAATGAACATCAATTTGGATTTCTATTATAACTTGACTTTTCCAGTGGTTTGGAAATCCACTTTGAACATATAGTGTATTGTGCGTTGCTTTGTCTCTTTATTTCTCATAATAGTTCATTTTTTGCAACATGCAAGCATATGGTACCTACTCTGCAATTGATGGGTGTAGTTAGAAGTCAATTTGTTTCAGTTTCTTATTAAAAAAAAAAAAAAATTGTTTTAATTTCTTGCTTGTGCAATTGCTTTTTTGAGCAAGAACCTATAATTTGATTTGGATGTGTATTATATTTCTTATGTGGTCTGTTCTAGTGCAAATTTGTTTTTTATATTTTTTTAAAATTTTTTCCCGCGAGTACACTTGTCCCGAAATTATTTTTTTGCCATTTAAGACTATTTTTGGCGATTAGTTATCGACAAAAGCGACAACCCATTGGCGACTCAAAATTGCCGAAAATGTGTAATTTCAGCGATATTTACTAGTATTTCCAGAGAAAGGCTCACCGGAAATTGAGATTTTTCTTTTAGTGTTAAACCTTTATTTGAACATGCTCGTCAGTCCAATCTCTACCGCCCTGGGCCATTTAACTAATTTGGAATCTTTACACTTTAGTTGGAATAAAATCAATGGATCCATTCCTCCCGAAATAGGGATGTTGAAATATTTGACCTATTTAGACTTTTGTTCGAACATGCTCGTCGGTCCAATCCCTACCACTCTGGGCCATTTAACTAATTTGGAATTTTAAGACCTTAGTGTAAACTATTTAAATAGAAACATTGTCTATAACCACGATAGCTTTTATTTGCTGAGACACGTTAACCTTAGTCATAACTTTATTAGTGGAGAAATACCCATTGCATTTGGGATTATAGTCTGTCTATCGATCTTGGATCTTAGCTACAACAATCTTACGTGCAATATTCACCCTTCTCTTATTTTTATACAAGTAATCAACTTGTCACACAAATCCTTGAAGGGTCGAATCCCAGAAGGTAAGGTTAACAAATGATTAATGCTTTAGGATGAGGAAAATAATGTTTTATTTTCTTTTTACTCTGACGTAACTGTTTTATGTATGCTTAAAGGTAAGGTTTTTCTTAAAGACTAATGATGTTAACTGAAAACACTTTGTTTATATTATGTTTAGTGCATGATGTGGTTCTTACCTAGTATTCGACTTATTTTAGTTGTTTTTATATTTTTATACCCCAGGTGACAAAAGGTTTTGAGGATACAGTAGGTAAGAATGTTCTCCAGGAAGGTGAAATTGATAATTAGACTTGTGGCATTGAGAGAGGATTTGGATTTTATCTTTAAGATTCAATGAATTCTTTTTTGGCGATGTGTAGAACATGACAAACTATTTTCTTTCCGTAAGTGCAACTGAATAATTCGTAGTGGACATTTACCATCATCAACGGCAAGTCTGCTTGAAGTCCCATCCTTAGAGAGCACTCATATGTTTAGCATCCCTAAAAGTGCGCCTCCCGAGACTCATTTCAGGAGGCACTACAGTTATATCTTACTGAAAAGAAAACCAACAGTTTATTCCTGTATATCTTACGAGTTAAACTACATATTAGCCACTGTAGCGCAACTAGAAATCCTAAACAATTATCTCGTCTGAGTGCTCTCTACCAATTGCATACCATAGTTTATGGTATATTTTCTTTATATAGGAGAGATATAAATGCATCTTTGAATTCATTTGATTTTGACAAACCGAATAGCGTTCTCCCTCTCTTTTAATTGGTGGGTTGGGGAAAACTTTTGGCATGACTGTTGTGCCGGTTGTCTCCTTTTGTGAAAACTGAGGTGATGCTGCGTGCCATTTTACAAATTTAAAGGTATTGTAAATAGCTTTAAAATTATGTCAAACAATGGAATTGAATTGGAGACCTTCGTTTCATGGTGGTTGCAAGTTCATTTGGACTTGTGATTAGTTTTAAGTTGGTACTCATGCTCCATTTGTGTGCTTGCTAAAATATAATGACCTGTATCGTTGGGTGGCTTACAAAGTACTTACACTACTTTGGATTGGTTGATCTTAGTCTCTGCTCATGGCTTAAAAATAAGAAGGGGGAAAGGAAAGGAAATTTGTTGTATGGATATAGATATAGACACATAGTGACAACAGCAATATCAGCAAGATCTAAAACATGATCAGCATCTACTTCCCAGCGAGTAAACTATGTAATTGCATTCCTTCCTAGATGAACCCAAGTGGATAAGTATTTTGTTGACTTGAATGTTTGGGTAACAATTAATTGAGTTCTTTTAAGATGAAACGTCTAAATCTACTTCGATCTGGACAAAGGAAGGTGAAGGTCCTATTTTAGGATGCAGATTTGTCATCCATACATGTTCACAGATTGGTTAAATTGATAGGATTTTTAAGTTTGGGTTTCAGTACAAGCCAACAAAGCTAATTAAGTGAAACTCCTGCAATAATAATATCACAATTTCCCCTTCAAATTAACTCCACAAATGAAATCATAGTTAGATGTTTTACCAAACTTCATGACTTCAAACCTATTTTTTAGCTTGTTCTATGGCCCACCAACCAAAATGGCCATGAAAGGTTGAGTAATCTCTACAGACTCGATATGTACTTTGTATTTAAAATAGTCGGATGAGTTGCATCGTCTTTGCCTTTTTCTATTTTCTTGGCAGTTGGTTAAATTCTACATCACCTGAAGAAATGCCTCTGTTTAAGCAACGTCTAGTATCTTGGAATTAAATCAGATTCCAAAAAGGAATAGTACAGCCCCAGATAAGCATAGTACATTGATAGTACACAAATTTTATTTGTGGTAAAGCGTGTAAAACACTAGTGATTCACGGGATCCCCTTGGGGTGATCCACCCTGAAGAATGCCTCCCTTTACCATTTTTTAAGTTTTTATTTTTAATTTTTGTTTTTGAATTATTATTGGAAATTATTGGATTGCTTCTAGCTATTTGATTAAAAATGGAAGACCCCACTCACATGCATGCATGTACTAAGAGGTGATTTTTGAGTAGTTCTGTAAGATGGGTATTGCGGCTTAGGGCATGGAGAAAAAACATTATTCTTTGAACCTGAGTTCAGAGGCATGGAGAGGAAATATTGTTCTTCGGTTTCTACTATTTTAGTCTTATCATGCTTCTACTTTCATCTTTGTGTGCTTCTAATTGAACTGCTTGAGCGAAAGCAAATGGTCTTGGTGAAAGCATGTGTACTTGAAGGAACTTCAAGAAACAGAGTTATATACTGCAAGCACTTATTCAAATTATAGTGCTCTTGGGAATCTGGCACAGATTGAAGTAGCCATCAAAGGAGGCTTTGATGTGAAATGAAATGAAGATACTGCAGCTTGTTGTGCTTGCACTGAGTCTAAGGGAGTTTGTGGTTATGACGTGATCAGTAAAAATAGATGGAAACAATTTATACATGCAGTGGCAGGATTACAGTAGATGGAAACAATTTATACATGCAGTGGCAGGATTACAGTAGATGGAAACAATCTAGGAGATAGCATGAAATGTGTCTTTTTCTTAGTCAATCGAGTTTAGTTGAATTGTTGAGTATACTAAATACCAGGAGAACCATCACTGCCACTGGCATTTTAATTAGTATATGACATGCTTTATGATTCGGATTGTTGGAGCAAAACTTTGCTGAAAATACATAAATTAACTCTCTCTCTCTCTCTCTCTCTCTCTCTCTCTCTCTCTCTCTCTCTCTCTCTCTCTCCATATTAACTTTAATTTTTCTTATGCATGCTTCCCCGCTATATAACTAGTTATGTCAGTGCCAATATGGATCTCTTAATATATCTTACGTTGCTTTTTATCATACCAAATGCTTGCTTGGTTAGGCAAAAATAAAAATAAAAAATGTTATAGGAAAAGGCTGAAAGCAGTTCAAGAAAAAGTAAAATGAAGCATCACTATCGCTTATTCTTTACCTTTTTCCAAAACGTAAGGTTGGGTGAGAAATCAGAAAAGTCTGTACATCAATCGAAGTCTTTGACGAGGTCAGTGCATAAAGTCTTTTCTACTTGGTAGCTTGGAACAAAAGCTCGTCGACAAGTGATCAAAACTAAAAAGTAAAGACTAAAGACTATGTTACCTTGACTTTAACAATTAAGATGTGGAAATTTTGATTCCCTAGCTCCAGACCAAACAATATGTGAAGCAATAATTTTTCCAATCATGCTATGACGTTTCTTGTCCAATCTTCTCAACTAATTAAATGTTATTATTGGTTATATGAATATATTATTGACACAAAAATATTAACAAAATAATATTACTATAACTTAATCAATTTAATTGGAGTTATAAAATTACAAATCATTCACGATCCATCCTCACTACAAGAAAATACGTCTTTTTCACCACCACGTATAGTCGCAAATAACCTCAAAAAACGCTGGTAATAATTATTCGCAACGTTTTTTACAACGCCGGCTGTTAGTCGCAATTGTATACTCACTTATAAATTAATCCGACGATAGACCAAAAACGCTGAAACTAATCCATTATTTACAGCGTTTTCTCACGTTGCAAAAAATCAAAAAAACGCTGGTAATATCAGTCTGCCTATGGCCATAAAACGCTGAGAAAAAAAAATGCAGCGTAGCTTCAATGTCGCAAATAATACTAAAATCGCTGCAAATTAACTGGACTCTTGCAGCGCTGTCGAACAACGCTGCTACTATCAGTACACTATTAACAGCGTTTGAAAATTACGTTGTAAATAGGTTTTTTAATAGCGCTATAAAACGCTGCAAAAGACAACTAGAACGCTACAAATATCCTTGTTTCTTTGTAGCGTTTTAATATAACGTTGAGAATATATTTTTAGCAGCGTTTGTAACGCTGCAAAATCTAATAACATTTCCGTTACAAATTAGTCCCAGTGGGATGTAAAACGCTGCAAATAACATTCATAAACCAAATTTTTTTTCACAGCACCTCATTCAACGCCACGAATGACCTTGTTTTTAGACATACCCAGTACGTAATTGTTACGTACTGTTTGGTACCTAATTCAATCCAACTCAGGTACTGTGGTCTGCGAAATGTTGGGGCGGGGGGTGGGGGGTAATTAAAATGTATTTACTACTTTGGCGCCCAGCTTCATCCCGACGTAGCTCTGCGCGCCACAACAAGTCCATTTCTTATTGCAGCGCCATTAATTGCCACTATTACTATAAAACTCACTGTAAAAAAAATTTTCAGTGCCCTCCTCTCGGACATGTAATAAATGTGCTTAAATATTTGTAGCGATGTGAAAAACGCTGCAAATAATACCCATTTGCAGCGTGTTTATTTTCAGTAGTTCAAAAAACGCTGCGACAAGTGTATTTTCTTGTAGTGCCTATACCGTCATAAAACTTTTATAGGAAAATGATATAAAATATACATAAAATCTTTGATTTTAAATGCATTTCATTGAAATTAATACTCACAAAGTTTAAAATATAAAATAATTAAAAACTATACAATTAATACATGAATATTAGTCAATGAGTCGTCAATTTCTAGGAAATCAATTAATAAAAGCTATATATGTAGGATAAATATTCATTCCATGGAAATTTCTGGAAAGATTTATTAAAATATTATTTCACAAGAAAAGTATTGAGTGTCGATTTCAAAGAAATAAATGTATGTATTGCCTATTAGCTTTTGAAAGGAAATTTCTATGGATGGGACGGAGTACTTTTGATTCCAGAGACCAAATAATTAATACTTCAATTAATAATTTTTTCAATAGCTCTCTATTTCATTATCAAGAATAAATACGGATTTATGTTAAAAAAATTAATTTTTTAATAATAAATATTACTCATTTTTAAAATAATCATATAACTCTTACACGTTCACAATTATATATAGCATTATTTTTGAGGTTATTTCCGTCCTCACAATGTATTGTCCTATCTGTTCAGTTACTACACCGACGATAGTTGGTGGTGGTGTTCATGTCCAACTACGATAATTTATTGTTGGTGATGTTGATATCGTCGGTGGTGTTATTCATCTCCAAGTAAGATAATAAATTACACTGACGATAGGCGGTGGAGAACTTATTACACCGACAATATATAGTCGGTGATGTTGATATCGTCGGTGGTGTTGTTCATCTCCAGTTGACCAAGACTTGAACAATGACTTCCCAGCAGACAACCATTCGAAGTTGTGGATAGTGCTTCATCTTTTTTATAAAAATAAAAAATAAAAAAAATTAAATATCTATTTCGTAATCATATACATGTTTGGTTTCACTTTCAGCTCAAATATGGTTAAAAGTAAATAGCAGAATAACTAAAGCTTTCAAAATAATACTTTTATACATAATCCTTTAAATATATTTTCTGTAAAAATGAAAAACCTATTAACATCTTATAATAGATAAGGGATCAAAAGAAAAAAGAAAGAGAAAAATGATACCCGCTGAAAACAATCAAACAAACGTGAGTCACCTGAACCTTGTTATTTTATTTTATTTTATTTACTTTCTTTTTAATATATCTTACTTTCATTTATTTTCCATCGAAGTCTTAGACGGGTTGGGTCAGTGCGAAATTCTTTTTTTATCGACAAGTGATTGATTAGAACTAAAAAGTAAAGACCAAACAATACGTCGAGACTCTGTTTCTTGCCCAATCTTTTCATATACACAAGTCAATGAGTCGTCGCATGCATTATTAACATACACAAGTCTTGAGTTGAGGGTCCATTTCTAGGAAATTAATATATAACTGTATTGGCTTTTAAAAGGAAATTTTCCGGATGATTCATTCAATTATATTAGTCTTCAGTATCTTTTCTTATATATAAATCTAACGTACGTCTAGATTAGTCGTCATGAACATATGTAATACTAATCGGTCATTACTCATAAAAATGGCAGCCTCTTCCCTTTCCATTTCCAATGTACCGATAGTAGCATGGGCTATCTGGATCTTTTTATGCAGAAACTGTTTGGATAATGCACTTCATCAGCTTGTTAATGTTGCTGCAGAATCTGGTAGCGTTTACAAAGCTGAATTACCAAGTGGAAATGTGGTTGCCTTAAAGAAACTTCATCAGAGAGAGGTTGAGAATCCCGTTTTCTGTAAGAGTTTTATAAATGAGATGAGGGTGTTAATAGAGATTCGACATCGAAATATTGTGAAGCTGCATGGGTTCTGTGTACATAAAAGATGCAGATTTTTAATTTATGAGTACATGGAAAGGGGAAGCCTATTTTGTGTTCTAAGAAATGTTGATGAAGCTATGGAACTGGATTGGAGCAAGAGGGTAAACATCATCAAAGGCACAGCACACGCCTTATCTTACATGCATCATGAATGCATCCCAGCAATTGTTCATAGAGATATATCAAGCAACAATATTTTGCTGAATTTTGAATTGCAAGTTTTTGTCTCTGACTTTGGAACTGCTAAACTTCTTGATCCCAACTCCTCCAATCAAACATTGGTTGCTGGCACTTATGGCTACATTGCCCCAGGTAAATTGTTAACTGTTTATTTCTACCACAACAATGTCATTTAAATTATTTAATTAAGAATATTGAATATAATTCTTCCATTAGTCATGTATCTAAACAATTTTCAAGTTTATTTTTCTTTACTGTTCTTTTTCTTCTTTTGTCAAATTTACAATTTACAAATTCGTTATCACCAATTAAGCTAAAAGGATGTTAAGTTGATAAAACTAAAAAAGACATATAATATAATCTAAAATCCCAATAATCTGAAATTTTAAATTTAATTAGATATTTTTGTTCTTCATTTAAATGTTTAGCATAATCGCATATATTATTTAATAATAATACATTTGGAGAGTTGATAATGAGACTATATAGGAATAGTTTGCAATTAGCAATAATATAATAATATATATAGTAGCTTCCTATAATGAAAGTTTCATGATTTAGCATTTTTTTTCAAATTTATAATTTTTTTAGATTCAAATTATATCCTCTAAGCAAAAAAAAATTAAAAAATTAAAAAATAAATAGTTGACGCTAGAACTCATTTTTGTGAACTTTATTTATTTTTCATAATATTATATAATGAAGTTGTCACGCCTTTGTAGTCTTTATCTTTAAAAGACTTATATTTTAAAAACTAAAGATTATTATCACTAACTTGATTAAATATTATTCTTCATTCAATATTTTATTGTTAAATTAGAATTATCAAATTAATTAGATGCATTACTGTTCATTTAATAAGCTTAACTGAATTCTATATTATTTCATTTTTATATAATAATATAATTGGAGTGTTGACGTCACATTACAAATAGAAATTAGATATTTAAATAATATGGCCATTTTCATTTAATAATATGACTTCCTAAAAAAATAATAAATTTAATTAGATATATTATTTTCAATTTTTAAATCCAATCTATATTTATAGTGGAGTGGTTGAGAACTTGAGGGCGTGGCTTCATAAGAGTAAAAAGTTATGCTTTGAAGGTTATATAGAGCATATAGTTTAAATAAAATTAATAAATATAGATACATTCGGTTCTTTTCAGTGCCGCCTATAAATTCCAAGATTAATATGAGAAGTCATGTTGAACAAATGGCTCAAAAAATACTACTGACCATTATTGTTTGTATGGAATCCTGCTCAATTGCAAACACTCATTTTAAAAGGCATTCACCTTATTTAGTTGTTCTCATCATTTTTTTCTTCATCTACAGAGTTTGTCTACACAATGACAGTTACTGAAAAATGTGATGTATATAGCTTTGGAGTGGTGGCACTAGAAGTATTAATGGGAAGGCATCCAGGAGAACTCTTATCCTCATTATCATCATCATCATCTCAAAACATGATGCTAAATGAAATATTAGACCAACGCTTGCCACCTCCAAATCGTCTAATTGGACAGGATATTTTGCTCGTTGCTACAATAGCATTTGCATGCCTTCACACTCAGCCAAAGTCTCGGCCTACAATGAAATGTGTGTCACAAGAATTTCTCTCTCGCAAAAAGCCGAATGTCATACCCTTGACTACCGTTTCACTCCCGCAATTGAGGAAACAAGCAACATATATGGTTGGATCAGGATTTGCTTATTGTTAGGGTGTTTTGTGTGTTGTCAATGTATCGTTTACATTTCTTAGTCTTTTTTCAAGAAAAATATTATTTGTAATCATTCAGCCAAATCACCCCATAAACCTAAAGTACTCACTTTTCATGGTTGGAAGCTGCTGAAAATTGAAATAGAATGGGGTCGGTGTGTTTGTATGAGATAAGTGTGAAAATATAAAGTAGAAGTGAATTAAGTAAAATCTCATAGAGAATTTCAGCAGATTCATCATTTCTTCTTCATGAATAACAAGTTTTCAGAATATCTTTGATATCAGGATCATCCCCAGTTTCTTTGTCCTACTCAAAAAGAAATAAACACATTTTACATCTAGTTAGAGTAGTACCTAGCATAAAAGCTCAAAACTTTAAAGCCTTGAGTGGAGTCTTTCGATACCCCTCTTCAATCTTAATTGTATAAGAAAAGATATTTAGATACGGTCACAATAAATGTAAAAATATACACATTAACTTTTTTGTGCGTTAGGGAAAAAATGAAACTATTGATCAATAACAAATATATGACAAAAGAGAAAGGGGACAGGCTATGATGAGGCACTTAATTACCTTGCGAATGTATGAGATGCTAGTTTTGCCAGGACTTACAACTATAATTCCACCTTGCTACATGAGAAACAACAAACTTATTGAAGGCAAACAACTCATATTTGACAAGCTTAGCCAAAAAAGATCAAGAACATAAAACCAACTATCTTATTGAACACAAGCCTTATAATCTAAACACTTCTATACTTTTGTTTTTCGATTCACGCGTTAGTGTAGAGTCAACTGTTGCCAAATTTCTTTGGTGGCTTCCCTGTGATCTTGTTTAAGCCACCAAGGGGATTTAGTTGTGATGGATCTAGGTTCTATTGATAATACTGTTAAGTCAAGTCAAGATGTAGGTTTTGTTGATAGTTGCTAGGAGTTCAAGAAAAGTCTAGGATTTCAAAAAAAGTACATAAGTGGACTTTGATCTCATCATTAAAAATAAATGGACACAGTAGTTGCAACAAGATGTTTTGCATACCAGCCACCTCTAGTCATGGTGTCCTTTTCAAATGAAAGCTTTTAGTCTTATCAATAACCTTCTATGTATAACTATATTATCTTGAGACTTGCCTATAGTGTCGATAACCTTCCATGTTTTGCATATCCTGCCAAGTATCCTGCTTGTTATCACGATTTTTCTCCTCCATAAATGAGGGTAATTAATAAAACTAGAGTGCCATCCTCTTTCTTAAAAAAAAAAAGAAAAAAATACAAAAAAAAGAACCAAATGGGGGTGCTCAGATTTCTCATTTGTTGTATGCTGATGATCTTTTGATTTTAGCAAATAGTAGAAAGGCTTCTATTCAGATTTGATGGGAGTGATTCGTGAGTATGAAAGCTTATCGGGATAGCTTCTGAGTCCATAAGTCTTCTATTTTTTTCTCCTCAAATATATCTTTTGATCGGAAGGCACAACTTAAGCATATTTCAGGGTTTGTGGAAGGTTTTGTTTATTTGGGTATGTTGTTGCACGTAGGGAGGGTGACTTTGCGCTTGTTTGACCCTTTGTTGGTGAGAGTGCAAAAGAAGTTGGCTAGTTGGAAGAGCACGTTGCTCTCGTTTGGCGGTAAGATTATTCTTATTAAATATGTGCTTAATAGCATGCCATTTCATTTGTTGTCTGTGATGAATTTGCCTAAAGGAGTTTTTGTAAAGCTTAAGTCAATTTTTTCAAATTGGCTATGGGGATCGAGTGTGGAGATTAAGAAACGTAAATAGATTTCCTGGCGTAGTATTTGTTTGCCAGTTGAGGAGGGAGGCCTTGGGATTTGGGATCTTGTAGAGGTGCAACAATCTTTGTTCATGAAGTTTGCATGGAAATTGCTTATTGGTGGACCTCTTTGGTCAATTTTTTTTTTCTTCAAAATATGTGAGGAATGATCATAATGCTTCAGTTGTGGCGGTGTCAAGGGGATCTCATTTCTGAAAAGGGGTTTTGCAAGTTTTGCCTTTGATGTTAAGGCATTCAAGATGGTTGGTCTGAGACGGTTCCTTAAATTTTTGGTATGATAATTGGCTTCGAGATGGGCCTATTGCAGATTGGTTACCAATTGTAACGCCTTGATCCCGCAAGGGTCGGAGAGTTACTTCCTATCACTTAAACCCACATTTCAGCAATATAGTTATAGACTCCAAATTCCCAATATCATAAAGAAATTGTGATTCAAATTAATTTCTTCAATATAATAAATTTCCCACAATGCTAAGTCTTCAAAACACAATAAAACTTCTTAATAAATTTTGCCACTACACATATAGAAACTCTGTAAACTTAAACCACCAATCTTAAATCATTTCACCCAATGCTTTATAATCTGATTCTCAGATGAAATATCCAAAATCATCTGAAAAATATTGTGGAGACAAGGGGTGAGTTATCAACAACTCAGTAAGCAAAAAACATATACTATTGTGTACAACATGAACCATTTCATAAAGTTTCATATGCAGAAAATAGAAACATTTCATTTCATATGTAGATCTCAAAACATATTATCAGGAAAACAGAGTGACGTTTCAATCTTTTCATATTCAGAAAAGCAACAGATTATATTTAAAAACAATTTGGCATAACATAACTGAACATTCTCATTATATCATATCATATCACATCATATCATATCATATACCATGTTTAACCCCCGTGGTAGGGTTGTACTATCCTCGGTGGCCAAACCAAACAGTATCATATTGTGAAACTTTCCATTTTTCAATCTCGGAGTCCTGAGTGTGCACACAGAAAAGAATACATAAAAGACCACTTTATTTCCAAAGTGGTTGCACTCATATCATATCATGTTGGTACCAAACATATCACGTGAACCAGTATCATCATATCAAAACCATATTCAGAATCAGAATAATAACAAATAAGTATGCCAAAGGTTTTTCATATTCATATCATATCAAATCACATGCAAAACACATTCATATCATTTTCAAATGATCAATAACATATCCAAAACATTTCATATCACATGAAAAAAAATATCAAATATTATATTCGCTCTTTTCACATTTCAGAACATGTCAAGTATTGCTTATGTCTACACTTTTCATGTCAAAAAGCATTTTCTCTTTCATATAGATTTCATGAGTGAATGCAGAACATATATTTGAGGTTGTTTTCACGTTTTCTTTTCAAAACACAACATACACATTTTTACAAACCAACCTTATTTCATTTCTCTTTTATGCAAATCTAGTATAGGAACCCCAGTTACCTGTACTTTTTAGCCTCTCTGAATTTCTCACAACAGTGCCAAAAGAATATCAATAATCACCTATAGAAATTTCATGTCACTTGAATAAATCTCTAATTGAATAAATATCTCGTATTTACACATAAAATACCTATTTTAATACCTCAAAGCCTAAAATTCTCATAAGTCCTAACATACCATCATTCTCCAAATCCATCAATATCCACTTAATCAAATTCATGCTGTAAAGCATAATCGAATTCATACCGAAAAAGATAACCAAAAAAAATATTTAGTTAATCATAAAAGTCAATAAATACACTTGTTTAAATTACTAACAACACATATATATTTATATATATATATAGAATACTTGATTACTATAAGCTCCCATAAATAAGTTGTGAAAACTCTCTCTCTTAAAATAGGTTCATTTTCTTAGAATTAACATAATTATTCAACTTTACAAGAAGTCTAATAATACCCAATGCAATTAAAACTTCTTAATTAAAAATACTACTAAAATCAACTTGTAAAATTAATACTAAATAATATAATGAAGATACCTTAATATTTTCTGCGAAATCAAGTTGTAAATAGATACTTCAAATAATTTAAATAAAATCAGTACAAATACAAATTAATTTGAGACCTAAAACAAGGCCATCATAAAATAGGTTCTACTTCAAACAAGCACAAAGAAGAAACTGAACCAACAAATATTCGTATGTAGCCTTCAAATATCAAGAGCATAAATGTAAAACAAAATTACACTACACTTGAGAAATAATACACGAAGGGAACAGAAGGCGCGTAAGAAGCTTACACTAAAAAATACAAGACCATAAACAAAGTAACGCCAAGAGGAAGAAGGATGGCATGCAATGGACACCGGGCTGCTGAAAACAGAGAGAGAGAGAGAGAGAGAGAGAGAGAGAGTAGGTGATGATGAGCGAGAAAGAGAGAGACGGCGAGAGAGAGTAAGCCGAGAGGGTGCCGCTGGCTTACTGTGAGGAAAACGGCAGACCTGGAGTGACGTGTAGTGCCCAGCGACGCTCTTCGTGCAAGTGGCGATGGCGTGGAGGATACTGGCGGTGTGGGGTGGCTGGCTTGAGGCCCACGGCGGGGAAGACTACTTCCTCTGTTTCGGGGGGGTCAAAAACAGGGGCTTCTTCGATGGTTGATTTCTTGCCATGCAAGCCGTGTGCTCGGTGTTTCACGTGGTGAAATCGGGGTAGTGATAGTTTATGGTGGAGGGAGAGGAGAGGGGCAGCGGGTTGGTGACTCACGAGTTGGTTGGGTGCCAATGAAGATGGTTGTTGCTTGAACGTGGGGCTTAAGTCTGTGTTGTGGTTGCTGCCGAGGTTGAGGGTGGCTCACGGGATGTGTTTCTACAAATGGAAGGTTGCTGTGCATTTGGAGAAGGGCTGGCTAAGAGGTGCCCGGCGGCACTTTCTATGCAAGCGGCGATGTCGAGGAGGAAGTGTGTGCGGCGGTAGTTTCTAAATGCAGAAGAAGAAAATATAAAAGTGCATCTATGTATAGGTCAGAAAATTGGAAAACCTTAGATGGAAGAAAAAAAAATGAAAGGATGGCTGACTGGCGGTTTGCAGTGAATGGGAGAGACTCTGAGAGAGAGAAAAACGAGAGCATGAGAGTTGTGGATAGATAGAGTTAGTTGATAGAAAAATCTGAAGGGAGAAAACGACTATAGAGGCGTGGGGAGGTGGAACTCGGGGTGGAGAGGGATTCGGAGGTGTAAAAAAAAAACTGAAAGGGAAGATATAAGAGAAGTAACCGACGGGTCAGGAAACATTTTTAAAAGGGAGGAAGCTTACCCAAAACGGCGTCGATTTCTCTTGAAGGCTAGGCTTCCATCTGGTCTGGGCTTGGGTTCTGGGTATTACACCAATAGTGGGCGATTCCAAGTTGCAGGTTCGAAATTTATGTGATGGGGCGGTTTGGAATTCTATTTGGCTTCGGCAACTGGTTGATGATGATATGGTTCAGAAAATTATCCAAGCGAGGGAGCGTGTTCGAGAGTGGGATGATGTCCTCGTTTGGAAGCACACGGTGGATGGGGTTTTTTCTACGAAGTCGGCCTGGAAGATTATTCGGTCCCATGGTAATGTTTGTCTTTGGAAGAAGTGGCTATGGCAAGATCATGTGCCCAAGAAGATGTCTTTTTTATGTTGGCGAGCACGTCAAAATGCCATTTCAGTAGATGAAACCATTAAACAACTTGACATTCTTGTTGTTTCTAAGTGTCATTGTTGTGCGTCAAACAAGGTGGAGTCTTTGGACCATGTGCTTTGTGATGGGGAGGGGCCGAGGAAGGTTTGGGATTTTTTTGCATTCGATTACCACTAACTCGGGTATGGACTGGGGTATTAAATGTTTAGTGGTGTCGTGCTTCTTCTTCCTCAAAAGTTCGTTGGCTTCGTGGTATAATTCCTCTTCTTATTTCTTGGGCTCTTTGGAGAGCTCGTTGTGCGGCACGTATGGAAGATGTGAAATATGACTGGAAGGGTATTATTCGGATGGTCAAAGGATTTATTCTGGACATTTCGAGTTCCATGCAAAAGTTCAAATTTGGGGTCGCATGCCTTGGTGGTGTTGAGGGAACTAAACTGTCCAGTTGTGCCTGTTGCAGTGCAAGTGCCGAAGTTGATTGCTTGGTCTCCACCGGCAGTGGAGTTGTCTAAACTCAATGTTGATGGTGGTTCGCTTGGTAACCCAGGGATGTCTGGCAGGGGAGGTATTGTTCGGAATGCGGAGGGTCATGTACTTGGGGGTTTTGCTCATTGCTATGGACAAGCTACCAACACAATTGCTGAATGCCGAGCCTTTCTACTCTCCCATCCTGTTCTAGGAAAGCAAGCTACTGAACCTATGACCTGAAAAAAATTAATTAGCAAATATTTTATATTTCTTTGAACATGCTTATTATATTTTTTGGGTTTTAATTATAGAATATTTGACTAATATTATTTTTCTGTTGCATGTAGATCTGCATTTTGGCTGGCAGAGAATCTCTGCTCAATGTAAGCCAAACTCTTAACTCACCCATGGCTCTTGCTTTTGCATGTTAATTTTGTAGCAACCCTTCCCCATAGGGTTAGGAATGTTACTTCCATTACTTTACTTCACCTCAGGTGTTAAGACATGCCATAATTCTTATTAAACTAGTTTTCTTAATGTATCCTATGTTACAAAACCAAAATAAATAATGCAATGTCCTTTATATAGTCATTACAGAAGGAAGCATATCCTTAATACTGTGTAGGATTCTTATTAAGGCATGATTAAGTCAAGGCCTGGGGGATGGGATACATGGGATGTCTAAAACACCCTATGTATGGACTCATCATTATTTTACCATTGTGTCTATTTCGTAATCATATAACATGTTTACTTTTCAGCTCAAACTTATAGGTATCGCAAGGTATGCATTATTTGGATATTCTCTTCTTTTGTTGTGTTTGGAAGATTGGGAGCTTGTGTTTATTGCCTTCACTTTACACTAATGAGCTGAAAAAGAGTGCAAAGTAAACTAGTAATGAACATCAATTTGGATTTCTATTATAACTTGACTTTTCCAGTGGTTTGGAAATCCACTTTGAACATATAGCGTATTGTCCATTGCTTTGTCTCTTTATTTCTCATAATAGTTCATTTTTTGCAACATGCAAGCATATAGTACCTACTCTGCAATTGATGGGTGTAATTAGAAGTCAATTTGTTTCAATTTCTTACTTAATTAAAAAAAAAATTGTTTTAATTTCTTGCTTGTGCAATTGCTTTTTTGAGCAAGAACGTATAATTTGATTTGGATGTGTATTATTTTTCTTATGTGGTCGTTCTAGTGAAAATTTGTTTTTTATATTTTTTTAAAATATTTTCCAGCGAGTACACTTGTCCAGAAATAAGTTTTTTGCCATTTAAGACTATTTCTAGCGATTAGTTATCGACAAAAGCGACAACCCATTAGCAACTCAAAATTGTCGAAAATGTGTAATTTCGGCAATATTTACTAGTATTTCTGAAGAGATGCTCACCGGAAATAAGGATTTTTCTTGTAGTGTTAAACCTTTATTTGAACATGCTCGTTGGTCCAATCCCTACCACCTTAGGCCATTTAACTAATTTGGAATCTTTACACTTTAGTTGGAATAAAATTAATGGATCAATTCCTCATGAAATAGGGATGTTGAAAGATTTGACCTATTTAGACTTTTGTTCAAACATTCTCGTCGGTCCAATCCCTACCACATTGGGCCATTTAACTAATTTGGACTTGTGATTAGTTTTAAGTTGGTACTTTCATGCTCCATTTGTGTGCTTGCTAAAATATAATGACCTGTATTGTTGGGTGGCTTACAGAGTGCTTACACTACTTTGGATTGGTTGATCTTAGTCTCTTCTCATGGCAACAAAGCTAATTAAGTGAAACTCCAGCAATAATAATATCACAATTTCCCCTTCAAATTAACTCCACAAATAAAATCATAGTTAAATATACGAATTTTATTTAAATGTTTTACCAAACTTTATGACTTCAAACCTATTTTTTAGCTTGTTCTATGACCCACCAACCAAAATGGCCATGAAAGGTTGAGTAATCTCTACAGACTTGATATGTACTTTGTATTTAAAATAGTCGGATGAGTTGGATCGTCTTTGCTTTTTTCTTTTTTCTTGGCAGTTGGGTAAATTCTACATCACCCGAAGAAATGCCTCTGTTTAAGCAACATCTAGTATCTTGGAATGAAATGAGATTCCAAAAAGGAATAGTAGTATAGTACAGCCCCAAATAAGCATAGTACATTGATAGTATATAAATTTCATTTGTGGTAAAGCGTGTAAAACACTAGTAATCCACGGGACCCCCTTGGGGTGATCCACCTTGAAGGATGGCTCCCCTTACCATTTTTTAAGTTTTTATTTTTAATTTTTATTTTTGAATTATTATTGGAAATTATTGGATTGCTTCTAGCTATTTGATTAAAAATGGAAGACCCCACTCACATTCATGCATGTACTGAGAGAGGTGATTTTTGAGTTCTGTAAGATGGGTATTACGGCTTAGGGGATGGAGAAAAAATATTGTTCTTTGAACCTAAGTTCAGTGGCATGGAGAAAAAATAATGTTCATCGATTTCTACTATTTTAGTCTTATCATGCTTCTATTTTCATCTTTGTGTGCTTCTAATTTAACTGCCTGAGCGAAAGCAAATGGTCTTGGTGAAAGCCATGTGTACTTGAAGGAACTTCGATAAACAGAGTTATGTACTGCAAGTACTTGTTCATATTATAGTGCTCTTGGGAATCTGGCACAGATTGAAGCAGCCATCAAAGGAGGCTTTGATGTGAAATGGAAGGAAGATAGTGCAGCTTGTTGTGCCTGCACTGAGTCTAAGGGAGTCTGTGGTTATGACGTGATCAGTAAAAATAGATGGAAACAATTTATACATGCAGTGGCAGTATTACAGTAGATGGAAACAATCTAGGAGATAGCATGAAATGTGTCTTTTTCTTAGTCAATTGAGTTTAGTTGAATTGTTGAGTTCACTAATTACTAGGAGAACCACCACCGCCTAGTACATGACATGCTTTATGATTAGGATTGTCGGAGCAAAACTTAGCTGAAAATACATAAATTAGCTCTCTCTCTCTCTCTCTCTCTCTCTCTCTCTCTCTCTCTCTCTCTCTCTCTCTCTCTCTCTCTCTCTCTCTCCTGATTAACTTTAATTTTTCTTATGCATGCTTCCCCGCTAGATATATCATTTTTAGATCAGACTTTACAAATTAGGGGTGATTCAAACTCTGTGTTTGGTCATCGATAATTTATTTATTTATTTATTTTTTGTAATCTCTCTTTCTCATGCTTTGTTTACCATATTAAGGAATTCGATTGGTTTATATTTAATTATTTGCTTTTAATATATAAGTAAAGGGGTTGTTAGAATTAAAAACCAACTTTAAGTAATTAAAGACCATATATATCTCAATAATCTTAATATGTAAAAGCTTATCTCATCATGATCACTAGTTAACTGATCTCATTCTATACAGAGAGCTAGCTAGCTATGAACTGCTATCAATTATGATGATCAAGATTGGAGCAATTATGGAGGTAATTCCAAAGTTATAAGTTGGGTGTGAGGGGAAGGCATATAGCAATTATGGAGGTAATTACTGGTCTTTAATGGGAAAACTTTTCTCTTTTCTCTACCTTTCCCTTTCTTATGCTTCTTTCTGAATCTTTTGAAAAATAACCCCCTGATTTGCAAGTTATGGCTCTACAATGGGCAGCTACAACTCTAACTATGGATCTGGAATTACAGAGGATTCATTGAAGATGTTACTCTTTTTTGCAAAGATTTTGATTGGATCATAAATTGTTCATTCATGTTATGTATTTAGATAGGCACAGTATTGGTATAACTGGAATGATTTTAAGTATGGGGATCTGTTCTTGTATTTGTATTAGTCATTTATAAATACTTTGATGGCATTTATTTCATGAACATGTGGTAAAAATTCTTGTTAAAAGCATTTGTTGAGGATCATCTATATTAGTTGAATGTGGTGATTCTTAAAGAGTTAAGCTTAGGGGCAGTGTCGATTGATAGTAATTATGTTCCAGGTGTTTTCCAAAAGATGCAGAATAACCCAAAAGTTCCAAAAGTTGAGGCTCATCTATATTAGTTGTTCAACCGCGAGCGTATCTTATCTTAATGTGTTTTCATGGAAGCTGCACGACTGCTCTAAAAAAGAAAACAAAAGTAGTTAACAAAAGAGATTCCTAATGGAATGATGCCATGAGAAAAATACATACGGCCTGTTTGAGCATTGAAAACTGAAACACATTCAACAGAGGTAGGACAAAATCCTGCAACAAACAGGGTACATAGCTAAAACCCAAGACAACATGAAGTCATGAACAGCTGCTACCAACAAACAAAAGCAGCAAAAAGCTACAACTCAACTTATGCTAAAAAAAATAATTGAAGTGCATGATTAAACATCCAAATTTCAATAGCTAGAGAACAAAAACCATAAAAGAAAACTCGCATGAATTATAGATTATATGATTATAATCGAGCAACATAACTACATAAAGACTTCATATGTAAATGAAAAGGAAATATAGGTATGCATGTAGCTATGTATCTCAAAGCTATTAGATACTGTTAGTATCAGTAATATTACTATTGTTAATCCAGAAATGTTTTGAAGAAAATTAGGTATTAAGCAGTTTATTTTCTTTTTCCTAGGAAAATAAAGGTTTAAATGTTAAAGAACTATGTGAGATCAGTTCTGGCTGGGTTCTGCTTCCATAGTTACCAGTGGCTGAGTTCCTTGATTTTTTGTGCCCTGTTTCTGTCTGTTGCATGTGTGTACTACAAACCATAAATATGCATAATGTTTTATTTTAGTATTGTGTTATGCTTGATTGTTGATTTTCCTTTATGGGGATGGAATTCATATCTAATCCATTCATATAACATTTTTTAATCATTACTTTCATCAGTTTGATTTTCTTATAACTAAAGCCTGACTCCTTCCCCTTCACTCCCCCCTTTTCTTAATTTTCTTATCTCGTAATATTATTGTCAATATTAATTAAGTCTTCAAAACTCCTCTATTGACTTTATTCTTGTGTTTTCCTTCTCTCGATTTGCCTGCAGGTATTTCTCAAGTTGAGATATGAGATCACCAAGGTTGAACAGATCTTTGTGGTGGGGAACTCTGGCAAAAATTTTGAGATAATTCTAGTTAAGTGTCTTGGATTACTTGTTTAATTCCAGCATGTTTATAGCTGATTTTAGGAAACCACACACATACACACAAGTGCACATCTTCCACTTGATCATATCTGGAATAGATAAAAGGTGTTGGATGTATGCCCTCGAAGCATTATGGGCTCTGGCACTGGTGGACCATGCTAAAAGGTGTGGTCTTACTCATGATAAATTTTGTGGTTTGGGATTGTATTTGGATTACTGAGAAAGCTGTACATGTGTTCTCGTATTTTACAATTTTTATTTTTAATTTTTAAAGGACATTTGGCGGTGATATCCTTCCGTCGCAAATATCTATTTCCCACAAATACATATTGACGGTAATAATCTTTTCCCACATAAATCAATCGCCGTAAATAATATTTCCTGTGAGAAATATTGCCGCAATAAGCAATTATTTTCAATTTTTTGGAAACTTTTACAGCGGCTATGTTGTGACACATAAAATTCTCCGGAAATATTTATTTGCTGCGATTTTTAAACATTTTCCGGCGATTTTATGTCATGACAAAAGCCCCTTTTCTTGTACATAAGATTTATCTACAAGAATATGGTTAAAGTTCACTAAGAAATCAAATTTATCAACAAATGTGCTATTTAAGCATATAAATGGAGTTAATATTTGAAGATCTTAGAATTCGAATATCGGATGAAGAACACGTTATTTGGAATTTTGAAGTAGAAATCACGCCTCGGCTGCAACTTGTATTGATGCCCTATTTGCAGAAAATTAGTTTATATAGTTACTCGTTTAGAGATTGTGACCAAGTTGAGTATGCAAAAGGAGAAAAAGAGTTTTGTAGCTATGATAAGAAAACTTAATTTTCTTGGAGTGTTTGACAAGAACCACACAAAACACAACAAGGGAGATCTGTACGTGTGATGTGAGACAAATTTAGCTACTGGAGATTCCGGTAAAAGAAAAAAGATTTTAAGTTTTTTTAGAGTTTTTAGTGGCTATTGAGATAAGAATTTATATTACAAAAGTTTTGTAAGAAAACTTAAAAGAGTAGAGATTCTTACTTCATAATTTGATTTGGGCAAAGCTTTCGTTTTTGGTTTGGTTTTTTTTAAGAGAGCCTAGGTTGCAACTGAAACTGAAAGAATCAATGTGGCGACCTTGGGTGCTGTAAAGGTTCGTAGTTGTGCCCAGGCTAAGAGGGCAGCTGCAATTATAGTCTGACATGTTAATGTTTATGGGTAGAAAGAAGAAGGGTCAAGAGAAGCTAAGAAGAAGATGTACTTGAGTAACTAGTGTTAAAAAGACATTGGGTGAAAGAAAATTTAAGCATCGACGGAAATATTTGGACGCAAAAAAGCTATGTTTCTTGTAGTGAGTTGAGTTTGGTTCAACAACCAAACACAACTTAAATTGTAATGATTTTTTCTTGATACATTGGGCGAGGGGGTCAAACTCAAGACCTCCATTTGGAGACTTGGTTGTTTTGTCATCAGGACATACGCCTAAGGCTTCCTTAATTGTGATGATTTGGTGCAAAAAATCAGGACAAACTGAAACCATCAAGTGCAGAGCAGGTGCCATATGCCTGCATGTTGCAAAAAATGAACTATTATGAGAATTAAAGAGACAATGCACTATATGTTCAAAGAGGATTTCCAAACAATGCACTATAGGTTCTAGCTCTATCAACAAAAATATATAAGGTTCTGCCTACAAGTAAGAAAAGGGCAATAAACAAGAAAGAAAAAGTCAAAATTCAAAAGTTAAAATAAGAAAGAGGACCTTGATGCTCGTGTGCATCAACAAGTTTCTACTGATGCTACCAACTTGTTAGGCGTTGGATCCTGCGATACAGATAGCCTCTTTTACAAGGATGAATTCAGAAGAACATCAAACCAGAAAATTAAAATAAGTCAGTAAAGGAAATTATATGGTCAGAATCAAAACTGATTGCACCAAAAAGAAACAAATGTTACATTAATAATGATGCTCATGGAGAAAATTTTATAAAATGATAGCTACTACTGTTGTTTCAATTAATCAATATACATCTATACTACATGTAGTTAACAAGAAGAGAAAAAGCAGCCTGCATCCCAATGCCGACAATGGAAAATCTCTTATGGCATTTTCACACATCCCTGCCCCCTTAAAGCTAAAAACTTTGGGCTTAAAAAAAATAGCACTAAACAGGATACATAATACTGCAACTACAGTTGGTTGAATTTTCTTCAAATCCTGAAATGTAACTGATACAAATTGTCTCAATGCAGTATGATCATGGTTATTGATTGGCATCTCAATGGACAGCATTAAATACATTAAAACCCAACAAAGAGAAGCTATACTTTAAATACAAGCAAGGAAGAGAGGCAAGCTCAAAGATATGTCAGTACTAAGATGAAATTACCCAAAAAAACACTCTGATATGTGGCAGAGACTGTTACAGGGCAATTATGAGACTTTCCTCCATAAATAAATTATGAAGACACAAAAAAATAAACCAAGTATATGTAAATAATTGAATAAACCAATTCTCACAAATCCACAGAGTAGCATAGTGAACAAAATACTTGAATCAGATGTAACATACATGGCAGCCAACAACTTCCATTTGTAGAGGCAAGCTTGAGTTTCCAGTGGGCGGAATTCATTGTCAGAGATAACTGTCTTCTTGCAGTGTAGAAGGCAATTAAGATACAAGCCTCTAAAGGTTGGAGTAAAATACAAACTTTGTTATAAAGAAAAAAAGGTATCTTCAATAATACCAGTTTGGATCTCAAGGTATAAAAAATCTGTCACACCTTGAACTGTGTCGTGTCATGTGCTACTTGTATAGGTATAAAGTTTGAAAGATTTTGCAATAATATAATAACAGTGACTGAGAACATGCCTCTTATATATCATGAAAATATGACACATAGCTAAATGCAAAAAAAAATATTACTTTTTTTATATGCTAGTCACATACCTACAGAGCCCTTTATAGTAAACAAAATAACAAGGAAGTTTCTATGTTTTGGACGTGTTTCACATGCCCAGCCGGATCTCCTTGGACACCTAGGGGATTAGGGCTCCTCTACATTACCCTATTTTCAACCACAATTTACTGTTTATACATGTTATTTACACAATTTTGTTTTCACAACTAGGAAAACCTGTCTTGCACGTTACATGGAGTCATTGAAGAAGAAGCACTTGGAGTAAAGACAAAGGCAACATGCATACTTTATAGTCATTATTCTTGATCAGCATATCCATCTTGTGCAAAGAAAGCCAAAATCAAGTTTCCTAAAACTGCTCCAAAGTTTTGTTAATCGAACAGCTAAATACAAGTCCTAACTCTGTCTGCTATAAGTTGCAGTTATGCTCTTTGACATGTTGTACTAGATTTCAATTATCCCCTGCATAAGAACATAAATTTATACAACTTATGGCACAAAAGAAAGCTATGAAAATCAAATCAACTAAGATGAACTTCTCAAATAACAAACATTTCTGACGTAGTGTGTATTAAAAAATTCTGGCAGCATGTAAGTTTCTGACACTCGCAACTCCAACTAACAAAAAAGGAACACTAGATTGTTGATATTGTTAAAATATGATAAAAGATAAAGCCGGTGACATCATTTAAGAGTAAAAATGATGAAAGATATGCTTTCTATGAGACTAATGTGAAGACTGCCTCCCTATTTTGTTCAATTGGGTGATTTAGTGTTTAAAGCTCCAGTATTTCTACATCACACAACACCCAATGTCCAAGGTACAATTAGAACTGAAACATGAAAAAAAAAATTGTCCAGGGTAACCATAACAACCAAGCCTTTTAAGTGATAAGTAACTAAAAAAAGTACTTCTAACTATCACTTTTGAGGCCACACTAAAGCTAAAGTTTCATGGTGAGTATCAGTCCAAGGTCTAGACACTATATTAAATATAATAGCATAAATCAATTCGTTGAATTTATATAAATATATATAAAGCAATTAGGCCTTAAAAAGAAAAGAAAGAGAAGACAAACAGAGCATCACAATGAGTTGGTAGTCCCACTGAAAATAAAATAATGGTGCTCATAAGTTTTCTTTCTCCACGACAACAAGCAAGAATCCCAAAACCCAAGGCTTTTACCACTTGAGCCAACCCCTAGGGGTTCAAAGGTGGATTCTAGTCTATCATGACCATTAATTCAGCAGGAGAGGAGCCAATTATGGCAATCCTTCATTCTGAACAACCAAGGAGATATCAGTATAGGCAAAAGTGCACAAATCCTAGGGTCTTCACTTTGAGATAACTCAACATGATGCTGATGATTCATGTTAACTAATGGCCCACACAACAAAGCTCAACAGACACTCAAAAACAAAATATTAGCAGATATATTGAAGTGATTAAAGAGCAACATCACCTACCATTTTATTCATAAGTGAGAAGTTTGAAGAATTTGCAAATAGAGCTGTTGCTATCTGTTTTATTTGTAATACTAGTAAGTTGCCAAACAGTAGATGATAGAGCTGTTGATATCTGGATATATGAATCATAAAACCATGTAAAGCAATTGCAACTGAATTCGGGAGTTAATACAGATAGAAAGTCGATGAATGCACACCTCAGTAGAGATCCATAACCACCCCCAAAAGAAAATTTTCCACACAGGGAGAGCTGTACCAGTGGTTAAAAAAAGCATGTTACAAGCACATTTATGCAACTATATTGAGAAAAATATTTCCGAACAATATGCAACAATAACATATCCAACATCAAGAAATTATAAGGAGTTATATAACAGAATTAGTTCAGAAAACCATACACAAGCATGACAGCCCATTCAAATGCTTGTCTATGTATTTGTGAGCATGACAACCCATAGATAATATTTACATATGTATTTATAAGCATGACAGCCCATTCACATGTGCACAAATACCCAAGAATAAGACCATTAAAGTAGACAAATACCATATTAAAGTAAAACAAAAATGATCTAGTTTGGAACTTAATCATCTATGCATGCATCATGCTAAAACTATGGGATGAGAAAACCAAGAAGAGGAACACTAGATTGTTAAAACTAATGGTATAAAGATATATATTGTGTCATTGAGTTTTTTGGGTTTAGTTGTTTTCCCTCCTTGTATAAAAGCATTTGCATCATAACTGTATTTACTTAGTGTAAAATGATCTTGGAAACATTTTCTGTATTTTTCTATGCTGTGCTATGTTTGGAGAATTGACTTGGATCCATGTAAATTTGTGGATTGGATCTGTGGCATGGTGGTTTTAGGAAGTTATTGGCTGAGAGTTCAGCTATTTCCAGTTTTGGATTGTTTCAGGAATGGTGGTGGATGAGATGTGATACTTTTAGGAGTCTTTGCCTATTAAATGTAATGATTTCTGATTTTGGGGTCTTTTTTCTCGAGTTCTTAAAGTGGATTATTTTCTATGCATGCCATTCTAGGTTTTCAAATTATGGGATTTAGTTGTTATTGTAGAAAATGAGATTATTATTATCCTCCTCCACTTTGCAAAGGAAGAGAGAGTTAGTTTCTTGGATTTGGGTGTGACATGTTTATTGTGGACGCCAATAATTGTTTTGAATTAAAGGTTTTGGACAGGAAAGAAAAAACATATTTTTGAATGCTTTTTGCAGTTGAATTTTATACAATGCAATGGACTAAGCTCACTAGTAGGATATCAGACTATGTTCTTAAGCATTTTTATCTTGTCATTACAATCTCGTCATCCATCTTGTTCATTAACCCATTGGTTCTCGATCCAACCAATTTCAGTATTTACTGTTTAGACCTGTTATTTCCACAATTTTTTTCACAACTAGGAAAACATGCCTTACACGTTACACTACTGCTAGTATGTCTGTATATATATATATATATGGTAACCTTGTATGTGATGCTAGATATATATGTATAGTAACCTTGTATGTGATGCTACGCTGGAGGCAAAAAGGTAATGCTAGATATGGACTTTCATTTCTTCCCTTTGGCTTTATAGAGATGATGTCTATTAAAATGTGGCCTGAATTGTTTTTGAATGTCTTTGTCATTTCAGTATCAGCTGCAATGTCTTAATCCAATTATTATTTGGCAGCACTTCTTTTGCATCTTTTCTGTCCCGGATAAGCTTTCAAGCTCATAAATGATGGATGGTTGAATCATAGTAATGGTTGAATGATAACTTCGTTTATTATGGTGACTAACATGAGTTTTTAATTTTTTTTTCTGCATCAGCTGCTGCCTCATTTCTCCGACGAGCATGCATTTTTAAGTTCGGAAGAAATTTCCATAACAAAGGTACTATTAGTTTTTTTTTTTATTCTATATTTTGGTTCACTTATTCAATCTAAATCCTTAACTATAACTCTTTGCAGATGACTTCACACTGCCTTCACAATGCCTTCACCTGATTTTAACAATGAGGTTTTACAAACAGGTCTAGACATCAGAAGTTGCTTTATGAAGTTTTTTTAGCATCTTATACGTACAAGGGAGGGTTTGAGGATCATCTATATTAGTTGAATGTGGTGATCCTTAAAGAGTTGAGCGTAGATGCAGTGTCGATTGACAGTATTTTCGCTTTTCTTTTTTTAGATTTCTCGCTATCTCTCTCACTTTATCTTCCATTTTCCAAATTTCATACTCGTGCTGTAATATATCATCCCATGTCTTCTAAGCCTTATTCTCTCTTATACGAATGTTCTCTTCTAACAAATAAAATATATCTGCACATATAAAAAATTCACACCTTGCATCTCCAACTCCCAATTAACATGAAGTAGATACAATAAATATTTTTTTTTCTATATATGGTAAAGAAAATGATACTCATACAACCTTTTTTATAATCATGTTTTTATAAAAATATCCATATGAGAAAAAGTATTTCAAATATGTTCAGGACATATTATGCTTTCATGCATCTTTAATTTATAAGTTGCTTATTGCAAAATGACGTTCCCAAAACATACTGAAAGAAGCTGTGCCGACAGAAAGTTTCACTTTCATGACATTGTTGAGGTTTTTAGTGTTTGCTAAATTCGGTTTTAAAACAATTGGTTACGTATGTTAATGATTGGAAAATACACTAAGATTTATGTACAAGATTATGGTTAAAGTAAATAGCAGAATAACTAAAGCTTTAAAATAAGAATTTTATACATAATCCTTTAAATATATTTTTTGTAAAAATGATGTTTTGGAAAAATATCAAACCAGGCCCAGCACGAGTTAAATCCATGGGCTTTAATGGCAATCTTGTAAATATATCCAAAAGCAGGCATTTTCTGAAACCTGAAAAACCTAAATAGAATCAAAGCAACTTTAAATCCATGGGATCGGTTGTTGAAGGAGAAGACGTGTTTTGCTGGACAGTGGTATTCGACGTAAAGCAGCTGATCATCCGTGAAGGAGATAAAAGAAAAGAAAAGGGCGAGAAGAAGACAGAGTTGGTGTAGGTGATAAATAATGAGTGGGAGACTTGGTATTATTTGCAACGATGGAGGAAGCGTCACAGGCATCGAAAGATCTCATCAAGGTTTGAGAGGTCAGTTGAAACTCAACTTCTCTTTCTTCCCAAATTTAGTCAGTCTTGGGCTTAGTGAGAACAACCTTCATGGGCGTATCCCACTTGAGATTGGGATGCTAAAAAATCTGACTTATTTATACCTTTATCGGAACATGCTCGTCGGTCCAATCCCAACCACTCTGGGTCATTTAACTAATTTGAGAATTTTATACCTTTATCAAAATAAAATCAATGGATCCATTCCCCCCGAAATAGGGATGCTGAAAAATCTTACCTATTTATCCCTTTCTTCGAATATGCTTGTTGGTCAAATTCCTTCCACAATTGGTCATTTAACTAATTTGGAATCTTTGTACCTTGGTCAGAATAAAATCAATGGATCAATTCCCCCCGAAATAGGGATGCTGAAAAATCTTACCCGTTTATATCTTGGTTCGAACATGCTTGCCGATCCAGTCCCTTTCGTCTGGGATAATTTGACTAATTTGAAATATTTAGACCTTAGTGGAAACTACTTAACCGGAAGCATTCCCTATCATGAGGATAACCCTTCTTGGGTGAAATATGTCAACCTTAGTCACAACTTTTTCATAGGAGAAATACCCAGTGCACTAGGGAGTGCTGTAGTAGGTCATCTCTCGAGTTTGGATCTTAGCTACAATGATCTTACAGGCCATATCCCCCCTTCTCTCATTTATATAAAAGAAATCAACTTGTCACACAATTCTTTGAAGGGTCAAATTCCAGACGGTTTTGATAAGCATCATAAATCCCACACATTAATTGGCAATAGGGATTTATGTGGTCAGTTCAAGAATATTTTTCCTCCATGTCCCAAAAGCAAATAATCAATCATAACCAAAATAGAAATTTTTGCCCCCATCACCACTTTCCTCGGATTCCTGGTTATTGGAGGTATTCTCATGTCTCGTGTGTTCAAAGAAAATCAACATGAGTTAAGAGAATCTAAGGATGGAAACATATTCTCGATATGGAATTATGACGGACATATTGCATATGAAGACATCATTGAAGCAACTGAGGATTTTGACATCAGATATTTTATTGGAACCGGTGGTTATGGTAGTGTTTACAAAGCTAAATTACCAAGCGGAAATGTGGTTGCCTTAAAGAAACTTCATCAGAGAGAGGCTGAGAATCCAATTTTCTATAAGAGTTTTATAAATGAAGTGAGGGTGTTAACAGAGATTCGACATCGAAATATTGTGAAGCTGCATGGGTTCTGTGTACATAAAGGATGCAGATTTTTAATTTATGAGTACATAGAAAGGGGAAGCCTATTTTGTGTCCTAAGAAATGTTGATGAAGCTATGGAACTGGATTGGAGCAAGAGGGTAAACATCATCAAAGGCACAGCACATGCCTTATCTTATATGCATCATGCATGCATCCCAGCAATTGTTCATAGAGATATATCATCCAACAACATTTTGTTGAACTCTGAGTTTCAAGCTTTTATCTCTGACTTTGGAATTGCTAAACTCCTTGATCCTGACTCCTCCAATCAAACATTGGTTGCTGGCACTTATGGTTATATTGCCCCAGGTAAATTGTTAATTGGTTATTTATACTCCAAAAATGTCATTTAAATTATTTAATTAAGAATATTAAATATAATTATTCCATTAGTCATGTATCTAGACATTTTTTAAGATTAATTTTCTTTACTATTTTTTTTTCTTTGCCAAATTTACAATTTATGAATCGTTATCACCAATTAAGCTAAAAGGATATTAAGTTGATAAAACTAAAAAGACATGTAATATAATCTAAAATCCCAATAATCTTAAATTATAAATTTAATTAGATATATTTGTTCTTCATTTAAATCTTTAGCATAATCGCATATATTATTTAATAATAATACATTTGGAGAGTGGATAATGAGACTATATAGGAATAGTTTTCAATTAGCAATAATATAATAATATATATAGTAGCTTCCTATAATCAAAGTTTCATGATTTAAAATTTGTTTTCAAATTTAGAAATTTTTTATATTCAAATTATATCCTCTATGCAATAAAATTAAAAAATAAATAGTTGACGCTAGAACTCATTTATGTGAACTTTGTTTATTTTTAAGAATATTATATAATGAAGTTGTCAAGTCTTTGTAGTTTTTCTCTTTAAGAATATTATATATTTTAAAAACTAAAGATTATTATCGCTATCTTGATTAAATATTATTCTTCATTCAATATTTTACTGTTAAATTAGAATTATCAAATTAATTAGATGTTTTACTGTTTATTTAATAAGATTGATTGAATTATATATTATTTAATTTTTATATAATAATATAATTGGAGTGATGACGTCACATTACAAATAGAAATCAGATATTTAAATAATATGCCATTTTCATTTAATAATATTACTTCCTAGAAAAATAATAAATTTAATTAGATATATTATTTTCAATTTATAAATCCAATCTATATTTATAGTAGAGTGGTTGGGAATATGAGAAAACATTTATGCTTTGAAGGTTATATAGCGCATATAGTTTAGATAAAATTAATAAATATAGATATAAATTCCAAGATTAATATGAGAAGCCATGTTGAACAAATGGCTCAAAAAATATTACTTATCATTATTGTTTGTATGGAATCCTGCACAATTGCAAACACTCATTTTAAAAGACATTGACCGTATTTAGTTGATCTCATCGTTTTTTTCTTCCTCTATAGAGTTTGCCTACACAATGACAGTTATTAAAAAATGTGATGTATATAGCTTTGGAGTGGTGGCGCTAGAAGTATTAATGGGAAGGCATCCAGGAGAACTTTTGTCCTCATTATCATCATCATCATCTCAAAACATGATGCTAAATGAAATATTAAATCACCGCCTACCACCTCCAAATCGTCTAATTGGACAGGATATTTTGCTTGTTGCTACAATAGCATTTGCATGCCTTCACACTCAGCCAAAGGCTCGGCCTACAATGAAATGTGTGTCACAAGAATTTCTTTCTCGCAAAAAGCCAAATGTCATACCTTGACTACGGTTTCACTCCCACAACTGAGCAAACAAGCAACATATATGGCTGGATTAGGATTTGTTTATTGTTAGGGTGTTTTGTGTGTTGTCAATGTGTCGTTTACATTTCTCAATCTGTTTTCAAGAAAAATATTATTTTTAAGCATTCCAAATCACCCCATAAACCTGAAGTACTTACTTTTCAAAGTTGGAAGCGGCTGAAATAGAATGGGGCCGATGTGTTTGTATGAGATAAGTGTGCAAATATAAAGTAGAAGTGAATTAACTAAAATCTCATAGAGAATTTTAGTAGATTCATAATTTCTTCTTCATGAACAATAGACTTTTCAAAATATCTTTGATATCAGGATCATCCCCAGCTTCTTTGTCCTACTCAAAAAGAAATAAACAAATTTTATATCTAGTTGGAGTGGTACCTAGCATAAAAGCTCAAAACTTTAAAGGCTTAAGTGGAGTCTTTTGATACTCCTCTTCGATCTTAATTGTATAATAAAATATATTTAGATAAGGTTACAGAAAGTGTAAAAATATACATGTTAACTTTTTTGTGGGTTAGGAAAAAAAGGAAACCATTGATCAATAACAAATATATGACAAAAGAGAAAGGGGACAGTCTATGATGAGGAACTTAATTACCTTATGAACATATAGGACCTGTAACTATAATTCCACCTTGCTGCCTGAGAAACAACAAACTTATTGAAAGCAGACAACTCATATTTGACAAACTTAGCCTAAATAGATGATGGTCATTAAACCAACTATCTTATTGAAGGTAGGCCTTATAATCTATTCAATTCTATACTTTTGTTTTTCAATTTACCCATTAGTGTAGAGTCAACTATTGCCAAATTTCTTTGGTGGCTTCTCCAAGATCTTGTTTAAGCCACCAAGGGGATTTAGTTGTGATGGATTTAGGTTCTGTTGATAATACTATTAAGTCAAGTCAGGATGCAGGTTTTGTTGATAGTTGCTAGGTGTTCAAGAAAAGTACATAAGTGGATACTTTGATCTCATCATTAAAAAAAATGGACACAGTAGTTACAACAAGATGTTTTGCATGCCAGCCATTTCTAATCATGGCGTCCTTTTCAAATGAAAGCTTCTAGTCTTGTCAATAACCTTCCATGTATAACTGTATTATCTGGAGACCTACCTGCAACGTCATAGAAACAACTAAACTAAGAATTCCTAGATGCAATCACAAAGTGCTAATTTTTACAAATACTTTATGTAAGCCACAAGTACTAGTACCAAAAAGGGATCTTCACATACTTTAGTAGTAAATGTAGTTGAAACCCCTGAGACAAATTGTAAAGCCTTATACAATGAGTGGGTTGGGTCGGCATAATTTATGAAACAAGCAAGTCTTATTAGTAGGCTGCAAAATTAAGACAAATTACAATTTTTGCTGTTGGGAAGAATAGACTCCACAATATAAAATTGAAAAGATTTCTCTTTCATTCTTTTACGCCCTTGCTGTGATGAGTAGTAAAGTCTTTCCACAATGAAGGCTGATTTGCACCAACATGAATGACATTGTCATTGCTACCATCACCAAACCTTCACCATCTCATCCACATCATTATCACATTATTGTTGTTATCATCATCATCAATTGGCAACATAAACAATCGTTCCATATGTACACAGATTTCTATAGCATAAAATTGAACAGATTTCTCCTTCATTCTTTTACACCCATGCTTTGATTAATAGTATGGTCTTTTCACAATACATGCTGCTTTGCAACAACATGAATGACACCGTTTATGCTGGCATCACCAAACCTTCACCATCTCATCCTTATCATTACCACATTATTGCGTTATCATCATCATCAATTGCCAACAGAAACAATGGTTCCATATCCACACAGACCCCTTTATTATAGAGTAATTGAAATTTCAATATATAAAAACTGTAAGAACTTAAATATAAACAAGAAATTTCAAACAGAAAACAAAATAGGACTAGAATTGCATATGTAATTGACCTAGAGCCACCATCTAATCTCCATGTTTCCATTTTACTCCAGTGACAGTAAAACCAAAGTAGAACTAGATGTACGACTGCTGATACAATAGAATAGACATAGTATACAAATTCTTCAAAAACATACGTCTAAATTTTGTTTGCTGAGTAAATGCTCTTGCCTGCATAAAATTACTTCTACCAATTACTTCAAAAATTTATGTTATTTCCTTGACAAACAATTGGGACCAAGGGTGAGAAATGATTTCAGTGGAGCATAATGTTGTTAGTCATATATTTATCCTTAAAAAACACGTGAAGAGTGCCCTTGGTTTCCTCATGAAACTTCCATACATATTTACAATCACCCTTATTCCAAGGATGGCATACTAACTCCCAACAAATACACGAGCACCTTATTATTGTATACTTAATTAATCTTTTAAGTCTTACTGAAGCAAATATCAGTAGTTCAATTAATCCTCAGTACATATGATGGGAACCAAGGTGGAGCTATCCTTAAAGATCCCTTGCAAATTCCAGATGGGCCAATTACAATATCAAGAGCCAAGAAGATCAAGGAAGCAATGCAAGGATTGGTGCAATCCACTTGGGATGAAGCTAGGAAGAGCCCAACACTCAAGATGGGCTTAAAGGGAAAAGAACCAGTTTTGATCCACTTGATACAAGCTATGGAAGACATGACTTAAAGATTGGGCCTATTGTTGTTAAGGCTTTCAATTTGTTTAACGGTATTTTATTATTAGTTTAGAAGAAGTGGGCTTGAGGATGCTTGGCCCACGTATGTCTTATTTCTAATGGACTAGGGTTATTTTTGAGAAGGCCTTGTATTTTTGGCCAAGGGTTTATTTGAAAAGTTATAATTTTATGTCTTACTAGGGTTTCAGAAGTAACTGTAGCGCGGCATATGACACTGTTCACGCTACAGTACCCGACGCATTATTTACTTAGGGTTTTTGAGAATTGTCTATTTAAACCACTTGTAACCTCATTTGAGAGGCAGACTATATGGAATTGTGATTGAGAGTTGAGTTATCTCCTCTTGTTCTTCTTGAACTTCTAAACTTATCAAAGGTAAATTAAAACCTTTGTGGCGTTCTTCCTTTGTAATCTAGGTTCTTGAGACGGGTTCTTTAATGGGTCTAGATTTTGATATAATCTAGGTTCTTTGAACGAGTTCTCATCGGGTCTAGATTCTCCATCCATATACCTGAGTTTGGGTTTATTGGGGTTGTTTTTCCAGTATTTTTGTTGGGTCTCAAAGCAAGTCTATTGGGGTTCACATCAACATACTTGATCAATACTATGAGGTCCAATTACAACCAAAGCCACATCTGATGCATCTATTATATCCTGTCAACATATCATATATATTAGTACTATGTTGACATCAGTACTTCTCACTTATCATTTTAAACCAACAAAAATTAATGGGGAAGATGCCAATAAGTTATTGAGTATTTTCTACTCCTCAACAATCTTACATTGTTGTTAATATCATGGGGGAGCAAATACTTTGTTTCTTTTCGTAGGTAGAATTTATGTTATAGCAAAATGAATGAACGCATGGCATCTATAGTCCATCCACACACTTAGCTTCTTGGTGGCAAGATAATCAGCTCATTTGAGGCAAAAGACACGCATGCAAAATAAGAGATAAGTACCATACGCAAAATGAATGATCGGTGCGCACTACTTAAGTAAAAATATTACCTCCATTAGCCTCTACTATCTCTTTTATGTTCATTGTGACAGAAATCTGCACATAATAATCATATATTTATATAATCTCTTATCCAAAATGGTGAGCGAATGCCACGACAGCTTTCCTATCTATCCACAAATCAAAAATTGGGATCGCATTTCCATTCAAATCGAACACTTTCACTGTGTCTAGCACACTT